>NC_133326.1:400410530-401076709 GCF_042186555.1 Aquarana catesbeiana | reverse complement strand
AAAAACTGCAGAGTTGATCAAATACCACCAAAAGAAAGCTTTATTTCTGGGAAAAAAAAGGATCTCAATTTTATTTGTGTACTGCATTGCACAGCCGCACAATTGTCAGTTAAAATAACGCAGTGCCGTATCGCAAAAAATATCCTAATCATGAAGTGGGGGTAAACCTTCTGGAGCTCAAGTGGTTAAGATAAAAAAACCTTCTGCCTGTATAACCATAAATAAATAAAAACTTCCAAATAGGGGTCTTTTTTAGCAGTGCTTGTACTGTCCTGGCACTTTAGACCCCCAAGAAATGTGATGGGCAGCCAGGACATCAAAGTGGACACATTTCAAATGTATACAGCGTATACAGTAGTTTGTAAACTCTATAACTTTTACACTAAATAATTTACATTTTTTTAGGCTATTTTTACCAAAAAAGCTCAAATTTGTTGATGGGACTTGTAAGTAGGGATGAGCCGAACACCCCCCTGTTCGGTTCGCACCAGAACATGCGAACAGGAAAAAAGTTTGTTCGAACACGCGAACACCGTAAAAGTCTATGGGACACGAACATGAATAATCAAAAGTGCTAATTTTAAAGGCTAATATGCAAGTTATTGTCATAAAAAGTGTTTGGGGACCTGGGTCCTGCCCCAGGGGACATGGATCAATGCAAAAAAAAGTTTTAAAAACGGCCGTTTTTTCAGGAGCAATGATTTTAATAATGCTTAAAGTCAAACAATAAAAGTGTAATATCCCTTTAAATTTCGTACCTGGGGGGTGTCTATAGTATGCCTGTAAAGGGGCGCATGTTTCCTGTGTTTAGAACAGTCTGACAGCAAAATGACATTTTGAAGGAAAAAACTCATTTAAAACTACCCGCGGCTATTGCATTGCCGACAATACACATAGAAGTTCATTGATAAAAACGGTATGGGAATTCCCCAAAGGGGAACCCCGAAGCAAAATTAAAAAAAAAAATGACATGGGAGTCCCCCTAAATTCCATACCAGGCCCTTCAGGTCTGGTATGGATATTAAGGGGAACCCCGGCCAAAATTAAAAAAAAAAAAATGACGTGGGGTTCCCCCTAAATTCCATACCAGACCCTTCAGGTCTGGTATGGATTTTAAGGGGAACCCCGCACCAAAAAAAAAAAAAAAAAAACGGCGTGGGGTCCCCCCAAAAATCCATACCAGACCCTTATCCGAGCACGCAACCTGGCAGGCCGCAGGAAAAGAGGGGAGGACGAGAGTGCGGCCCCCCCTCCTGAACCGTACCAGGCCACATGCCCTCAACATTGGGAGGGTGCTTTGGGGTAGCCCCCCCAAAACACCTTGTCCCCATGTTGATGAGGACAAGGGCCTCATCCCCACAACCCTGGCCGGTGGTTGTGGGGGTCTGCGGGCGGGGGGCTTATCGGAATCTGGAAGCCCCCAGATCCCGCCCCCCCCCGTGTGAAATGGTAAGGGGGTACAAAAGTACCCCTACCATTTCACTAAAAAACTGTCAAAAATGTTTAAAATGACAAGAGACAGTTTTTGACAATTCCTTTATTTAAATACTTCTTCTTTCTTCTATCTTCCTTCATCTTCTGGTTCTTCTGGTTCTTCTGGCTCTTCTGGTTCTTCCTCCGGCGTTCTCATCCAGCATCTCCTCTGCCGCGTCTTCTATCTTCTTCTCCTCGGGCCGCTCCGCAGCCATGGCATGGGGGGGAGGCTCCCGCTCTTCTCTTCATCTTCTTCATCTTCTTCTCTTCTTCTTTTCTTCTCTTCTTCTCTTCTTCATTTTCTTCTCCGGGCCGCTCCGCACCCATGCTGGCATGGAGGGAGGCTCCCGCTGTGTGACGGCGCTCCTCGTCTGTCAGTTCTTAAATAACAGGGGGGCGGGGCCACCCGGTGACCCCGCCCCCTCTGACGCACGGGACATGACGGGACTTTCCTGTGGCATTCCCCGTGATGTCACAGGGAAGTCCCGTCAAGTCACCGTGCATCAGACTATTTAAGAACTGTCAGACGAGGAGCGCCGTCACACAGCGGGAGCCTCCCTCCATGCCAGCATGGGTGCGGAGCGGCCCGGAGAAGAAAATGAAGAAGAGAAGAAAAGAAGAAGAGAAGAAGATGAAGAAGAAGAGAAGAGTGGGAGCCTCCCCCCATGCCATGGGTGCGGAGCGGCCCGAGGAGAAGAAGATAGAAGACGCCGCGGAGGAGATGCTGGACGAGAACGCCGGAGGAAGAACCAGAAGAGCCAGAAGAACCAGAAGATGAAGGAAGATAGAAGAAAGAAGAAGTATTTAAATAAAGGAATTGTCAAAAACTGTCTCTTGTCATTTTTAACATTTTTGACAGTTTTTTAGTGAAATGGTAGGGGTACTTTTGTACCCCCTTACCATTTCAAACAGGGGGGGGGCCGGGATCTGGGGGTCCCCTTGTTAAAGGGGGCTTCCAGATTCCGATAAGCCCCCCGCCCGCAGACCCCCACAACCACCGGCCAGGGTTGTGGGGATGAGGCCCTTGTCCTCATCAACATGGGGACAAGGTGTTTTGGGGGGCTATCACAAAGCACCCTCCCAATGTTGAGGGCATGTGGCCTGGTACGGTTCAGGAGGGGGGGCGCACTCTCGTCCCCCCCTCTTTTCCTGCGGCCTGCCAGGTTGCGTGCTCGGATAAGGGTCTGGTATGGATTTTTGGGGGGACCCCACGCCGTTTTTTGTTTTTTTTTTGGCGCGGGTTCCCCTTAAAATCCATACCTGGTATGGTATGGAATTTAGGGGGAACCCCACGTCATTTTTTTTTTTTTAATTTTGGCCGGGGTTCCCCTTAATATCCATATCAGACCTGAAGGGCCTGGTATGGAATTTAGGGGGACTCCCACGTCATTTTTTTTTAAATTTTGGTTCGGGGTTCCCCTTTGGGGAATTCCCATACCGTTTTTATCAATGAACTTCTATGTGTATTGTCGGCAATGCAATAGCCGCGGGTAGTTTTAAATGAGTTTTTTCCTTCAAAATGTCATTTTGCTGTCAGACTGTTCTAAACACAGGAAACATGCGCCCCTTTACAGGCATACTATAGACACCCCCCAGGTACGAAATTTAAAGGGATATTACACTTTTATTGTTTGACTTTAAGCATTATTAAAATCACTGCTCCTGAAAAAACTGCCGTTTTTAAAACTTTTTTTTGCATTGATCCATGTCCCCTGGGGCAGGACCTGGGTCCCCAAACACTTTTTATGACAATAACTTGCATATTAGCCTTTAAAATTAGCACTTTTGATTTCTCCCATAGACTTTTAAAGGGTGTTCCGCTGCATTCGAATTTGCCGCGAACACCCCAAATTGTTCGCTGTTCGGCGAACTTGCGAACAGCCAATGTTCGAGTCGAACATGAGTTCCACTCGAACTTGAAGCTCATCCCTACTTGTAAGATGCCAGTGACATCTGGTGATCCAGCCAGTAAGTCTGGTGTCTTTCAAAAGAAGATGCCCCCCAGCAGGAAATATCTGAAGAGACTAACCATTTAACACTGACAGGGGTGCTTAAAATGATCAGCTTTTACTGTATATATTTGTGTAAATCCTTTATCCCAAAAGTAAAAAAAAACTGTTTGCTGTAAATATAATAATGATTATAAAGTGTGGGCTGGAGTTTGGCTTACATTTGTTAGTGTATTTAAATCTGCTAATACATTTAACACTCCCTTCCCACCAGACTGAAAATGCTGCTGTTTGCTGTGCCTACGATGCTCATTCATCCAGAGTAATCTCTCACTAATACAGGAAGTGTGTTACTGACTGGATCACCAGTTGAAAACAGAGGGAAAAAAAGCCAAAGAAAAGAAAACTGATGCAGCCACTATATCTAAATAATTGTAAGCTGCAAGATAATACATTTTTGGTTTTGGGTGTATTACTGCTTTAAAGTATTACAGCATTGAAAAGTGGAGAATGGTCTGTACAGGAAGGGTGCAGGTTAATTGTCACCTTCTGGTTAAAATATACCACTCACAGGTTCACTTAGTAAAAGACTAAATCATGTTCACGATTAAAATGGATTTTCACTAATATGTCTTAGTAAATGGAATGAAACTAAGTGAGCAATTACTTTGAAGTAAATACCTAACCATGTACAAGGAAAATTAAAGTTAATGATGGAAGTTAGAACAACTTACCTCATTCATTAAAACAAGTGCATTTTGGGGGCGTGTCCAGCCATGGGACCGTATGGACGCTTGGTGGAGGAGCTCAATGAGAGAGACAGGGATGGGTGATCCTGCCACAACACAGACAATGTGTACCACATTCCCTGCCACCTAACACAGTTCCCAAGAGAAGAAACGCTCACACCGTGCTGCAGAAGCTTACAGATTTCTACCCGCTTCTGGGGATTTTTGTGAGTGCCAAGCCAGATTGGTGCAGCACAATTTAAAATGGTCAGGAACTACTTTTTGCCTGTTTTGCATATACAGCCCATTGAAATGAATGAGCTGCCTACATGCAGAACACAGGTAGCAATGTTATAAACCTAGCCTCAGATCCTTCACATCACACATCACCCATCATTACAATAGTATTCTTAGTATTAGTAATAGTATTCCCCCCTCATCCCCCCTCGTCCGTTACATTCCTATCCTCACCCCCACTACTCCTTTACATTCCTGTCCTCACTACCCCTTTAGATCACCCCCTCCTCCAGATTCCTGTCCTTGGCCCCCTTTTACACCATTCTCTGATTCCTCCACATCATTCACAGCAGTAACAGCTCTCTTTAATGTCCTCCTTCACATTCCTGTCCTCAGCCACCCATCACATTCCTGTTGTCACACCCCCACTCCTTTACATTCCTATCCTCACCCCCTCCCCTTTACATTCCTGTCCTCACCTCCACTATCCCTTTACATTCTTGTCCTCCCCTCCACTACCCCTTTACATTCCTGTCCTCACCCCCACTATCCCTTTACATTCCTGTCCTCCCCACCACTACCCCTTTACATTCCTGTCCTCACCCCCACTACCCCTTTACATTACTGTCCTCACCCCCTACTACCGCTTTACATTCATATCCTGAACCCCTCCCCCTTTACATTTCTGTCCTCACCCCACTACCTCTTTACATTCATATCCTCACGGCCACTACCCCTTTACATGCCTATCCTCCCCCTCCCCTTTACATTCCTATCCTCACCGGTCTCCACTTTTACATTCCTGTCCTCGCCCCCAATACCCCTTTACATTCCTGCCCTACACCCACTACCCCTTTAAATTCCTGTCCTCACACACACTACCCCTTTACATTCCTATCCTCACCCCCCTTCCCCTTTATATTCCTGTGATCACCCCCATTACCCCTTTACATTCCTATTCTCACTCACTCTTCCCTCGTTACATTCCTGTCCTCAATCTCAATACCCCTTTACATTCCTATCGTCACCCCCCTCCCCTTTACATTCTTGTCCTCACCCCCACTACCCCTTTACATTCCTATCCTCACCCCCCTCCTGCTTTATATCCCTGTCCTCATCCCCACTACCCTTTACATTCCTATCCCCACCCCCTCTACCCCTTTACATTCCTGTCCTCAGCCCCTCCCCCTTTACATTCCTGTCCTCACCCCGACTACCTCTTTAAAATTCTTATCCTCACCATCCTCCCTCTTTACATTCCTGTCCTTACCCCAAATACCCCTTTACATTCCTGTCCTCACCCCCACTACCCCTTTACATTCCTATCCTCACCCCCCCTCCCCGTTACTTTCCTGTCCTCACCCCCTCCCCCTTTACATTCCTGTTTTACACCCACTACCCCTTTACATTCCTATCCTCACCCCCTCCTTTTTACATTCCTGTCCTCACCCCCACTACCCCTTTACACTCCTGTCCTCACACACACTACCCCTTTACATTCCTATCCTCACCCCCCTTCCCCTTTATATTCCTGTGATCACCCCCATTACCCCTTTACATTCCTATTCTCACTCACTCTTCCCTCGTTACATTCCTGTCCTCAATCTCAATACCCCTTTACATTCCTATCGTCACCCCCCTCCCCTTTACATTCTTGTCCTCACCCCCACTACCCCTTTACATTCCTATCCTCACCCCCCTCCTGCTTTATATCCCTGTCCTCATCCCCACTACCCTTTACATTCCTATCCCCACCCCCTCTACCCCTTTACATTCCTGTCCTCAGCCCCTCCCCCTTTACATTCCTGTCCTCACCCCGACTACCTCTTTAAAATTCTTATCCTCACCATCCTCCCTCTTTACATTCCTGTCCTTACCCCAAATACCCCTTTACATTCCTGTCCTCACCCCCACTACCCCTTTACATTCCTATCCTCACCCCCCCTCCCCGTTACTTTCCTGTCCTCACCCCCTCCCCTTTACATTCCTGTTTTACACCCACTACCCCTTTACATTCCTATCCTCACCCCCTCCTTTTTACATTCCTGTCCTCACCCCCACTACCCCTTTACACTCCTGTCCTCACCACCACTACACCTTTACATTCCTGTCCTCATCCCCACTACCCCTTTACATTCCTGTCCTCACACCCTACTACCCCTTTTCATTTGTATCCTCACCCCCACTACCCCTTTACATTCCTATCCTCACCCACCTCCTCCTTTACATGCCTATCCTCAACTCCCCCCATCCTTTACATTCTTATCCTCACCCCCACTACCCTTTTACATTTCTATCCTTTCCCCCCTCCACCTTTACATTCCTATCCTCACCCCCCTCCTCCTTTACATTCCTATCCTCACCCCCTCCCCTTTACATTCCTGTCCTCACCCCCACTATCCCTTTACATTCCTGTTCTCCCCTCCACTACCCCTTTACATTCCTGTCCTCACCCCCACTACCCCTTTACATTACTGTCCTCACCCCCTACTACCCCTTTACATTCATATCCTCAACCCCTCCCCCTTTACATTCCTATCCTCACCCCCCTCCTCCTTTACATTCCTATCCTCACCCCCTCCCCTTTACATTCCTGTCCTCACCCCCACTATCCCTTTACATTCCTGTTCTCCCCTCCACTACCCCTTTACATTCCTGTCCTCACCCCCACTACCCCTTTACATTACTGTCCTCACCCCCTACTACCCCTTTACATTCATATCCTCAACCCCTCCCCCTTTACATTTCTGTCCTCACCCCACTACCCCTTTACATTCATATCCTCACGGCCACTACCCCTTTACATGCCTATCCTCCCCCTCCCTTTTACATTCCTATCCTCACCGGTCTCCCCTTTTACATTCCTGTCCTCGCCCCCAATACCCCTTTACATTCCTGCCCTACACCCACTACCCCTTTAAATTCCTGTCCTCACCCACACTACCCCTTTACATTCTTATCCTCACTCCCCTTCCCCTTTATATTCCTGTGATCACCCCATTACCCCTTTACATTCCTATTCTCACTCACTCTTCCCTCGTTACATTCCTGTCCTCAATCTCAATACCCCTTTACATTCCTATCGTCACCCCCCTCCCCCTTTACATTCTTGTCCTCACCCCCACTACCCCTTTACATTCCTATCCTCACCCCCTCCTGCTTTATATCCCCGTCCTCATCCCCACTACCCTTTACATTCCTATCCCCACCCCCTCTACCCCTTTACATTCCTGTCCTCAGCCCCTCCCCCTTTACATTCCTGTCCTCACCCCCACTACCTCTTTAAAATACTTATCCTCACCATCCTCCCTCTTTACATTTCTGTCCTTACCCCAAATACCCCTTTACATTCCTGTCCTCACCCCCACTACCCCTTTACATTCCTATCCTCACCTCCCCTCCCCGTTACTTTCCTGTCCTCACCCCCTCCCCCTTTACATTCCTGTTTTACACCCACTACCCCTTTACATTCCTATCCTCACCCCCTCCTTTTTACATTCCTGTACTCACCCCCACTACCCCTTTACACTCCTGTCCTCACCACCACTACACCTTTACATTCCTGTCCTCATCCCCACTACCCCTTTACATTCCTGTCCTCACACCCTACTACCCCTTTTCATTTGTATCCTCACCCCCACTACCCCTTTACATTCCTATCCTCACCCACCTTCTCCTTTACATGCCTATCCTCAACTCCCCCCATCCTTTACATTCTTATCCTCACCCCCACTACCCTTTTACATTTCTATCCTTTCCCCCCTCCCCCTTTACATTCCTATCCTCACCCCCCCCTCCTCCTTTACATTCCTATCCTCACCCCCTACTACCCCCTTACATTCCCATCCTCACCCTCACTACCTCTTTACATTATTTTCCTCATCATCCTACCTCTTTACATTCCTGTCCTTACCCCAAATACCCCTTTACATTCCTGTCCTCACTCCCACTACCCCTTTACATTCCTATCCTCACCCCCCTCCCCGTTACATTCCTACCCTCACCCCCTCCTTCTTTACATTCCTGTCCTCACCCCCACTACCCCTTTACACTCCTGTCCTCACCCTCACTACCCCTTTACATTCCTGTCCTCACCCCCACTACCCCTTTACATTCCTGTCCTCACCCCCACTACCTCTTTACATTCCTGTCCTCACCCCCTACTACCCCTTTACATTCGTATCCTCACCCCCACTACCCCTTTACATTCCTATCCTCGCCTGCCTCCTCCTTTACATTCCTATCCTCAACTCCCCCCATCCTTTACATTCCTATCCTCACCCCCACTACACTTTTACATTCCTATCCTCTCCTCCCTTCCCCTTTACATTCCAGTTCTTACCTCCACTACCCCATTACATTCCTATCCTCACCCCCCCTTCATCCTTTACATTCCTATCCTCACCCCTACTACCCCCTTACATTCCTATCCTCACCCCCACTCCCCCTTTGTATTCCCCCTCATCCCCCCTCATCCTTTACATTCCTATCCTCACCCCCACTACTCCTTTACATTCCTGTCCTCACTACCCCTTTAGATCACCCCCCTCCTCCAGATTTCTGTCCTTGGCCCCCTTTCACATCATTCTCTGATTCCTCCACATCATTCACAGCAGTAACAGCTCTCTTTAATGGCCTACCTAAACAAGGCGAGAGGCACATCAGTCTAGAGCTGACATTGGAAGCAGGACACCTCCGGAAGGAAGGCAACCGATCACCTGCTAGTTAACTTGAACTCCCGTCCTCCTCCTAGTGCTGTACTGCCTCCGATATCAGCCTCTTGATTCCCGCCATCCATGTGGAGCTGTCCTGCCATCAATGTCGGCTTGATGAGGATGGCAGCAGTGAGGGCGGCTAAGCGGGCTCCTAAATGGCAGAACCACTGCCGATCTGAATGGAATAGTGACTCAGGCCAGACATGGCCTGCCATTTAGTGATGAACAATATTTCTCATGGCGTAAACTCAGGATTTTCCCATCTCCACTGACATCTATAGTATCTAAGACCATCCTGAGTTCCTCCCAGGTCATTCAGACCCAATTTTTCATACTTGGATTACACAGGGCTTAGAGCCTCACAATTTCTATTCACACAGCAGTGGCATGCCCTGCCTGCACTGTATGAAAATGACAGCTCTCTGGCACTAGACTCTTGGCACCAATACCCCCTATCTAAACTCCATAGCTTTTTAGGAGACTTGACTCTCTTTGAGAAGAGCAGTTTAGGGAATGGAGTTATGCTCTGCTCCTTATCCTCTTCCTATCAGTTTCTACTGTCAGCACATTCGGACCCTAAATTCCTTGCCAATTGAGAAATGTGTCTTCAATGTTCCTCTACCGAGAAACTAAAAGACAGGATATTATTTTCTGCCCACAAGGCTTCCATCTCCAACAAATATCAAATGATCCTATATAATTGTAACTAGGTGGTAGAGGACCCTGATAGCCCTAGCTAACCTCAGCAAAGCTCTAAATGTTTGTGCTGCAGTACCCATGTGGGCACCTTAGTACATGCCTTCTGAGGGTGTCCTGTGATGTGACCATTTTTTCACAAGATGACAGAAAATATCAAACAAATTATGGGTTTTGCACTGTATGATGACCCTGCTGTCATTCTTCTCCACCTTACACCCATGCCCCAGAAGAGATGTAAAAAAGGAATTCATATACTGAATGCCGCTAAGGCCTGTGTCTCTGGTAAATGGAAACAACTTATCCTTCCCTCACTCTAGCAATGGTTTGACAGGGTAATTGATATTCAGACCATGGAAGACGGGACTAATCTGCAGACCAAACTAAAAAATGGTTTTATTAAGAAGAATTTAAATGCTCGTCCCAGCCCCTGTTTTTTTTCTCTCTCTCTCTCTTTGCCTCAGACTGGAATCCTCCCTCCCCCTCCTCCTCTACTCTTCCTTTGGCATAGATTTTTTGCAGGTATCCCACATCCCACCCTTTTTTCTTGATTATTGTGTAATGTTCACACTTTTTTTTTTTTTTGCATGAAGGCCTAGTATGAATTATGGAGGAATCCTACACTGTTTTTGGTGTCCCCAATAACATCTATAGCTGTCCCTTATTTAGGATATGGGTCTGTTAAAGATTAATGTAATTAACAGAACTAAGCAGCTGGGAGCTGTATTTTTGCTGGTGATTTAAATACTTATTTCTTTGTAAATATGTTGTTGATGTAGAAGATAGCATACATTGCATAGATACCCCATTTTAAAGACAGAGTCAGGGCATATGCCAGGCTTGTTTTTTTAAATATTCATAATATTTTTATTAAAAAATTTTGATTTTTTTTTTAAACCTATTGCTATATATTGGGTCCCTGAATTCAGAATAAATTGAAGAAATTATTTGGGGAAAATATTTGCTGTTTTATATATTTAAAACAAATATGCATTAAACACACTGAAAGTATTTTTTTTTTATTTGTTATCAGGCAGAACAGTGGCTACGCGGTTAGCACTTCTGCTGTGCAGTACTAGAGCCACGTACTCCGTTTTCCTCCCACACTCCAAAGACATGCTGGTGTCTGTTAATTGGCAGGCCCGTCGTGACAGGACAGGCAAAACAAGCAATTGCTTGGGGCCCCGAGCTGGCCTGGGGCCCCAGCCGCGTCGCCGGCCGCCGCTTCCTATAAGCTGCAGCCTGTAGTGTGGCCTCCTGCAGTCCGCGCGGTACAGGAGATTCAGTTTCCTGTTCCCGGCTGGACTGACAGGAAGTGCACACACTGAATGCTCAATACTTTCAGTCCGGCCGGCTCGGAACAGAAAACTGAATCTCCTGCCACGCTGTACGTGGTAGGGAGGGGGGGGTTAAAAAGAACACGGGGGGAGTAGTAAGGGGGGGAGGCAGTCATTGGGACCCATTTAGTAATAAAAATATGGTAGCTTGCTGACCATAATAAAAACAATTACCATAGCTTTCCATTTTCTTCTTTCTTTACCATCCCATTTCCATCTTATTGCTTCTTTTTTGAATCAATGGTGTTTTTTTGCAAATGTTCAATTGTTGAAAATGTTCAAATTTTATGCACATTAGATGCAACAGCAGTATTTGCACTGTAAACCTTTTTTATTTATATGAAGTGTTGGTGAACTTAAACTGTATCGCTATGCTGTAATTCCTGTAGGCTTTGCGTGTGTGCAGGAGAGGGGGGATGGGGGGCCTTCATGTCCATTTTGCTTGGGGCCCCCAAATTCCTTCAAACAGCCCTGTTAATTGGCCATGGTATCTATGAATGGGAGTTAGGGATCTGAGGTTATAAGTTCTTTGAGGACAGGGACTGATGTGAATGTACAATATATATGTAAATTGATGATGCTATATACTGTAACTACCTATAATAAATAAATATTAAAACAATCAATCAAGACTTCCCACGCCAAAACACACCGATCGGCAGCTTTGTCCTCCTCAGCTAGAAGCATTTCTGAGCTTTTGAAAGCCACAACCACAGTCCGCTGCAACGTGGCGGGACACAAGATGGCGCGGTCACTGCAGGAGGAGGAAGACTTCAGTGAAGACTCGCAGTCCGCCATGGAAGGCTCAGGTAGGAGCAGAGCGCGCTCCAATAAACCCCTCACATATGCAGATATGTCTGGCTTTGCTGCAGACATAAAAGCGACATTTTCTGCAGCTATCACAGACTTAAAATCAAATCTCCTAGTGCTGTCAGACAAAATGGAAGCAGTGGAAGCACAGGGGAAACACAGAGATAAAGCGCTGCTCAGACTAGACAAGATAGCTGATAGATATGTTTCACATTTTATTGAAATGAATCACCATCTTGAGGATCTGGATAACCACGGGTGAGGGGGATCCCTGAAACCGTGGACAACGATCAAATAATGCCTGCTCTCAGGAGAGTGTTTAACAGTCTGCTAGAAAGGCAAGAGGACTCTGAAATAGAATCTGTTAGGGCACACAGAGCGCTTAGAGCCAGAGGTCCAGATACCGCTCCCCCAAGAGACATAATTTGCTGCTTGCAAAGTTTTCCTCTCAAGGAAGATATTATGAGGAGAGCAAGAAGAAACGATCACATCATTTTCAACGGTGCACACATTATGCTATATCAAGAGCTTTCACAAATCACATTTAAGAACAGAAGAGCTCTACGCCCCCTCCTGGACAAACTCAGAGAGAAAGATATCAGATACACGTGGCGCTTTCCGTTCGCCTTAGTAGTGACAGTCGCAGGGAAACAGCTGGTGCTTCGCACACCAGAGGATCTACCGGATTTCATTGGATATGCATTGGATATGGATGTAATGGACGTGCCGGAATGGTATCAGGAGTTTGCCCTACCTCCTCACGCTAAAAACCCACACAGCTCTCCCTTCTCTACCCCTGACAAACAGCAACAGCGCAAGAAAATGAAACACAGACGCGGTGGAGGAACACCGCGGGGGACTCCAGTCTCACGTCCAACACCCTCAAGATCCCACATATCTGATTGATTAAGTGAACACTAATTTCGCCATGCTGAGACCCTTCCCCATAGACTCACAGGATGTGGATTAAGTTTAAAGCTGACTATTTTCAACACCTTTTTCTGACCTAGCTTAGTTTCGATACGCGTTGAAAAGTTCGCTACTACATTTTTGCAGGAAGCACGAGAACACTCTGCTAAGTTGGGTTTGTTCACTTTATGTTGATTTTCTGCCCTTTAGGCTGGTTGGGGCCTGGCTGACTACTCAACAGCCCCACTTCAAAAATGTTTCGGATGTCAAGAGCTGATCACAGCAGAACATCAGCCGGTATATACTACACAGGAAACAAATAACTCCTAGACCCTGAAACAATGAACATGAAGCTCACACGTTCTCTGTTAGTTTCTGGAACTGATTCCCCTGTGAGGCCACATACGCTCACATAGATCAACAACAGCCAAAAGGATAACCTCACATCAGTTGAGAAGTGTGGGAGAAGGACCTTAGACAGAGTTGACAGCTCTCCAGAGCCAAGTTAAAAGTTGCCTTTTAGAGGCTGTGTCTTTATCGTTATCCGTTATAGTTAAAATAACCAATAACTAACTTTTTTTTTTTACAGGTTGTTTCCAGTCCTGGTCGCGGACTTAACACGTCACCCCGAAGTGTGTCTGAGCTGAGACCTCTCGACTCAGACATACTACTTAAATACCCTGGTACGGTTTATGAACTGACTAGGGTGTAGTACAATTACTCTACGTACAATAGAATTGAACCCTATCGTTGAATACCTTGTTGTATTAACGTTTCTTCTCTTTCCTCCTCCTTTTTTCTTCTTTCTTTCTCTTATCGCCTTTCCTTTTTTATCTCCTTCTATCCCCCCACTCCTCACACCCTATATATTTTTGTAAAGATCAGTAGTGGAGACTGGTCGTTCGTAACCTCCTCAGGGCTGGCTGTAGGATTCATCTGTTGACACCAACTTCTCAATCCTACAGATGGCTTACTCCTTGCTGGGTAAATCCCCAAAGGTGATCTCCCACAACATCAGAGGACTGAATATACCGGGAAAAAAGGACTTTGCTCCTTAGAGAACTAAAGAGGGGTAAGCCACACTTTGTCCTCTTGCAGGAGACCCACTTTAAGACAGGGCACATTCCAAAGATTATGAACGCCTACTTTCCTACTGCATATCACGCGACTAATGACCAGGCCAAGACCAAAGGAGTAATGACCCTTGTGAGTAGGGAGGCGCCTTTCACTCTCAGTGATAGCCTTAGAGACCCTGAGGGAAGGTATGTCTTTATTAAAGGTACATATCATGACAGACCAATTACGATTGCAAACGTTTACTTCCCTAACACAGCACAAGTGACCTTTTGTCAAAAGATAGTTAGGGTACTAATGGGCTTTGCAACAGGAATACTTATACTGGGAGGAGACTTCAATATACCACTGAACCCAGCAGTTGATTCCTCTTCGGGGAAATCCTGCATCAAATATAACGCACTTAAAAAAAATCAAAACACTCCTCAGCTCCCTACAATTAATAGACACCTGGAGATATCTTCACCCAGACTCCAGAGACTTCACGTTTCACTCAATGCCACATAACAGATACTCACGTATAGACTTTTTATTCGTCACACAAAGAGATTTACAAAATGTAACAGAAGCTCAAATAGGCATCCAATCAATATCTGATCACGCTCCAATTTCCCTGACAATAGACTTGGGTCCTTCAACCCCGAGATCGACTGGCTGGAGACTTAACTCCTCACTGTTGACTGACCCTGAATTAACACCCAAACTGACAAAAGCACTATCGGATTACTTCAGTGTTAATGGTACCCCAGACGTGGACCCCATGACAATATGGCAGGCACATAAATGTTATATGAGAGGAGAACTGATTAAATCTCAAAAGAAAAAAAGGCACGAGCAGGAAATTGTGAATTTAATAAATGACATTAGAACACTAGAAAATAGCCACAAACAATCTTTATTGTTTCAGTCGGCTAAAGCCCTACTTGAAAAGCGAAAGGCTCTACAACAATTAATTGAACATAAAACCAAAAGACTATTATTCTTCAAAAGAGCAATCTATTATGAATCAGGAGACAAAACCGGTAGATTACTAGCTAGGGCCCTGAAGGAAGCAAATATAAAACAACACATAGCTGGGATCAGGTCACAGAAGGGGAAACTAGATGTTACCACCAAAGACATAGCCTCACATTTTCACCAATTTTACTCAACCTTATATAATTTGCCTCAACAACACAAACCCCAATTCATCCAGGCTGACAGGGAAACAGCCATTCAGGACTACTTACACAATAGTGGGCTCTCCAAATTAGAAGACAATGAAACCTCCCTCCTGGAAGGAGAAATAATGGAAGCAGAAATACAATCAGTCATTAAAGAACTTAAATCAGGGAAAAGCCCAGGGCCAGACGGCTTTACGTCAATTTACTACAAATCAATCAGCACCAGCCTACTGCCCCGACTGACTAGAGCTTTGAACGCCCTGTCCTCACCCAACCACGCATCTTCTGATTTTTTATCAGCCCATATCACAGTTGTGCCTAAACCAGGAAAGGACCCAGCTGAATGTGCCAGTTTTAGACCTATCTCCTTGCTGAACTTAGATTTGAAAATCCTAGCAAAAGAAATAGCAAATAGACTGAGACCCCTACTACACTCATTGATAGGTCGGGAACAGGTGGGTTTCATGCCTGGCAGAGAGGCGAGAGATAATGTGATCAAGGCCCTTCTGTTAACACATGCAGCCCACAGGGGTTACTGCGAAAGCCTTCTCCTGACTGCGGATGCGGAGAAGGCCTTTGATAGAGTTTCATGGGACTATATGCTGGAGACTTGTAGGTTTGTTGGTCTGGGGACACATATGATGAGCTGGATTTCCACCTTATATGACAAACCCTCGGCCCAATTGAAGATCAATGGCACATTGTCAGATAGGGTCTTGATCACGAATGGTACTAGACAAGGGTGCCCACTGTCACTGCTGCTATTTATTCTTTCATTAGAGCCTTTCATAAAGACAGTTAATCAAGACAGCTCCCTGCCTGCCACTTTTAACAGGGTTTAAAGTGGCAGGCAGGGAATATAAGATCGCAGCCTATGCTGACGACCTTTTGTTTTTTTTTTACCAACCCCCACACTACAATACCCAATTTAATGAAACAGTTCACACATTTTGGCTTTATAGCAAATCTTAAAATAAACTTCACTAAATCTGAGGCTATGAACATCTCCCTCACAACAGAGAACCTGACCAAAGCCAAACAAAATTGTCCCTTTAGATGGGAGTCCAATGCTCTTAGATACCTTGCGATTTGGTTAACCCCGAGGTTGACATCTATATATGAGCACAACTTCCCCACCCTTCTACAAAAAATAAAAACAGACCTACAAAATGGCACTGTAAATATTTGTCCTGGTTCGGGAGAGCAGCAGCCTTGAAAATGGTCATACTCCCCAGGCTGTTGTACCTACTCAGAACACTACCAATTAAGATACCACTGAAATTTTTTAAGGCATTGCAATATACCCTGATTCAGTTCATCTGGAGGCTTAAGAAACCCAGAATTAGCTTTTCTCTACTCAATAGACCAAAAAACCTAGGTGGGATGAGGTTACCAAATTTTTACAATTACTACCTTGCATCCCATCTCACGAGAGTGATTAATTGGCACTGTCATGAGGAAACTAAGGATTGGGTTATACTGGAAAACTCATTATATCAAACTCAATTGAAATTCGCTCTGTGGATATCGCTGAAAGCTCATCACTCTCTCGTTAAAAAACACCCACTCACAGGCACGACACTAAACTTGTTTCATAATATAGCTAAAAACACAGACCTGACCTCAAGTATTAGCCCGCTCACCCCCCTGACCGATAACCCAGACTTTCCTCCGGGCTTCAGGAATTCCTGCTTACAGGCACTAGACCACACACAACCTCTTATTGCAAAGACCTGTTTTCACAAAGGCCAAATTAAAGACTTTACCACACTAAGGGTCGACATTGGACTTCCAAGACTACCTCTGTGGACATACTTCCAGATCCGTAGCTTTTTAAATGGAAAATATAGAAAACCCCTACTCTCAAGGGAGCTGACGGAATTAGAAGAAATATGCTCTAATGGGTCGCAATGCAACAGAGCAACATCTGTCGCGTACGCATGGCTACAAAAGACGAAAGTGACTAAAGATGACAGATTTCGCGCGGCTTGGTTTTCCGTCCTACAAATAGACATAACTGACAGGCAGTGGGAGACAGCGTGCGTTCTTTCTCATAGCTGTTCGATCAGCACCAAAACTCAGGAGTTGTCCTACAAACTCCTGACACATTGGTACGCTACCCCTGACAAGCTGAAGAAGTGGTTCCCACAGGCTTCAGATACTTGCTGGAGATGTGGAGAAGAGACAGGCACCCTCCTACATATATGGTGGGAGTGCTCCAAAATTAAAAACTTTTGGAATGAAGTTAGGAAACTTGTGGGGCAAATCACGGAGACCAGGATTACACTTAATGCTGCTTGTTGTCTGCTCCATATCACTAACTTCCCCATTAGGCGAAACAAAAGGTCTTTAACAAAGCATTTACTTAACGCAGCTAAGGCGCTAATACCCCACCTATTCAAGATTGGCTAAAAAAGGTTACTGAAACCTGTTACATGGAAGATACCCTAGCACAATCCCAGGACAAAGCGGAAAAATATCAAAGAACTTGGTCTCCATGGTTCGCCTTTAAAGCCTCAGAGGTCTATGACAAAATAATGAATCACTAGAATTCTGCGATATGGACTAGAGATACTTGGTGAATACATCAGTGATAACGACCATTCTCCACCAGTCTAAATTTATATATGACATTCAAGATACAAAACAAAATATAACTGTTTTGCTAAACATATGCATCCCCTCCCTCCCCCTTTCTTTTTCCTACTTCCTCTTTTTCTTCCTGTTATAAAAAAAATATAAGCTCTTAAAATCAAAGCTAACTACCGAAATAAACAATATCTATGATATTGAAGAACGATAAGTGATCTAATGCTAACAAATTAATAAAACGCCATTTTGGCACTTGATAAACAAATCTGTAACTATTTAAGCCTAAGTTAATTAGTCAGGTAAAGATGTTACCATATTTACAAGATCGCATGATGAGAATTGTATAATGCTATGTATTCTACACACTGCTTTGATTTGTACTGTTTAAAACTCTTTAACAATAAACTTCTTTGATGTTAAAAAAAAAAACAATTAATCAAACAAAAGCTGCCATTGTTCTAAAACAACGTTGGGGCTGTTAGAAAGTTATTGTTTAGGTGTTAATGATTCTAAACATGAACAACTGGGGATGCATTCCAGAACTTGAATTTTATGTACAATTTAATTCACACTGTCCTAATTCACAAAGATTACTTTATTCGAAAGTTGAGTGCTGTCTTAGTTTATGTGTTCTCTATTGTGTTCTTTATTAACAAAAACAGAAAATAACTGTAGTATATTACATATACACATTAATACACATGGTATCCATGTTTATATAAATCCATTTACCATAAAGCAATGTCACAAATAGATGGTTCTACAGTAAACACTGTATATGTGTGTGGGTGTTTGCATTGTGTTTACAATTTTCCCTGAATACAAGATAAGAGCTCTCATTCTGAAGGACACTGACAACTCTCTTAGCCATTCTATACATTTCTTATAGCACAATAACTTATCAAGGCAGGCACATTATCAAGAATTATGTACCATTCTGAGAATATCTTTAAGGAGATAAAAATGTCAATATTAGCAAGAAAGACATGTAAGAGAATGGATATGTGTGTTTAAACAGTTTATTAGTGTAAATAAGACACACGAGAGATGTTTTAAAAGATATCTATGTAAAGTAAGGTAGTACGGAGGTAATAACGATAAAACGAGACATAAGGCATAATTATTTCACAGTACGTGACCACATTAAAATGCTTCAAAATGAATGGTTTAACAGAAATGGCTGTAATTATGTTAAAATGAGAAGGTTATAAAGACATAGGTACAGATAAATACATAGCTTTCAACAAAAATGTAATTCTAAGTTTACTTTTGTACCTCAAAATTAGAAAAAAAAGGCTGCATCACATGTATTGATATATGCTTAACTTCCAGTATACAGTATATCCTTATATATTTACAATTTTCTTTAGTAGGGATGAGGTATAGGTTAGGGGTAATGCAGGGTTTGCCCCAAGCTTCAGCTGTTCATGTCTCAGTGCAAGAAGTCCTTCTTTAGTGACAGAATTACCACTGCCACTAATGAATGCCAGCTGTTGGCACACATCCACACACCCTGTTTGCTTAGCACTCAATAACCTAGGCCCCAAAATTAGTTGTCAGTAGTGAACTGGGTCAGGGATGTGTTGTAGCAACCACTACCTCACTGTGAATGATGGTATTGAAGTTTTGCTGTCATTTGTGGGGAGAGGATCAGTAGGAGAGCATCATCATCGGGGGACATTTCTTTGTAGGGCCATTTTTATTTGTACATTGTGAAACATTATTTTGGACACCATGAGATATTATTTAAGGATATCATGGAACTATTTTTTTTTATTATTATTGTCATCATTATTTTAATAAGGAACTTTATGACTTTATGAACAGTGTGTACACCTTCTTCACATAGGAGGGCTAGATATCTGGGGGCCCCTTTATTATTTTCCCCAATACAGTTTCATTGATTTTACCAGATGGGAAATAAATAATAAAGGTTCTACTAGGGCATCAAAAAGACATTAAAGATGCCATGCAGGACATTAAAGTAATGCATTTAACTAGGAATATTGAAACAAAATGTAACAAATTATCATTAATCAATGGAAACTTGAACAGTAAGACATTTCTTACACCAATGTATCCATGGTTTCCATGCTTTATGAAATATATCATATGATTATGCTCTATCAGAAAGAGAGATCTTTCATATGCGTAAAAATTGAGAGATACAGATATACATACAGCAATCAGTTTTAGGTATGTCATATTCCTCCTCCAAATTTTCAATAGTCTTTGGTACATTACCAACTATGAAATCATCCACCCAAAGCAAACCTTGACATGACCATTTGTTAACTGATATACTGTATATGGCATAAGGGTTTCCAATGTCTTCATATGTATGCAAATCTCCTGGTTCTGAAAAATGTATACTGAAGGGCATTTTATGTCCTCCAGGCCAGTAAGGAGGCCTTAGTAGGTAAGGGAAGGGTATGTAGTTCCAATGGCTTCCACAAATCTGCCACAAGGAGCAGATCCGGATTTCGCATAAGTGCCGATTCAGCGTTGACCCATAAGACTTCTGACAAATTGTGGAACCAATGTTTAGTTGCAAGGCTATATAGTATCCCCTAATATCTACCAAGCCCATACATCAAACTCGAATGAGTTGCGCACAGGAACATATCACTCTTTTGCACTGCCAAATATATTTTAGGACAGAGGTTAAGGACAAGTAGAAGATGTAATGGGGATATGTTTAAAACAAGAATTGGATCTGTACTTCTTTATCACATTTAGTGATAAGTGGCTTGCAATTGGCCACAGCCCAGGGGACTGTAGAAGTAGTGAAGACAATGCCTAGATATGGTATGCCCGCATCAGCCCATAAGTAAGCCAGTTGTTTTGATAGGAGTAGTCGTGTGGTCTTATGCACCCCTAGGTCCAGTATTAAGAATTTAGTGAAATTAAACTTACAATAAGACAAAGAACTGAAACAGGTTAAAACCTAGTGGACAATGGACATAAGTGGATTAGTTAAGAGCAGATTGACATCATCAGCAAATAGCTTGATTATGTGAGATCTAGTGCGGAAGCAAAAACCTGATATATGAAGCTGTGAGTGGATAGCTTCTGCAAGTGGCTCTATATCATCAGGTTGAATATGGAAGGGGATAGAGGGTGTCTTTGAGAAGTGCCATTAGATATCTTGAATGTTTTAGAAAGTATGCCAATATGGACATACAGAGGGTCATTTACTATAGCGCTATGGCGCTAATTCGCGCAAATTGCCGCGAATTAGCGCTAATTCGCGGCAATTTAGCGCGAATTAGCGCTAATAGCGCTAATTCGCGCTAAAACGGTATTCACTATAGCGCTGGTGAGAAAATACTCCCAAAATCGAATTTACTATAGCTCCCTGAAACTAAATAGAGCCCAAACCCTTACTCTGCTAAAACCTAGAGAATTGCACATGGAAATAATGTTTCGAGCATGATATAATTGCCTAAATGGTACTGAAATATGCGGTATATTATTTAAAGATTATCTGCTTTTAAACTGTGTGAAAAAGTGATTTCTACACTGAAATATCTTTAAAAGTCTGAAAAGTGAAAAATTCCCCATTTTGGACAACTAGGTGCCAACACAACTGAGCATGCTCAGACCTAAAAATAACTCTCATTTTAACTCAAGTGTCTTTTTTACCTGGAGGTATAGTAAATACCAAAATGAGATCTAATTAGAGAGTATTTTTTGGGAGTTAAAATCTGCTCTAATTTAGTCCAAATGAAGTTTCAGTCATTGATTCTAATGGAACAATTCTAACTTTCACAAAAAAAAACCTTTTAATGTTGAGATGAAATGTATCTTTCTGTGAAATACATTTTCCTTTGCAACATTGTTGCTTCTACTTAAAATATTTTTATTTTAAGAATACTAGAATGTGGAATGTTTTGATGTTTTGGTAAAATATATTTTTCTCTGTCACTTTCACTTGTTACTCTTCATCTCACAACAAACTTATAACAATACCCAAACTCACACAGGTGTCTTTACAATCCACAAACAATACCATTGCTGATGAAAATTTAAAATGAATCACAATTTTTTGTGCTTTTTATTATTTCCAAATATTCATAATTTGAGCCCAAAAAATGTGATATGTGTACCAACATCAGAAATCAAAATGTAATTCCCAAAAATTTAAGGGTAATATTCTACTCTCACCCACAAAAAAAACACCAAATATCACAGAATAAATCAAGAAGAATAACTCTTGAGTAATGTAATTCCATCACCTGTATGTCCATAGAAATGCAGTATTTATGTGTATTTATGTGTAGTTATGTGTAGGAGGGTCTCACACGTGGCAGCTCTGTGGCTTAGGGGTTAGAACTTCTGCCTTAGTATCTCTGAGGTTCTGGGTTCAAATCCCAACCATGTTACTTCATGTAGAGAAGTTGTCTCATCTCCCAGGTCCTATAACTATGTCTAATTGTAGTAGTTATGTGTAGGAGGGTTCCACCACCATTGTAAGTCTTTTCCAGATACACTATATAGCCAAAAGTATTGGGACGCCTGCCTTTACACACACATGAACTTTAATGGCAGCCCAGTCTTAGTCCGTAGGGTTAAAATTTGGCCCACCCTTTGCAGCTAGAACAGCTTCTGGGAAGGCTGTCCACAAGGTTTAGTCTGCCTATGGGAATGTTTGATCATTCTTCCAGAAGTGCATTTGTGAGGCCAGGCACTGATGTTGGATGAGAAGGCCTGGCTCGCAGTCTCTACTCTAATTCAGCCAAAGGGTGTTCTATTGGGTTGAGGCCAGGACGCTGTGCAGGCCAGTCAAGTTTCTCCACCCCAAACTTGCTCATCCATGTCTTTATGGACCTTGCTTTGTGTACTGGTGTGCAGTCATGTTGGAACAGGAAGGGGCTTTCCCCAAACTGTCCCCACAAAGTTGGGAGCATGAAATTGTCCAAAATGTCTTGGTATGCTGACGCCTTAAGAGTTCCCTTATCTGAAACTAAGAGGCCAAGCCCAACCCTTGAAAAACAACCCCGCACCATAATCCCCCTCCACCAAATCATTTGGACCAGTGCACAAAGCAAGGTCCATAAAGACATGGATGAGTGATTTTGGGGTGGAGGAACTTGACTGGCCTGCACAGAGTCCTGACCTCAACACAACAGAACACCTTGGGGATAAATTAGAGAGGAGACTGTAGGTCAGGCCTTCTTGTCCAACTTCAGTGCCTGACCTCACAAATGCACTTGGAAGAATGGTCAAACATTCCCATAGACACACTCCTAAACCTTGTGGACAAGAAGAGTTGAAGCTGTTATAGCTGCAAAGGGTGGGCCAAATGAGTTTTGAACCCAATACTAATACTGGGATGCCATTACAGTTCATGTGTGTTTAAAGGCAGGCATCCCAATACTTAGGCCAATATACTGTATATTGCTTGTGACACTGAGCATGGCTATGGACTTAGGGCTGGTTCACACCACAGAGATGCAGAGAACATGTGTGGGTCTGCCCTGGTGGCTAAGTGGGTAGTAGTTCTGTCTAGCAGCACCTGGGATGTTGGTTCACTTCCTCAACATGCTAATGCTTGTGTTGAAGTTTATATGTTCTCCCTGTGTGGGGTTCTCACCACAATCTTAAGACATGCTGGCATCTTATTTGTCTCCTGTCGAAATAGGTTCTAATGTAAGAAAGTTAATTTTGGACTTTATATTGGAAGCTCATTGCAGCCAGGAACTGACGTTAATGTTTATTAGCACTAATCATGCCCAGGGACTTGGACATTTCAAATTTTAGAGTTTACACTGCACAGGTACATATGCTTAGAAAACTGTTGCTTTGTTTATGTGGATGCAAATGGACTTTGATCTTTGTCCTGTAGTTGGAGATTTGATGCACATAGCCAAGGCTAACACAGTTGTGAATACTATTATGTGTTCCTGCTCATCAGGTGCAATCACTTTAGACATACATGAAGAGACAGATTGAAAGATACTGGTGGGCGTGTACTTCTATTGGGTGTGTCAGTGTGCTAACAATACAACCTCTCTTATATAAAGGCCTGCAGTAGGGGGGTTCGTTTGGCCTGAGAAGGAATGATATTGGGAGATTTGATGAAATTCTTGTGCATTTTTTCAATCAAAAGTGGGTTTATGTGGCCATGCTGTCAATGTTGTGTGTGTATTGTTCCTGTCTGATCATGCAAACATCGTTTGGAAGCATCTGCTGACCTACTATTTTTGATCTCGTTTAATCGTGTACACCGAAATGCAGCTTCCAGCAGAACATGGTCACCAATGTATGTATGTGTGGATTGTGGGCTGGTGGTGGGTGATTTGAATAAGTCTTTTGCAATATTATGTTGGAATGCTTTGTAAGAATGACTGTTAAGTATGTTTCTATAATCTTTCAAATAATAATGTGATGTGTTGCCCGTTATACACTGAAATTAAAGCTGTGTCCACTCTAAGGTTTTGTCTAATTTTAGATTGTAAGCTCCTATGAGCAGGGCCCTTAAAATTCCGTTGCTAAATGTAGTACCATATATCCTGTCCAAATTTTTTTGAAGCTAGTAAATGTAAATTTATTTTTTTTCTGCTGGTAAAATAAAAGTACATTGAGCTCTTGTTGTGGTGTGTGTGGGGTTTTTTTTTTTTTTTTCCTTCTACTTTTCTTTCTTTAGTTTTTGTGGGTGGTGGTTTTGGGAAAGTGCAATATCTTTTATATTTTATTTCAATATGTATTTGTGCACCAAAAAACTAATCTCTTTGCCCTGGTTCACATGCTACTTTGAAATTGTGCTACTTCACTTGAAGTAGCACGATTTCAAAGTAGTAAGGTCAGCATGATTTCAGGTGGCTTCATACACAAATGTCTATTGAAGTCGCACCTGAAATCGGCAAAAGTAGTGCAGGAACTACTTTAGCAAATTGATGCGGTGCCACAAAAAAAATGTTGTATCAATTGCAACAGTGCCATTGCCAATAGTCATGCGATTTGATCTCTCAAATCGCATGACCAATCGCTCCAATGGAAACCTAGGATTCTGCACAACTGCAAGTTATATATAAGATTCCACCTTTATCATTAACAGCTGTGGAGAATTGCAGGTAATGAATTCAGCTGGTGGATAGGCAGTGTTTGAATTTGTCAGCTCTGGTTCACATTGGTGTGATTTGACATGTCAAATCTGTGGCAATTGCACTGTTCTAATTGGTGCGATTTGTTTTGATATTGGTGCAGAAACCTGCACCGATGTCTCTGATGTTGCCCCCACAGTCGGGACTGACATGCAGGAATGAAATTGTGTGAGTTCAGCTGAACGCTTTCCTCCCTCTGTCAGTGTGAACCAGGGCTCAAACTGGGCCTTTTGCCTTTGTAATTCACCTGCTGCTAACCCAGGGACACCATTTCTTAGCAAACTCCCTTAAGTTTACCTTCAAATATATGTAGAAATACAGATTTGCATATCTGAAAATAAAAAAATACTAATCATGGTTGAGATCAAATATTCGCAGCTGCAATCAAAAGCGTGGTTTCACCTTCTGACCTGGAAATTAGTCATTGTATGCACCCGGAAGTTCCTGTGCTGGTCAGGATCTCCATCTAGGTGGACATGGCGAGGTCTCTTTAGCAGAGAGGAGGCGCTGCTTATTGGCCGGGTAAGTGTAGGATATGTACTTGTACTTAATCAATGCGGGGGTGGATGTCATAGTTAGATTTGGTGTGGGTGGGGTTCATTGATTTGTTTGGCATCACCACACATTTGCTTCCGTCCCATGTGCACACATCACTTCCTGCATTTGTTCTGCTGATGTAAATCAGTAAGGACTTTGCAAGTATAAATGAGAGATCCTTTAATTAAAATATATATATGACTTGTTTCACAGCTGGGCGAATTTTCCAGCAAATTTGGACCTCTGAGTTGCATGACAAGTTGTACCCCATGATTCTCAATGACAACCATTCATATCTGTGCTACTTTAAGTCGCACCAACTTCAAAGTAGTCCCTGTACTACTTTGGTGTGACTTGAGGTATATCGGGTACAATATTACACAGGCATTCCCAGAAGTTGGGGCCAAGTTGCAGCGGCAAAGTGGCAGCAAAATAGTGTGACTTTCAGGTCGCAGCAGTGTGAATGAGATTCAAGGATAACAACTTTGAATTTGGCCCTATTGTCACTTGTGCATCCTGAAGGTGTAGCAAATTCGTCCCTGCACTACCTTGGTTTGACTTTGATGCAATTTGAGGTCCATACACCACAAGATTACACAGACATTGCTTCAAGCCATGACAAAGCTGTGCAATTTTAAGGTCGCACAAGTGCAAATGGGGCCTTATTCAAAGGTGTTATCAATTAATCGCATTAGGTTACTTTCACACTTGGGTGACTTTTCATGGAGCTTTGGACCTCAGAGTCACATGAAAAGTTGTCCCCCTTGATTTCCATGCATATTTATTAGAGCTCCACGATTAATCGTCATCGTGATCTTTTTCCCCTTTACGATCTTGAAAAAAGAGTTTCACGATTCTTGCTATGCAAAGAACTCTCTCTGCTCTTCTGAAGCCACAGCCAAAAAACCAGGAAGTCTGCCAAGAATTAGAACATTCTTTATCAGTGAACTTAACTAGAAACCTTGTAACAATTTGTCAATTAAATAGAATTCTGTGTAAGTGAGGAAAGTTTAACTACTTAAACACTAAACATTTTTCTGACATTTGTTGCTTTCAGGTTAAAATCATTTTTTTTTTTGCTAGAAAATTACTTAAAACCCCCCAACATTATATATATATTTTTTAGTAGAGACCCTAGAGAATAAAATGGTGGTTGTTACAATATTTTATGTCACACTGTATTTGCGCCTTTCAAATGCAATTTTTTTTTGGAAAAAAGTACTTTAATGAATTAAAAAAAAAAAAAAGAAAAGTTAGCCCAATTTTTTGTGGGATAATGTGAAAGATTTTACGTCGCGAGAATCGTGATCTTTTTATTCTAAGCAAGAAAATTGTGATTCTCATTTTGGCCAGAACCGTGCAGCTCTAATATCTATGCAACTTCACCCATGTTCACATAGGTCTGAATTGACATGTCAAATTGTAGGCCAAATCGGCGCCTATTGATGGCAATGGAACTGTCCGAATTGGTGCGACGCCACAACGATTCCCAAAAGTAGTTCCTGCACTACTTTGGGCGACTTCAGTGGGCGATTTCTTACCTCCCAACTTTTTGAGATGGGTATAAGGGACATCTATTAGCAAAAGTAGGTAGGCATAGAACACCTTCTTAAAGGAGAACAGTTGGGACCTATGTGATTTCACTAGACATCTGTGTAGGAAAGTGCACTGATGTCTCTGAAATCGCTGACAAAGTCGGGCTGAGTCACACTTGTGCGACTTTGGACATCAGAGTCGTATGACAAGTCATACCCCATGATTTTTAATGTGTACCATTCATATCTGTGCGACTTCAAGTAACACTGACTTCAACGTAGTCCCTGTACTACTTTGGTCTGACTTTGATGCGAGTTGAGGTCCATAGACCTCAAGTTTACACAGGCATTGCTTAAAGTCGCATTAAAATCTCGCAACTTTCAGGTCGCACAAGTGTGAAAGGTGCCTAAGTCACTGTGCTGAGTACTATTTTATACCTAGAATATAAAGTAGTCCCACCATCAAACACTAGTAAACATATGTTCTCAATATAATTGTGCTCAAATGGCTGAAAATCACACAGATGATATCACCTACTGAAAGCTTGCATTGTACTCAGCAGCATATGCTGAAAAGAGGCAAATGCCTATTAGCCAATGCCACATTGGCACGAGCATGGTTGTTACTATAATATTAATGCCTGAAATGCAAAACATTATTGTATTGAATCAAACATTAGTAAATGTATTTTCTCTGTAGGTAAGTGCTCAGCTCTGTAGCATAGCGGTATACCCTGCTGCCCCCAAAAGTTCAAGCCATGAATTCAAATCCCACTGATAGCATCACCTCCCAGAAGTGTGCATTGTACTCAGAAGCATAATTAGGCAAAGCACATCAGCTTGCTTTATTCCATATTTTAACTCTTCAAATGCATGCAATGGTATGTACTTATTCAATAATATGGTATGGAATTCCAAAATTCAAGGAAAAAAATATCGTAGGGTCCCCCCAGTACATACCAGGCCCTTCAGTATGGACTTTAAGGGGAACCCAACACCAAAATGTAAAATAAATTTGATGTGGGGCCCCCAAAATCCATACCAGACCCTTACCTGAGCATGCAGCCTGGAGGTCAGGATAGGGGGGACGAGTGAGCACCCTCCCCTTTTGAACCTTACCAGGCTACATGCCCCAAAGCACCTTTTCCCCATGTTGATGGGGGACAAGGGCCTCTTCCTGACAACACTGGTCGGTGGTTGTCGGTCTGCAGGCAGGGGGTTTATCAGAATCTGGAAGCCCCCTTTAACAAGGGGGCTCCCAGATCCTGCCCCCTATGTGAATAGGTATGGGGTACATTTTACTCCTACCCATTCACCAAAAAAAGCAGTGAAATGTAAAAAAATTAATAGCCGGTTTTTGACAAGTCCTTTATTGTAGAATAGCTCCGAGCTGTCTTCTTCCCTGAGCCATCTTCTCCAGACGCTGTCTCTCCCTCCTCCATCTTCTCCCCGAGCTGTATTCTCCCAGAGCCGTCTCTCCTGCCGCCGCCATCTGCTGTGTTCTTCCGCACCGCTGGTTACCCGCTAATAAAAAAAAGCTGCTCTTCTTCCATGGTGGTCTTCCTCCGCTGTGTTGTCACCCGCTGTGTAGTGTCTCTTACATAGCCATGGAGCGGACTCTCCGGGTGACATTATCGGATGGCCACAGAAGACCGCCACAAGAAGATCGGCTTTTTTTTTATTAGTGGGTAACCGGCTGCGCTGAAGAACACATCAGCGGGAGAAGATGGTGGCAGCAGGAGAGACAGCTCGGGGAGAAGAAACATCAAACACTAGTGAATGTATTTTCTATGTATGACTGTGCTACACCCAATAGGCTAGTGGTCAACACTTCTACCTTGAAGAACTCATGGGTTCAAATCCCACAGAGAAATACTAAAAGATTGAATTGGTGAAAAAAAAGCATATTAGCCAAAGCAGCATATGCTGAAAATAGGTGAATGCCAATTAGCCAATGCACTTTAAATTTGGCTGATTCTATTATATTAACTCTTCAAATGCATGCAATGATATGTAAGTATTCAATACTATTATGGTGTGAAATTCCAAACACCACACACTAACTAATGGGCAGATTACATTTTTTTGTTTGTTCATTTTAATTCGCTTGTGCACTGAAAAAATAAACACCGCTGGGGGATGGTAGGTTGGCTGGTATTTGAACTTGTACCATGAGTGCTGTGGAGACATCTGAGCAGACTACTAAGCCATTGTGCTAAGTATGAGACCTACATAATAGTGTAGTATGATTAAAGAATGAATATAAATAATTACCGCTTTATAGTCACCTAAATTAAAAAATAAAAAACAACATACAACAAATAGATAACCTAAATGTTTAATACATGTAACTTTACAGAATAGCAGACATTACTATGTAATAATCATTCATAACTACATTAGTTAGCAAAAGAAGGAAAAAACTAGGAATACTAATTGCAACATACATCAATAGATGCACACGAGGTAGAGCACATCTCACATAAAAATGTTTCTTTCACATACATGGATCATGATTACAGTGCAGTACTATATAACAACTTGGTAGGAATTGGCATTTGCATATACGCGGAAGCGCTAATTAGCACCAGCTTAGAATTTACTAACATGTGTTTCTCACTAATAGCGCTAATTTTTCATTCGCACATTCGCCTGTTGAAATTTTATTTGGCTAAAATGGGAGCTATTATTTGCCATAGTGCCCAGTACTTCCTGGCGCTATAGTAAATGACCCCCATAGACTTTAACGGTGTTCGCATGCTCGAACAAACTTTTTTCCTGTTCACATGTTCTGGTGCGAACCGAACGGGGGGGGGTCTGCTCATCCCTACCTAGCAGTAAAAAGGGTCGCTGGTTCGTATTCCCAACCACACCACAAGACTACCTGCCTGGAGTTTGCATGTTCTCCCTGTGCCTGCTTGGGTTTCCTTCGGGTACTCCGATTTCCTCCCACACTCCAAAGACATGCTGGTAGGCTAATTGGCTTCTGTCTAAATTGACCCTAGTATATGAATGTGAGTTAGGGACCTTAGATTGTAAGCTCCTTGAGGGTAGGGGCCCATATTAGTGTATAATGTATATGTAAAGCGCTGCGTAAATTGACGGCACTATAGAAGTACCTTAAATAAAAATAAATAAGTCTTCACTAATATTATGGTGTGAATCTCCAAAACACCATACACTAGCTAACAAGCAGTTTACATTTGATAAACTTTATTGTATGGTATATAAACCATCAAACACTAGTAAAAGTATTTTGTATATATAATTGTGCTCAGCCCAATAGGCTAGCAGTTAGCACCTCTACCTTCAAACATTCAGGTATTGAAAGACTCATGGGTTCAAATCCCACAGAAGAATCCTAAAAGATTGCTATTGGTGGAGAAAAGGAGAATTACTGTTAGCCAGTTAGCCAAAGCAGCATACAGTGAATGCCAAGTAGCCAATACACTTTAATGTGGTTGATATTATTGTATTAACTCTTCAAATGCTTGCAATGGTATGTAAGTATTCACTAATATTATGGTGTGAATCTCCAAACACCACACACTAGCTAACAAGCAGTTTACATTTGATAAACTTTATTGTATAGTATATAACACATCAAACACTAGTAAAAGTATTTTGTATGTATACTTGTGCTCAGCCCAATAGGCTAGCAGTTAGCACCTCTACCTTCAAACTTTCAGGTATTGAAAGACTCATGGGTTCAAATCCCACAGAAAAATCCTAAAAGATTGCATTGGTGGGTAAAGGAGAATGCCAATTAGCCAAAGCAACACAAATATACGTGTATATATATTTACTGAAAATAGGTGATTGCCAAGTAGCCAATGCAGTTTAATGTGAAAGTTTTTATTGTATTAACTCTTTAAATGCATGCAATGGTATGTAAGTATTCAATTATATTATGATGTGACATTCCAAACACCACACACTAGCTAAAGGGCAGTTTACATTTCTTTGTTTGTTTATTTTAATTCACTTGTGCACTGAAAAAATAAACACAGCTGGTGGATGGTAGGTTGGCTGTTGTTTGAACTCATACCATGAGTGGTGTGGAGATATCCAAGCAGATCACTAAGCCATTGTGCTAAGTACAAGACCTGCATAATAGTGTAGTATTATTAAAGAATGAACATAAATAATTACTGCTTTATAGTCAACTAAATTAATAAATAATAAATCAAAAACATGAAAAAAACAACATACAACAAATAGGTAACCTAAATGATTAATACATGTAACTTTACAGAATAGCAGACATTACTATGTAATAATCATTCAGAACTGCATTTCTTAGCAAAAGAAGGAAAAAAAAACTAGGAATACTAATTGCAATATAAATCAATAGATGCACGGGAACTAGAGCATATCTCTGATAAAAAATGTTTCTTTCACATACATGGATCATGGCTACAGTACAGTGCTATATAACAACTTGATAAGAATTGGCATTTGTATATACGCGGAAGCGCTAATTAGCGGCAATTTAGAATTTACAAACGTTTGTTCTCCGCTTATATCGCTGATTTTCATGCGCAAATTCGCCGTTTTGTTTCCATTTGGCTAAAATGGGCTCTATTATTTGCCATAGTGCCCAGTACTTCCTGGAGTTATAGTAAATGACCCCCACAGTGTCCATACAGTGGACCCAATACAGTGGACCCGGTCAAATGCCTTCTTTGCATCAATAAAGAGAAACAGAGAAGGCATTTAATTAAGCTCTGAGTGGTGCATGATATTCAGTATTCACCTGAAGGCATTAGAGGCTTGTCTGCATTTTGTAAAGCCCATTTGGTTGGTTTGGAAAAGTGTAGGAATAACATATGTTCAATGTCTAGCTAACAATTTTGCATATATTTTAATGTCAGAGTTTAGCAGAGAAATGGGGCAAAAATTGGCTAGGGTGTTTTGATCCTTGCCAGGTTTAGTGTGTAACACTGTGTGCTCTCAGCATTTCTGAGGGAACGGGCACTAAATATTAGACATGGGCTGAACACCCCCTGTTCAGTTCGCAGCAGAACTCCCGAACAGGGGAAAAGTTCTAACCCAAACGGCAAACCCCATTAAAGTCTATGGGAGCCGAACAGGAAAAGTCCCCATTTTGAAAACTTATATTCCAGTAATTGGCCATAAAAAGGATATTGGGGTCTGGGTATTGCCCTGGGGGACATGTATCAATGCAAAACATTTTTAAAATTGATTGTTCTTTCAGGAGCAGTCATTTTAATGATGCTTAAAGTGCAATAATAAAAACAAAAAATTCCTTTAAATATAGTGCCTAGGGGGTCCTCTTAGTCTGCTTGTATAGTGGTGCATCTGTAGCATGCATAGAACATGTTGTAACAAAAAATGACATTTCTAAAGAAAAAAACACATTTAAATTGACTCACTGTTACAATTGCGGGCACTCAGATATTGAAAAAAAATAAAGAAAAAATACCAGACCCTTATCCAGGCATGCAGCCAGGCAGGTCAGGAAAGGGGAGGGAGAATGAGGCAGCGGGAGCCTTTTTGTTTTTTTATTTTTCGGGTGCTGTGGGCGGCGTGATTGACGAGGGATTTACATTGGGAGACACTATTTTTTTTTCTTTTTAATAAAGCAATTGTCAAACTGTGTGTTTTTATTACTGTTTGACACGTTTTTGGTGAATGGGTAAGGGTACTATACTCATTCACATACAGTATCTCACAAAAGTGAGTACACTCCTCGCATTTTTGTAAATATTTTATTATATCTTTTCATGTGACAAGTAAATTTGCTGTCCCCTCAAAATAACTCACCACACAGCCATTAATGTCTAAACCGCTGGCAACAAAAGTGAGTGCACCCCTAAGTGAAAATGTCCAAATTGGGCCCAATTAGCCATTTTCCCTCCTTGGTGTCATGTGACTTGTTAGTGTTAGAAGGTCTCAGGTGTGAATGGGGAGCAGGTGTGTTAAATTTAGTGTTATCGCTCTCACTCTCTCATACTGGTCACTGGAAGTTCAACATGGCACCTCATGGCAAAGAACTCTCTGAGGATTTGAAAAAAGTATTGTTGCTCTACATAAAGATGACCTAGGCTATAAGAAGACTGCCATGTATGAGTGCTGCCAGCATTGCTGCAGAGGTTGAAGGGGTGGGGGGTCAGCCTGTCAGTGCTCAGACCATACGCCGCACACTGCATCAAATTGGTCTGCATGGCTGTTGTCCCAGAAGGAAGCCTCTTCTAAAGATGATGCACAAGAAAGCCTGCAAACAGTTTGCTGAAGACAAGCAAACTAAGCACATGGATTATTGGAACCATGTCCTGTGGTCTGATGAGATCAAGATAAACTTATTTGGTTCAGATGGTGTCAAGCGTGTGTGGCGGCAACCAGGTGAGGAGTACAAAGACAAGTGTGTCTTGCCTGCAGTCAAGCATGGTGGTGGGAGTGTCATGGTCTGGGGCTGCATGAGTGCTGCTACAGTTACAGTTACAGTTCATTGAGGGAACCAGGGCAGTGAAGAGGGTTAGGGCAGTGCTGGAAAATAATGGTGACCAAAAAAAAACTGACACTTTGGGCCCAATTTGGACATTTTCACTTAGGGGTGTACTCACTTTTGTTGCCAGAAGTTTAGACATTAATGGCTGTGTGTTGAGTTATTTTGAGGGGACAGCAAATTTACACTGTTATACAAACTGTACACTCACTACTTTACATTGTAGCAAAGTGTCATTTCTTCAGTGTTGTCACATAAAAAGATAGAATAAAATATTTACAAAAATGTGAGGGGTGTACTCACTTTTGTGAGATACTGTAGGTGGGGGGCTAGGATCTGAAGGGCCTCTTTTTAAAGGGGGTTTCTAGATTTTGATAAGGCCCCTGCCTGCAGACCCCCACAACCACCAGCCACGGGTGTGGGGATGAGGCTCTTGTCCCAATCAACATGGGGACAGGGTGCTTTGGGGTTGGGGGGACAGAGCCCCCAGCCCCAAAGCACCCAACCCCCATTGTCAGGGCATGTGGCCTGGTATGGTTTAGGAGGGGGGGCACTTACTAGTCCCCCCCTTTGCCAACCTGCCAGGCTGCATGCCCGGATAAGGGTCTGGTACGGATTTGAGGGGGACCCCATGCTGTTTATTTTCAAAATGTTGGCGTGGGACTGGGGGGTCCCACACAATTGTTTTCTTATTTTTTAACCAGAAATTGTTTTCTTTATTCAGCTGTCATCGGCGAAACCCACTGACAGCTGATGACTCATCGGTTGTTAAGGACACTGCACCTGGCTTCCTGGCCTTGCTCCTTAACAACCAGCTTATACTGCACCCTGATTAGGAAAAGCTTTGCCCAATCAGGGCGCAAAATGCACTGTGCAGCGTGCAGTATATTACAGGATAATTGGTGGGGCGATCACCTGCCGAACACCCTGCAAATTCGGGTGTTGGACAAACGGGCTGAACAGCCACCATTCACCCAACACTACTGTTAATGCAGCTGTCTTAAAGAGATTTGCAAGGAAAGGTGCCAAAATTTTTTTAAAAGACTTGTAGTATGCATTATTAAGCCCATCTGGGCCTGGTGTTTTGCTATTCAGTAATGAGTCAGTCGTTTTAATAATTTCAGGAGTGCCCATGTGAATGGAGAGTTTAAGCAATTAAGCACTCAAGTTGTGAATCAGAAAGTGTCAGAACTTTTAATTGGGCTAGGAAGGATTTAATATCTGTTTCAGAAGGTTAAGGTGTGGTTGCATCGCCTTACAAGTTTTATAATGAACTGTAATAGTTAGTGTAAACGTCAGCCATATCCTGCAGATTCATTAGTTTGTGTTTGCTAAAGGGATGAAAAAGACACAGTATTCTAGCCCAGGCTCTCTTTCTCTTACTTTTCTCTTTTCTTCCTCCTTCCTCTTCTCTATAGCTTTTCTTTTGAGTACCTCTTTTGTGAGTACCTACATTGGAATTGTTTAAGTATGCACCAGGACAGGGAGTGATAGGTATAATCATGTCATGTTTATTGAATTTTCTTATTTGCTTTATTGAATCACCACTTATATGCTAGCTTGATTACATATCATGAAGTCTGATCTTCATAACATACATCTCCTTTGTGATTCCAATTTCTTACCATTGAGATTTTCCTGAAAAGTTTACGGAAGAATCTCAGCTGGTGCGAGTTGGGAGCATAACAGGTTACAAATGTAAATGGATTCTTGTTGATGTTGTAGCTTAGCATAGCAACATAATATATCTACCTTCCGGGTATAAGATAGAGTTTCTCAAGATGAAAGATACAGCGTTTCTAATGCGATCAATACTCTGTGTTTCTTTATTGAAGCACAAGCCATGAAAATGCAAGGGAAGTTCCTGTGACTACACTGTGGAGTGGCTTTATGCTGAAAGGGAGTTTCTTGGACAGGAAGAATATCTGCCTTGTGGTTGTGAGCTTCTTGCCACATTGAGAAACACTAGGTTAGGTGTTTGAGCCCCCGAGCATTAATAGATACGATTTTATATCACATGGTGAGTATTCAAGACGGTGATAAGGCGAAGGCTCACTGTTTGCTTTTGGGTAGCTGAAATAATACAAGTCGTTACATAGAGAGCAGTCTGGAAGCTATCTGATGTGTGATAACAAGTTCAGCAGGATATTTAAATGTGTACATAATCTTGTGAGGTTTTTGGATTGCTGCAGTGTATATTAAGAAAAATCTGGAAGCAACTGCAATCTTGGTATCTTTTTGGGAAGTAAATCTGCATGCTAAAAGGTTTCCAATAGTATTTTTTTTTTGACATGGTAAAAATTAACACGCAGCAATACATTTCGTGGGACGTTAGGAGATAGGTAGGTCGGTTTTGTAACCCAATCTATCCTGTCCACGGCAAGATCTGCTGACGTGAGCGATGGTATGTCAATTGAGAAGAGATTACACATATAATGAGGTAACGGTGATGGCTGAACAGATTCTGGAATGCCTCGAATTTTAAGGTTGTTTCACCTGGACCTTCTAGATCCATGATTTTGGCCTTGAGGCAAGTTAGGCTCTCTTTTTGTGCTCTATGAGTGTCTACTAACTAGTTAAATGATGAGGTGAACTCACACATTTTGTCCTTAACATGGCTTACTCTTTCGTTCAGATTTTGTACCTCTGCTTTGTACTGATGCAGGCAGGTTAAAATATCAGAGTGCAGTGAAGTTCTCAGACAAAAGCATTTCTTTCATTGGTATCAGACACTGGTTGACCTGAGGTAGGAAAGGAAGAGATAGGGTCATTGCTAGCTGTGCCCATATAGAGTCGGTTTTGTGGATTGCTCACTTGAGCTTGTATCTCTGACTCACTGACATTGGAATCTCACTGTGGTCTTGATTTAGCAGGGCTTCTGAAAGTGTGGATGGCCGAGAGCCCACAGGGTCCTGAATAAGGCATTTGGGCTTGAAAGGTGATCCCCAGTCGCTTGTTTACAATCAGAATGAAGAAGCTAAGATTTGTCATTTACTGGCAATTTAAATGCAATTGTTTTCTTTGCAAATGCTTTCATCTTAGTAAACTGTGCTAAGCAGGTTTAGAGCATCCCCAGACTTGTTACTTGTGCATTTTTATGTTGCCCTTTAAGCATTTTTAAAAGGGCTCCCCCCCCCCCCCCCCCCACACACACACACACACTTAATTAAGTTTTTCATTTTTTTTCGCATTGGTACATTCCCCCTCCCCATGGCCTTTATTTGACAATCCCTTTCCATTTAGCGTTAACATTGGGCAACAATCTTTTGTATGATACATCCCTCATAGATAAAGATTAAATTTACACCCCTGTCACACAGTTACATAAAAATTGGTCTTTGGGTATTGTTGGTGCCTGGACCCCTTAACCTTCTAGAGGTAGTCTTGATGAAAGCAAGAATCGGCCTTGTTTTAAAAAAATTAAAATTTGACACACATGTCAAACAGTTGCGGAAAAATTGGTCTTTGGGTGTTGTCGGTGCCTTCATCCCGTAACCTTCTAGAGGTACCCTTGATGTAAGCAAGAATTGGCCTTGATGTAAAAAATTTAAATTTGATGCCCCTGTCAAACAGTTGTGGAAAAACCTGGTCTTTTTGGTGTTGTTGGTGCTTTGGCCCCTTAGCCTTCTAGAGGTACTCCTTGATGAAAGCAAAGATTGGCCTTGCTGTAAAAAAATTGAAATTTAAACCCCTGTCAAACAGTTGCAGAAAAATTTGTCTTTGGGTGTTGTTGGTGCCTTCCCCCTTAACCTTCTAGAGGTACTCTTGATGAAAGCAAGAATTGTCCTTCCTGTAAAAAAAATAAATTTGACGCCCCTGTTGGGGAAAAATTGGTCTTTGGGTGTTGCTGATGCCTTCCCTTATGTTATATTATGAATATTATTTCCAAATATTCATAATTTGAGCCCAAAAAATGTGATATGTGTACCAACATCAGAAATCAAAATGTAATTCCCAAAAATTTGAGGGTAATATTCTACTCTCACCCACAAAAAAACACCAAATATCACAGAATAAATCAAGAAGAATAACTCTTGAGTAATGTAATTCCATCACTTGTATGTCCATAGAAATGCAGTATTTATGTGTTTTTATGTGTTTTTATGTGTATTTATGTGTAGTTATGTGTAGGAGGGTCTCACACGTGGCAGCTCCGTTCCACCACCATTGTAAGTCTTTTCCAGATACACTATTTAGCCAAAAGTATTGGGACACCTGCCTTTACACACACATGAACTTTAATGGCAGCCCAGTCTTAGTCCGTAGGGTTAAAATTTGATTTGGTCCACCCTTTGCAGCTAGAACAGCTTCTGGGAAGGCTGTCTACAAGGTTTAGTGTGCCTATGGGAATGTTTGATCATTCTTCCAGAAGTGCATTTGTGAGGCCAGGCACTGATGTTGGATGAGAAGGCCTGGCTTGCAGTCTCTACTCTAATTCAGCCAAAGGGTGTTCTATTGGGTTGAGGCCAGGACTCTGTGCAGGCCAGTCAAGTTTCCCCACCCCAAACTTGCTCATCCATGTCTTTATGGACCTTGCTTTGTGCACTGGTGTGCAAACATGTTGGAACAGGAAGGGGCTTTCCCCAAACTGTTCACACAAAGTTGGGAGCATGAAATTGTCCAAAATGTCTTGGTATGCTGATGCCTTAAGAGTTCACTTAACTGGAACTAAGAGGCCAAGCCCAACCCCTGAAAAACAACCCCACATCATAATTACCCCTCCACCAAATCATTTGGACCAGTGCACAAAGCAAGGTCCATAAAGACATGGATGAGTGATTTTGGGGTGGAGGAACTGGCCTGCACAGAGTCCTGACCTCAACACAACAGAACACCTTGGGGATGAATTAGAGAGGAGACTGTAGGTCAGGCCTTCTCGTCCAACATCAGTGCCTGACCTCACAAATGCACTTGGAAGAATGGTCAAACATTCCCATAGACACACTCCTAAACCTTGTGGACAAGAAGAGTTGAAGCTGTTATAGCTGCAAAGGGTGGGCCAAATGAGTTTTGAACCCAATACTAATACTGGGATGCCATTACAGTTCATGTGCGTTTAAAGGCAGGCATCCCAATATTTAGGCCAATATATTGTATATTGCTTGTGACACTGAGCATGGCTATGGACTTAGGGCTGGTTCACACCACAGAGATGCAGAGAACATGTGTGGGGATGCCTGGTGGGGAAGTAGGTAGCAGTTCTGTCTAGCAGCACCTGGGATGTTGGTTCAATTCCCCAACATGCTAATCCTTGTGTTGAAGTTTATGTTATCCCTGTGTGGGTTTCTCACCACAATCCAAAGACATGCTGGCAACTTATTTGTCTCCTGTCGAAATAGGTTCTAATGTAAGAACGTTAATTTTGGACTTTATATTGGAAGCTCATTGCAGCCAGGGACTGATGTTAATGTTTATTAGCACTAATCATGCCCAGGGACTTGGACAATTCAAATTTTAGGGTTTACACTGCACAGGTACATATGCTTAGAAAACTGTTGCTTTGTTTATGTGGATGCAAATGGACTTTGATCTTTGTCCTGTAGTTGGAGATTTGATGCACATAGCCAAGGGCTAACAGAGTTGCGAACACTATTATGTGTTCCTGCCCATCAGGTGCAATCACTTTAGACATACATGAAGAGACAGATTGAAAGATACTGGTGGGTGTGTACTTCTATTGGGTGTGTCAGTGTGCTAACAATACAACCTCTCTTATATAAAGGCCTGCAGTAGGGGGTTCGTTTGGCCTGAGAAGGTCAGGTTTTTTGCTGTGATTTGTGGGGGAGAAGGAATGCTATTGGGAGATTTGATGAAATTCTTGTGCATTTTTTCAATCAAAAGTGAGTTTATGTGGCCATGCTGTCAATGTTGTGTGTGTATTGTTCCTGTCTGATCATGCAAACATCGTTTGGAAGCATCTGCTGACCTACTCTTTTTTTTATCTCGTTTAATCATGTACACCGAAATGCAGCTTCCAGCAGAACATGGTCACCAATGTATGTATGTGTGGATTGTGGGCTGGTGGTGGGTGTTTTGAATAGGTCTTTTGTAATATTATGTGGGAATGCTTTGTAAGAATTACTGTTAAGTATGTTTCTATAATCTTGCAGATAATGTGATGTGTTGCCCATTATACACAGAAATTAAAGCTGTGTCCACTCTAAGGTTGTCTAATTTTAGATTGTAAGCTCCTATGAGCAGGGCCCTTAAAATCCCATTGCTAAATGTAGCACCATATATCCTGTCCAAAATTTTTTGAAGCTAGTAAATGTAATTTTTTGTTTTTCTGCTGGTAAAATAAAAGTACATTATTGAGCCTTGTTGTGTTGTTTTTTTTTTTTTTCTTCTACTTTCTTCTCTTTAGTTTGTGGGTGGTGGTTTTGGGAAAGTGCAATATCTCTTATATGTTATTTCAATATGTATTTATGCACCAAAAAACTAATCTCTTTGCCCTGGTTCACATTGATGCTACTTTGAAATCTCACTACTTCACTTGAAGTAGCACGATTTCAAAGTAGCAAGGTCAGCGTGATTTTAGGTGCTACTTGATAGACATCCGTGTGGCTTCATACACAAATGTCTATTGAAGTCGCACCAGAAATCGGCAAAAGTAGTGCAGGAACTACTTTAGCAAATTGGTGCGGTGCCACAAAAAAAATGTTGCATCGATTGGAACAATGCCATTGCTGCCAATAGTCATGCGATTTGATCTCTCAAATTGCATGACAAATTGCTCCAATGTAAACCTAGGCTTCTGCACACCTGCAAGTAAATGATAAAGATAGAATCTTTATATATAACGGCTGTGGAGAATTGCAGGTAATGAATTCAGCTGGTGGATAGGCAGTGTTTTGGGTCAGTTTTAGTTCACATTGGTGGGATTTGACATGTCAAAGCGGTGACAATTGCACTGTTTTAATTGGTGTGAATTTGGGGTGCAATTTGTATTGATATCAGTGCAGAAACCTGCACAGATGTCTCTGAAATTGCCCCTGCAGTCAGGACTGACATGCGGGAATGAAAGTGTGTGATTTCAGCTGAACGATTTCCTATTGCTGCTAACCCAGGGACACCATTTCTTATCGAACGCCTTTAAATATCATAAGTAGAAATACAAATTTGCATATCTGAAAATAATAAAATTCTAATAGTGGTTGCGATCAAATATTTGCAGCAGCGATTAAAAGAGTGTAGTTTCGCCTTCTGACCCAGAAATAAGTCATTGTAATCACCTAGAAGTCCCTGTGCTGGTCAAGATCTCCATCTAGGTGGACATGGCGAGGTCCCTCTTTAGCAAAGAGAAGGTGCGGCTCATTTTCCGGATAAGGGTATGATATGTACTTGTGCTTAATCAATGTGGGGGTGGATTTGGTAGTTAGATTTGGTGTGGGTGGGGTTCATTGATTTGTTTGGCATCCCCACACATTTGCTTCTGGCCCATGTGCACATATCACTTCCTGCATTTGTTCTGCTGATGTAAATGCAAGTATAAATGAGAGCTCCTTTCTATTAAAATATATATGACTTGTTTCACAGTTGGGCGACTTTGGACTTCCGAGTTGCTTGACAAGTTGTACTCCCATGATTCTTAATGAGAACTAGGGATGGGCCGAACATCCCCCCTGTTCGGTTCACAGCAGAACATGTGAACAGACAAATAAATTTGTGCGAACACCATTAAAACCGCTTCCCGCCCGCCGTACGCCAAATAATGTCCTCAGCTTTGAGCGGGGATATCTGAGTGATGCCTGTAGCTACAGACATCATCCAGATATCGTCTTTTAGAGCCTGCGAATCTGCACACCATAAGAATGATCATAGTGGCTGTTCCACTGCTTGATCATTCTAACAGGAGGCGAGAGGGGACGTCCCCCCCCTCCCGCCACACTCCGGTGCTTGTACCGACTTACCACTACGATCGGTGAGTTGGTCACAGGATCCACCAGCCCCGGATGTTTAGCATAGAGATTTCTGGTGGACCAGATGGTCACCGGAATCTCTATGATCGTTCGGAGGCCGGGCGTGATGTTATGAAGTCACGCCCGGCCTCTGTATTAAAAAAAAAATGGCGCTGCTTCGGCTGGGAAGCAGAGATCTTTTTTTTTCAGGCTTCTAAGCCTAGAGGTGAGATGTGGGGTCTTATTTACCCCACATCTCACTGTAAAGAGCACCTGTCATGCTTATTCCTATTACAAGGGATGTTTACATTCCTTGTAATAGAAACAAAAGTGATAAAAAAAATTTTTTTGGAAAAAAAGTGTCAAGCTAAAATAAAAAAAACGGAAAATTCCTATCATAATACTTACCGTAATTTTCCTTTCCTGATGGACTCCATGGCAGCAACGTGTGGGTTAAGTCCCGCCTCTACTACCCTATAGGACACTACTCCCATAAATCTTTGCTCCCTGCCCCCGGCCGTGTTCGGTAACTAGCCTACTTCAGCCATTCGGGGAGGGAACTCCTGCTGCCATGGAGTCCATCAGGAAAGGAAAATTACGGTAAGTATTATGATAGGAATTTTCCGTTTTCCTGACAGACTCCATGGCAGCAACGTGTGGGAAATAACTCGCCATACACACCCGGGTGGGCTAAATGCTGAACAAAAGATTTATTTAACACTGTCGGCCGACAGCACTTTTAAACCAAATTTAACAGAAGATAAGGTTGCTGGCTCAACACAATAATGGGTCATGAAGGTATGAATCGAAGACCACGAAGCTGCTCTACAGATCACATCAGGAGCAACGTGACGTGAGGCCGCCCAGGACGTCGACAGACTTCTTGTAGAGTGAGCTGTAACCGCCTCAGGAGGAGCCAAGCCTTTCTCTCTGTAAGCCCATTGAATGGCTTGAACCACCCAAGCCGCGATGGATCTGACAGAAGCTCTAGAGCCCCTGTTTTTCCCATGGAATAGAACAAAAAGGAATTCAGATTGACGGAAAGATGCCGTAACTTCCAGGTATTGATTGAGAGTAGCTCCTACATCGAGAGGGTGTGGATCTGGACCTCCAGTGGATTTGAAGGTAGGGAGTGTGATATCCTGGTTCTCGTGAAAGACCGAGGTAACTTTGGGATTTGTCCCAAGCATTGGTATTAGGACCACTCTGTCCGGAAAAAACGTGATGAATGGTTCCTTGGACCCCAGGGATTGAATTTCCGAGACCCTCTTCGCCGAAGTTATAGCTATCAGGAACGAAGTCTTGAGGGTTAATTCCCTGACTGAGAGAGATCTGTCAAGTTGAGCAAAGAAATCCAGGACTAACGGAAGATCCCATTTAGGGAATCTAGGTTTCCTCTGTGGCCTAAGTCTGACTGCTCCTTTGAAAAATTGCTGGACCAGAGGGTGCATGGCCCATGCGACTCCGGAGAAAGCTGATATTGCGGAAACCTGGACACGCAGAGAACTGACGGATAGTGAGATGTCCAGACCCGTCTGCAGAAAACTTAGAATGTCCTGAATCGCCAGATTATCACAGGAGCTGGACCTGGAAGACAAATGGCTGCTAAATTTCGCCCAGATCCTCTCATACACTCGGTTAGTACTATTCCTTCTTGAACTAAGGAGAGTGGGAATTACTTCATCCGGGCAGCCTAGCGCCTCCAACCTTCCCCTTTCAAAAGCCAAGCCCTTAGGCGTAGGTGATCCGGGCAAGGGTGTAGCCTCGACCCCTGAGACAGGAGGTCTGGTCTGGATGGAAGAGGGATCGGATCTCGGACACTGAGGAGTGTCAGGAGAGGGAACCAGGGCCTGTTGGGCCAATAAGGAATTATTGCTAACACCTCTGCTGTCTCTGCCCTGAGCCTCTTCAGGAACTGGAGGATGATCGGAGTTGGCGGAAAGGCATAGGCTCTGTTGAACCACCATTTCTCCGTCAGGGCATCCACCCCATACGCTTGAGGGTCCCTGTACCTTGAATAGTATCTTGCCATCTTTTTGTTGCAGGGGGAGGCGAACAGGTCGACTTCCGGAAGGAACCCCAACGAAAGAATCCACTTGAATACTTCTTCGTGGAGAGACCACTCATTGTTGTCTAGGAGCCTCCGAGAAAGAAAGTCTGCCTGAACATTCTGAACCCCCGGAACATATGTCGCTGTCAGATCCTTCAGGTTTTTCTGGGCCCAGGACATAATTGGCTCTACCTCTTGTAGTAAGGAGAGACTTCGAGTCCCTCCTTGCCTTCTTATGTATGCCACTGCTGTGGTATTGTCCAGTCTGAGTAGGACCGAGGAGCCTTGAATGAGATGCCGAAATGCCAGAAGTGCCTGGAAGGCTGCTCTCAGCTCCAGGATGTTTGACACTATCCTTCTGGAGGGGAATTCCCAAGTGCCCTGAGCCACTTCCGCCAGACAGTGGGCACCCCAGCCCCTGTTGCTGGCGTCTGTTGTTATAGTCACCCAAGCAATGGGAAGGATAGAATGGCAGTTGGAGAGGTTCTCCCGTTGAAGCCACCATAGGAGAGAGTGCCTCATGGATGCAGTAATCCGAATCAGCTGGGTCTTGCTGCCCTTCCACTGGTGAAGGAAGCCCTTCTGAAAAGGCCTCATTCTCCATTGGGCCCACCTCACCATCGGAATCGCCGCCACCATAGTGCCAATGATCCTCAGGCATTGGAGAGCGTGAAGATGAGGAGTAGAAAGAGCTGGGTGGATCCTGTCTCTGAATGTCGAGATCTTCTCTTCCGGTAACGAAATGGTGCCTCTGACCGTGTCGAAGAGGGCACCCAAAAACACCAGAGACTGCGATGGGTCTAACTGGCTCTTCTCCTGGTTCAGAATCCATCCGAATTCCTGTAGTGTGGAAATCACTTGCCCTCTGTGTGCTATGAGTTGCACCCTGTCTTGTGCCAAGAGAAGCAGGTCGTCCAGGTAGTGATGTAGACGAATCCCCCTGGTTCTCAGGAGAGCTACTATTGCCAACAGCACCTTTGAGAAAACCCGAGGAGAAGTTGACAACCCGAAGGGAAGGCATGTAAATTGTAAGTGAAGGTTGCCCACGGAGAAGCGGAGAAATTGTTGAAAGTTTTCCGCGATGGGAACGTGAAAGTAGGCGTCCTTGAGGTCTATGGACACCATCCAGTCCCCTGGTTGAACTGACTGTTGAATTGTGGAGAGTGTTTCCATCTTGAACCTCTCCTTTTTGATGAAGCGATTTAGATGGGTTAGGTCTATGACCGGCCTCCAGGCCCCACTCTTCTTCTGAACCAGAAAGAGGGGAGAATACATTCCCATGCCTTGCTGGCTGACTGGGACTGGGACGACAGCGCTTTGGGCCAACAAAGATTCTATGTAGGCTAAAAGTATTGTCCTTTTTTCTTCTGATGCCGGAAGCGTAGTGGGTACCCACCTGAGTCTGGGAGGGTCGGTAAAGGTCCAGGCATGACCAGAGGAGACTGTCTTGATTGTCCAGAAGTCGTGAATCGAGGCCGCCCAGACATGCCGAAAGTGGAAGAGACGGGCCCCCACACGGTCTGCCTGAGCGGGCCCACTTTCAAAAAGATTTGGAAGGTTGCCTCTCCCCTTTCGACTCACTACCTGCAGCCTTCTTAAAGGACGATTGCCTTGATTTCCAGGATCTGGAGAATTCCCGGCCTGGCTTGTAAGTACGAGCCTCTCTGGATCGATCTTGATATTGCCTCTTCGGGAAGGATCTTCTTTGGCCTTGCAGGCGTCTATCCTGAGGTAGGAACCCCGACTTCCCGCCAGTAGCCCGTGTAATGGCCTCATCCAGCTTGTTGCCGAAAAGAGAAGAGCCCCCGTAGGGAATTCGGCACCATACCTGCTTAGAGGCTGGGTCAGCCAGCCAAGGGCGGAGCCAAAGAGCCCGCTTGGCGGTGACCGACGAGAGCATTACTCGGGCCGCCAGGCGAATGATGTCAATCGAGGCTTCACCCAGAAAAGCCGATGCTAGCCTTAATTCTTGAATAGGCGAGTTCTCTTGAACACTATCCGTCCACACCTCCATAGCTTTGGACAGGGCTGCCAGGGCTAAGGCTGGTTTGCAAGCCATGCCTGCTGTAAGGTACACTCTCCTCAAATCAGCATCAATCCGTCTGTCCAGAACGTCTTTAAAGGACACTGTGTCCTCCAAGGGGAGTGTCACGTGTTTCACTAGCCTCATCACCGCTGCGTCCACCAAAGGAGCTGATTCCAGATGCTTCACTTCTTCCTCCCGAAAGGGATAAAGCTTTGAAATTTTGGTAAGCATGGAGTTTTTCTTCTCCACCTTGCTCCATTCATCTGTGATGATCTCGCCCAACTCAGAAAAGAAAGGAAAGTTAACTCGCTCCTTCTTTAGCTGTTTAAAGAATTTTCTCTGTTTGGGAGGGACAGCCGTCGCATCCTCCCAATTTAGAGTTTCTCTAATCGCCTTGACCAAGGGAGGTAGCAGAGTGAAGTCAAAACCCACACAGGTATTATCTTCATCCGAGTCACTGTCAGAGTTGACCACTGAAGGGTGGCTAGGAACAGAGGACTCCCAGGTGTCCTGCAACTGAGTTTCCCTCACTGGGGAACCTGGTGGCTCTGCCTGAGGGGTAACAGGCCGGACTGCCTCAATACCCTTAAGTGACTCCTTCACAACCCTCTCAACTAGGGCTTTAAGTTGCTGGTCCGAATCACCTCTTTCCCTGGAAGCTTTGGCGAAGCAGGAATCGCACAGCGATTTACCGACAGGTACTTGTGATCTGCATCCCCAGCAGACACTTGAAGAGTGGCTGGAGTGGGCCACTGAGGAGTGCGAGCGCTCCTCACTACGGTGTCCTGATTTTGAGGAGGAGCCGTAATGTTTAGATTTGGAAGAGGATTGCTGGTGATGCGACTTTGACGAATCACTTCCTTTGTGCGAGCTGCGACGCTGTTCTGACCTGGAAGGGCTAAAGCAGAAGACAGAGAACCACAGAAACAAAACAGAGCAGTTAGAAAGAACGATCATCTGCGGAAATACACCCCCCCCCACCCGCCTAAGGACCCTCGGCAATGGGACCTGCCCTTGTACCTTGTGAGAGGAGGCTGGCCAGAGGCAGGCGGTGGAGAGCTCATGTCTTGAGAAATATCCATCTGACTGCAAAGTTAACGTAAGGCATATAAATTAACTCTGCTATGAGCCAGGGAGCAACAGCCCTCCTGTATGTAAAGCTACTTACCAGTAGCTGATTCTCTGGAGCGTGGGGAAGAGCCAAAAACAGCTTGCAGGCATTCCCAGGGACTGCAGGCTATTTCCCCAGTTTAAATAGGGCGCCCCAGTGACGTCACCGCCCGTGACGAGCGAACGCCAGTGCGCATGCGCGATTAGCGGCGATTTGCCGCTATCGCGCATGCGCGAAAACCAAGCCTCGGTTTCGTGCCGTCCGCGCATGCGCAGTACGGCCGGACACAAAGTGAAAGTAAAAACGGCGGCTGGAACGCAGGAAGAACCAGCCGCCATGCCTGCAACCACCTGAACGTTAAGACGAGGGGAAAAGACACACAAGGGAGAGGAACAACAAGGAATTCCAACAGAAACTGCTGCCATGATAGCAAGGAAACATCTCACCAATCCCACCACGATCGTCAGGCCGAAGGTAAACACCGGACTTTCCAGGGGCAACAAGGGGTCACCTGCTAATAGCTGGCTATCCAACTCATGCGCGGCCTCGCCTGCCAGTGGCCAGGGAAAACGGCTTCTTCCTGCGCCTCTTCCAACGCCCCACTCCATACCCTGCTAATAGCTAGGGCTTAGCGGAGTAATGCGACTTTTCCCGATCCAGGTCGCAGCTCGGCCAACCTTGATCGTGGGGATAAACATCTTCAGGTAGGAAGACCAACACTAGGTCTTGCGAGGAGGACAAAAAAAGAACACGGCCGGGGGCAGGGAGCAAAGATTTATGGGAGTAGTGTCCTATAGGGTAGTAGAGGCGGGACTTAACCCACATGTTGCTGCCATGGAGTCTGTCAGGAAAGTAAAATTAACAATAAAAAAAAAACTTTTAAAGTGCCCCTGTCCCTGTGAGCTCGCATGCAGAAGCGAACGCATACATAAGTGCCGCCCACATACAGTATGAAAATGTTGTTCAAACCACACATGTGAGGTGTCGCCGCGAACGTTAGAGCGAGAGCAATAATTTTGGTCCTGGACCTCCTCTGTAACTCAAAACATGTAACCAGTAAAAAATTTTAAAGCGTCGCCTAAGGGGATTTTCAAATAGCGAAGTTTGGCGCCATTCCACGAGCGTGTGCAATTTTGAAGCGTGACATGTTGGGTATCTATTTACTTGGCGTAACTTCATCTTTCACATTATGCAAAAACATTGGGCTAACTTTCTTGTTTTTTTTTTTAAACCCCAAAACTGTTTTTTTTCCCAAAAAAACGCATTCGAAAAATTGCTGCGCAAATACCGTGCTAGATAAAAAGTTGCAATGACCGCCATTGTATTCTCTAGGGTCTCTGCTAAATTTGGGGGTTCTATGTAATTTTCTAGCCAAAAATTAATGATTTTTACATGTAAGAGAGAAATGTCAGAATTGGCCTGGTAGGCAAGTGGTTAAAGTCTATGGGACACGAACATGAATAATCAAAAGTGCTAATTTTAAAGGCTTATATGCATGGTATTGTCATAAAAAGTGTTTAGGGACCTGGGTCCTGCCCCAGAGGACATGTATCAATGCAAAAAAGTTTTAAAAATGGCTGTTTTTTCGGGAGCAGTGATTTTAATAATGCTTAAAGTGAAACAATAAAAGTGTAATGTTTCTTTAAATTTCATACCTGGGGGGTGTCTATAGTATACCTGTAAAGGGGCGCATGTTTCCCGTGTTTAGTACAGTCTGACAGCAAAATGACATTTCAAAGGAAAGAAGTAATTTAAAACTACTCGCGGCTATACTGAATCGCCGGTGTCTTGCCGAGAAAGTTCCCTCAGCGGATAAGGTCCCCCCTGTACTGCACAAGTGCTGCGCTTGCGCAGTACCAACGACTAGCAGCCGCCGAAAATAGCCAAAGATGAAAATCTTCAATCATCTGTACACGGCGCCTGCGCCCTGGGTCCAGGCTGAAGCCCCACCATCCAAGTGGACCTAGAGGGGGAATAAAAAAGTGCAGAGCAAAGCGAGGCCGTGCCCGAAGCGTGGCGAGCGAAGCGAGCCCGCGGGGGACCCTCTTACAGGCGCCGTGTACAGCTGATTTCTTCTCTATTTCACTTCGGCTATTTCCGCCGGCTCCTACTGCGCAGGGGGGTCCTTATCCGCCGAGAGGAACTTTCTCAGCAGAACACCAGCCCGACAATACACATAAAAGTTCATTGATAAAAACGGCATGGGAATTCCCCACAGGGGAACCCCGAACCAAAATTAAAAAAAAATGACGTGGGGGTCCCTCTAAATTCCATACCAGGCCCTTCAGGTCTGGTATGGATATTAAGGGGAACCCCGGCCAAAATTAAAAAAAAAAAATTGGCGTTGGGTCCCCCTCAAAATCGATACCAGACCCTTCAGGTCTGGTATGGATTTTAAGGGGAACCCCGCGCCAAAATTTAAAAAAAAAATGGCGTGGGGTACCCCCAAAAATCCAGACCCTTATCCGAGCACGCAACCTGGCAGGCCGCAGGAAAAGAGGGGGGGACGAGAGAGCAGCCCCCCCCGCTCCTGAACCGTACCAGGCCACATGCCCTCAACATTGGGAGGGTGCTTTGGGGGTAGCCCCCCAAAGCACCTTGTCCCCATGTTGATGAGGACAAGGGCCTCATCCCCACAACCCTGGCCCGGTGGTTGTGGGGGTCTGCGGGCAGGGGGCTCCGCATCCACGATTGGATGGGAGGCTCCCGCTGTGTGACGCTTCTCCTCTTCTGACCCCACCCCCCTCTGACGCACGGTGACTTCCCTGTGGCATTCCCCGTGACGTCAGAGGGGGGCGGGGTAACCCGCCCTGTGTCAGAGGGGGGCGGGGTCACCCGCCCTCTGTTATTTAAGGACTGTCAGAAGAGGAGAAGCGTCACACAGCGGGAGCCTCCCATCCAATCGTGGATGCGGAGCGGCCCGAGGAAAGAAGATGAAGTGAAGACGGCGCAGCTGAGGAAGATGCCGGACGAGAAGACCTGATGAAGAACCAGAAGAACAAGAAGAACCAGAAGAACAAGAACCAGAAGAAGAAGAAGATGGAGGAAGAAACCGAAGGAAGATAGATGAAAGAAGATAGAAAATAGAAGAAAGAAGAAGCATTTAAATAAAAGAATTGTCAAAAACTGTCTCTTGTCATTTTTAACATTTTTGATATTTTTTTGGTGAAATGGTAGGGGTACTTTTGTATCCCCTTACCATTTCACACAGGGGGGAGGGCCGGGATCTGGGGGTCCCCTTGTTAAAGGGGGCTTCCAGATTCCGATAAGCCCCCTGGCCGCAGACCCCCACAACCACCGGGCCAGGGTTATGGGGATGAGGCCCTTGTCCTCATCAACATGGGGACAAGGTGCTTTGGCTACCCCCAAAGCACCCTCCCAATGTTGAGGGCATGTGGCCTGGTACGGTTCAGGAGGGGGGGCCGCTCTCTCGTCCCCCCCTCTTTTCCTGCGGCCTGCCAGGTTGCGTGCTCGGATAAGGGTCTGGTATGGATTTTTGGGGGTACCCCACGCCATTTTTTTTTAAATTTTGGCGCGGGGTTCCCCTTAAAATCCATACCAGACCTGAAGGGTCTGGTATAGATTTTGAGGGGGACCCCACGCCAATTTTTTTTTTAAATTTTGGCCGGGATTCCCCTTAATATCCATACCAGACCTGAAGGGCCTGGTATGGAATTTAGGGGGACCCCCACGTCATTTTTTTTTTAATTTTGGTTCGGGGTTCCCCTTTGGGGAATTCCCATGCAGTTTTTATCAATGAACTTTTATGTGTATTGTCGAGCCGGCAATTCAGTATAGCCGCGAGTAGTTTTAAATAACTTTTTTCTTTTCAAATGTCATTTTGCTGTCAGACTGTTCTAAACTCGGGAAACATGCGCCCCTTTACAGGCATACTATAGACACCCCCCAGCTATGAAATTTAAAGGAATATTACACTTTTATTGTTTCACTCAAAGCATTATTAAAATCACTGCTCCCGAAAAAACGGCCGCTTTTAAAAAAAAATTTGGCATTGATCCATGTCCCCTGGGGCAGAACCCGGGTCCCCAAACACTTTTTATGGCAAAGAACTTGCATATAAGCCTTCAGTGAGAACTTTGGATTTTGCAGGTTCGAGCCCCACTAACTTCCACTATTCCAGCATATGTGATCTGACAGGCATTATTGCCGCAATAGCGCTGCTTTCCATTTGCATTAGCGCTGACTTTCTGAGAGTTGAAGTCTTCCTGGCCTTTTTTGAGAGTTATTTTTTGGTACTGCAGGAGAATTTTTTGGCGCTATAGTAAATGACCCCCATAGTCTTTTTGACCTGTACCTGCCTACTCCCAAACCAAATGTCATTTTTGAATCAAAACACATAGTCAATAATGTAAGGTAAAAAAAATATCCATTTATTTTGGAAAAAAAATGAGGACGGCAACACTAGAGACACTTTTGGAATCTGTGAAGCCTTTCGTCCCCCAGGACACACATCAAGTTTTAGGACAAGAAAATTGGTATCTTGCGATTAGGGAGCACAGGGAGCACAGTCAGACCAGACAGAAGCCAGGCAATCACTTTTGACTCTTCCGTGGAGCCTTCTCTGCACGCTGCCCTGCAGCCTTCCCTCCACGCTTCTCTGCAGCCTTCCTTGGAGGCTGTGCCTCTGGTGGTGTACTTGGGGCAGGAGGAGCAGGAGGAGGAGTGGCTTCATCTGCTAGATATGTTTTAGCAGTAAGCTCCCCTCTCAAGCCCTTCTGATACGCCTGAAAAATCGGACCCTCACAGAGGAGGCGTTGCTCCTTTTCGAGTTCCAGCAATCTGGTGGCCATATATGTCCCATACGCCTCTTCTGCATTGGGTAGTGTGTTGAGGATTTGGCTGGCTTCACGAATGAGGACTAGTGATTCCTCCTCAGTTTGGGTCATTTTTCTGGGCCTTTTGGTGGTAATGCGGAGGGGAGGCACCTGACACTCCTTGCGGCTTCTACTGGGCCCAGCCACAGCCTCCTCCTCTCTCCCACTGGGCAAGGCCTCCTCCTCTCTCCCACTGGGCAAGGCCTCCTCCTGGCTGAGCTCATCCTGGGTAAAAAAAGGGACATAGTTGTAATTTAGGGTTACACAATCACACACAATTTTCAGCTCATGACTTGCAAATATAATTCTAAACAAATAGTAAAGGCTATTTATTTGACCCCACCATTATTCTAGCTGCTCACCAATATCTGAAGTTAGTATATTTTTGGCCACTACTGTCTAGTGATATGTCTACATATTAATATTTGTGATGAAGTCATTTTTGGTGAAGCACTTAAAAATTTGAGATGTTTACATCATTCATATTTACAGAATTCAAAAATAATAATGCGCCAACCACAAAGCAAAGCAGCCAACACCACAATCAGACAAATTGTAAGAATATTAAAATAAAAATAATTGTGGCGCTAAAAAAGCATGTCCTTTATTGGGCGAAGCCAAACAGAATGGTGTCTGGAGGGCAATATGCACAACAAAGATTATTAATGGAAAAAAAGGTCCTGTAGGGACTGTTGATTAGCAACAACAAAACAAATAAATCTAACCACACAATGAATGAATGTGTACAAATGGGTGAATCATAAATAAAGTAAAAATGGCATATGAGGTGAACCAATGTACACACCGATATATGTACATAAAAGGGGAAATGATGTAAGGGGAACCACAAACCCAACAATAGGGAAGAGTGGTTATAAAATTGTGAAAATAGTGTACATCACGGGCATATTGCACATGAAATAAATTGTGTATAAATTTGTGAGGGTTGTGCACAACACAAGTGTATTGCAAAGAGGATAAAATTAATTATGTGAAAAGAACCACTGACTAAAAGTGCCGGGCTGCTAATACAATAAAAAGTCCATCCGGAACTTAAGTGAGTGAAGTGATGACTATAAGTCCAAATGATACAATGGAAGGCGATCAACAGCCACCAAACTCAGTGTAGGAGGACCAATGGATCCAAAGATGGTATCCGCGAGTTGCGGTCATAAACTTCTGTGTGAAAGGTGTAGGCATAAATACCCTTACCAGAGAGGATGGACTCCCAGTCAGCGACTTGGGAGTCAAACAGACTTGTATCAGAGTAGGGGGAGTAGCTCCTGGTTCCCAACGATTGAGGATGATGAAGGAGTGGTAATGTTCATCGACTCGATCTCTCTGATCTCACCAACCTGTCGCTTCAAAGATGTCAATGGTAGGTGGTTGTTAAAGATCCAACTTCGTAGGAAGGATGTCACTCCTCAAAAATGAAGGGGAAAAGAAAAAGGCTTCCCCATAGTGTGAGTCGGCTAAGAACCAGCTTTATTAAAATAAAGTAATAAAAACACTCTGGCTCTTTAAAAAACAAACAATGAAAGTAGCGCTAAAATACAAATGGTGGCAAGACAGGCATAACAGACCCTACGCGTTTCGTCCGATAGGACTTCTACTGGGGTACATGCTCGTCTGCCACTTGTGCCTGTATATATAGATAAACTAATAATAATCAAAGTATGACAGCTGTTCGCGCCATGTAAACCATCATTTCCGGGTTATGGGGAAATGGTGTCCGTATCCATCATTATCCAATCACAATGATGCTAAAATCGGCCTGAAACCAAGCCTCAATGTGAGTAGGCCAATCATAGTAGTGCCGTATGTCGCGTCATCAAAAGCATATCAAAGAGTGGGTCACATGATGTCACTCCTCCTATAGGATCCCAGGACGTACAATGCAGTATCCAATAAGGCTCATCCCTGTCCTCAACCTATCACCGGTGACAGGGGTGAAGCGTAACATCCAATCCGGGGATGTGGTGAGGATAAGTGACGTCAATCCGGCATACAACCGGAAGTGACGAGGACGCAAGTGGTGGTGAACCGCAAAAGCGTACCACAACTCATTCTGATAGGAAATGTAAAGCGGAAGTATTAGAACTTGGAGCGCAGTGCGGTCCAACTATCAAAAGACATGGATATATACCCAAAGACGCTGACATGGCACGAACATTGCTAAACTTAACAGTAAAACAAATACACAATGGAAATGGACAATGTACAATATCGCTGAAACCAAATTCGATAATGAGGTATATGAGTCCCTATCATTATGAAAGTTGATATGTAGCTGGAAAGAAAAAACCTCTGTACGTAAGTATGAACTAAGAGGCTCAAGAGAATTCCAAAATTATACACAAGAGCCAAGTGATCAAAAATAATAAAAATAATAAAAATATATAAATGGAAGGAAAACTATGTAATAAACTGAATAAATTAAACGAAAACCTCTATTGTAGTTTATAAATGACTGAATAGAATAACGACCAACCCCATAAAGTTTAAGGACTCCATATGCACCGTACAAATATGTTAGGCGTAAGGATTATTCATCCAGCTCGTATTCAAAGGGGAACGGGACTGGTTTGGAACCCTAAAGAAAAAACACTAACAATAAACTAGAAAAGAGTTATGACTGATTGATAAAAGAATTAATGTCCCATTCAATGTTAAGGCCAAATGGCGAATAACACTTTAATTGATGTATCCAGAAAGTTTCCAGTCTGGATACGCCCCTCTTCATTGATTCTCCTCTCCAATGAGGGGTGAATTTATCAATAACTTGGAACTGGGTTCCATTAGGATCTTGGTTATGACAATGCCGAAAGTGTTTGGGTACACTATGGTTTGTAAGGCCTTTTTTAATATTGGCTATGTGCTCATTCCCTCTAACTGCAAAAGTACGTATCGTGCGCCCCACGTACTGTTTTTTACAGGGACACGTGATCAAGTAGACCACGTATCTGGTGTCACATGTCAAAAAGTGTTTTATCTGGTACTCCTTCCCAGTGGAAGTGGAGACAAATGTCTCAGTCTTCCTCCGTCCACAAATGTTATGTAGACAAACGTTGCACCGTTTGCAAGGGAAGAAACCCTTCATATTGTGGAAGAAGGAACGAATCACAGGGGGATCAGTAATATTGGGGGCAATCTGATTTTTGATAGAAGGGGCCCCTCTATAGATAACACCACTACGTTCAGGAAGAACAGGGCCGAGGATTGGGTCATTTTTAAGAACTCTCCAGTGTCTCGCTACAATTTCTTTAATCTGTCTATGTTGAATAGAAAAATTAGTTAAAAGGGACCATTTATGTCTATTTTCGGGACCACTTTTAGGTTTAACAGCTAACAGAGATTCTCTGTTAATCTGAGCTATATTATTAATTTCGCTGTCAATTTCTCTAGGGTCATAACCTCTGTCTAAAAATCTTGACTTCAAGATCTGTGTTTGATGAAAATAGTCCGTGAGGGTACTACAATTACGCCTGATCCGTGTAAACTGACTGCGTGGTACAGATTTTAACCACGTGGCATGGTGGCAACTATCGACCGGAATGTAACCATTCCGGTCGGTAGGCTTGAAAAACGTCTTGGTTTCTAAACGGTTGTCAACCACTAATATCTCTAGATCCAAAAAATGAATCGCAGAAGGGCTGACCTCATACTTCAGCTCTATCCCAATATCATTATCGTTTAAAATACGTAAAAAATCATGCAAAGATTGGGTGCTACCCCTCCATAGGAGGAGGATGTCGTCTATGTACCTCACCCAGAGAGCTAGCTCCGGGGGGTCGAGAGCATAGACGACATCCTCCTCCCAACGGGCCATAAAAATATTGGCCAGGCTAGGGGCGAACTTAGCGCCCATAGCCACTCCTTTCTGTTGGATAAAGAAATCACCATTGTACCAAAAGTAATTATGTTTGGTAGCGAACCGTAAAAGGTCCATGATGAATCGCTGTTGGGTTTTAGGAATAGACTCTTCTCTGGACAGGAAGAGTTCGACTGCTGCAAAGCCCGCATGGTGGGGTATAGAAGTATATAGTGACGTAACGTCAGCTGTAACCAAGAGAAGATCACTGCTATAGGTAATACTATTTAACTTGGAAATGGTGTCCTTAGTATCTCTTAGATATGATGGTACAGATTGCACAATGGGTTGTAAAAAGAAATCGATATATCTTCCTATACGGGAAGTAATGGAATCAATGCCGCTGATGATGGGGCGGCCCGGAGGTTGTGTGATGTTTTTATGCACTTTAGGTAAGTAATAGATTACTGGGATTCTTGGGGCCACAGGAATCAAAAAACTTTTTTCTTTATTATTAAGAATGCCCAGCTGGAACCCCGTATCAACCAGGTCCATAAGTGATTTCTTGTAAGTAGTTGTAGGATTAGTATAGATCCTAGAGTAGGTGTCAGTGTCGCTCAGGATTCTAGTCATCTCTAGGTGGTAGTCGTTTTTATCTAAAACCACTATCCCTCCCCCTTTATCCGCTGGACGGATAATTAGATCTTTCCGTTCGCATAATTTTTTAAGTCCGATTTTTAAAGTTGGATCATTGAACGACTTTTTGGTAGGTAGTCTATCAAGATCTTGTAAGACCAAATCCCGAAAAACCTTGATGGAGGGAGCAGTGGGGCCTGGAGGGTTGAAGAGGGAAGGGTTAGAAAGTCCTGAATGGACTATATGAGAATTTACTTCAACTTTGGGTCTAGTGGGATTAGCAATAATGTATCTCTGTACATTTAATTTCCGCACGTATTTCTGCACGTCTATAAAAGTACTGAATTTGTTTAGTTTTTTAGGTGGGGCAAACTTTAAGCCCTTTTCAAGGACCAGGAGTTCCGCCTCAGATAGATCTGCTTTACTAAGATTAAATATCCCACTCCCTTTTAAACCCGTTTTCTTTTGTCGGGAGCGCCTCCCCCCTCTAGTCCCCCGTTTCCGTCTATGGCCCTTTTTTGTCTCACTGGTTCCCTGGAAAAATCCCCATGATAGGGGGGGGCTGATTGTTGATTATAATTAAAAGGTGATCTGTTGTAATAATTAGGATCATTTTCTCTATAGGGATGATAGGAGTTGTGATTCTCCCATGATCTATCATTCCTTAAAGGGGAGTACCTATTGTATGTCCGCACAGGCGTTCTCTGCGGATAGGAATGTTCATAATATTCATTATATCTATCATAATGGTTCTCTCTCCTAGGTGTAGATCTTTGATGGTTCTGGTTAGAGGACATATCTCTCTGTCCTCTACCTCTCCCTCCTCTATCCCTACCTCTGGGATTAACCGGAGGACCCTTCCGATGGTTTTTCGGGGTTTTAGGGGGAGCAGGTGGATGATGGTCATTTAATTAATTAAAAATTTATTTTTATTTTATCATTCATATTTACACAATCACAAATTCAAAAAAAAAGTATACCTGGCTGAAGCTGGGAGCATCCACTTCATCAAGGATGAAATGGCCCAGTTCTTCCTGGGACTCCTCAGCTGGGGTGGAGGTGGAGGGAAGGCTGGAGGGAAGGCTGGAGGGAAGGGTGGGGGGAAGGGTCTAAAGTGATTGCCTTGCTTCTGTCTGGTCATCGAGAAATCACATTTTTTGGTAGTACCACAGCCTGGGTACATAAATCTGGTCTGCTGCTGCTCCGGATCTGAGTGACTCCTGGATCTTATTGTGTTCCCGCTTGTACATATTGCGCAAGATACCAATTTTCTTGTCCACAAACTTGAGGTCTGCCTGGGGGACTTGAGTCTTCACAAATTCCAAAAGTGTGCCCAGTGTTGCCTTCCTTACATTTCTATTGGAATATAATGGGTGTTTGACCTCCCACAGGTTTTTGTTTTCCTGATACAAATCAATGCATCTTGACAAAAATTCAGCCTCCTTAAAGGGATTCATTTTTGCTGAAAGACAAGACACAAGATAAAAACTGTAATGTCAGTCAGAACTCCCAGGATTATTTTTGGCAGAATCTAGGGGACACATATACACACACACACACACACAAAACACATTCACCAAACACACCCACGCACACACCCACGTTTAATCTTACCTTCGTTTCTGACGCTCGCTACTTTCGCACGGACATACGTAGGCCATCGTAATAGCTTTATATACACTGCGCATGTGTCATGCTCCGCCTGCGTCGCCTGCCCCTGACGTTCTTTAGTGTGATTTGTCCCCGCCCCTTCACTCTTCGTTGCGCAGTGGGAGTATATAGAGAAAGATGGCGGAGAGATTATCTGCAACTAGCACGGAGGAAAGCCCGGAGCCACAACCATCCACATCCAGGAGGAGATATAAGGCCAACCAACATGGCTTTTGTGGGATGGGAAAAAAGGACCGTACACATGACCCAATATGCGGAAGGACAAAATAATGGCCTCAGTTGTCACCACTCTAGAAGAAAAATTTGGCACTAAACAGGCTAAAGAACAATTGAGGAAGCGGTGGTCTGACCTCAAAAGTAGGGAGCCTGAACAATATTGGCGAATAAAGAAGCTGCTTAAAAAAGTAAGTACTTGTTGTGTGTTCCTATTGAGATACTTAACTTGCATGCTGATCCATATGTTTTTCGTTTATACAGCATCGTTCGTAAAGACTGTTCTTTGTAAAATACATATGATACTAAGAAAATCACATTTTTCTTTCGCCAAAAAGGATGGTACAGGGTTGGACATACATTTAGGTCTTGAGAATTTGTCATATTCCAAAAATGGGGTGATGTTGTGTAGATGTTTTTGAAAATATAATGCTTCTTCAAAAATGATTAAGTGTAATGTAAGGACAGGACACAGCAGCTGTTTCCACATCTGGACCCACGAGCACTAGTGTACTATGTGACCCTAAAGACATTTTTTAGGGGTAATACACATAGGAGATCATTGAGGTGTCTGCATCTGTGAAGCTTGCATGACAATGTGTATTGTTTATAATTTTTGTTCAGAGGGAATTTTCATCCTGTCTTCTAAATTTTTGTGGCAAAAAAATGACAATTGTCCCCAACTCCTAACCAACGTTTCATGTTATTTTTTTTTAAAAGAAATATCACTGTGTTTTTTGTTTAATTATCATAGGGGAGAAAAGACTCAGACAACAGTCCAAGGATCCCAGGACCCCCCCAAGTCACCAGCCTGAAGCTGAATATACCCCAAACCCCAGCCCAAGACCACGCCCACCCGACGAGCTGGAGGAAAGAGATGTGGAGGAAGTGTGTGAGATTTCAACCCCAGCAAGTGAGTGACTGACACCCCAGCTTAAGGTAATCTATTTAGGTGTGCATATTTTAACCAATTTTTTTCCTTGTCAAAAGAAGTTTATTGAGTATACAATGTTATAAAGATACATAAAGTAAGTTTACAAGGATCTATAAAGTAAGCTCATTGTTTTACAGTAGGGTTTATATAGGTAAATATCATGAAATTTCAAATATTAAACATTGGGTTCACGTAAACCTAAATTAAAGATATATATCATTTCCTTATTTACTTTTGTAGGTATTTAAATGATTTATACCTACTATACATATTGTTTACAAGTAGAGTGTATATAGGTCAAATAAATTCTGATAATGAGCTTTAATCGTAAGGTGGAGAAAAGGAAAGAGAAAGAAGAAAAAGGGTTGAAAGGTAGAGGTATGGTCCACAAGGTTGTCCCGTTCGTCAGTTTATTATTCTTTTTAGTTCTCTTTGAAGCCTTAGAATGGGTGTCTCTGTAAGTCATTTAATCTGTTACCATGGCAACAGGACAGAGTCATTGAAGTTTGACAGGAACTGTTGTTTTATCCAAGGATGCCAAAGTTTTTCAAATTTTGGAATTTGATTTTGATCGATGGCTACCATCTTAGCATGGGACATTGTATTATTCATTCTGTGAATTGTTTCTGCTAGTACCAATGTAGGAGATTTCCATGCCTTGGCCACTGTTTGTTTTGCAGCCGTTATTAGTTGGATCATAAGTTTGAATTGAGAGAGTGTTAACCATTCCGGTTTTAGATTAAGTAAAGTTAAATATGGATCTGGTTGTATTATTTTTTTAAATATTTTAGATGCAATCACGAAGACTTCCTTCCAGAAGGTTTGGATTACTGGGCACGTCCACCATATGTGTAAATATGTGCCTATTTCTGGGCATCCTCGAAAACAAAGAGCTGAGGTATTAGGTGAATATTTTGCCACTCTAGCGGGTACAAGGTACCAGCGAGTTAGGACTTTATAATTTGTCTCCAGTGCTAAGATGTTGGGTGAAGATGACTTAGATGTGAGCCATATGTTAGACCAGTCCGTGTCTTCTAAAGTTCGTCCTAGGTCCTCCTTCCACCTCTGAATGTAAGAGGGTCTATTAAGATTTGCTACTCCATATAATTGATTATAAAGTGATGAAATTGTACCTTTAGCAAATGGATCTTTTGTACAGATTGATTCAAAAATGGATAATTGGGATAATGGTGTATCCCCCTTTAGGAATGGTGTATAGAAATTTTTGATTTGGAGATATCTAAATATCTCAGAGTTTGGTAGATCATATTTTTCTCTAAGCGATGGGAATGAAAGGAATGATTTAGATGCTATGAAGTCATTTAGTGTCTGAATGCCTGATGTTGTCCAAGCTTTAAAAGAATTTGGGTAGATCCATGCCGGATAAAAGGCCGGATTTCTGATAAAAGAAAGGAGAGGATTGTGTGGAGATTGTAACTGATATTTGGTTTTTAGTTTATCCCAGAGAGATAAGAAGTGTTTAGTTATGGGATTATGAATTTTAAAGCGGTCTTTAGGATCAAGCCATAATGAATTTGATATTAATAGAGGGTCATTTTCTGAAGCCTCTATAAATACCCATAATGGGATTTCCTGTTTTGCATGGTATTTGGACAGACTGGCCAAGTGTGCTGCTCTGTAGTAGTTAGTAAAATTAGGGTATCCCAGGCCTCCTTTATTTTTGGGAAGATGTAGTGTGTGTATAGGTATACGTGGTTTAGAAGAGCCCCATATAAACGAAGTTGCTCTTTTTTGTACTATTCTCAAAAAATAGGAAGGAATTGGAATAGGGAGGACTCTGAATAGATAAAGCAATTTGGGTAGAATAGTCATTTTGATTGCATTAATCTTCCCTATCCAGGATAAAGGAAGTTGCGACCATTGTTTTATTAGATTTGTGATCTGTCTTAATACAGGAGGATAATTGGTTGAGAATAAGTCAGAATGAGATGCTGTTAAATGAATTCCAAGATATGGGATTGATTTTTCTGCCCATGTGAATGGGAGTGCAGCCCTAGCCGTGATCAATTCCATGTTTGTGAGTGAAATATTAAGCACTAGGCATTTCTTAGGATTAATCATAAGGCCGGATAGGGCTGCAAATCCATCAAGAGCTGGTATTAAGTTAGGACCAGAGACCTGTGGTGATGATAGAAAAAGTAATATATCGTCTGCAAATATACATAATTTGTGTGTAATACCTCCTACTTCAATGCCAGTTATAGTTTGGTTTGTTCTGATGTATTGGGCCATGGGTTCGAGTATAAGGGCAAATAATAAGGGAGATAATGGGCAACCCTGTCGGGTACCTCTTTCGATATTAAAGGCTTCAGATTTGTATCCAGCATATTTTATATAGGCTTTGGGTTTATTATATAATGCTTTGATCCATGTTAAAAAGTGGGGTCCAAAACCCCATTTTTGTAATGAATATTGCATATATTGCCAGGATACTGTGTCAAATGCCCTCTTAATATCGAGAGATAGAAAACATAAAGGGATTTTCCGTTTTTTAGCAATATGTGCCAATAACACTGCCCTGCGTATATTATCGCCTGCCTGTCTATTTGGCATGAAGCCTACTTGATCTCTATGTATTAATTTTCCTATAATGCTATTGAGGCGTTTTGCTATTATTTTTGCTAATAATTTAATATCGAGGTTTAACAGAGAGATAGGCCGATAATTCACACAGGAAGTATCATCAGAAAGGGGTTTTGGGATCATACAAACAATTGCCATTAGTGTTTCTTGCCGAAAAGAATGTCCATCTAGAAGTTTGTTAAAAGTTTCAGTGAGAATGGGAGAGAGTATTTCTGAGAATGTTTTATAGTATAAAGCCGAGTAGCCGTCTGGGCCTGGTCTTTTGTTAAGTTTTAGGTCTTTTATGGCGTTAGCAACTTCATCTATAGTTATAGGCTCATCCAAACTGTTTTTTTTGATTCTGAGATAACTCAGGTAAGGTTATTTTTGAGAAGAAGGATTCAGCCTCTGTAGGATTAAATTCATTGTTTGTCTTGTATAAAGTTGCGAGATGTGAGTGAAATTTATGGACTATTTTAACTGGATTACAAGTGTAAACATTTTTTGATAATTTCAAACGTATTGGTTTGAAAGATTTGTTAGTTGAATTTAATGCCCGAGCCAAATATGTACCTGGTTTGTTTGTATTCATGTAGAAATTGTGTTTGGAGCGTTTGAGGGATTTATCAGCTGACTCAGTGAGAAATAGATCGTATTCCAATCTAGATTTTTCCAGATGAGATTTTGTACTCTGAGATGGATTATCTTGAAATGATATGTAGGCTGCATTAAAATTGAGTTCTAGTTTTTTTGCTAGATTCTTGCGTTCCCGTTTAAATAGTGTCATTTGTCTTTGTATTGTACCACGCAAGACAGGCTTATGAGCTTCCCACAGTGTTATTGGGGAGATGTCTGTTGTATTATTAATTGATATGTATTCCTTTAAAGCTTGTTCAATGGCCATCTGATGTAGTGGGTGTTTGAGCATTATGTCCGGTAAGTACCACGTTGGGTCATGCGCTTTTGGTATGGCTGAGGCTATAGTAGTGTATACTGCATTATGGTCAGACCACGGAATCGGAATTATATCTGATGCAATAATTTCTGGTATCATTCCTATTGTTAGAAAAATATGATCTATTCTGGTGAAGGTTTGATGAGGGTGCGAGAAATAAGTGAATTTCTTTTTCATTGGGTTACTTTCTCTCCACGAATCTACCAGATTGTATTTGGAAAGAAGTTGAGAAAAAGGTAATCTAGAGGTTATTTTGGATGGTGTAAAAGGTGATTTATCTAGAAATGGGAGGAGGACCTGGTTCGAATCCCCACACATTATCACTGTTCCTATTTTGTGTGTATTAATCACTTGTAATATATGTGAGAGGAATGGTGTAGGTTGTTTGTTAGGAGCGTAGTAGGAAATCACCGTGATTGCTGTATCCATTATATAACCCATGAGTATCAGGTATCTACCTTCTGGGTCTTTAATTTCTGATGATAAGGTGAATGGTGTGGATCGGTGAAATGCAATTAGAGTTCCCCTTTGCTTGGTACAGGCAGAAGCCGTGTAAATTTGTTGATAAAAAGGAGAAATATATTTTGGAGTAGAATCTTTGGTGAAGTGTGTTTCTTGGAGGCATACTATGTGAGCCTTCTTGTTATGGAAAGTACGGAAGGCTTTGGTCCTTTTTTGAGGGACATTTATTCCCTGAACATTCAGGGAAAGTATATTCAGTGGTGCCATGGCAACAGATCAAATAGTTTTGACTTACTTTTTGTTATGCAGAGCTGACTGCGCAGATCAACCTGTGTGGACTGAAGAGATGAATAGATAGAAAAGAAACCAGTGAATTCTGGAGTAAAGAGTAAACAAAAAACATATGAGATTAGATGATACATTGTATAAATTACTTTTTGCAAGTAATCACAATTTACCCGTGAAAGAGAATAAATATCTCTCTCAGGGGAATAAGTGCCTTCGTCACACTCCCACATAATATGGTTGGGAGAATGAGGAGGGCTAATGGGGGTACACGGATCTTCCGCTTACTGGAGAGAAGTGCTATGTCAAAAGACATCAAAATGATGTTTCATTAATTGGAGTGCAGAATATAGTTTTTGTTGAAATTATTTATTCCAGGGAGGTTGTATATGGTTAGTCTTGCCCTAGGCTAAATAATTCAGTTAGAAAGGTACTGTTAATAACTTTGGTATTGATGAAGATAGTTTTAATTATTTTGGGATTTTAACCCTTTTAGAGTAAACAATTACATATTTTATTCATATGTAACTGTTTAGATATGTTAACTCATAAAATTGAGGTTGTATTGCTTCAGATTAAAATAAACAAAAACATAATTCTAGGAACTAGTTAGGTAATAATATATTTGTTTTAAGAAAAGAAAGAAAAAGCTTCCATTACTTCTGGATTATTGAACATATTTGTCCTAAAAAGTAATAAATCTATTGTTATTACCTGATAATATATAACTGAACAAGAATTTCCTTATTTCACTTATATATTCTAAGGCTATATGAATCAGAAGTAATAAGAAATATAACTGGAATGTAACATGATCCCACACAGTGTGTGACTATCAGAATGCAGTTACATTCAGTTATAAATATAGGTTTTTTATAGAGAACCATCTCTTAGTATAATAAATGAAGAGATATCAGGAATTAGGATATCAGTCCATTGAATCTTCTTGGTCCATGGATGATGTGGCATAACGGCCTCTTTTGTGAGAATGATGATTCCCATTTTGTTCTGAAATTTTCTGGGTGCTGCCTGAAGGTGAAGATGATGCCATTCTTCTGCGTGTGGGAGTGTTGCTGCTTATGGGTTCTGTCAGATTTAATTTTAAAAGGGTTTGTTGTAGTTCATCTGCTGATCTGCTTCTGTAAATTGTACCTTGGTAGTTAAATCTGACTGAAAAGGGGAAGCCCCATTGATACATAATGTTGTGGCGTTGCAGTTCCATTAGTTGGGGTTTCATGGATCGTCTTTTAGTAATAGTAAGTTGGGATAGGTCAGCAAAAATTTGATAATTGTGTCCTTGAAAATTAAGTTCCTTTTTTTCTCTTGCAGCAATTAGTATTTGTTCTTTCGTTCTGTAATAATGAAATTTTGTGATTATATCACGTGGGGGTCCATCTTTCTTTTTGGCTGTGAGGGCTCTGTGTACTCTGTCCAGTTCTAAACGTTCAATAGGGATATCTGGCTTTAGTTCTTGTAATAGAGCAGTAATAGTAGATTGCAGGTCTGTCACAGTTTCAGGTATTCCCCTTATGCGCAAGTTTGAACGTCTGGCTCTATTTTCGTAATCTTCGAGCTTAGTTTGAAGTATTAAATTCTCTTTTTTTAATTGTTCCAATTCTGTTATATTTTCTTGGGTTGTAATTTCAATTTCATCCAATTTTATTTCTAAGGCTGCGGTGCGGTTTCCCAGCTCTCTTATTTCTTTGGTTAGGCTTTTTGTTATTTGGTCTGAGGTTTGTTTTAAAGCCTTATGAAGCATCTTTTCAAATTGTAATAATATTACTGGGGATGCTGAGGAGTCTTGTGGAGAAGTTTATGAGAGGATTTGTTCTGTATCTGACTCAAATGGAGAGTCTTGCTGTGACATTTTCTGTCTGTGAGAGCCCCCTGATGCTGTATCTTGTGAGGTGACTGGAGCTGCTTCAGCTGCAGTGAGTGCCTGTGAGCTCTTTGTGAGGTGATTTTTATTTCTGCCACGGTTTCCTCCTAGTACCATATTTCCTGCCCAAACTTTCACAGTTTGTTCCCTGGGGCAAAAAGGTTCAAATGGATACCTTTTGAGCCTGCAGGCTCCGCTTTGTCCTTCTCTTCTCTCCTCAGCGGTGTGGAGCTCTAACAATGCATGTCTGCTCCGATAGGCTCCGCCTCCTGCCCCCCCTTAACCAATTTTTTTATCCACACATTTTAGGTGATGTTCTGGTTGTGGAAGGCCAAGCGGCTGAGCCATTTAGCACAGACAGTGCACAAAGACTCATTGGCCAGATAATGGTGTGGAATGGCCAAATTGACAGCATGAGAAATCAGCTGGACACCATGCAACAGGAAATGAAGAACATGATTGATGTTTTGGGCAGAATCTAATAATGTTTTGCCTAAAAACATCAATCATGTTCTTCATTTCATTGTCAAGTTTGTTTTTTTCTTAAATTTTGTAACTTTAAAAAAAATAATTCAAACAATTTGCAGATGCACACGGTGTGTCATCATGTGCTATCTTCCATCAGGGGATATCAATGTACTTGTTTTGTGTTTGCAACCCTGTCATAAACCAGATGTGACCAGAACTGTGTGACTGCAACAGAGTGAACCAGACATAAGTAGGTGAAAGTAAGTTTATTTTAGGAAAATGCATATGTGAACACACCACAAATATAAGTGAACAACCAAACAATCAGTGATATAAAACCAACCAGCATATGTAGCAAGAAGGAGTACCAGAATCGTAGTCAAGCCAGGCCGGGGTCATAAACACGGAATCAGTAGCTGGGAAGGGAGATAAACAGGACAAGAGAGGATGGATGGATACAGGAGGGATGGGTCAGGTACAAGGCTCAGAGTCCAGAGTCCAGGGTTCAGGGTTCAGGTAACGGACAGGAAACAGGATCAACAGGTTCCAGATTCCATGTTCCAGGAATCAGGGTTCAGGTTACATTATCAGACTACAGGATCAGGGTAACAGGATGCAGATCAGGGCTCAAGGACAATACCAGGGCAACATAAGTGTGCAATTGCCGGGTATTTATACTGCAGCTCTGCTAATTAACGTCAGGTGACACCTGTCTTCAGAGGGGAATACCTGCTCCATACTGCCAGGATCCATCCGCTGGTGGACGCCAGTACTGCGTCCCAAAGATGACATAACATTAACAGGGAAAAGCTCTCCTGACAGTTCCAAACTGCCAGGAGACACCTGCTAGTGGACCTCAGTACTGCATGCTGAATAACAGATATTACCAGCGGATGGAATATTTCCTGACAGTACCCCCCTCAAAGGAGCGGCCTCCGGATGCTCCAACTGGTTGTAATTGTCCATAGTCTATGGCATCAAGCAGAACAACAGATGGGGGTACATCAGGCTGGGCCACAGGCACTTCAGGCGGGGCATCAGGCACCTCAGGGCAGACAGCGGGCACATCAGGCCTGACAGCGGGCTCCGGGTCCTCGAGCTGGGCAGCAGGCTCATCGGACTGGACAGCGGGTACCGAGACATCAGACCAGGCAGCAGGTACTGGACCCTCAATCTGGACAGCGGGCACAGGCATTGGTACAACAGGCTGGGCAGCAGACGGTGGCACAACAGGCTGGGCAGCAGATGGTGGCACAACAGGCTGGGCAGCAGGCATGGGCACTTCAAGCTCGGCAGCAGGCATTGGCACTTCAAGCTCGACGGCAGGCATGGGCACTTCAAGCTCGGCAGCGGGCTCATCAGGCTGGGCAGCGGCCTCATCAAGCTGGGCAGCGGCCTCATCAAGCTGGGCAGCGGGCTCATCAGGTTGGAGAGCAGGCTCATCAAGCTGGAGAGCAGGCACTGGCACTTCCGGCTGGAACACTGGCACCGAGACATCAGGCTGGGAGGCAGGCACCGAGACATAAGGCTGGGAGGCAGGCACCGAGACGTCAGGCTGGGAGGCAGGCACCGAGACGTCGGGCTGGGAGGCAGGCACCGAGGCGTCAGGCTGGAAGGCAGGCACCAAGACGTCAGGCTGGAAGGCAGGCACCGAGACATCAGGCTGGAAGGCAGGCACCGAAACATCAGGCTGGAAGGCAGGCACCGAGAAGTCAGGCTGAAAGGCAGGCACCGAGACATCAGGCTGGAAGGCAGGCACCGAGACGTCAGGCTGGAAGGCAGGCACCAAGACATCAGGCTGGAAGGCAGGCACCGAGACGTCAGGCTGGAAGGCAGGCACTGATACTTCAGGCTGGAAGGCAGGCACCGATACATCAGGCTGGAAGGCAGACACATCTGACTGGAAGGTAGGCACGTCAGGCTGGAAGGCAGGTACATCAGGCTGGAAGGCAGGCACCGAGACATCAGGCTGGAAGGCAGGCACCGAGACGTCAGGCTGGAAGGCAGGCACCGAGACATCAGGCTGGAAGGCAGGCACCGAGACGTCAGGCTGGAAGGCAGGCACTGAGACGTCAGGCTGGAAGGCAGGCACCGATACATCAGGCTGGAAGGCAGGCACCGATACATCAGGCTGGAAGGCGGACACATCTGACTGGAAGGTAGACACGTCAGGCTGGAATGCAGGTACATCAGGCAGGAAGGCAGGCACCGAGACCTCAGGCTGGAAGGCAGGCACCGAGATGTCAGGCTGGAAGGCAGGCACCGAAACGTCAGGCTGGAAGGCAGGCACCGAGACGTCAGGCTGAAAGGCAGGCACCGAGACATCAGGATGGAAGGCAGGCACCGAGATGTCAGGCTGGAAGGCAGGCACCGAGACATCAGGCTGGAAGGCAGGCAACGAGACGTCAGGCTGGAAGGCAGGCACTGATACTTCAGGCTGGAAGGCAGGCACCGATACATCAGGCTGGAAGGCAGACACATCTGACTGGAAGGTAGGCACGTCAGGCTGGAAGGCAGGTACATCAGGCTGGAAAGCAGGCACCGAGACATCAGGCTGGAAGGCAGGCACCGAGACGTCAGGCTGGAAGGCAGGCACCGAGACATCAGGTTGGAAGGCAGGCACCGAGACGTCAGGCTGGAAGGCAGGCACCGAGACGTCAGGCTAGAAGGCAGGCACCGATACATCAGGCTGGAAGGCAGGCACCGATACATCAGGCTGGAAGGCGGACACATCTGACTGGAAGGTAGACACGTCAGGCTGGAAGGCAGGTACATCAGGCAGGAAGGCAGGCACCGAGACATCAGGCTGGAAGGCAGGCACAGAGACATCAGGCTGGAAGGCAGACACTGGGATGTCAGACTGGGTTGGATTAGCTGGCGCGGAGGCAGGTTGGGTTACTGGCAGGATTGTCTTGGTTGGAAAAAACTTTCGTTTTTTCTTTGGCTTAGCCACTGAAGCTCTGTAGGTGAGGGGTGCAGCAGACTGGAAAGGAGGATTGGGATATGGCAGAGAAGAGGTAACAGTAGCTGGAGGAAGTACCTGTGGGTTTGTGGACAGCTGAGAAGAGACAAATGGGTTGAATGCAGGATAGGTACAGGATGCAGATCAGGGCTCAAGGACAATACCAGGGCAACATAAGTGTGCAATTGCCGGGTATTTATACTGCAGCTCTGCTAATTAACATCAGGTGACACCTGTCTGCAGAGGGGAATACCTGCTCCATACTGCCAGGATCCATCCGCTGGTGGACGCCAGTACTGCGTCCCAAAGATGACATTAACAGGGAAAAGCTCCAAACTGCCAGGAGACACCTGCTGGTGGACCTCAGTACTGCATGCCGAATAACAGATATTACCAGCGGATGGAACATTTCCTGACAAACCCCTTCATCATCAAAATGTTAGTTTGTGAGAGGAACAAAGGGATTGCATACACAAAACACGTACATTGCTCCCCCATGATGGGAGATAGCACATGTTGACTTGAACCTTTTTTAATCCCCAATTTTGAGCATCTGCAAATTTTTGGCTTTACAAGGGTGACATCACTGTTATTAACATGTTGAACTTTGTAAGTTCCTTTTTTTTGTATGTTTTTAAAAACCCTGTTGTTAATTTTAATTTGTAAACAAGGTCTATTTTTGTTGAAATGCCTAAAATACCCAAAAAAAGATTGTTTAAAAAAAAACAAAAAACAAAAAAATAAATAAATAAACACGTTTCCAAAAAATGCACCTTTCAATGTGCACACAGTAAAATGTTTTTACTACTACAATGTGTGTGGCTGATTATTTATCAATAAGATTTTTTGTTAATTTTTGTGTGGTTACAGTGACAAAGGGCCTTATTAACTAAAGGGAGACAGACAAAACTAAATGCAAACAAGAAAAAAAACAAGATATTTTTGCAAAAATTTATTTTCTTTATTTTTGGAATAAATTATAGCTCTTGTTGCATCGCAATGGCCCCCCAACCAATAAAATAATTAACATATCGGTCACGCACTTGACGTGAGGTTTGGGGGGCCAAGCCAATATGGCCACTTTCCAGGCCTGTGAATGGTTGTTCAACTACAAGTCCGGCCTCAGGCCCAACAGAGGTCATATATGTAGCAGAATGTCTTCTCAAATAATTATGGAGAATGCAACAAGCCATTATCACATGATTTATTTTATATTCCGCCACCTTGCTCTGGCCAGCCGGTAATTAAATACCCTCCTCTCAGGGGTGAGGGTCCTTTGGGGGAACGGCCTCATCAAGTGCTCGCCGAGAGCAAACGCTTCATCAGCGATAAAAACTGAGGGGAGTCCATCCACATTCTGGTCATCAGGTGGAAATCCCAGGCCACCAGTCTGGAGACGCTGGCACAGCTCGGTCTGTGCAAAGACTCCTCCGTCAGACATCCGGCCATTCTTCCCCACGTCCACGAACATAAATTCCAAATGTGCCGAGACCACAGCCATCAAAACTACACTATGGAACCCCTTATAATTGTAGAAATAAGACCCCAAATGGCGTGGTGGCACAATGCGGAAATGCTTCCGATCAATCGCCCCGACACAGTTGGGAAAGTCCCAATGGTCAGCGAACTGGGAGGCCACAGTCTGCCATTCCTGTGTACTCGAAGGAAACTGTGGAGTGAAACAAGAAAAAAAATAAGATAAGTACTTTTAAACATAACTTTGATATCAGATTACACAAAAACATTCTTGAACAACAGCAGTCGAACATTATTAATATGTGTTTTTTTTCTAAAAAATAAAAAAACATAAGGCCCACTTATAAGATTACTCACCCCCTCTGATGGCCCATTGATCAATTTGAATGTGGGGGGAGGGGTTCTAATTAGGTTAAAAAACACACCTGACAGTGGCAAACATTTGAGGGGTTATAAACAAGTAAAACAGGTGCAATGCAATGGTACCTTTTGTAAAGTGTTCTTGGGTTGTCCAGGGGGGAAGGGGGGAAGGAGGGGAGGGAGAATGAATAAATATATGTATATATATATATGTATACACATATATATATATATAAATAGAACAATCAATCAGGGCAGCCACCGAGAGGACCAAAAGCAGGATCCACAAAGACCTAAGAAACAACAAGGAGGGGGCGCCTCTGAATATATATCAATAAGTCATTTATTTAAAAAAACATAATATCCACTCACAAGAAGGACTGCGTATATGCGTATAAGCTTGTTTCTGAAGTGGAATGGTGGAGAGGGACTAGTGGTCTCAGTAAGTCCATGGATAGCTGGCATCAAATCCAATGGGAATGGTGCGAGATAGTTAGTCCTTAGGCTTATCAGGATGACACACTTGGTAGATGTAAAGTCCTAGGCATAGTCATCAAGGTATAAGTTCCAGGGATAAGGGAAAAGACGCCCGGTCCCATCACGGGCTGTGCCGCGGTGTTGGGGAGGCTCGTCTGGCGTCCCGGTGAAAGAGAAATCACGGCCGTGTGTAGGGAGCCAGAACGAGGCCTGGAGAGCACAGCAGAGCATGTCGCAGGGCCATGACGTCACAAGAATGTGACGCGTTTCAGAGTATTCATGCTATGGATGGAAAACATAGCAGCACTCCTTTGTCAAGCATGGGGTGTATGATAACAGGACATGGTTATAAAGTCTCAGGAAAGGAAGGGGGAGGGGTCTTAATTAAAAACATACATTATAGAATAAGTGCATAATTAAAAAGCGCTAGAGAACTAAAGGACAACATAATTAATGGCAGAGCAATTAATATTATATTATCAATAGGTATTATATAAAAATTAAAAGCAATTGGGGTAAGACACATTATATAAACATAAGAACAAGGAAGGGAGGGACGGAGAAAAGGAAGGGCAAAAAGGAAGAGAAAAAGGGGGGGAAGGAAGGGGAGGGGAAAAAAAGGGGGGTGGGGAAAGGGAAAAAAGAGGAAGGGGGAAGGAGAAAGGGGAGGGTAATACTTACTGGAGAGAGAACGAACTGAAGAAAGAACAAACCCGCCACCCCCATGTATAGATATGATCAGAGAAAAAGACATAATATATGGAAAAAGATATACCTGTGGTAGAAAATAATAAATTTGTAAATATTAGCTACATAATTACATCAAAGATAGTACCTATAGTGCAGTAGAGCAGTTATAAGACCGTGGAAATTTCAATACCTTTGTTTAAACCACCGGGCGAGAGGACATCCAGAGTATAGATCCAGAAAGTCTCCCTCGCGCACAGTTTTTTAAAACGTTCTGCTGGGGTAAATGATTTAGAAATTTGTTCAATGACCCAGATTTTTAGGCCAGTAATGGACTTTTTGTGGTGCTCGGCGAAATGCCGTGGGACGCTGTGCATGTCCTTGCCACCCTCAATCAGCCGGCGATGCTGGCCAAAGCATTGCCTGAGGGGGCAAATAGTGCGACCAACATAAATTAAACCACAGGGGCATGTGAGGCCATATATGACAAAATCGGAGGAACAATTATAGAACTGGTCTAACATATAAGTTTTACCTTTGGATAAAAATTATTTTTGGCCATGTTCAATGAAAGAACAGGTCTTGCATCGGGCTTTTCTACATTGATACATACCAGCTAGTGGTATGAGAACAGTAGGGTTGGAACAGGTATGGGTAGTTCTGAGTTTACTGGGGGCAATTTTATTTTTGCGATTGGGAGCTTTTCGATACGTAACCCTGGGAGCTGGAGGGAGAGTAGTTCTGAGGAGGGGATCTTGTAACAGGATACCCCAATGTTTCCTCAAAATATTCTCCATCTTTTTATATTGAAAATGAAATGTAGTGGTGAATCTAATAGAGTGGTCTGTATTTTCTTTTTCTTTTTTGATGGGTTTTCCTGTTGCATATAAGGCACATGCTTCATCAACCAATTCCTTAGGATATCCTTTTTCTGCAAACTTTTGTTTAAGTTGGGTACTACATGTGGTGTAATCACTATCCAGTGTGCAATTATTTCTCAAACGACAAAATTGTCCCTTGGGAATATTTTTCGTCCATTTTGGATAGTGACAGCTGGTAAAGTGTAGAAAGGAATTCCCAGCCGTAGGTTTGGTGTAGTTTTTAGCTATTATCTTTTCGTCTGCATGGCTAAGTTCTAAATCTAAGAAGGCCAGGCTGGTGGAATCGGAAACATGAGTAAATGTCAGACCATAGGGGATTTTGTTGCAATGGTCTACAAAGGAGGAAATGAGATTAGAGGGCCCATCCCAAATCACTATTAGATCATCGATATATCGCCCAAAAAAGACGAGGTTCGATGAGTACGTGTTATTTAACCAAATGAATTTCTTTTCCCAGTACCCCATAGCCAAATTTGCGTAGGACGGAGCAAAGTTGGCTCCCATTGCTGTCCCTTGGGTCTGTAGAAAAAAGTCTCCATCGAAATCAAAGTAATTATGAGTTAAACAGAAGTCAGTAGCCTCCAGTATGAAGGCGACTTGTCTGGAGTTGATGAGAGGTTCCTGAGCCAGAAAGAATTCTAGAGCCATTAGGCGAAAGTGGTGGGGAATGGAAGTATACAATAAAGTGACAGAGGGAAAGCCATATGTATGTGGATTCCCATCTGTAAGGTGCTAAAAGTTCTAGAAGATGTGTACCATCTCTAATATAGGATGGCAACTGCTGGACTATGGGTTGTAGGAATAAATCAATATATTGGCTGAACCCAGTGGTAACACTGTCCATTACATTTGAGGGGGTGGGGGAGGGGTTCTAATTAGGTTAAAAAACACACCTGACAGTTGCAAACATTTGAGGGGGTGGGGGAGGGGTTCTAATTAGGTTAAAAAACACACCTGACAGTTGCAAACATTTGAGGGGGTGGGGTTCTAATTTGGGTAAAAAACACCCCTGACAGTTGCAAACATTTGAGGGGGTGGGGGAGGGGTTCTAATTTTGGAAAAAAACACACCTGACAGTTGCAAACATTTGAGGGGGTGGGGGAGGGGTTCTAATTTGGGTAAAAAACACACCTGACAGTTTCAAACACTTGAAGGAGTGGGGGAGGGGTTCTAATTAGGCTAAAAAACACACATGACAGTTGCAAACATTTGAGGGGGCAGGGGAGGGTCAAACAGTACAATGGAGCTGACAATATACATTGTTCAAGGGACTATAGGCTAGAGATATAAATGGACCCAGGATTGCATGGTGGGGAGGTTATTGAAGGTAAATATGCATGCAGGGCAAAAAATGATTAATGTAAAAAAACAGGCATGCATGAAGATAAAGGGGACATTCACAGCATATTCCAAGCATGGTAATTAGGTAACGAGGACATTTAGACAATACATTAGCAAACATTAAATACATATCATGTAATGTTAAAGGATAAAACTTACCTTCATATAGTCCTTCTGCAGGACCTGAATAATGGCAGAACAGGTCTCTGGGATTATGATCCCCAGAGCCTGGGGGGAGATGCTGTCGAGAACTTCAAGTCCTGAAGACTTCTCCCAGTCGCCAAGTAACGTAAAGTGGCAACTAGCCTCTGCTCCGCAGTGATGGCTTGCCTCATGCAGGTATCCTGCCTGCTGATATAAGGGGTCAGCATAGCCAGCAGATGTTCAAAAACGGGGTCCGTCATCCTGAGATAATTCCTGAACTCCTCAGGATTATTCTCACGGATCTCACGGAGCAAAGGCATGTGACAGAACTGGTCACGCTGGCGCAACCAATTCTTGGTCCATGAACTCCTCCTCGCCCTGTTCATGGAATGGACTCGGGTCAAAGTATTAACCCCAACACCATGTCCCCACGCAGCACGAACTCGAGAATGAGTACATCCACGCAACATGGCTTCAAAACGGTCGGCTGGTCAAACAAACAAACTTATAACAAACGCACTGAAGAACAGCAAGGCCCATGAAGAGCGACCTGAAAATCAGGAACGAGCGGACCAGAACGGCCTGCTAGGCAGGTTACGAACTGACCAACACGCACTGAAAAGCAGATACAAACCTCACAAGCACAAACTGAACCTCAGAAAATGATCGAAATAAGCTGAAGTGTGAAAAGCGCGAATCGTCTCTAACCAAACTTCTATCTACTAACACGAGATAAACACGAGATTAGCAGAAGGAGCCCAAAGGGTGCCGTAGTGGGGCTTGAACTTCCTTTTTCTAGTCCCATCGTACGTGCTCTACGTCACCGCATTCAAAACCATCGGACTTTTGGAGCGATCGTGTGTGTCCAAGTCCGTCCGTTTTTAAGTCCGGCGCACCTAGCGGACAAAGTCCGTCGGAAAGACCGCCGGACCAAGTATGCCTAAAAGTCCGCTAGTGTGTACGCGGCATTAGACATAAAACAAAGATTCCATATATAATTCACCCCCTCACCAAAAATAAACTTTATCAGCCTCAGGACATAGCTGACACTTTCAGTCATTACTATAGCACATTATACAACTTGAAAGACGATACGGATACTACACAACCCAACACAGATGCAATTAATCTATTTTTACAACAACTAGAAATACCTACACTTTCACAAGAACAACTACAGACTCCGAACCAACCGTTTAACACTGTAGAAATACATAATACCATTGACTCCCTCCCGAGCAACAAATCATTAGGTCCAGACAGATTCTCTGGGGACTACTACAAAACCGATCAAAACCCTTACTTTTACTTTACAAACCCGCACTTTTAACACTGCTGCTGCCTCTGCCTCTTTCCCACCAGAGATGTTGAATGCAATTATTGTGACATTGCCTAAGCCAGGGAAGGAACCTACCACACCCCCAAACTTTAGACCCATCTCATTGCTCAATATCGACCTGAAGGTCTACGCCAAACTCATCGCCTCCCGCTTATTAAATATACTTCCCCTTCTCATACATCCTGATCAAACAGGTTTCACCAAAGGTCGTCAGACGTCTGATGCCACTCGCAGATTGACAAACATTATACATTTAGCTAAAATGCACAAAAGGCCTTCTCTGCTGTTAGCACTGGACGCAAAGAAGGCCTTAGAAAGCATTCACTGGCAGTACCTTACCGAGGTCTTGAGAAGATTTGTTTTTTCTGGTACCATTTCATCAGCAATCCTAGCCCTATATTCCAAACCCTCCGCCCAGGTTTTCGCATCAGGAGTGTTGTCCAAACCGTTCAGCATTATGAACGGCACCAGACAGGGATTCCCCCTTAATTTTTAATCTGCTTATGGAACCCTTGGCTATATATATTCACTCACACCCTGACATTAAAGGATTCCCTATATCTAATACCACCCACAAGATAAGTTTATTTGCTGATGACATAATTATGATCCTAGCTAATGTGGAAACTTCCCTGGCTTTGGTACATTCTGCTCTCGACTTGTTCAATAAGTTATCTTATTATAAAGTAAATGAGAGTAAATCCTACATCATGGGGATAGGCATCGACTCATCCCTACAAGCAAAACTTAGCTCAAGATTCCCATACTCATGGGAAAACGAAGGGATAAAATATTTAGGAATAACCCTAACAGCAACAACAGGTAATTTAGTCGCAGTCAACTACACCCCATTCCTGGGCTTATTGCACAAGAAACTACTGGAAATAGCCATAGTCTCACCTTTGTGTTGGAGAAACTGCGGGATAATTGGCACGTTGCACCATGTTCTGTGGAATTGCCCAGTTCTCTGAACATTATGGCATAAAGTATTCAATTTAATCTCAGCAATTTCAGGCTCAATAGTTACCCCTGAAGTAGCTGTGGCAGTTCTTTCACTAGGTGTAGAACATATACCGGTTGCAACCAGAACTATAGTTACACACATCCTACTTAGCACTAGACTGGCAATACTGAGACACTGGAAAAACACTAAATCTCCCACATTTAAAGAAATAGTCGAGTTGACCAATACCCACGCTACATATGAACTTATGTTTTCTGCAGCCCAAGGAAACTATAAAAAATTACAAACCAAGTGGTCCAGATGGCCTATACGGTACACATGGGAAAAAAGCTGAGGAGCCCTGAGCCTGTCCCTATGCCATACTTACACAGGTACTCATTGACGGCCCTCTGCTGCATGTGCAGCTGCTGCAGCATTGCCATAGTTGAGTTCCACCTGGTGGACATGTCACAAATCAGGCAGTTTACAGGCAGGTGGAATTCCCACTAATTTCAACCAACTGAACACTGGCTGTGTATGACCACCTGAAATGGTTACAGACTCTTCTGGCCAGCTTTAGAAGATCTTGCAAACCTGGATACCTGTTTAAGAAATGTCACACCACCAAATTGAGTGTAAAGGCATGGCACATGTGTCAACTTTCCCTGTCGGAGGGCAGACAGAAGGCTAGTGCCATTATTACACACCACCATTCCTGGCTCAAGCTTCTGTGGCCTGAACTACCTCTGAGTCTGCCCCTGCAGAGCTGAAAGAATCTCTGCTCCAGGTTTGGCTCTTGTCCTCTAGACAGACCAGCTGAAGCACTGCATGGCATCTTTTAGTCTGACTCATTAAATGACTCTTGAATGCTTAAGGGGACTGGTGGTTCATCAGACAATCCAGCAGAGTAGGGCATGGAGGAGGAGGGGGTGGAGCTGACAGATCTTGCATCATCTTTATCAGCTTTATGGAGATGTGGCAGCAAAACAAGTTCCAGCACTGAGCCCTGTCCTGCATCCTTCCTGGTTGCAAGCAGAATTACCCAGTGTGCTGTGAAATAAATATATCACCCCTGACCATGCTAGCTTGACCATGAGTCAGCAGTAAGGTGGACCTTGCAGATGACTGCCTTGTCCAATGATGCCAAAACATTGTCTTCCATGTGATGATACAGAGCTGAAATGGCCTTACGTGAAAAGAAATAGTGACTGGGAACCTGACATTGTGGTACAGCACATTCTGCAAATTCACAGAAGGGGGTAGAATCCACCAGATGGAAAGGCAGGAGTTGTAAAGCCAGAAATTTGGACAATCTGGAATTTAGACGCTGGGCATGTGGGTGGCAGGGAGTGTATTTTTTTTTTGTGCTGCAGTAGCTGGGGCAGAGAAATTTGCCTTATATACTCTACAGTTGGTGGTGTTCTGCTGGCAGACATGTTGTCAGGACCTTTGACACCCTTTGCTATACCATCATCTCAGAGGTGCAAGGTTTCATTTAATTAGGGCCCTAGAATGCACTGTAAAGCTCCTGAACGGGCCAGGCTGAACTTTTGCTCGGCCGGAACTGTTCGCCCCTCTCTAGTTCTGGAATCATCAGGAGGTGGAATCATTTGTTCACATATCAGGTGAAGAATGGGACCGCCACATGATTAAAAAAGGCTGCCATGTGGAGTGAGACAAGGCTGAGTATATTAGCATTTGAGGTAGCGCTTAACGTGTGGTCAACAGTCTCTGAACATTGGAAAAGAAGAAGAGGAGAGAGATAAGAAAAAAAAACACCAAGCACTGGGGGGGGGGGGGCGAGGGACAGGGTAGGGGTAGGGGGGAGGGCCATTTTTTGGGTAGATGTAGGCACAAAGAAGATTGCTGTAAAATCTAGAGTCCAGAGTCAAAACATTTTTTAACCGGTTCAGAAAATGTCCCTCAAACTGAAAACAGGCATACTGGGCTGATCACTACCCTATAGCATGATCAGAGCAGTAAACTGAGCCCTGCTGCTGACAGGTCAGGAAATCAGGCCTTATGTGTGCTTGTCTGTGATAAAATTGGATGGTGGAGAAATAAAAATTTAAAATGGAATGGCTGCTTGTGCCAGTGAGTATTTGGGACTGGTGGACAAGATGCTATCCCAAAAAAAACGAAAAGGCCCTGTGTCTCAGCCAGGAGGCTGAGGATTCATGTTGGTATGGGTTTCAGCAATGAAAACCCTTAACCACTTAAGCCCCAGACCATTTGGCTGGCCAAAAACCAGAGCACTTTTTGCGATTCGGCACTGCTTCGCTTTAACCGACAATTGCACGGTCGTGCGACGTGGCTCCCAAACAACATTGATGTCCTTTTTTTCCCACAGAATTCTTTTTGGTGGTATTTGATCACCTCAGCGGTTTTTATTTTTTGCGCTATAAACAAAAAAATAGCACCAATTTTGAAAAAAACACATTATTTTTTACTTTTTGCTATAATAAATATCCCCCAAAAATATATAAAAAAAAACATTTTTTTTCCTCAGTTTAGGCCGATACGTATTCTTCTACATATGTTTGGTAAAAAAAAAAATCGCAATAAGCGTTTATTGATTGGTTTGTGCAAAAGTTATAGCGTTTACAAAAAAAGGGGATAGTTTTATGGCATAGGGGATAGTTTTATGGCATTTTTATTAATAACTTTTTTTTATTAGTAATGGCGGTGATCAGGGATTTTTATTGTGACTGCGACATTATGGTGGACAGATCGGACACTTTTGGCGCAATTTTGGGACCATTTACATTTATACAGCAATCAGTGCAATTAAAAATGCATTGATTACTGTGTAAATGTGACCGGCAGTGAAGGGGTTAACCACTAGGTGGTGCTGTAGGGGTTAAGTGTGTCCTAGGGAGTGATTCTAACCGTGGGGGGAGGGGCTGTGTGTGACACAACACTGATCACCGCTCCCGATTACAGGAAGCTGTGATCAGTGACAGAGTCACTAGGCAGAACAGGGAAATGCTTGTTTACATTAGTATTTCCCCATTTTTACTCTCCGTGAGACGATTGCGGGTATCCACGTGATCACCCGTGATCACGCCCGCATGCTGCCTCTTAGAGGGCAACGTACAGGTATGTGATTCTGCCTGTACGTGCCCTTCTGCTGCAGTTTATCTGCGTGAGACAGTCGAGAAGTGGTTAAAGAGCATAAAAGCAATGGAGTTTAGAAAGTTTATTAGCCAGGAGGCAAAAGTCTTTACACAGGTAATTGTTTACCTGCAGATAGGTAAACAACGCATGTTGGAGAGAAGGTCTTAAACTGAAATTCTTAAACTGAAATTTCTGGGGTATTATGGGTTTGTATGACAAAATCCCTTATGGCATGATCCCCACTTCATTTGCTACCACTTTAATGTTGGTCTCTTACAGCTGATGATAATGTTTATTTTATTACTGCTCTGGCATATGCACACAAAGAAAGCACTGAAAGTCTGTAGACATGTCTAAAGATATAGGACTAGATACTCCTTGTGGGAAGTGGGAGTAAACTCCCTTGGTAGATTTTTAGGCTTACCTATAGGTGCAGTAAATACTGTATCTCCTAAACGTGCACCGTTTAGGAAATATTTATTTGTGAAGCTTCCGGTGACGTCACTGGTGCATGCGCTCTGAAGGAATGGCATATCCCACGCATGCACAATAATGACGTCTTCTCAGCTTGTCCAATCAAAGGACTGGAGCCTGCCAACCCGTAAGGAAGACCGGTTGAAGATGGAAGCCCTGTCAGTGGTGACAGCTCGCTGCAGGAGGGCTTCTTTCTAATGTAAGATTCACATAATGTGTACTAGCACATTATAACTTTGTCTTGCAGGTTAAAAAAAAAAAAGGCTTCGGTTTCCTGCCACTTTAAGAAGGGCTCTCAATTGAGTAGTGTGTATGCTGATGCTTTGGGTCAATACCTTATTCCCACAGACGACTGGAAAGGCATGGCCCTCACCCTGTGTAATGTACTTGTATACTCTCCTATTGTTGGTCAGATGGCATTTTTATTAAAAGTCTATAGATTGCTTTGTAATTTTACTCATACTCTTTTGGTGATTGGGTGTGATTTTAATGTGCCTTGCTCCTGCTGTATGGATAAGCTTGTTGTTGCCAACAAAGCCTCTCAGACTTCTTTGGAGAGACAATCACTTTGTTTCCGTCAGCACGCCAGAAAACATTCCCCTGTTTGAATTATGGCGAACAACCTATTGAGACAGGCAACTTAATTTCTACTCCCTCCCACATAAGTCCTGCTTGTTTATAGATTACTTTTTTTTTAATGCCCTTACTTTGAAATTGTGCACCCATTCTGAAATATACCCTATACCCTACATCAGGGGTCTCAAACTGGTGGCCCTCCAGCTGTTGAGGAACTACAAGTCCCATCATCCCTCTGCCTATGGGAGTCATGCTTGTAATTGTCAGCCTTGCAACACCTCATGGGAATTGTAGTTCTGCAACAGCTGGAGGGCCACCAGTTTGAGACACCTGCCCTACATAATCACACACATAGGTTGGACTTGATGGACTTGTGTCTTTTTTCAACCTCACCTACTATGTAACTATGTAACTATGTAACTATGTAACTGGTTTATTCGGGAGTTTACTCTGTTAAAGGATAAGCTTACATTTCTATTCAATATCATGAATGCAACTAATGAAAAAAAAATGCATTTATGAAATTAAACCATTTTAACCTGGAAAGCATTGCAATCATGGTTACTGTACCATGGGTGTAATGCTGAGGCTTTTGCAAACTTTTAAGCTGATGTCCATACCTGAAATACAGACTTTCAGTTACAAGGGTTCAGGAAGGATGGCTGGACTACAAATGAGATGACCTCACCATACTATTACGTCCAGCCGTCCTTGTGAACCATAAATCTGCAGATAAAAGTGTTCAACAAGAGCATGCACTGTTCCACAAGAACCCGCTCGGGAACTCTCACAGCCCCTTTGGGAATGCTCTCTCACTCACTGCACACAAGAGCAGGCTGGCTGTTACAGCTGTCTGCTCCACACAAACTGTATATTAGCTAAGCAGCTCCAAAATAATTCAATTTGTGGCCACCCACCTTTCTAAAACAACTTTCTCACAAGTCCCTTTACTTACCCTCCTCCAGGTCTGTTGGGGGGGTAGGTTAGGGAGATCTATTTTTCAAAGTTTCAGGTTTCTTAATATCAAACCACTAGAAAGAAACAAGGGATCATGAAGGTTGGCAACTGGTAAATTCACAGAGAGTTTTTGCATTGTACCAGATGAAAGTCTACAAAAAGCAGACACGCAGACACAGCTGGAAAAGGCATCAATGCATGTACTACATAGATGAAATGCAAGCTGTCAGGCTGAGCGGATTCTGCATATTCAGTACATACGGTACTAACAATGTGCTAAAATGGTGTGGGCCCCCCCAATCCATACTGGGCCCCTTGGGTCTGGTATTGATTTTAAGGGGAACCCCACACCATTTTTTTAAATCCATACTAGACCCTTATCTGAGCATCTGCGCAAGTGCCCCCAGCTCCTGAACCATACTAGGCCACATGTCCTCAACATAAGGGGGTGCTTTGAGGTCATCTTTTTTGGTTCCATGGCACCGCCCCCTTGTGACATCAGTGACCCATCATGCACCCGGTCGGTGATGTCACAAGGGGCCGTGCCACCTTGTGATGTCATGGGATGGCCCCTCCCCTAAGCTATTTAATTACTGTCACATGGCAGAGCAGGCAGGTGGCAGGAGCCTTTGGTATGGATGAAGATTGTTTTGGGGGGGTCTGGCAGTGGTGGAGGGCAGTGTAATTGATAATGGATCTACACTGGGGGACTTTTTTTTTATTTTGAATAAAGGAATTGGTCAAAAACTGTGCCTGTGTCTTTATTTCTTTTTGACACTTTTTTTGGTGAATGAGTAAGGTTCTGGGGCCCTTTTGTTAAAGGGAGCTTTCAGATTCTGATAAGCCCCCTGCCCACAGACCCCCACAACCACCACCCAGGGTTGTGGGGAAGAGGCCCTTGTACCCCATCAACATGAGGTGGAGAGGAGGAGGAGCCGGATGTGGGTGGGGTCGGGTCAGAGCTGAGCCTGGGCTGCTGGGTGTCCCTCACACCATGATGCCTGCTAACTGCTAAACACGCCCGTGGACCATGCACTAGTCTCTGGCCGCCCCCCCCCCTTCACCCCTGTCCGAACGGTGTTGTCGGTTCCGGCGGTCTCAGCTCCCGGTCTCTCGTCCTTGGGCTCCAACGGAGGGAGGGTGGAAACGGGGGGAGCGGTGCCCCTGACTCCTTAGTTACAGCGGCCGCTGCAGACAGGATTTTGGACGGCTCCACTGAACCTCCACAAACGGGGGAGAGGAGGGGAGAGGAGAGGAGACATGCACGGTCCATTACCCATCAGAACCTAATGGGATGGCTCGCCGGGATCGAGGGGGAGAGGAGGGATTGAGAGTAGCAGAGAGTGATAACCCGATACAGAACCTGATACAGAAGCTTGATGGTAAAGTCAAAGAAATCGCATGGAACAGGCGCATGCCCTAGGAGAGAAGAAAGTGGGTAAGACTCTGGTTCTTTTAGCTGCCTGAAGATGGGTAAGTGATGCATTAAATCACTTGTTGCTAAAGTGCAAGGATACCTGCTCATATTGTGTCAGTTACTGCGACTTTCTACTTGCGACTATATCGCATCAAAGTAGCATCAAGTATAACATCATTCCCTACACTAATCTTGGTCTGCTGTTGTATTTAAGATGGCTAAGTGAGGCCTCGGACTATTTCCAACATTGCTAATCTGCCAAGCTGTATAGAAACATTGCCTTATATGTGTCTTTATATTGCCTTATTAGTATACGTGACTCTACCATAACAAGACTCTCTCTCTCATATGAAACTATTTCATACTAATAAGCTGGTTTATATCGGTGCTGGGGGGTGGGTAAGGGACGCAAAGAGTACTCTCAGTAGTGTCAATCTATATGGATACTGCACACTTCTGTTTGACCAGTACACCGCTGCACCTGCATATGCGACTTTGCTGCAACTTGAGATCACAAATACACAATATCTCACTATAACAATAGGCTGACTTATTCCTGTGTCGGAAGTTGGGTGTATGACATAGCGGACTAATCCACTGATGTAAGCAGTATGGAAATAATCGCATTCTAGGGGACTGTCGTACTGATCCACATACAAAAGTGACTGTAGTATAATAATATATCGCTAAAATATAACACTATAAGTGGAGTAAATACTACGTGCAACGAATTAAATATTTTGGGGGATCAAGGTAATCCCCCAGTGCCATAGGGAAAGTCAGAAACACACCACACATAATAGAGGAGGAACCACTAACCAGGTATAGGTAGAAAAAATGAGAGGAAGATCAACAAAAGGACCTGCAAATCCACCCAGAACAAGTGTAAGCCCGGAACCCATCAGAAAATATATGATGAATGAAAGTAACAAAGAAAGTAATTCAACAGGTGCAAAGAATAAAACGCCAGATCGAACAGCTAAAATGGGTACAAGAAAACAAATGGCGGAGATGGATTCAAGACCCCCCAGTAACGAGGTAGAAGTAGAAACTGCAGAAGAAATCCAGCAGGCAAACCAGCTCCCTACCAAGGGAGAAATCGCTGAAATGTTTGCGAAACTAGACATGTGCAGGATGAAAAAATTCGTTTAGTTTAGTTTCGTTTCGATTCGTTATTTAACTTAATTCGTTTAGTTAAATTCGTTGCATTCATTACATTCGTTTTCGGAATTCGTTTCGTTTCGTATTCGAATTCGAAAAAATTCGACCGCATTCGAAAAAATTCGACCGCATTCGAAAAAATTCGACCGTATTCGAAAAAAACTATCAAATTCGAAAATATTCTAACACATTCGAAAAAAACTGTCAAATTCGAAAAAATTCCACCACATTCGAAAAAAACTATCAAATTCGAAAAAATTCTACCACATTCGAAAAAAACTGTCAAATTCGAAAAAATTCTACCACATTCGAAAAAAACTATCAAATTCGAAAAAATTCTACCACATTCGAAAAAAACTATCAAATTCGAAAAAATTCTACCACATTCGAAAAAAACTGTCAAATTCGAAAAAATTCTACCACATTCGAAAAAAACTATCAAATTCGAAAAAATTCTACCACATTCGAAAAAAACTATCAAATTCGAAAAAATTCTACCACATTCGAAAAAAACTGTCAAATTCGAAAAATTTCTACCACATTCGAAAAAAACTATCAAATTCGAAAAAATTCTTACTACATTTGAAAAAACTATCAAATTCGAAAAAATTCTACCACATTCGAAAAAAACTGTCAAATTCGAAAAAATTCTTACTACATTTGAAAAAACTATCAAATTCGAAAAAATTCTACCACATTCGAAAAAAACTGTCAAATTCGAAAAAATTCTACCACATTCGAAAAAAACTGTCAAATTCGAAAAATTTCTACCACATTCGAAAAAAACTGTCAAATTCGAAAAAATTCTTACTACATTTGAAAAAACTATCAAATTCGAAAAAATTCTACCACATTCGAAAAAAACTGTCAAATTCGAAAAAATTCTACCACATTCGAAAAAAACTGTCAAATTCGAAAAATTTCTACCACATTCGAAAAAAACTATCAAATTCGAAAAAAACAATAACTGAATTTGAAAAAGTAAACTATATATAACCATTTTGCGAAATTTGAAATTCGTATAGAATGAAATCGAATTCCAATAGAAAAGATTAGGATAGAATAGAAAGTATAAAAGAATAGCATAGAAAAACAATAGATCAGAATAGAAAAAAAAATATAATTTATTGTATTCTAAGCTTTTCTATTTGAATTCAAATTCATTCTGTACCAAATTCCAATTTTGGAAGATGGTTAAATATATATATTATATTTTTTTTCTATTCTGTTCCATTGTTTTTCTATGCTATTCTTTTCTATTCTATTCTAAACTTTTCTATTCGAATTTGAATTAATTCTATGCGAAATTCGAATTTCGGAAGATGGCTTCTAAAATTAGAATTTCGTATAGAATGAATTCGAATTTGAATAGAAAAGATTAGAATAGAAATAGAATAGACTAGAAAAACAATAGAACAGAAGAGAATAAAATATAATATATATATTTTTTTCTATGCTATTCTTTTTTATTCTCTTCTAAACATTTCTATTCGAATTTGAATTCATTCTATACGAAATTCGAATTTCGGAAGATGGCTTCTGAAATTCGAATTTCGTATAGAATGAATTTGAATTTGAATAGAAAAGAATAGACTAGAAAAACAATAGAACAGAACAGAATAAAATATAATATATATATATTATATCTTATTCTATTCTGTTCTATTGTTTTTCTAGTCTATTCTTTCTACTCTATTTTAATCTTTTCTATTCAAATTAATTTTATACGAAATTCGAATTTTGGAAGATGGTTTTATATATATATATATATATATATATATATATATATATATATATATATATATATATAAATATTTTTTCTATTCTGTTCTATTGTTTTTCTATTATTTTCTATTATATTCTGATCTTTTCTATTTGAATTCAAATTCATTCTATACAAAATTCGAATTTCAGAAAATAGTTATATAGAAATAGAATGAAATCAAATTCTAATAGAAAAGAATAGAATAGAAAAACAAGAGAACAGAATAGAAAGAAATATTTTATATATATATAAAAATAAATAAAACCATCTTCCGAAATTGGAATTTGGTACAGAATGAATTCGAATAGAAAAGATTAGAATAGAATATTTTATATTTTTTTCTATTCTGTTCTATTGTTTTTCTATGCTATTCTTTTATATTATTTTCTGTTCTATTCTAATCTTTTCTATTTGAATTCATTCTGTACCAAATTCCAATTTCGGAAGATGTGTGTGTATATGTGTGTATATATATATATATATATATATATATATATATATATATATATATATATATATATATATTTTTTTTTTTTCTATTCTGTTCTATTGTTTTTCTGTTCTAGTCTTTTCTATTAGAATTTGATTTCATTCTATTTCATTCTGTTTCTGTATAACCATTTTCGGAAATTCAAATTTCGTATAGAATGATTTTGCATTCAAATAGAAAAGATTAGAATAAAATAGAAAAGAATAGAAAAGAATAGAAAAACAATAGACCAGCATAGAAAAAAAATAAAAATAAAAAAAATATATATAAATATGTATACCGTATTTATCGGCATATAACATGCACTTTTTTCCCCTTAAAATCAGGGGAAAATCATGGGTGCGTGTTATACGCCGATCCCTTGCGATCCTGAGCTGACAGATCTTCAAAATCGCCGACCGCGATTTGAAAATGGCGCCGAAATACACAGAGCCGGTCCTCGGCTCTTCTCGGCCACTTTCGGCTTCACTCGAGTGCCGCCCGAACCTAGCCGAGTGTATTCGGCTAGGATCAGATAGCTCCGCTCACAGTCACGCCCATCCCGGGCGGGACTACAAGTGGAGCCGAAAGTGAACGAGAGCCGCCGAGAAGAGCCGAGGACCGGCTCTGTGTATTTTGGCGCCGGCGGCACCATTTTCAAATCGCGGTCGGCGATTTTGAAGCTCAGGATCGCAGGGGATCACAGGATTTTCAAACTGCGAGCTGCAAGGCTGCACTGGGGCAAGGCTGCCCTGGGATAAGGCTGCAATGGACACTGGGAAGGCTGCACTGACAAGGCTGCACTGACATGGCTGCACTGGGGCAAGGCTGCACTGAGAAGGCTGCAATGATGGGCATTTAAATGTAAGTTTTTTTCCCTTAAACTTCCCTCCTAAAAGTTTTTTTTTCCTTAAAATTCCCTCCTAAACTTGGGGTGCGTGTTATACGCCGATAAATACGGTCATTTTTTTGTATTATTCTCTTCTATTGTTTTTTTATGCTTTTCTTTTCTATTATTTTATATTCTATAATAGTCTTTTCAATTCAAATTCATTCTATACGAAATTCGAATTTCGGAACATGGCTTCTGAAGTTTGAATTTCTTATAGAATGAATTCGAATTAGAACAGAAAATAATAGAAAAAAATAGACTAGAAAAACAATAGAACAGAATAGAAGAAAATATAATATACATATATATATTATATATTATATTTTCTTCTATTCTGTTTCATTGTTTTTCTATGCTATTCTTTTCTATTCTATTCTAAACTTTTCTATTCGAATTTGAATTCATTCTATACGAAATTCGAATTTCGGAAGATGGCTTCTGAAAGTGGAATTTCGTATAGAATGAATTCGAATTTGAATAGAAAAGATTAGAATAGAAAATAATAGACTAGACAAACAATAGAACAGAATAAAATATAATATATATAATTTTTTGTATTCTGTTCTATTGTTTTTCTAGTCTTTTCTCTTCTACTCTGTTCTAATCTTTTCTATTCAAATTCGAATTCATTTTATAAGAAATTCAAATTTTGGAAGATGGTTTTATATATATATATATATATATATATATATATATATATATATATATATATATATATATATATATATATATATATATATATATATATATATATATATATATATTATACATATATATATATATATATATATTATACATATACACACACATATATTATATATATATATATATATATATATATATATATATATATATAAAACCATCTTCCGAAATTTGAATTTCTTATAATATGAATTCGAATTTGAATAGAAAAGATTAGAATAGAGTAGAAGAGAAAAGACTAGAAAAACAATAGAACAGAATAGAATAAATTATATATATTATATTTTATTCTGTTCTATTGTTTGTCTAGTCTATTATTTTCTATTCTAATCTTTTCTATTCAAATTCGAATTCATTCTATACGAAATTCCACTTTCAGAAGCCATCTTCCGAAATTCGAATTTCGTATAGAATGAATTTAAATTCGAATAGAAAAGTTTAGAATAGAATAGAAAAGAATAGCATAGAAAAACAATGAAACAGAATAGAAAATTATATATATATATATATATATATATATATATATATATATATATATATATATATATATATATATATATATATATAACATCTTCCAAAATTCGAATTTCATATAGACCGAAATCAAATTTGAATGTAAAAGATTAGAATAGAATAGAAAATAATAGAAAAGAATAGACTAGAAAAACAATAGAACAGAATAGAAGAAAATATAATATATATATTTTCTTCTATTCTGTTCTATTGTTTTTATAGTCTATACTTTTCTATTATTTTCTGTTCTAATCATTTCTATTCAAATTCATTCTATACGAAATTCAAACTTCAGAAGCCATGTTCCGAAATTCGAATTTCATATAGAATAAATTTGAATTTGAATTGAAAATACTATTATAGAATATAAAATAATAGAAAAGAAAAGCATAAAAAAACATATATATATATATATATACATATTCTATTGCTTTATTATTTTATATTCTACCTTATTGTTTTTTTTAGAAAAACGTTTTCTATTTTTTTTTAATTTGATTATGTTTTCGAATTCGATTCGAATATGTTTTCGAATTCGATTCGAATATGTTTTCGAATTCGATTCGAATATGTTTTCGAATTCGATTCGAATATGTTTTCGAATTCGATTCGAATATGTTTTCGAATTCGATTCGAATATGTTTTCGAATTCGATTCGAATATGTTTTCGAATTCGATTCGAATTCGTTCGTTTTTTTTCGGATTCGTTTAAATTCTTTACTTTTGTCATTCGGAAATTCGGATGCATCCGAATTTCCGAATAATGAAAAATTCGTCCGAATTTCGATTCGGAACGAAACGAAATGCACATGCCTATGCGAAACTGGAGGCCTCAATCAGAGGTGAGATCAGCGCTGTAAATGAGAACATGAGCCACCTATTAACCAGAGTGGAGGAAGTTGAAACAACAGTGGACAAACAAGGAGAAGAAATAAGAAACTTGAGACAGCAGATAGAAGTGCTGCAGAAGGAACAGAGGTATATAAGGTACAAAATGGAAGACCAAGAAAATCGCAGCAGAAGAAAAAACCTCCGGATTAGAGGCCTCCCGGAAGCGCATGGTGAAAAAGAAAACCTACAGGAAAAAATGGAGGAAATTTTCAAAGATTTGAAGAGCCCTTGCAATATCAGCGGTAATTTAAACCTAGACAGAGTCCATCGAATTAGGAAACCAGCCGAAATTAGGGGAGACACTCCGCGGGATGTAATAGTGCGATTCCATAGCTTCCGGGACAAAGAACAGATTAGCATGAATTTAAGGAGAAACCCACAGGTGAAGTACGGTGAAACAAATTTACACATCTTCCAGGACCTAGCCGCAGAAACTCTAAGCAGAAGAAGAATTTTGAAGCCATTACTAGCTGCCTTAAAGGCGAACGAGGTCCAATACTCCTGGGGCTTCCCTGCCAACCTTACTGGACGTAAGGACGGCCGAAAGGCGGTGCTGAGATTTCCGGAGGAGACCCAGAATTTCTGCGATCGACTTGGAATTCCAGTAATGGAGATCCCGGGGTGGTGGGAGAAAAGCGGAAGTCAGGAACACTTAGGGGACCCTGTCACTTGGAAACCAATACTAATGACAAAAGAACACAGGGACTGAAAGAGGCCTCGAATGTTAAAAGTGATTGAAAATGGATTTGTCTTTCTCTCTCTCTCTCTCTCTCTCTCTTCCCTCTTTGTTTCTCTCTCTATACGATCTATTGTCGGTGGGGGCGGGGGGGGGGTGGGTGGAGGGTGTGTGGGAGGGATGGCTGGGATTACACCCAGGGGGAAGCTCTTGGCCAGACTAGACCCTCCTCTGAGCTCAACCTCTGGGGAGTAAACCGTGTGGCCAGGTGGAGTGGGTAGGCCAGGGTTTCTTTTTTCTTCATTCAGGGGGCTCATGTGGCACCCCAATACTCCCCCAACTTGATGGGAAAGGGGAAAAGGCGAGGGGCTGGGCGGGAGGGATTTGGGGGGAGGGAGGTGGGTGGGCAGGAGGAGGGGGGGGATGGTACACGGGTGGAGAGGGAGGAGGGGGGTTGAGGGAGGGGGGGTGGGGGGGTTAAGGGTAGGACGAGACCAATCCAATCCTTGGTGGATCCGACTATTCAGCCAGGAGGGGCTACGTAAAGGTGTAAATGGGGCTAAAATAACAGGATGGCTGGGATAAATATAGTCACATATAATGTGAGGGGCATCAACTCCCCCATAAAATGTGCGAACATAATGGGAGAATTGAGATCCCTGAAAGCAGAGGTGGTCCTCCTTCAGGAGACCCACCTATACCTAGGCAAAAGCAAGAGAATAGCTACAAGCGAGTTTCCATACTGGATCTATGGAGACTCCCCGATAAGAGGGGCAAAAGGAGTGGCGATTGGTTTTGCAAAGGGAGTTGGGTTCACAATAGAGGAGAGAGTAATTGTCCCGGAGGTTCGCTTCTTGTTCATAAGAGGTAGCTTGAAAGGGATGGAATGTTCCCTGGCAAATATCTACTGCCCAAATAATAACCAAGCAAGGTTCCTAGTGGGAATCTTGGCAAAGTTTGAAACCTTTAAGAGAGGTAGGGCCATTATCGCAGGAGACTTCAATATATGTTTAGAGCCAGGTAAAGACAGTACGTCGCGTGCTTGGGGGTCCGAAGGCAAGTGGATGAAAAAACTCAGGAAAAAACTGCGTCATCAGCAGCTGGTAGATATATGGAGGATGCAACATCAGAACATAAGAGATTATACCTTCTATTCCCCCGTTCACGCGACATACTCTAGGCTGGACTTATTCTTCGTGGAGCATCGCTATGTGGAAGAGGTTGAGGGTACAAGCATAGGGCCAATGACGTTCTCGGACCACGCCCCGGTTAGCCTACAAATAAAATTAAGCAAGCATGAAACACGGAGCAGTAGCTGGATACTAAATGAGGACCTCCTACATGATGAAAAGATAGACAAACTTATTAAAGAAGAACTAGAATTTTATTTTAAAGTTAATACCGCTGAGGAAACATCAGAAACTATGGTCTGGGAGGCCCATAAAGCCTATATCAGAGGGATCATGATTAAGGCGGGGGTAGAGAAAAAGAGAAGCCAGGGAGAGACCTTTCGCATGCTTCAGGAGGAAATCATTAAATTAGAGCAACATCATAAGAAAAAGGGGGATAGCGAAACACTGGCAAAACTATTTAGGAGCAGGGAGGCTATACGGCAGTTAATTGAACAGGAAAATAGGAAGAAGTATAACCTTGTTAAAAAAGAAAGGTATGTAGGCAGTAACCGACCTGGTAGACTCCTGGTAAAGATATTAAGTAAAAAAAAAAATAACAAATATATCGACAAGATAAGATCTAGAACAAACGAGATCCAATATAGGGATCCAGATATTGCAAGGACGTTCCAAGAATTCTACAGTGAGCTTTATTCCATAAATAGAAATGTAACAACTAAGGAGAGGGAACAAAACACAAGCGAAGATCAAAAATTACCTAAGTGAAGTGGGAATGACTAAATTATCGGAAAATGAGCATACCACACTGGAGTCCCCTATTACAGAGATTGAAGTTAGAAAGGCAATTAGAGAAACACAAGTAGGTAAGAGCCCAGGACCGGATGGGTTGACAGTGCTTTATTATAAAAAATACCAAGACTATCTAATCCCTAAACTGTGTGCCTATATGAACGACATAGGAGACAAGGGGGAAATGAGCAGAGAAGCCCTGGCAGCCAATATTACGGTTATTCAAAAAGAGGATAAGGATGCGACAGTTTGTTCAAACTATAGGCCTATTTCCCTGCTAAATGTGGATACTAAATTATTCGCAAAAGTGATTGCGAGCAGAATGAAGCAGGTAATAGAGAAGATCATACATCCGGACCAGGTGGGGTTTATTAGAGGTAGACAGGGACGGGATAACAGCATCAAAACCCTCCTAGTAGCCCAGGAAATCAAAAAGAGCGGAGTCCCAGGTCTACTTCTATCCATAGACGCTGAAAAAGCGTTTGATAGAGTAGACTGGGACTTCATGATGAGTACGCTCGAGGAGGTAGGCTGTGGGGAGAGGATGTGTAAATGGATTAGGGAAGCATTAGCTATCGTTGGGATAATTATGTATCCTCTTTTGTTTTGTAATATACTAAATTGGAGTACCAAGCAAATGTAAAGCCACGATGATGTGACGGTAAGATGGGAAAGAAATTTGAATTTTAATATTTGAAAAATCTTTTCCCGGGAGAAACCTTCAAGCTGAAGTGGCAAAAAAAAAAAAAAAAAAAAAACATGGGGACAGAGCCCCCTGCCCCAAAACACCCCCCCATGTTGAGGGCATGTGGCCTGGTATGGTTCAGAAGGGGGCCGCTTGCTCACCCCCCCTTTCCTGGCCTGCCAGGCTACATGCTTGGATAAGGGTCTAGCATGGATTTTGGAGTGGACCCTGTGCATTTTTTTTTTATTTTGGCATGAGGGTTTCCCCTAATATCCATACCAGACCCGAAATGGCCTGGTATAGATTGGGGGGGGGGGGACTCCCACAGTGTTTTTTTGGGGATCAAATTTGTGTTCAAAACTGATGAAAAGTGTGATCCAGATGGTTTCCCATAGAAGGCAATGAGCCTGAAATTTGCATCTGAACTGCACCGCAGTGCTAAAAAGAAGCCGCCTCTGTAGATATACATATAATTAAAAAATGACTGTATTTTTTGAAAAGATATATATACAGTAAGCCGATTCCTGGGGTTAAGTATGCTCCCATGCTGCATGTTACATGCTAAATACGGATGTAACATATGGGGAGAAAGGTGAAATTATCCTTTATTAACTTCTACCTTCCTCTTCTCAGGGAACTAGTTCAAACTAGAGCTGCCCTTAAGAATCTTGATGTAGGCAAAACAGAGAAGGCTTTATTCTGACTTACACAATTATTTTATGACAAGAGCAATAAGGCCCATACCTTTTTTGCACATAAATTACAGTAAAGGAAAGCAGACTCTACCCCTCATGCCATAAAGGATAGCGAGGGTATGCTCCATTCTCATCCATTTGTCCGCAAGCCTCTTTTTGATTTTTATTCTGCCCTCCATAACAATCCTAATATCCCTCATGAACCCACCCCTCCTGACCTGCTTCAAAAGGTATCAATATATTCAACAATCTGGCGGTATAGCCAAAATTCCTGTCTCAGACATCCTTAACCACCTGACATCCGGCCGTAGCCGAATGACGGCTACATCGTGGATCTCAATTCCCGGGAGGCCGTCATATGAAGGCCTCCCCTTTCCTCGCTCCCCGTGCATGCTCACGAGCACGCATCGGGGAAATTCTGTGTTGGCAGTGTCCCTGTCCCTGCAGATCGCTGTAAATGGCCAATCACAGCGGCCATTAACAGCGCGATCGCCATGGCCAATGAGCGATGATCTCAAATGTAAACATTTGAGATCATCTTTCATTGCCGGCTCTCTCTCCTCACACAGAGACAGCGTGTGAGGAGAGAGACAAACTGTCAGCGATCTGTGAGTGTTGCAAAAACGTTTTTACAGTGCCTACAGTGCCCCATCAGTACAGTGCACCATCAGTACAGTGCCCACCTGTGCCAATTGGTGCCCACCTGTGCCAACCGTGCCCACCTGTGCCAATCAGTGCCCACCTGTGCCAATCAGTGCCCACCTGTCTGCCCAGCGGTGATCAGTGTCCATCTGCACATCTGCACAATCAATGCCCAACTGTGCCACCTCATCAGTGCCCACCTGTGCCACCTCATCAGTGCCCACCTGTGCCAATCAGTGCCCATCTGTTCTTCCTCAGTGCACATCTGTGCAATCAATCAGTGCACATCTGTGCCGCCTCATCAGTGCCCATCTGTGCCACCTCATCAGTGCCCATCTGTGCCGCTCCATCTGTGCTGCCTCCCTCATCAATGCCCAGCTGTGCCACCTCATCAGTGCACATCTGTGCTACCTCATCAGTGCACATCTGTGCAATCTCAGTGTTCATCTGTTCCACCTCATCAGTGACCACCTGTGCCACCTCATCTGTGCCCACCTGTGCCGCCTCATCAGTGCCCACCTGTGCCGCCTCATCAGTGCACATCTGCACATCTGTTCCACCTCATCAGTGCACATCTGTTCCACCTCATCAGTGCACATCTGTTCCACCTCATCAGTGCTCCTCTGTGCCACCTCAGTGCCCATCTGTGCTCATCAGTGCCGCCTCATCAGTACCCATCAGTGCAGGCTTAGCAACCATGTCCAAAAGAAGCTTTTCCACCGAGGAGGCGTACCAAATACTGTCCCAGGCCGACGAGAGCAACGGGGAGCTCTCTCTTTCGGATTCCCTTTCCGACTCCGATTCTGAGCCGGATATAAATTATGAGCCAGTCCTCAGTAGTGGAACACTGAGTGACTCAGAGGAGGAAGATTTTCGGCCCGCCAAACGAAGGCATTCTGGTGAGGAGGCAGTGGCATCTACCAGCACCGCTGTGCCATCCACCAGCACGGCAGTCCCATCCACCAGCACCGCAGTGCCATCCACCAGCACCACATTGCCATCCACCAGCACCTCAGTGCCATCCACCAGCACCGCAGTGCCTCTGCAAGAAAGGCCAAGGACCCATGCCAGCCTTCCCTTTGCCCTGCAGAACCCCTTGTGGCTTCCTCCTAATTCAGGAGAAGCCAACATTCCCCCTTTCACTGCCCAGCCAGGAGTCCAGGTGGACACGGAGAATTTTTCCCCAATAATTTTTTTTAATTTAATTTTTACCGAGGACATGCTATCAAATATTGTGGCCCAGTGCAACCTTTATGCACAGCAATTTATTTTGAATAATCCAACGTCCTACTATTCCCGTCCCTATGAGTGGAGAGACCTAACGGTGGAGGAGTTGAAGGTTTTTTTAGGGGTCACATTTAATATGGGACTCACAAAAAAAACACTTTGATGTCCTATTGGTCAACCCACCCCATCCACCACATGCCAGTATTCTCCAAGGTAATGCCCAGAAACAGATACCTCATGATAATGAGGTTTCTTCATTTCAATGACAATACCCAGTGCCCTCCCCGAAATGACCCAAACTATGACAGGCTTTTCAAAATTCAGCCACTTTTAAATTATTTTTCTGCAATATTCCCCCAGCTGTTTACCCCGGACCAAAACATTTGTGTGGAGGAGTCCCTTGTTAAGTTTAGTGGCAGGCTTAAAATAAAACAATATATTCCCAGTAAAAGGGCCCGCTATGGGGTGAAGGTATACAAATGATGTGACCGAGTCACAGGTTACATATATGCCTTCAAAGTGTACAAAGGGAAGGACACCCAGCTGCAACCCCCTAATTGCCCAGACTACTTGGGATCAAGCGGGAAAATTGTTTGGGACCTCATATACCCCCTACTGGAGAAAGGCTACCACCTGTATGTAGACAACTTCTACACATCTCTGCCCCTGTTCCACAACCTTCACCAGAAGAAGACGCCTGCATGTGGTACCGTAAAAAAGAACCGGAAGGGCTTTCCTCAAAGTCTGGTCAATAGGAAATTGAGAACAGGAGAAATGGCAAGTCTATGAAACAACGAGATTTTGGCAGTGTGGAGGGACAAAAGAGATGTCTACATGTTGTCTTCAATCCACAATGATACCTTCATGGAAATCCCCAGAAGAAATGGCCCCATACAAAAACCTAAATGCATCTATGATTATAATTTGTTTATGGGGGAGTCGACTTAAATGACCAGATGCTGGAACCGCACCTTGCCACAAAACGGACATACCATTGGTATAAAAAAGTCGCACTTTATTTTTTTTAATTGGCCATATACAATTCATATGTAATTTATCGTAACTCCACCCAAAACCCCAAACGCTTCCTTGGCTACCAGGAGGAAGTTTTCACTGCCCTTATATTCCCGAATGGCCCACCGGAAAATATCTGATCAGATGTTCTAAGTCGACTCTCCGAACGCCACTTTCCCGATAAAATCCCTCCCAAACCAACAGGCCAACGACGGCAAAAAAAATGTAAGGTGTGTACCAGAGCAGGATTCAGAAGAGACACATCTTTTTATTGTGCACAATGTCCTTCTGAACCAGGCCTCTGCGTAAGTGAATGTTTTCGCCGTTACCATACTTCAGTAAATTATTAGTGAAGTATGGTAAATGTAAGCCTCCATTCCAGCAATTTACCCTCACATCCCTTATGCCACTGCCTGCTCTGTAACTGACCCTAGCTTGTTATTTGACCACGATTCTGCCTAATGATTCTGTACATACCTCTGCCTGATTTGGAACTGACCCTGGACTGTTATTCGACTATGCTTCTGCCTAACGATTCTGTACATACCTCTGCCTGATTTGGAACTGACCCTGGACTGTTATTCGACCATGCTTCTGCCTAACGATTCTGTACATACATCTTCCTGATCTGGAACTGACCTTGGACTGTTTGACCATAATATTTGCCTGCCTCTTGGACTGATCTTGAACCCTGCTACTGGACTAATGGGATTCAACACAGGGGTCTCACATATGTGAGGGGCTCCAGAGTTGTTTTTCTGCATGAAGAAAACAATTTTTTTTGTTTTCTCAATCCTAGATTAGGGTCTGGAGACTCAGAGGCTTCAAAGAGATTTGGGTGAGAGAAGCATCTACCCCTGTCCCCATTCTGTCCTGAACGAGGCCCTACTTCTGCCTGTAGGACTTACTGCCGTCATGCCTCTGCCTGTCACACTGACCACACCACATGGACCTGCCTACTACCAGGACCAATATTTTTGGCACTGCAGACAATATCTCTGCCTGCACTGACCCTGGACTTTATATGGACAGTAACCCTGCCTGCTGCCTGGACAATTGTGTTCGCCGCTGCTGACCAAGTCCCTGCCTACTGCCTGGACCAGTGCTATCCTCCTGTTTACAACTGCGCTACTAACAATCTTTTGTTTACGCTTTGCTCAGCATAATGTATTTTGGGGTGTAATTCTTGGTATGTGCATGCTATGTGTCCCTGGAACACCTAACGGTGTTCCTTGCATGTTGGATCTCTGTATATGGCCAGGCTGTGTAGAAGTCTCACACATGTGGTATCGCCATACTCAGGAGGAGTAGCAGAATGTATTTTGGGGTGTCATTTTTGCTATCCAAATGCTATGTGTTGGAAATATCTTATAAACGGACAACTTTGTGTAAAAAAAAAGCGTTTTCATTATTTTCCACATATTCCAAAAACTTCTGGAAAAAAATGAACTGTTAAAAAGACTCATTATGCCTCATAGATTATACATTGGGGTGTTAGCTTTCCAAAATGGGGTAATTTGTGGGTGTTTCCATTGTCCTGGTGCTCCAGGGCCTTCAAAAGTGTAATAGGTGGTTGAGAAATGTGATGTGTAATTTATGCTCCTAGAACACCTGATGGTGCTCCATGCATGTTGGGCCTCTGTATGTGGCCAGGCAGTGAAAAAGTCACACACATGTGGTATTGTAATACTCAGGAGGAGTAGCAGAATGTATTTTGGGGTGTCATTTTTGCTATCTAAATGCTATGTGTTGAAAATATCTTATAAACGGACAACTTTGTGTAAAAAAAATGCGTTTTCATTTTTTTTCCACATTTTTCGAAAACTTCTGGAAAAAAATGAACCATTCAAAAGACTCATTATGCCTCATAGATTATACGTTGGGGTGTAAGCTTTCCAAAATGGGGTCATTTTGTGGGTGTTTCCATTGTCCTGGTGCTCGAGGGGCTTCAAAAGTGTAATAGGTGGTTGAGAAATGTGATGTGTAATTTATGCTCCTAGAACACCTGATGGTGCTCCATGCATGTTGGGCCTCTGTATGTGGCCAGGCAGTGAAAAAGTCCCACACATGTGGTATCGTAATACTCAAGAGGAGTAGCAGAATGTATCTTGGGGTGTCATTTTTGCTATCTAAATGCTATGTGTTGGAAATATCTTATAAACAGACAACTTTGTGTAAAAAAAAATGCGTTTTCATTTTTTTCCACATTTTCCAAAAACTTTCTGGAAAAAAATAAACCATTCAAAAGACTAATTTTGCCTCATAGATTATACGTTGGGGTGTAAGCTTTCCAAAATGGGGTCATTTTGTGGGTGTTTCCATTTTCCCAGTGCTCCAGGGCCTTCAAAAGTGTAATAGGTGGTTGAGAAATGTGATGTGTAATTTATGCTCCTAGAACACCTGATGTTGCTCCATGCATGTTGGGCCTCTGTATGTGGCCAGGCAGTGAAAAAGTCCCACACATGTGGTATCGTAATACTCAAGAGGAGTAGCAGAATGTATCTTGGGGTGTCATTTTTGCTATCTAAATGCTATGTGTTGGAAATATCTTATAAACAGACAACTTTGTGTAAAAAAAATGTGTTTTCATTTTTTCCCACATTTTCCAAAAACTTCTGGAAAAAAATAAACCATTCAAAAGACTAATTATGCCTCATAGATTATACGTTGGGGTGTTAGCTTTCCAAAATAGGGTCATTTTGTGGGTGTTTCCATTGTCCTGGTGCTCCAGGGCCTTCAAAAGTGTAATAGGTGGTTGAGAAATGTGATGTATAATTTATGCTCCTAGAACACCTGATGGTGCTCCATGCATGTTGGGCCTCTGTATGTGGCCAGGCAGTGAAAAAGTCCCACGCATTGGTATTGCAATACTCAGGAGGAGTAGCAGAATGTATCTTGGGGTGTCATTTTTGCTATCTAAATGCTATGTGTTGGAAATATCTTATAAACAGACAACTTTGTGTAAAAAAAATGCGTTTTCATTTTTTCCCACATTTTCCAAAAACTTCTGGAAAAAAATAAACCATTCAAAAGACTAATTTTGCCTCATAGATTATACGTTGGGGTGTAAGCTTTCCAAAATGGGGTCATTTTGTGGGTGTTTCCATTTTCCCAGTGCTCCAGGGCCTTCAAAAGTGTAATAAGTGGTTGAGAAATGTGATGTGTAATTTATGCTCCTAGAACACCTGATGGTGCTCCCTGCATGTTGGGCCTCTGTATGTGGCCAGGCAGTGAAAAAGTCACACACATGTGATATCGTAATACTCAAAAGGAGTAGCAGAATGTATTTTGGGGTGTCATTTTTGCTATCTAAATGCTATGTGTTGGAAATATCTTATAAACGGGCAGCTTTGTGTAAAAAAAATGCGTTTTCATTTTTTTCCCACATTTTTCAAAAACTTCTGTAAAAAAATGAACCGTTCAAAAGACTCCTTATGTCTCATAGATTATACGTTGGGGTGTTAGCTTTCTAAAAAAGGGTCAATTTGTGGGTGTTTCCATTGTCCTGGTGCTCCAGGGGCTTCAAAAGTGTAATAGGTGGTTGAGAAATGTGATGTGTAATTTATGCTCCTAGAACACCTGATGGTGCTCCCTGCATGCTGGGCCTCTGTATGTGGCCAGGCAGTGAAAAAGTCACACACACGTGGTATCGTAATACTCAAGAGGAGTAGCAGAATGTATTTTGGGGTGTCATTTGTGGTATACACATGCCATATGAGAGAAATAAGCTATTACAATGACAATTTTGTGGGGAAAAAAAAAATCTCAATTTTGCAAAGAATTGTGGGAAAAAAATACAACTTCAAATAACTCACCATGCCTCTGACTAAATACATTGAAATGTCTACTTTCCAAAAAGGGGTTATTTGGGGGGCATTTGTTCTTTCCTGGCTTGTTAGGGTCTCAGGAAATGAGATAGGCCACCAGTACATCAGATGTGATAATTTTTTTATGATTTGCACCATAGCTTGTAGACTCTACAACTTTCACACAGACCAAATAATTTCCACACATTTTTGGTTATTTTGACCAAAGATATGTAGCAGTATAAATTGTGGCCAAAATTTATGAAGAAAAATTACTAATTTGCAAAATTTTATCACAGAAATTAAGAAAAATTCATTTTTTTTCAAAATTTTAAGTCTTTTTTCATTTATAGCGCAAAAAATAAAAAACCCAGAGGTGATCAAATACCACCAAAATAAAGCTCTATTTGTACGAAAAAAGGACAAAAAAAATCATTTGGGTACAGTGTTGCATGACTGAGTAATTGTCATTCAAATTGTGAGAGCACTGAAAGCTGAAAATTGGTCTGGATAGGAGGGGGGGTTTAAGTGCCCATTAAGCAAGTGGTTAAGCTTAACTCGTCCATAGATGGTGAAGAAATAGCTGCTTCACTCAAGATATTCCCTGTGCACGTATCCCTGGATGGTCTTCCCTATTCCAACTAAAAAGCGATCCTTCCCACGCTTCTCCAGCACATGGCCACATTGAAAAATAGTTTCCTTAAAGATTTCCCCATCCCATTGAACATGAAATCCTTCTACATTATGGTGCTTCCCAAACCCGGAAAAGACCACACTTTATGCTCTAATTATCAACCGATAGCCTCCCTAAACTTAAACTTGAAGGTTTCACTAATAGACTTAATCAACTTCTCCCTTTCATTATTCACAACAAGGATGAAATTGAGTTTATCCCATTTTGTCAGACCAGGGATAACACCAGAAGGGCTGTGACCTTATGGAGTTGGCTAATGTGCAGAAACTTGAGGATCTCCTTCTTAGCCTTGATGCCGAGAAGGATTATGACAGGCCAAGCTGGCCATTTTTTTTTTTCACATTTAGATACCTTGGAATCAATGGTCCTTTTCTAAGCACTATCCTACACCTCTACTCCAATCCTACCGCTACCATTAAACCACTGTATGCCACCTCACCTCCCTTTTGGATATGGAACAGCACTAGGCAGGGTTTCCCTCTTTCCCCCCTCCTGTTAACCATCTGCATTGAACTCCTAGCAGCCCACATTAAAAATAACCCTGATATTCATTGTATACCAGTGCACAGTTCAAGCTCTCCCTCTTTGCTGATGATGTTCTCCTATCACTTACCCAATTACATATGACACTTCCTAACCTGCACAAGGAGTTGGACCTATTTGGCTCTCTCACAGGTTATAAATGTAACCATTTCAAAACTGAAGCTCTCCCTCTTAATGCCCCCCTTAGACCAACAACTCCTATCTCAAATATTCCCTTACTCTCTAAAAACTGAGAAGTTGAAATACCTGGGAGTGAACTTAACACCCACCTATGAGGAGCTTTATGAAGAAAATTTCCTTCCCCTTTATAATACTATTGATCAACTTCTCCGGTGGAGGATCCTCCCCGTGTCTTTTTTCGGCTGCATTATGATGGTCAAAATAACTGTTTTACCAAAACTTTTGTATTTATATGAAATCCTCCCCATCTTGATTCCGCTATCACATTTAAAAAAACTTCATACTGAATTTTTTTAACCTTGCTTGAAATTACAGATGACATAGAATTGCCAGGTCAGTCCTATATGCGCCACAGAGCCAAGGAGGTCTATCCTTTTCAAATCTTTCAAAATATTATTTGGCTGCTCAATTGCACCTCTTCTCTTCCTGGTTAACTTTGCACTCTTACAACCGTTGGATGGAGTTGAGGAAGTTATAGATGGGCCCAGTACACCCTAACTTCATGTTGTGGAGTTCCACCTGCTTACCGAAATCAGCCACTTTACTCCATCCCATGGCTTTACTCTTGTGGCATTGGGCCCAAAGGTTATACTCCCTAACGACCACAGCTAATCTAACTACCTCCTTTTTATTTACCCCTGCAATTCCAGATAGAATAACTTCCAAGATATCTACAGTATGGAAAACTAGAGGCCCCTTTCACTATGGCCACTTGGTGGATCACAGAACTAGGATTTTGCAATCTTTCCAGGACATCCAGAGAGCCCATGCAAGTTACTTGCAAGTTTGACATTATGCCCAATCTTTGACAAAATCCCTTAAATATTCTCAATTCACCCTGTTTGAAAGAATTTGTTTAGATGACCCGTCCAGCCACCCCAATTTATAAATTCAGAATTTTTTTGCCATCCAAAGAACCTCTACTAAAGTGGAAATAATGTTTTGGGAGTGAAGCTATTCTTTGCCACCTGGCAAACGATATAGACCCATGCGGCTAAGAGCTCCATCTGCCCTTTGTATAAAGACAGCCAAGTAAAATATGCTTTTCCATTGGTATTTTACTCCAGGTAATTTATCTCTACCATACTCTTTTGAGGGACTACAGTATACTGCTGATTCCTTGACCACATGCTCCCTCTACGCATATATTGGCTTTTTTCATAATAAACTGGGTTCATTGCACAATGGTATGCCTGTTCTACTTCCTGATTTGTCCTTTTTTGAGCTGAGTTATCAAGTATAATTGGGAATTTGCCTTCTTCCTCTCTGATTGAGATGTATTAAAAGACAAATTAGTCCTTGATTGTAGGTTATTGTGGATTTGTTCCTCTCTTTTATTCTGTTACTATTTGCATAAATAAAATAAAAAAATTGCACTTTATAAAAAAAAAGATACTTTGAAATCATTTACATAGAATAAAGAAACATTTAATGTATCAAAAGTTTTATTTCAATTCAATCCAATGGAGGTCTAAACTTTAGCCTAATTATATTTTTTTAAAATCATGCCAACAATTTTTGACATACCTTGATAAGAAAAATGAGCTAGTTAGTGACATCAGCTCTAACTAGATACATTGTGTTATTTAAGAGAACTAATCATTAGCAGTACATGTTGTGACTTAGCATTACTATAAGTCTCTGTTCCTTGTAAAGAAAATTCAGTCCTCCACATATTTTGCTACTCACCATTTCCTTCTTGTACAGCTGAAGTTTCATTATCTATAGAAAGATAGAAAATACAGGCTAATCCAAATGTGCTATCTTCTGTGATAGCTTAGAAAGGAGTACACTTAGTTCAATGAACAGCAAAGAACAAGACGTAAATGTCAAAGGAGTACATGCAGCCTTACCCCTGTATGAAAGTATAAAATCTACTTGATATGTTCAAAGACTAATGATGATGTTGTACTTTGGTCAGCTGCCAGGGATTGCCCTAAAACTCAGTAGGTCTAGCGAGAACTACACTCCTTTGATACACTCATCACCACTGTACAGGCAGAGGAATCTCTGATCATTTCACGCATATTTCTTTCTGTTTTATAGGGCATTTTTCACTTCTCCTATTTTGATACCTAGTGGAAGTAACTAACCATCTCTCTAGCTGCTTTCCTGTACTGAAACAAAATTGTTTTTATATATATTCCACATTACAATTAATTCTCATGTTTTAAAGGCTCCCTGTTTCTCATCATTATTATTACAACTCTGTTTTGAAACCAGCAAAACACAAAGTTTATTTTTTTCCTCAGTTTTACACTGCATGCATAGATGAAGTAGCCTGCTCAGTAAGCATTTAACAGATTAGACACTTGAACATGGTTGCAGGCAAAGCTCTCTCATGTTTCTGCGTATTGCCTGATAAACACTTCAAAGTAAACTCCTCATAAATATAAAATGAAAAGCCGAGAAGTCGTTATGCTCAGCTTTGAGATACAAATCTCTTTATTCCCCTCTGAAGTGCTGTTTGATTGACATAATGAGTTATAGATCCTGTCCAGGGACACATCGCCTTATCCCCTTTTCCTCAGGAGACAAGAGCACATGAAAGAAAACTGTTTCTGAACTTTGTGAGGAACAGCTACTGAAAAAAGTTGAACCCAAGATACAATTTCTTGTTACTTTCTATATAATAAAATGTTTTATTATCTTAATGTATGTCAAATATTAGAACCATATTCGTGCAAGTAACAAAGTATGGAAAGGGTCCCCAAGAGGTAAAATTATAATACATATTTTAGCATAAGACCTTATTTAAGGTTTAATATAGTACACATACGTATAAAATACTGAGCTCCATTAGGAATAAGCAAACCAGGAGTAAAATTAGAGGCATACTTTAAAATTAATAGTAATGTTTATTTATGCTGGAAGGTGCTTCACAGATGTAAGGTGCTTGCATTGCTAACCACTAATCAGACTAGAAATATTTTATTTTAAGGGTAAAATTGCTACAGTGACATGCTGTTAATATAAAACTTTATTGTTTTCATTATTTTGAATTGTTTTATTTTTACTTCATAAACATACTCTGCTTCATAAAATGGCTATTTACTCCCAGTGCTGTGAGGAGCATCTATCAATTCTGTCCCACAGCAAAGCAGCCCTTACAGAAGCAGTGGGATTCAGAGACAGTTTGATATAAGAACCCTGCATTATTCGTGAATTACTGTATATACTCGAGTATAAGCGGACTTTTTAAGCACATTTTTTATGCTGAAAACCCCTCCCTCGGCTTATTTTCGAGTGAGGGTCTCGAGTGAGAGTGCAGCCTCGCTGTGCCCATCTGCAGCCATACCTTTGATAACTAAAACAGCGGGTGTCCCCCACTGTGTCATGCAGTCTGTTCGGCGGCCGTCCACTGTAACAAAGCCCCGCCTCCTCCTTGTCTGTGATAGGCAGAACACTGATACAATGTTGGTAAACTGAATCAGTGTTCTGTCTATCATGGACGAGGAAGAGGTGGGGCTTTGTTACAGTGAACGGCAGCCAAACAGACTGCATGACACAGCGGGAGACACCAGCTGTTTTAGTTATCAAAGGTATGGCTGCAGATGGGCACAATGAGGCTGCAGATGGGCACAGTGAGGCTGCAAATGGGCACAGTGAGGCTGCAGATGGGCACAGTGAGGCTGCAGATGGGCACAGTGAGGCTGCAGATGGGCATTGTTTACCCAATAGCTGCTGCATTTCCCACCCTAGGCTTATACTTGAGTCAATAAGTTTTCCCAGTCTTTTGTGGTAAAATTAGGTGCCTTATATTCAGGTCGGCTTATACTCGAGTATATAGGGTACTTTTTCTATGACAGGATAAAACCCGCCCCAACCATTTCTTAGGGCCAGTTCGCTGTGTTTTCCTGTGTAATTCACATGCAGTTCTGTGCGGTGTGAATTCAGCCCATTCATTTTGAATGAGCTGAAAACTCACAGCACGGCATTGCCCCAAAAGTAGTGCATTTACTATTTCTGGAAACTCACTGCAACCATGCAATTGGGTGCGGACAAGCACGCTGTATTTGTGAAATTACTTTTGGGAGTTATTAACTTAATATTGACACCTGCTGCAGATCGCAGCTGCAGCGCTTTTTCAACATGGGTTTCCTAAACTGCATTCTGGTGTCGACCCAGCCCTAAATTGTGCATCAGTTGGGAGTGAACCACTTTCTCATCATTTTTTAATCTGTCTCAGAACTTTGCAAATCGTTCTGTTTCCTGCCTAGGATTTCAGGCAATGAGATTGCAAACATTAATCCTAAGTGTTGCATAGACTGCTAATGAAAGATGACCTCATGCATTTATATAGGTTTCTAATTTGCTTGGTAAGTATCCCCGTATGTGTTAATGAAGCCTACCTACTCACATACACTGTATGTTCTGTCGTTCTTGTTGTAGTATTCCCTAACTCATCAAATGCAAAGCATTGGATAGTGTTCACATCAGTATCAACATAGGTTATTACTCTGCTGAGGCATTTATTGTTACATCTATGCTGTGATTTTAATGAAAGTGTATATGTTTTGGTATTTTTTTCTGTATTTGGTGTTTAAGATCTGTATCTTAGTGATGAGTGTTACAGGTAGAGCCTCTTTGCATCAATGCACATAGGTGTTAAGCAAGTCAGCTACTCATTTATCCTTGACCTTTACGACGAATTGAGTATACCTGGTAAAAACTGTTAAATTCATGTACAGTATGTTCAATCAAAAAGAGTCTAAAGGTATGTTGTGTTATCCATGATAAATGTAATCAACAAAAATCCTTCCAATTATCAAATCCTTATCAAATCCTACCAACCCTTTCAAATCAGCAGAAATGTAGCTTACTGTGTGAATGCCTACAATTTCAACTGATATCAGACCTGAAAGTGCACAAGTACCTGAGTGCTGTTTACGCTGACCTATCCATCCATCCACTGATCCTGATAATTTGCACTTTACCTCAGGTTCTGAATCTCTACACCATGGGACTCTGCTGCTACCTGCACCATGGTGAAAATCAGCTAGGGTCACCAGAACACGGCAGAAAAAGCACTGAGAATTTACCATTAGCAAAATTATGGCAGCGACCACATGACTCTGGCTTCGGCCTTAGCCTCACCTTCAGACTCTCCAGACAAAATCTTTTCCCAAGTAGGTCAAAAATGGTGTGACACAGTGGTTACTCCTTCATTGCCTTCCTCTCCATCACCTCCAAATTGTTCGGACCTACTCCTCACAACAGAAGATGAAGGATCAGATTGGAGCCCTACCACTCTTTTTATTTACTTATGTTTGTTTACCTGTGTCTCCTCTGTCATACCTGCTTTGTCAATGTGCTGGGTCAAATACATCCCTTGCCCTGCTTGGGAAAATATGGATTCTTCTACTTTATCCTGACTCCTACCTTTGCCCCTATCAAAATGCTTACTGCCAATGTTAATCTATCTAACACATATATTCTAGCACTCTAGCACTATGGAAACAAATCTCTATTCCATCTACTCAGCTGCAATATACTACTCCATGTGAGTGATCTTTTCTTGCTGTAGACTCTAACATTCTTGTCTTCAAAGTCTAACTTATAAATTTGCTTCCCCTATTATTGCTCTTTTTATTGGCATCATTTTCTCTGTCCAGTTGAAATTTATCAGTTTCATATACTTTATCTACCTTACAACCCACCTACTTTTAAGGGAAAAATATGGAGTCAGGGTCTTAATGTTGGCTATTACCACCTCTAATGTACTGCTGTGTTGTTGATTTTCTGGGTTATTCAAGCTCTCTGTAATTGGGATGGAAGAGCAGGGTGGGACAGGTTAGGAAGCTTTTGCTGCACATATGTCTTGGTTTAATAACCGTATTTCCTAACTTGTTCATAAAACATTCTCACATATGCTATTTAAAGTTGTCCTGCATATTTATTTTTTAACATTTTAAAGTCTAATATCCTGAAAGTCGTGTTGTGGCATATGAGAGGTTTGAACTACCCTCTCAAGCATTCCCTGATGTTCACATTTAAAAAAAAAAAAATACAGTCATATAGTATGTGTCTGCAAGAGATTTATTTGATAGGGTCAAAATTTCTAGTGCTTAAAAAGCACTGGATCACCAGAAGCTTTAATGCCATTCACATTCCATATTCCAGAGGGGTTTTTATATTATTGGCAAAATTATTTTCTGCTTAAATCCTTCATCTCTGAACTGACCCTAGCAGTCAATACATTATACTTACATTACAAATAGTTGGTAAAACACTGATCCTTGTGAATGTTTATGTTCCCCTCCCTTTACTCAAGATCTTAAGGAAAAATACAGTGCCTTGCAAAAGAATTCACCCCCTTGGCATTTTTTGTGTTTTGTTGCCTCACAACCTGGAATTAACATGGATTGTTTGAGGATTTGCATTATTTAATTTACAGAACATGCCCACGACTTTGAAGATTTTTTTTTTCTTATTGCGAAGCAAACAACAAATAGGACAAAATAACAGAAAAAGTCAATGTGCATAAATATCCACCCCCCTAAAGTCAATACGTTGTAGAGCCACCTTTTGCGGCTATCACAGCTCCAAGTCGCTTTGGATAAGTCTCTGAGCTTGTCACATCTTACTACTGGGATTTTTTTCCCATTTCTCCTTGCAAAACTGCTCTAGCTCCTTCAAGTTGGATGGTTTGCACTTGTGAACATCAGTCTTTAAATCTGACCACAGATTTTCTATTGGATTGAGGTCTGGGCTTTGACTAGGACGTTCCAACACATTTACATGTTTCCCCTTAAACCACTCAAGTTGCTTTAGCAGTGTGTTTGGGGTCATTGTCCTGCTTGAAGGTGAACCTCTGTCCTAGCCTCAAATCACACACAGAATGGTAGTGGTTTTGCTCAAGAATATCCCTGTATTTAGCACCACCCATCTTTCCCTCAACTCTGAATAGTCCCAACTTCTGAAAAACATCTCCACAGCATGATGCTGTCACCACCATGTTTCACTGGGGGGATGGTGTTCTTTGGGTGATACGATGTGTTGGGTTTGCGCCAGACATAGCATTTTCTTTGATTTTCTTTGATGGCCAAAAAGTTAAATTTTAGTCTCATGAGAGCAGAGCACCTTCCTCCATACATTTTGGGAGTCTCCCACATGCCTTTTCGCAAACTCAAAATGTGCCATTTTGTTTTTGGTTGAAAGTAATGGCTTTCTTCTGGCCACTTTGCCGTAAAGCGCAACTCTATGGAACGTACGGCTTATTGTTGTCCTATGTACAGATACTCCAGTCTCTGCTGTGGAACTCTGCAGCTCCACCAGGGTTACCTCAGGTCTCTGTGCTGCCTCTCTGATTAATGCCCTCCTTGCCCGGTTCGTGAGTTTTGGTGTGTGGCCGTCTCTTGGCAGGTTTGCTGTTGTGCCATGTTCTTTCCATTTGCTTATGATAGATTTGATGGTGTTCCTAGGGATCATCAAAGATTTGGATATTTTTAATAACCTAACCCTGACTTGTACTTCTCAACAACATTGTCCCTTACTTGTTTGGAGAGCTCCTTGGTCTTCATGGCAGTGTTTAGTTATGCCCCGTACACACGGTCGGATTTTCCGATGGAAAATGTCTGATCGGAGCGTGTTGTCGGAAATTCCGACCGTGTGTGGGCTCCATCGGACATTTTCCATCGGATTTTCCCACACACAAAGTTTGAGAGCAGGCTATAAAATTTTCCGAGAACAAAATCCGATCGTGTCAATTCCGACCGTGTGTGGCCTGTTCCGACGCACAAAGTGCCACGCATGCTCAGAAGAAATTCCGACATGGAACAGCTCGGTCTGGTAAACTTAGCATTCGCAATGGTTACAGCACTTTCGTCACGTTGCAATGTAAAAAATGGTTTAATACAGCGAACTCTCTTCTTCTTTATAATGTGAGAAGAATGAAGTAGTTTTGCTGCTCATATTCACACACACTTCTCACAAACTTCTTTCTTTATTATTTATCGGGATTCCCTTAATATATTTTGATTTGTCACATCTGACAATTTTTTTTTTTTTTTTTAAAGCCATTTTTTTGGAGGATTTTATGTTTGTATTTTTTCAAAGGCTGATCTATGTTTAATTTTATTTTTAGTTTTACTCCATAATATTTTTGTGTGTGTTTTGTGTGTCAAGTTACCACAACACCATTGATATCTTTTATTATTTAATCTCAAGTAGATTGTTTGGTGTTGGTGTCCCTTGTTAATTTCACATTGTATTTTTGAAATGTACCTAAATCCTCACAAACAAACTGTCCTTTTTGAAGGAAAACACACATAGGAGAGTATAATTCAAAACAAAATTCCTTTATTAAGGGCTCAGAACCAAACAAAGAGGGAGGCAACGCTGGAGAAACAGGAGAAATTAGCGAAGCCTTGGACCCCCAGGGCAGACATCAATTCTTGAACATCAAAATTGGTGGCCTGAGGAGTTCATATGTAAAGAAGTGCAGTCTGGTCCAGAAGTCCCAGAGATCCAGAAAGCAGCAGATGACATCTGTGTCCCCAGGCTGTGGTACCACAAGAGGCTGCATCTTTTGCCAGACCAGACTGGATCCAGGGTCATCACTTTCTGGTCTTCCTTCCACGCTTCCTTCCTGGCTGTAGCTCTCCTGTTGGAGATGTGGCAGGAGGAGGAGTAGGACCTGGAGGAGGAGGAGGACTAGTAGGACCTGGAGGAGAAGGAGGAGGAGGAGGAGGACCTGGAGGAGGAGGAGGAGGACCATGTGTGAGGTCACAAAGGTGGGTATCAGATGTTATTTGGGCCCTCAACCCCTTATTGAGAGCCTCCAACATTAATGACTCACACATGAGTTGTTGCCTCTCCTCCATCCGCTGCATTTTACAGGCAATGATGGCAGCAAAGTCCTCCTCAACGGTGTGTGGTGCTCCCAGGGCCTCTGTAGCCTTCCAAAAGAGGCCTATGGCAGCCTCCTCTAGGGTACTCCTCCTCCTGACACTTTCTCTTTGCAGGTGTAGGGGAGGGACCGGCATATCAGGCAGCCTGCTCGGCCCGGCCACCTCCTGGCTGAGACTTCCCTGTGTATGAAAAAGGGACATGGTTGTAATGTTTTGCATCATCAATCACAATCATAAATTAGTACTCCAAACTAACATCTAGTTAACATCATTGATTGGACAACCTGAACTATTTAGAGGAATGCTATACCTGGCTCAAGCTGGGCTCCTCCACATGTTACTGCCTGGAAGGCCCAGGTTGGGCATCAGAAGCCTCAGCTGGAGGGGAAGGAAGCGTGGAAGGAAGACTGAAGAGTGATGACCCGGGTTCAGTCTGGCCTGCCAGAAAATGCAGCCTGTCATAGTACCACATCCTGGGGACATAGACGTCATCTGCTGCTCCGGATCTCTGTGAATCCTGGACTTTCTTGCGCTCCCTTACATATGTGCTCCTCAGGCCACCAATTAGGATCCTCAAATATGTGATGTCAGCCGTGGGGATCTCTTGCTTCACAATTTCCAACAATTGATCCAGCGCTGCCTTCCTCTTTGTTTGGTTCCTATAATGTGGGTGGTTGATCTCCCACAGACAAGGCAGCTCCCTGAACATGTCAATGAATATTGCCATGAAGTCTGTATCATTCAAAATATCCATTTTCACTGCAAGACACAACACAAGACAAACCCTAATGTCATCCAAAACTCTCCTAATCTTGTTACAATATAGGCCTCAATCTAGAAGCAGTATAGGCCCAAGTTTGTCTCTTACCTTCGTTATTACGATCGGCGCCTCCAATGCTCCTTCCTCCGCTCACAGATCGTACGTACTACGCACGCGTGTTACGCTTTATACACACTGCGCATGCGTGTAACTCCGCCCGCCCCTGATGTTCTTTCTAGTCTATTCCCCGCCCCTTTTCATTCGGAGCAGTGGGTGAAGAGCACATGGCGGAGTCAGAGCAGGTGCGTGCTAATTATAGCAAGGAGGAGGAGGAGGAAAGCCCGGATCCGGAAACTTCCCGATCCAGAAGGAGAAGATTTAAGGCCACAAATATGTCCTTTGGGGAGATGTTGGAGGTAGTCGACATCCTGAAGAAGGCTGACTATGACGGAAAGTATGGACCTTACCCCAACCCCAATATCAGAAAGGCCAAGATCATGGTGAAAGTGGTCAAGAGTCTGCACCGAATTTCGGGGTACGACGATGGAAAGATCAGCTCAGGAAGCGGTGGTCGGACCTGAAATTAAGAGAGCCCGAGCAGTACAGAAAGATCCGGAGAGTGCTGCAAAAAAGTAAGTAGTTGTGCTGTGTTCCTATTCTTTTTGTCTTTATTACGTTCGTGCTGCTCCATATGCTTTTCTTAATTGTTGTACAGTTTAAAATGGCAACTTTAATGTTAATGGGCCTATTATTCGTTTGTATCAAACATTTTTCTTTCGGCCTCTAAAACACCATTGTTTAGGCCATATGCATTTTCCAACATTTTTTAGGGTCTACTTGTCTGAAAAATATTTGGTTGTGTAGATGGGTTTGTTACTAGAATGAAATGCAAACTAGATTCTGTGTAAGGAGAGGACATTGAGCAGCTGTTTTCACATCTGGACGCTGGAGCACTAGTGTGGGACACAAGAACACCCTTTTAATTAGGGGGCCCACACAGGTGCTCCAGTGTATACTATAGGGGGGTCTCCATCTGTGAAGCTTGTACAAGACAGGTAAAGTATTGAAGCTTGACAAAAATAAAAATGCTACATCTTGGAACTCTGCCCAAATAGACAATTGTACCCCACTTCCAAGAAATGTTTCATCTTTATATTTCGGCCATCAAATATCTGTGTGCTAATTATACCATTTTTGTTTTACATAGGGGAGAAAAGACTTGGAGGACACCCCTCATCCGAGGAGACCAGAGACTCCCCACCTCTGGAAGAAGGGGAAATACCTCCAACCCAAGCTGAGTAGGAGGAGGAAGAAGATGTGGTGGAAATTGACACCACAACAGGTGAGTGTCTGCGACCACAGGCTCAGGTAAGAGATGGATGCCGGCAGATTTTTGATACCTGTTTTTGTTTGGTTTCTCTCTTTTTAGGTGATCGTGATGTTGTGGATCGAGATCCTTTCTCATCAGAAAGTGCCCAGATCCTGATCGGGGAGATCATGGGGTGTAATTTAGAATTGGAAAACCTCAAGAAAAAAATCAATGATGTTATTCTAAAAAATAATAACATCATTGATGTTTTGGGGCAAATTTAAAACCCCACAAAATCACTTTGTTTTTTGTGTGCTACAATCTTAAAAATTTTTTAGCGATGTTTCGAAAAGCCAAATTTGGAGGATGCACACAGTGTGTCAACATGTGCTATCTGCCATCACGGGAGATCAATAGACGCGTTTTGGGGGTGCAACCCCTTCCTCAATAATAAAGTAGCGGTGAGGAAGGGGTTGCTCCCCCAAAACACGTCCCTTGATCCCCCGTGATGGCAGCTAGCACATGTTGACATTCGTAAATTGGTGTGCATCTTCCAAATTTGGCTTTTCAAGGGGTGACTTCACCCCATCTGAACGCAATATCAAACACAGTTCCTAAATACTCATGTCTGATATTGCCTTCAAGTTTTACCATATGTGAACTTTGTAAGTTCAAGATTTTTGTCTTTCTTGTTGGTTTTACACAGGCCTGTTTTATCGTAAATGGACATTTCTATTTTTGATAATGCCACCCCAAAAATTGTTATACAACAAACATGTTGGCTTGTTTTAAAAACCTTTTCTAAATGCACATGTGATTGTGCAGGTATTAAAAAGTTTGTTAATCAAGAATGTGTGGATTATTGTCTCAACACTACAACACTTTTGTGGTGATGTAATTGCTGTTTTCTGTGAAAATGGGGGTTATTTCCTAAGGGCAAATCCTCTTTGCACTACAAGAGCAGTTTCAGTGCAGTTTCAAGTGCACTTGTAGTGCAAAGTGTCTACGCCTTTAGTAAATAACACCCAACAGTGCTTTGTAGAAAAGGTTACACAATCACGCCATTTTCAGGACTCCCCACATTGCTGTCAGGGTCAGCTAAAACAAACACAAGCAGTAAATGTCACCAAAGATTTTTTTTTTATTTGATAAATGCTTCACAAATTGTCTGGCATATTGATGGCCCCCCTACCCGCAAAGAACTCAAGGTATCTTAACCGGACATAACGGGCATTCAGGGAGGGCAAGCCAGGACGGCCACTTTCAAGCACCGTCAGGGTTGTTTCATTTAGAATTCCGGCCTCAGGCCCAACTGAGCCAGCATAGTTGGCAGAATGTTGGCGTAAAAAGTTATGTAGAACACAGCACGCCAGGATTATATGATTAAGTTTATACTCTGCCATATGGATGGGTGTCAGAAATAGGCGGAACCGGCTGGCCATGATTCCAAATGTGTTCTCCACCACTCTTCTGGCTCTGGCCAGCCGGTAATTAAAAACCCTCATTTTCGGGGTGAGGGTCCTCATCGGGAATGGCCGCATAAGATGGTCCCCCAGCGCAAATGCTTCATCCGCTACGAAGACGAATGGGAGTCCTTCCACATCCTCTGGAGGTGGCAAGTCCAATCTGCCATTCTGGAGATGCCTGTAGAACTCCGTCTGGGCGATGACTCCACCATCAGACATCTGGCCATTCTTCCCCACGTCCACATACAAGAAGTCGTAATTAGCCGACACCACCGCCAACATCACAATATTATTGAACCCCTTATAGTTGAAATAGTACGACCCTTAGTTGGGTGGTGGGACGATGTGGACGTGTTTCCCATCAATTGCCCCTCCGCAGTTAGGAAAGTCCCACCGCTGGGCAAAGTGGGAGGCCACAGTCTGCCATTCCTGTGGCGTGGAAGGAAACTGTTGAGGAAAACAAAAAAAAATAGTATTTTTGCACATAAACATGGCAAGCAGATTAGACACAAACATTCTTGGCCAACCTCCAGATAACATTTATTAAGGGGAATTTAACAACACCAAAGTATAAGGTACACCTATCATATTCCCCCTCCCCCCCTCTCATGGGCCATTTCTAAAATTATAGGGGGGGGGATCTTGGACAGGTAACCCTCTCCACTTCATTGAGAGATGGATGCCTAAATACAGGGTATTACTTGGAACAGCCCCTCCTTAGTTACACTATTGGCAGCCCACTGGACAGGTAAGAAGTGTCATAATACAAACATATAAATACACACTGTACACATTTGAGGACATTTGGACATTCTGCTATTACCTGTCAAGATAATAATAGGATACAAAAACTTTAAACAGTACCATTTGAAAGTATACAGGCAGGCCCTTGCACTACATGCTTTGGGGAATTCATCCATACATCTGACCACAAAAGAGGTGGGTATAGTGTGTATGGGTTTGGCAAAGTCAGCAGATAGATAATTGAGGATAGATAGAGAATTGGGATCAGCTGACTTAGCAGTTGGGGGGAGGGAGGGTTAATAAAAATGATTTGGGGATACCACAAAAAAAATGCCTCTGGCACTCTGCCTGAATTTAAAGCACAAATCACATTTAAAAACATTTTAGGGGGTGTTTGGGGTAAAGCACTACTATGGAGCTGACAAAATACATTGTTAAGTGACTACATGAGGTGAATATAGGGCAGGAGAGCATGCTGGGGAGGTTATTGAAGGCAAATATGTATGAAGGACTAAAAAAATAATTACAGAAAAATCCAGCATGCATGAGGACAAAGGGGACATTCACAGCATATTACAATCATGGTAATTAGGGAATGAGGAAAGAAATATAATATATTAGCAAACATTATATACAATAAAATGTGATATTAAAGGATAAAAATCTTACCTTAATATACTCCTTCTGCAGGACCTGGATGATGGCAGAACAGGTCTCTGGGATAATGATCCCCAGAGCCTGGGGGGGAGATGCCTGTCGAGAACTTGAGGTCCTGCAGGCTTCTCCCCGTCGCCAAGTACCGCAGGGTAGCAACGAGCCTCTGCTCCGGAGTGATGGCTTGCCTCCAGGTATCCTGCCTGCTGATATAGGGGGTCAGCGAAGCCAACAAACAGTGAAATACGGGGTCCGTCATCCTGAGAAAGATCCGGAAATCATCAGGATTATTCTCACGGATCTCACGTAGCAAAGGCATATGAGAGAACTGGTCACGCTGAAGCAACCAATTCTTGGTCCATGAACTCCTCCCCACCCTGTTCATGGACTGGACTTGTGTCAAGGTCAGGACCCCAACACCAAGCCCCCACACAGCACGAACTCTACGAGGAGTACGTATACGCAACATGGCTAGAAAACGGTCGGCTGCTCAGAACGAAATAACAGAACGCACTGAGGAACAGCAAGGCCTGTGAAGAGCGACCTGAAAAACAGTAATGAACGAACAAGAACACAATGACTATAAGTCACGCGGAACTTGCTTGCACGCACTGAAGAGCAGATACAAACCCACAAGCACTACCTGACCTGCAGAAAACGATCTGAAAGCCACGAGTCTGAAAAAGCGCGAATCGCCTCTCACCAAACTTTTACTAACACAAGATTAGCAAAAGGAGCCCAAAGGGTGCCGCGCTTGGTTCTGAACTGGCCTTTTCTAGTCTCATCGTACGTGGTTGACGTCACCGCATTGTTGGCGATCGGAAGTTCCGACAACTTTGTGCGATCGTGTGTACGCAAAACAAGTATGAGCCAACATCCGTCGGAAAGAATCCTAGGATTTTGTTGTCGGAATGTCCGATCAATGTCCGATCGTGTGTACGGGGCATTAGTGGTGCCTCTTGCTTAGGTGTTGCAGCCTCTGGGGCCTTTAAAAAAGGTGTGTATATGTAATGACAGATCATATGACACTTAGATTGCACACAGTTAGACATCATATTACTAATTATGTGACTTCTGAAGGTAATTGGTAGCACCAGGCTTCATAAAAAAGGGGGTGAATACATACGCACATGCCAATTATCAGTTTTTTATTTCTAAAAAATATTTTTATGTATATATTTTTCTAATTTTACTTCACCAACTTAGACTATTGTGTTCTGATCCATCACATATAATTCAGATTAAAAAAAAAACATTGAACTAAAGGCTGTAATGTAACAAAATAGGTAAAAAGCCCAAGGGTGTGAATATTTTTGCAAGGCACTGTACATACGCACATGCCAATTATCAGTTTTTTATTTCTGAAAAATTGTTTTATGTATATATTTTTCTAATTTTACTTCACCAACTTAGACTATTGTGTTCTGATCCATCAAATATAATACAGATTAAAAAAAAAAATTGAACCAAAGGCTGTAATGTAACAAAATAGGTAAAAAGCCAGGGGGGCGAATACTTTTGCAAGGCACTGTAACTATATGCTCACTGATCATTTAGATGCAGCTATGCTTCATGCTGAATCTTAATTCTACTACTCCTATATCAGTTAATCATACCGATTGGCTTAAAAAATGTAGAGCATATTATTTTTATTTTGTAGACCTCACAAAGAAACAATTGCTACACACCTACCAAAAAATATTTGAACATGGCAATAAAGCAGGCCATTTACTTGCCTACCTTGCAAGACCAGATTATGCTCCTACCTCCATTCCACAGATAGTGACCCTTTTAGGTCCAGAACATTACTGCATGAGATTCTGGATGCCTTCATATTCTTTTATTCTCCACTATACTTAATGACCATTCAAACTGATGAACAACTGCCAGTCTATCTGGAAAGTATCCCTTTATCAACATTACCACCCAAAATGAAGGCAGATATGGACATAATACTATTACTACTGCTGGGATAGAGCTTACTACTTCCCAATTATCTCCTCAAAAAATTCCTGGCCTAGACAGCTCCCAAGATGAATTAAATAGTATATATTTTTTTCATTTCAATGTTTTTATTGAGTTTTTTCATAAAAGAACATAAGAAAAGAACAGAAATAGACAAAATGTGTCATACATTGGGCAATATAAAAGAGATCATGTTAATGACAACTCATGCCATGTTTAAATAACAGTTATAAAGTATTGATCTGAAACCCTGTCAAAACTTGGCCTAGATTGAGATGTTTGAGATGATTGAGATCCAGCCGCTTTATGTTTGATGGGCTTAACGTGTGAACATCTCTCTTTTTTCCCCTGCCAGATAAAATGGTCTGTAGTTTTCGAAAATAGGATATGGGTGTAGGAATAGGTAGGGAATGGAGGTATAGTAGCTGTGGGAGTTTAAGCATCTTGAAGGATGCAAGTTTTCCCATCCATGAGAGTGTGAATTTGGCAAGGTGTGCTAATTCGGATTGTAGGGATTGGAGGTAGGGAATGAAGTTTTCTTGAAATAAAGATTTAGGATTGGCTGTGAGCTGTGCTCCAAGGTATTTTATAGATTTGTCAGCCCAGAGAAATAGGAAATGGTCAGAGAGGATAGACTGGGTAGTAGGGGGGAATATTAAGTCCTAGGATGTAGGATTTGGAATTGTTTACCTTATAATAGGAAATGGATCTAAACTCCTGCAAAGTTGAGTACATGGTATCTAGAGAGGACTGTAGGTCATCCGCAAATAGATACATTTTATGTTCCTCAGTACCTATTTTGATTCCTACAATGTTTGAGTGGGAACGAATCTTGTGGGCTAATGGTTCCATATGGAGGTTGAATATCAGTGGGGATAGGGGACATCCTTGATGGGTACCGTTAATATAGGGAAAGTAGAGGAGAGCATTGGCGAACAATAAACCTGAGCTGAGGGGTTGGAGTAAAGAGCCATTATAGCGGATAATATTAGACATGTGCATTCATTTTCGTCCGAATGCATTTTCGTTAAATTTCGGGGATTTTCGTGTTCGTTTTAACAAAAGGATAATGAACACGCAGAATCTAATATCCGAAAGATCCAACATAAAAAAAAGCTTTATTTTCGTGTCCATTATATTTTCGTATCGTTGCGACAACAGTTCAATATAGATAGAAGATTCGACATGACAGTGACAAACAATAGAGATCTGTGTTTATTGAACCTGCGGTCGAATGTGCCTAACCTAACTCTATTTGTCCAAGTTTATTCTACATAGACAGAAAAGATTCAACATTATAGAGACAATAGTAAAAAAGGTTGAATGTGTCTAACCTAACTCTATTAGTCCAAGATTATTCTACATATACAGAAAAGATTTGACATTATAGACACAATAGTAAAAAAAGAACAGTTAGTGGTCGCTGCTAGAATGGGTGGGCTAAGTAAAATAATGATGATGATGATGAATGTTATTGGCTGCTTGTAACCATAGAGAAGGAGCAGTAAAATAGCTAGCACTAAGTACACACGTACAGCCAACTCATTTTCACTTACGATTGCTAGCAGAGAGAGACACACACTAAATCATTTCAGACAATCTTAGCTGGTCCATTTCTTTGGACCAGAATTATTAAGCAGTTAAAGCGGGGGTCCACCTATCTATCGTTTTTTTTTTTTTTAGTTCATTCACAAACTTTTCTTCTCAGCATTACATAATCACATATTGTGTGTAATATGTCCGCCTGTGTCAGATTTCGTCGGAAAGAATAACTTATATTATTCACTGCAGGCGGTTTCCATCTTCATTGTGGGCATTTGAAGCCCACAAGCATTTATTTCCTGGATGTGGTGAATGCTGTGCTCCCAGCATTCACTGCTCGTTCCCGCACATGCTCAGTGGCATCCTGGGAAGCCTGAGACTAGCTCCCAGGATTCTGTGCGGAGTCTGGGAGAGGCTAGAAACACGCCTACTCCCACGGGAGGAGAACCAGGAAGTGCAAAGAAGAATAGAAAAATAAAAGGTAATTACGGCGATTTAAATTTTTTTAAATGGCATGTCAGCATCTAGGCAAGGAAGAGAATACATACAGATATTGTTCAAAATTTGGGTGGAACCCCGCTTTAAGCATAAGCACAGCAGCAGAACAGATAGTGAAGCAAGCTATAGTCCAACTTAGCTTTTTCATTTCACCTGCTATTAATCTGCTGTTGTGTTAGTGTTGTGTTGAACTTGTGTTGATACTAGTGTTGTTAGTGTTGTGATAGCCTCAGAGACTGCCCGTGTTGGGGGGGATTTATTATTTATTATAGATTCTATATTATAGATTCTATATAGATTCTATATACCTTAATTTGTTATCGACGTGCAGGTAGTTTTGCCAATTCTGTTATATTTGTTGTTATTATTCTATTTCTTGTATCTTTTTCATTTGATTTTACATCGTTAATCGTTACCTGCTGGCAGGTCTGATCACTATCACCAGTCCATTTTCTGTTTGAACCAAATATACAGCAATGTACCGTTCTAATGGAAAAGTGAAGACAGGTGGAGGTCGTGGTCGCGGTTGTGGTGGACTCCTTGCTAAAAAAAAGTGGCAAGGTCTCTGCTACTAGCTCTTCCTTAGGTACTGCTGACACTTCTGCCCCCACAAACATGTCATCCACAACAGTGGGTGTCACCACCACTGCCACCAGCAAAGCTAGTTCCACCGCCACCAGTTCTACTAGTTTTCCTGCCAGACCACCATCTGCTGCCGCTTCCACTGCCAGTGCAGCTCCTTCTACTTCTACAGGTGTCATGACTTCTTATTTTTATGGAATAGGTAAGAAAACTAGTATTAAACAAGTGGAGTTGCCTTTACACTCACCACTACCAATAACACTTCCAGTGCCACTGCCCAGCCCCCCAAATAAGCAATTGAGGGAGTCAGTAGCAGAGACAGAGAGTTCGACTTTTTTTCGTTGCCCCAAGAGAAAAGTTCTACTGAGGTAGACAACTCTATGCTAGTTTTGGTGGTGATGGTGATTTTGAATGTGATGCTCCTCTTTCCTCCAACCACTGCAGACGTATTATACACTCTTACCCCACAAGACTTACAGTATGACCTAGAGGAAGTGCAAGAGGGATATTCTGTAAGGAGTAGGACAGGTAGCAGTTCAACTACTAACTCCCCTTCTCCCTCTGTTATTATGGAGGAAGAATCTTGTGATGATAACACCAACCTCCCCAGCGCCCCTGCCTTTAGCACTAGTTCACCAAGTGAAACTGTAGTGGCAACAGCTTCCACCTCTGGTGTGCTACCTGCTGCAGCTACATCAGCCCTTAATAATACTAGAGATAAACAGGGTCATGGGGCTGCATTGTGCCACAGCAACATGTGGAAATACTTTCACAGATTGGAAGGTGGGTTCTTTGGTAAGTGCAAATTGTGTGGGAAGCAAGTGAGTAGGGGAAAAAGTTGGGACATTTAACCAATACTGGTATGAACCTACACCTTTAAAATTACCACCACTCTACTTTACTGTGGGCAGAAGCAGAAAAAGAAGGTGGTAGCGCAGGAAGCAGCATTACAGACTCTGACTGTACTGGTGGTACCTCCTCAACCACACCACTTACTCAGAGCACAGCCCATAGAGAGGGTTCAAGTAGGGCAAACCATCCACGTGCAGTAGTTCCACTGCAGACCCAATCAGGCACCTAATCCTCCCAAGGACATCATCAGCCTACCCTAGATAGCTTTGTTGGCTTTAGTTCCAAGGGCATGTCAAAATAGCAGGCCGACAAGATCACCCGCCTCATTGGCCAATTCATTGCTGTTGGAGGATCCTCTTTTCACATGATTAAAGGGGAGCCATTTAAACAGCTCATGCATGCCCTTGCTCCACAATTGTTCCTACATGAACAAATTTCAGCAGAAAGATTGTTCCAGCACTATACCATTTGTGCGTTGCAGTATTGAAGGTGAAAATGTCCAAAGCCGAGGGTCAGACAATTGATTTGACCACTGATTTGGACAGCTCCCAGCGGTCAACACGCTTTCCTGCCTTTGACTGAACACTGGTGGCAGGCCACTGTGCCTGTTGGTGGTGGCACTAGTGTAAGAGGTCAAACTTCATCAGGAAGCAGGTCTGCAGCGCAAGACCAGCAGGGTTATCAAGCTTTCCTGCTCCACACAGAAGTCCGTGATGATAAACACAGCTCTGCCAACATGTTGCAGGCAGAGACATATGCCAGTTTATGCCGGTTTGGAAGATTCACCTGCCATGTCTACTATTCCAAGGCCTGACACCATCACTCAAAAACAACTGAGTGCAGCATGTGCAAGTTGGGTAGAGGCACTTGACGATCTGGTGGGTGCAAGTCCCTATTGGGATGGTAAGAAAAGTGTGTGGCCTGCTCTTTGCCTGGTTGCCCAGCAGCTACTATCCTGTCCTCCAACCATCGTGCAAAGTGAGAGAGTTTTCTCTATTACAGGGAACATCTTGAATCCACACCATGCACAACTGACACCCCATTTGATGGATCAAATAACTTTCCTCAGATTTAACCTCCCCAAGCTGGGTTACCCTTCCCTTAACTTGTGAGCCCTGAATCATTGTCACCATGTAAAGATAGATGGGACTCAGAAGAACCATCTAAATGTTGAGGAAAATCATTTTTTTTTTAATTTTCTTACCACTTAACAATAGCAGTTGTCCAAACATTTCCCTTTATTCATTCCATCACCCTTTTTTGGAAAATACAATGATGAGTGTTGTGTAGACTAGAGTGTGTGTGATTGCATGAATGAATGTTGTGTGAATGGACAGTAGCAAGTGTTTAAGCCTTGATGTGGCAAATATTTGAAGGTGTGAATATGGATCAGGTTGGGATTGCCCACTTCTGGATTTCTGCATAAGTTGTTCCTTGACATGGTAAAAGTGTATGCGTAAAATCACATCCTGTGGGATGGTGTCTGGCAGGAATGGTGGTTTCGGCAAATGGTGGATACGGTCAATCACCATTTCAATATTTTTTAGGTCAGGCAGTAATGCTTTGAGAAGCCCTTTTGCATAGCCCGCTAGCTAATTTGATTGCACTGTTTCCACAATTCCTCTGATTTTTATGTTGTTACGATGCAACCTGTCCTCCAGGTCTGCCAGCTTGCGTTTGATCCAAGCATGATCCTCAAGATTATCCTCATATGCATCCAATAGGTCGTTTACAGTTGATGCAAAACCCCCCAGTTGGTTATTAATTTGTGACACTCTGCCTTAAACTGAGGATATATCAGTAGGTAGGCGCTGCATAATGGATAGCATATCTGACTGCAGAGAATTCCTTAGGGTGGACAGCATGTATTTAAGTGTAGTAGGCTGATCATTAGTAGGGAAGCTGGAACATGGGTCAGGAGCACTACAGGGGCTAACAGTATGTACATTGTTTAGGCTCACCTCTGGCATTGCTGTGTGGTTTGTGTCCAGCCTCATCCTAGCTTTAGCAGGGCTGCCTACCAGTGAAGTGCCTGGGGAAGAAAAGGGCAAGCCTTGCTCAGGGTTGGTGAGCTCCATAAAGCCATCCTCTCCATCTTCTGTATTTTGGCTCAGTAAGATTGAGAGCTGAGAGGGGAGAGATGCAGATGCTGAAGCCACAATGCCATCTTGAATTTGTCCAGCGGCCAGTTGGATCAGGAAGGCTGTTATTTTCTGAGGGTGCCTGTCACCCTTTCTTTTGGCAGATATCATGCCACGCTGCAGGGGGATGAGGAGGATCCCCAGGTAAAATTTTTGTCCTGAAACAAGGTCCCAGTAAGCTGTTGTGTGTCACTGAATCCCGAGGTTTCCACAGAGCTCAGTGGAGAACATCCATGCTGCATGGTTGCCGGCCATGCCCCCCCTTAAAAATAGTACATTTAAGGAAATAATTAGCCATTGTTTCCTTGAGAGCTTTACCACTTTAAGACCAGGCATTTTTCTGACATTTGTTGCTTACAAGTAAAAATCGGTAAATTTTGCTAGAAAATTACTTAGAACCCCCAAACATTATATTTTTTTTTTAGCAGAGACCCTAGAGAAAAAAATGGTTGATGCAATATTTTATGTCACACTGTATTTGCACAGCGGTCTTTCAAACACAAATTGTTTTGAAAACACTTTAATGAATAAAAAAACAGTAAATTCACCCAATCTTTTGTATAATATGAAAGATGATCACACTGAGTACATAGATACGGTAATTAAAAATTTCCATAGGCAACGCTTTAAACATTTTTACAGGTTACCCGTTTAGAGTAACAGAGGAGTTCTTGTGATAGAATGATTGCTCTCACTTTAGTAATCATGGTGATACCTCACATGTGTGGTTTTGACACCGTTTACATATGGGGGAGCGACTTCCGTATGTATTTGTTTCTGTGCGCAATCTCCGAGGGATGGAGCACTTTACTTTTTTTTTCTTATTTATTTTACTTTTTATTTTTAATTTTTACACTGTCCCTTTATTTTTATTTTTGTAGCACTGACCCCCTAAGGAGCTGCTGATAGTTGATTGGGCCTGCACTCTGCCTCTCAACCCTAGAAAATGAACTCGACCCCCTTGGCACAACTGTGTGGTAATGTTATTGTAAAACCCAATGGTAAAGAGTAACACAATAATAACACAATATATTGTATATTTACCGTCACCCGGGTATCCGTCACTCCACCAGCTGTAGCAATAGATAGAGTCTCACACCAATTGTAAATGAACCACATAAACAGTTTACTGGAAGAAATTGTTCAACACATTATCCTCAGAGCATACACACATTAAATAGGCAGTGCACTATCAGATACAATGCAGCAGTGTAATACAGTACATGTATATCTATGACATATGCTCAAGCACTCCCCCTAGGTTGTAATGCAGTTCTTAGAATATGTATAACAAGGTAAGAACGCTTTATGGTGAATAGTACAGTCTCTTGCCTTCTTCCTCTTCAGCTAGCTTATTAAACTGCAATATAAGTAATCCAGGGAACAAGTGAGTAACAAATTATAGTAAAGGTGATATGTAGATAACTGTGTGCTAAGTTATAAAAAGCACCTACTGTATAGAGATCTTCTTCCTTGCTGAAGCATGCAACTCAAAATTAACTCTATAGTACAGGGAAAACTAACTCTGAGGTTTCACTGCACACAGTCTTTGAATAAGTGAAACCGCTTCTGTGGGACTACAGGTCTCACCAGCCTTCTGGGACCTATATGCACAGTAACAAAGTATTAAAGCAGTCTGGGCAAGTGCCCGCTCACCACACAGGGCCAAGATGCTTGTACTGCTCCGCTTCTGATATCTCAGTCCCCCTCCAAGCTGGCGCCATCACACTGCACCTCTCCTTCTGATGGTTGGTGACTGCAATGCAGGAAACTTTCGGGTTACCTTGAGCCCTCCAATCCGTCCACGCGCTGATCCAGCACACTGTGTTCCAGGAATTCCTTAGAGGCCACCCGATTCCGCCCTGCGCCAACAAGCCGCAGTCTTCCAATCGCACACCCACAGCTCCCTGCAGGCAGGTCTTTAATGGTGTCCCAGCAAGAGAGAGAGAAACGTGCCACGCCTGTCCCTTATAAATCCTTACCCAGCAGGCTGTTCGGTGGCTTGGCCTTGTGGGTAGGTAAGTCATGCATTGGTAGTTCCTTGAATGGTTTAAACATATGAGTCACTTTCTCATTCACTAGATCTCCCATAATGCTTTGTATTATGGCTTAATGAAACCAAACAAAAGTCTTAGTAACATTAACTGGAATGGACACTAGAGGGAGCCAAACTATTGTTTAAAGAACATCACATAATTTACATAGAAACTTAGGTGGCAAACACCCCTGCGCTACATACTCCCCCTGCTTTGAATCTTTGGTCACCAAAGATATTCAAAATTTGTGACCTGTTACAAGTTTTTTTATTCAAGCGATGACACAAAACTGACAGAGTAGCCTCTCACCAATTATCATGTGAAGGGAGATTGTTCTGTACACCTGCTACTGACACCGTGGTGTCTTGTATAGATGTGCCAGGGGGTGAGATGGCGTTATCCTCCACTAAATTAGCAGTGGATGGACCAGGCATCTCAGAAGTTCTTTTTGCAGTAGGACAAATCTCCTTAGAGCATTTGCCCAGCACATCATAGGTCAGTCTCTTTGGTGGTTGGATAATTCTCTTTGTTCTTTGCTCTTTGGGTTTTGGTGCTATCTGCACACTGATACTGTCTTTCTCCACTTCAGCCTCCGGTACTTCAGTATCTTGTATCTCAGCTTCACTGGAGGACAAAGAACCCTCAGAGTCTGTTTCCAGCATGGAGTGTGGATAATCTTCAGGATCTTCAGAAGGCCTGTTTTTTGGCACAAATTCAGGGGCCTCCGGTCGAAGAGTTCAACTATATGTCACCTTTGTGTGATTGAAAGGATTGGTATCAAACTCTGGCGTGCGAGATGACCACAACCAGCCTATTCTCATCTCTTCTTCCTCACTGTTTTCATCATTTGTTGCAAGAGGCCTAAACTGGGACCTAGTCACTGGTCAAGGTTTCTGAGACGTGATGGATGTGGATGGTAAATCCTGCTGAGGAGTTACCCGGACCGCTTCTGATAGGGGCAAAACGTGGTTTCAATACCAAGTCTTTAATGGCCCTGTACTTCCTTCTGGCCGAATCTGGTACATTGGCAGCCCGGAAAGTTGTTTGCATATAACATAGGGCTGTGACTTCCAATGGTCAGCCAATATTTGTTTCCCAGGTATACTCAGATTCCTCAACAACACTCTGTCTCCTGGTTGTAGGTCTTGTACCCACACCCTGAGATCAAATTTTCTCTTGTTCCTCTGTCCTCTGACATCTGATGCAGCTTGAGCCTTATTGTAGGCGGTCTTCAGGCTTCTCCACAGTCTGTCCACATACCCTCTATGAGAAGTTGCTGAGGTATGGTCCAGAGATGTGCCAAAAGCCAGATCCACTGGTAGCTGGGCTTCCCGTCCAAACATCAGGCGATATGGAGAGTACCCTGTGGCATCACTTGTAGTACTGTTGTAAGCGTGTACTATGGCCGCTATGTTCTTACTCCAGTGTTCTTTTTGCTCAGAGGTTAGAGTTCCCAGCATGTTTAAAAGAGTTTGGTTAAATCTCTCTGGTTGAGGGTCCCCTTGAGGATGTTAAGGAGTAGTTCTAGATTTCTGGATGCCCAACAAATCTAAGAGTCTTTTAATGAGGCTACTCTCAAACTCTCTCCCTTGGTCTGAGTGGATATGTTGGGGTAGGCCATAATGAATGAAGAATTTTTCTATTAGGATTTTGGCCACCGTAGATGCTTGTTGATCTCTTTTGGGAAATGCCTGGGCATAACGGGTGAAATGGTCAGTTATCACCAGAACATTTCCCTGCCCACTCAGATCAGACTGCAAGCATAGAAAATCAATGCACACCAGATCCAATGGTCCTTGACTCTCCAGGTGGCCCATTGGGGTGGCTCGTTGAGGCAAAGTTTTTCTCTGAATACATCTGAGGCAGTAACTCTCGACTTCAGTCCATATGTAGGGCCAATAGAATCTGTCTTTCACAAGTTGGAAAGTCCTGTCGAACCCCAGATGGCCATGATGATCATGTAAAGCGATCAACACCTTCTCTCTGTGTTTTTCTGGTAAGAACAACTGCCATTTCTCTTCAGGATCCTCAGAGGGGCCCCTTCAGTAGACCACCCCTTGTTGCAACTGCAACCGATCCCACTCTCGGTGTAGTAAAATACCTTCTTTTCTTGAGTCAGTGAGAAGTAAGTCGGGGCGTTTGCTCTCTAGTGCCTTCAATGCCAAACTGCAGGGGGGGCTTCCAACTGGTCTCTATGCAGATCCTTTTTAGAAAGCTTTGGCAGACCTTCATCTCCGACTTGGGTGACGTTGCAGTAGCTTCTGCACACTCCAGCAGCTGACACTACAATTTCTTCAGCCCTGGCTCCACCTCTTGCTCGCTGTTCTGCCCCTTCACAAAGGGCCCTCACTCCTTCAGGGGTGAGCTGGGTCCACTCCTCTGGGGAGTCTCGGTTACAGTGGGGTCTTCTCGACAAAGCATCTGTGTCCTTGTTCCCGACTCCTGGCCGGTACTTCAAAAGTAAAACCTGATGGGGGGGCCAGCCATCTATGGCCTGTGGCATCCAGCTTTGTAGTAGTGAGCAGGTACGTGAGAGGGTTGTTGTCTGTCTTGATGACGAATTCTGCACCATATATGTAGTCTCTCAGTTTGTCCACCACTGCCCATTTCAAGGCCAGGAATTCAATCTTGTGGGTGGGGTAATTACTCCCAGCAGGTGCCAAACTCCGACATAAGCAACAGGCCTTAAGTGTCCGCCATGTTCTTGGTACAGCACTCCGCCCAGCCCATCTCGGCTGGCATCTACATGCAATTCATATGGCTTGGCTGGATCTGCATAGGCCAAAACTGGAGCAGTTGTGAGGCTCCACTTTAACTGTTTGAAAGCTTCTTCACACCGAGTGGTCCACTGCTCTTGTAAGGACTCTTTGGGCTTCCTGGCCCCTCCTGCTGGTTTTACAGACTTAACTGAGTCTGGATCATCGCCTTCCTTCTTCTTCAATAGCTTAGTGAGTGGGCAAGCTATCTTAGCAAATCCTTCAACAAACCTCGAGTAATACAAGCAGAATCCCAGAAATGACCTAAGCTCGGTCACATTAGTGGGCCTCGGCCAGGAGGTGACAGCTTCCAGCTTCTGAGGGTCTGTGGCCACTCCTTCGGCAGACACGATGTGGCCCAGGTAATTGACTGAAGGTTGGTAGAACTGCCACTTTTCCATGGAAAGCTTCAAGCCTTCATCATGGAGCCTCTTCAGGACCTTCTTCTTCATGCTCTTCCAAAGTCTTGCCAAACACAATGATATCATCTAGGTATACCAACACTTCAATCAGGTTCATGTCACCCACATTCTTCTCCATCAATCTCTGGAAGGTGGCTGGGGCGCCAGACAGACCTTGTGGCATTCAGTCAAACTCAAAGAATCCCACAGTTGTAATAAAAGCGGTCTTCTCTCTATCTTCAGGGTGCATGGGGAATTGATAATATCCACTTTTCAGATCCAACACGCTGAACCACTTTGCCCCTGACAGGCTCTGTAGGGAATCTTCTATCCTGGGTGTGATATATTGGTCAGGAATGGTCCTTCAGTTCAGTGTCCTGTAGTTGATACACAACCACAACGACCCATTCTTTTTTCTTACTACCACTATTGGGGAGGCAGATGGACTCCGAGACTCTCGGATAACTCCTGTTCTCTTCAGCTCGGCCAGCTGTTCTTGCAGGTCTTCCAGGTCCCCCAAAGGAATCCATCTGACTCTTTCTCGGAAAGGCTTGTCTTCCTCCAGGCGGATCCGGTGTTGAGCACTTTTTGCACGCCCAATGTCAAACTCACTCTTCGAGAAAGCAGCTCGCCATCTTAGGAGCTGAGTCTTGGCCCTTTCCATCCAGGCAGGTGTGAGAGGAGTGTGTTTGGGTAGAACTCTTCTACAGGGATTTCATCACTTCTACCACACCCCAAGTCACATTGGGAGACTGGGGTGCCTAGGTTTACTTGCCTCAATAACATCCGAACTGGCATCTTCCCAGGTGAGGCTGTTGTGTTGCGAACACTAACTGAGACCTTTCTGTGACTTCTTTGTAGTGCCCGGGTTGAGATCACCTCTGGAATTATCTCCAACCCTCCGTCATCCTTTTGACTGCCCGCTTCCAGGACAATGAAAGGGCCTGGCTGTTTCCAATTCAACTTGACAGATGCTTTCAAACAAACTACCTCACCGGGTTGTAATGTCTTCTCACTCCGATCCAACCACCATATTTTTCCCACTCCCTCTGCTGGGGCATTTTCCTCCTGTACCAGGCACTGATAGACTTGTCTCAGTATAGGGTGCACACTGGGGTTTGAAGTGCTCTGCTCTTGAATAAGAGGTACCAGCAGCCTTCTCACGAGATCAGTATTAGTCCCTATGGCCGTCCTCCCCTTCTCTGGTATCACGGTTCCCCAGCATTAAACATCCATTTGTGGCAGAGAAAAAAATGCTCTCATAGTGTGAATCCGAAAAATTATATAGTTTATTGTTAAAAAATGTATATAAAATACAAAAGGAAGGAGCTGACAGCGCTCCGTTACAAGTTCAAAGCCTAGGCTGGATAGGCAGAGTGTTACGGCGTGCGTTCCACCAGCCGCCTATGCAAACCCGGAAGAATCGTAACACAAGAGGTAGACGTAGACGTATGCGTATCACGTGGCCACGACTTACGCGTTTTGTCATCAAGACGTCATCTGAGGCTATATAAAACTATAAAACTATATAATTTTTCAGATTCACGCTATGAGAGCATTTTTTTCTCTGCCACAAATGGATGTTTAATGCTGGGGGAACCGCGATACCAGAGAAGGGGAAGACGGCCACTGGACTGAAGATTATCATAAAGGAGCATCATTGCTGGATTTGATCTACATGCCTTTTACCCCTGCAGGGGTTGGGCACTCTGGTGAGTGAGGGCACGAGTGGGGGTGCAGTGGAAGACGGGGAGCACTTACCACAATAAGAATAAGAATATTGCCACTGATCGAAAGGACATATTATAGTTTTTTCAGATTTTTTTAATTTTTTGGGGCATTACTTTTTCATTTTTATACAGTCCTTTTCACCTATTTTTAGCAATACTTTCTTACCACTCTGCTTATTTTATTTTTTTTTACATCGGAGTGGCTCACAATGTTTTGATATTTTGCACAATTTTATAACACTATTTTGGTATGTTTTATTTTAATATATTTAACATATATACTCTGCTTATTTATTGGTTTTGCATATCGGAGTGGTTCAGGAGGTTCTGATATTTTGCAAAATAATTCTTACCACTATCTTGGAATGTTTGCATATTTTTACGGATATAATTGATTATGTTTGTTCTAGCACTTTGCACTTTACCTTAGAGTGTATTGGTGTAGGAGTATTTCACCCATATTTGACCTTATTTTACCACATTTTTTTCACATAGATTTGTTGTATTCATAATTTTATTTTCTATCAACACGATTAATTATCCAGTGTATATGCAATAGAACAGCGCCAATTCCCTTATTATAGAATTTTTGGTTGATTGGAATCTCACCTAGGTGATAATCTGGGTTAGGGGGGCTGCAGTTCTTTTCACTTCCCTGTTTCCTAAGCGCGGAACCATCGTCTTTGATTAGTCCCTGTGATGATGGAACTTTTCCCAGCTCCTGGAGGATGAGGACAGACCACCACCAAGGTATCAAAGGTCTCTGCCTTTCCTGCTACGGAGGGGTCAAAGGCCAGCTTGATTGGTAGGTAGCCATCATAGGGGAGGTTCTGAGTCCCGAGTCCCCAAATCTCCAGCTCTTCTAACTTCTGTAGCGGCAAGTGTTTGAGATGTTTGTCATAGAAGTCCCTGTAAAGAAGAGCCACTTGAGCTCCGGTATCCAAGAGGGCCTTGGTATAGATTCCCTCCACCTGGATGGAGATTACTGGAGAAGGTCCCACTAGCTTGGGAGGGAACCTGTGGGAAGTTGCAGGTTAGGCCTGTTCGGTGAGTCGTATCTTGACTCCTCTTTTGCGGAGATTCTGGTCTGGATTGGGCCTAGGTTGAGCTCTGGGAGTCTGGTATGCATTGACTTTGCGATGCCGGGCATCCTTGGTTGTAGGCAATGAGCTACCGAGTTGCTCAGAGGCAACAACGGGAGATCCCTGTGGAGGCTTGGAATCTCGCTGCAGCTTCTGGATATCATTGGGTTTTTTGAAGCTTGCTAATGTAATAGGGCACCCAGTTGACTCCTTCACCGGGGCCCTCTGGAGTTTCCCGCCTGCCTTTGGCATTGTGCTTCAGATTTCACTGGGCTTGGGCATGCTTTGCGATAATGTCCAACTCCTCCACAGTTGAAACAGATCCCTTGGTTCTCTGGCTTTTTAACCCAAGCAACTGTAGGGTTTGACAGTTTTGTGGGTACCGAAACTTACATTACTCTGTGGAATAGTTCGTTTTTCGGTCACCAGGGCCATCATCTCTAACATCTCTCTTTACATTTGAAGCATCAGATTCTCCAATTTGGAATCACTCCTTGAAGAATGTTGGGTACACGGGGACAAAACAATTGGGTCTGTGATCACCGTCATGACACTGGGTTCTTGAAGACACTGGGAGACATTGGGTTGACATTCATTTCCTTCAGCGAGTTGTTAGTCTGAACTTTCTTTCACTTCTTTTCCATTTCCACCTCTATGTTGGCTTCTTCATTAGTTTCCTCTATGAGCACCTCATCTGAAATGGAAGCATCGTCTAAGTACTGCCTTAATTGGAACTTAATGTAATTACTTCTCAGTCCTGTACTCACTGACCTTAAAAAATTATTTTGTATCAGCTCAGTCCCGAAGTGTTCATCCGAGTCCTCTCCCTGTGAGACTAACAACAGGTGATCCTTTAGCTCAATAGCCTTGAACAGGAAATTCTGAGGAGTTTCCCTACTGTCCTGTGCCATATTTATCAGTTGGTGATACACTTCAGAGGCACTTTCCTCCTTGTAATGGCTTTTTAATATTCTCCTTAGTTTTACTAGGGTCAGGCCATTCTTCATCTCCAGCATACTTTTGAGACTCAGGCCGGTGCTAATTGCTTTAACCACAGCTTTCACAATCTCGGGTTCAGGATACCCTCTGTGAAATCCCATGTCGATCTGATGCATTAGGTTTGTGTAGGACAGCTTGTCTTTCTGTTTCTTTTCACCTATCTGACTTTCAATTTTAAAGTCTTTCCTGATGGTCACCTCTGGCAGGTTACCATGTGGAAGTCTCTGCATGACCGAAACAGGTCCTTGTTTTGTATAACTGTCTCACTCTTATGCCCCGTACACACGGTCGGATTTTCCGATGGAAAATGTCCGATCGGAGCGTGTTGTCTGACAATCCGACTGTGTGTGGGCTCTATCGGACATTTTCCATCGGATTTCCCGACACACAAAGTTTGAGAGCAGACTATAAAATTTTCCGACAACAAAATCCAATCGCATCAATTCCGACCATGTGTGGCCTGTTCCGACGCACAAAGTGCCACACATGCTCAGAAGTAAGGATGAGCCGAACACCCCCCTGTTCGGTTCGCACCAGAACATGCGAACAGGAAAAAAGTTTGTTCGAACGCGCGAACACCGTTAAAGTCTATAGGACACGAACATGAATAATCAAAAGTGCTAATTTTAAAGGCTTATATGCAAGTTATTGTCATAAAAAGTGTTTGGGGACCTGGGTCCTGCCCCAGGGGACATGGATCAATGCAAAAAAAGTTTTAAAAACGGCCGTTTTTTCAGGAGCAGTGATTTTAATAATGCTTAAAGTCAAACAATAAAAGTGTAATATCCCTTTAAATTTCGTAGCTGGGGGGTGTCTATAGTATGCCTGTAAAGGGGCGCATGTTTCCCGTGTTTAGAACAGTCTAACAGCAAAATTACATTTCGAAGGAAAAAACCCATTTAAAACTACTCGCGGCTATTGCATTGCCGACAATACACATAGAAGTTCATTGATAAAAACGGCATGGGAATTCCCCACAGGGGAACCCCGAACCAAAATTAAAAAAAAAAATGACGTGGGAGTCCACCTAAATTCCATACCAGGCCCTTCAGTCTGGTATGGATATTAAGGGGAACCCCGGCCAAAATTTTTTAAAAAAATGACGTGGGGTTCCCCCTAAATTCCATACCAGACCCTTAGGGTCTGGTATGGATTTTAAGGGGAACCCCGCGCCAAAAAAAAAAAAAAACGGCGTGGGGTCCCCCCAAAAATCCATACCAGACCCTTATCCGAGCACGCAACCTGGCAGGCCGCAGGAAAAGAGGGGGGATGAGAGTGCGCCCCCCCTCTCCTGAACCGTACCAGGCCACATGCCCTCAACATTGGGAGGGTGCTTTGGGGTATCCCCCCAAAACACCTTGTCCCCATGTAGATGAGGACAAGGGCCTCATCCCCACAACCCTGGCCGGTGGTTGTGGGGGTCTGCGGGCGGGGGGCTTATCGGAATCTGGAAGCCCCCTTTAACAAGGGGACCCCCAGATCCCGCCCCCCCTGTGTGAAATGGTAAGGGGGTACTTACCCCTACCATTTCACTAAAAAACTGTCAAAAATGTTAAAAATGACAAGAGACAGTTTTTGACAATTCCTTTATTTAAATGCTTCTTCTATCTTCCTTCATCTTCTGGTTCTTCTGGCTCTTTTGGTTCTTCCTCCAGCGTTCTCGTCCAGCATCTCCTCCGCGGCGTCTTCTATCTTCTTCTCCTAGGGCCGCTCCGCACCCATGGCATGGGGGGAGGCTCCCGCTCTTCTCTTCGTTTTCTTCTCTTCTTCCTTCTTCTCTTTTTCTCTTATTCTCTTCTTCATTTTCTTCTCCGGGCCGCTCCACATTCATGGCATGGAGGGAGGCTCCCGCTGTGTGACGGCGTCTCCTCGTCTGACAGTTCTTAAATAACGGGGACGGGCCACCCGGTGACCCCGCCCCCGTTATTTAAGAACTGTCAGACAAGGAGACGCCGTCACACAGCGGGAGCCTCCCTCCATGCCAGTATGGTTGCGGAGCGGCCCGGAGAAGAAAATGAAGAAGAGAAGAAGAGAAGAAGGAAGAAGAGAAGAAAACGAAGCGAAGAGTGGGAGCCTCCCCCCATGCCATGGGTGCGGAGTGGCCGAGGAGAAGAAGATAGAAGACGCCGCGGAGGAGATGCTGGACGAGAACGCCGGAGGAAGAACCAGTAGAACCAGAAGAAGAAGAAGATGAAGGAAGATAGAAGAATGAAGAAGCATTTAAATAAAGGAATTGTCAAAAACTGTCTCTTGTCATTTTTAACATTTTTGACAGTTTTTTAGTGAAATGGTAGGGTTAAGTACCCCCTTACCATTTCACACAGGGGGGGGCCAGGATCTGGGGGTCCCCTTGTTAAAGGGGACTTCCAGATTCCGATAAGCTCCCCGCCCGCAGACCCCTACAACCACCGGCCAGGGTTGTGGGGATGAGGCCCTTGTCCTCATCAAAATGGGGACAAGGTGTTTTGGGGGGCTACCCCAAAGCACCCTCCCAATGTTGAGGGCATGTGGCCTGGTACAGTTCCTCTTTTCCTGCGGCCTGCCAGGTTGCGTGCTCGGATAAGGGTCTAGTATGGATTTTTAGGGGGACCCCACGCTGTTTTTTTTTTTTTTTTGGGCGCGGGGTTCCTCTTAAAATCCATACCAGACCTGAAGGGTCTGGTATGGAATTTAGGGGGAACCCCACGTCATTTTTTTTTTAAATTTTGGCCAGGGTTCCCCTTAATATCCATACCAGACCTGAAGGGCCTGGTATGGAATTTAGGGGGACTCCCACGTCATTTTTTTTTTTTCATTTTGGTTCGGGGTTCCCCTGTGGGGAATTCCCATGCCGTTTTTATCAATGAACTTCTATGTGTATTGTCGGCAATGCAATAGCCGAGAGTAGTTTTAAATGGGTTTTTTCCTTCGAAATGTCATTTGGCTGTCAGACTGTTCTAAACACGGGAAACATGCGCCCCTTTACAGGCATACTATAGACACGCCCCAGCTACGAAATTTAAAGGAATATTACAGTTTTATTGTTTGACTTTAAGCATTATTAAAATCACTGCTCCTGAAAAAACGGCCGTTTTTAAAACTTTTTTTTGCATTGATCCATGTCCCCTGGGGCAGGACCCGGGTCCTCAAACACTTTTTATGACAATAACTTGCATATAAGCCTTTAAAATTAGCACTTCTGATTTCTCCCATAGACTTTTAAAGGGTGTTCCGCGGCATTCGAATTTGCCGCGAACACCCCAAATTGTTCGCTGTTCAGCGAACTTGCAAACAGCCAATGTTCGAGTCGAACATGAGTTCGACTCGAACTCGAAGCTCTGCCCTACTCAGAAGAAATTCCGAGACGGAACAGCTCGGTCGGGTAAAATTAGTGTTCGCAATAGATACAACACTTTCGTTACGGTGCAATGTTAAAAATGGTTTAATACAGCGCACTCTCTTCTTCTTTATAATGTGAGAATTAAGTAGTTTTGCTGCTCATATTCACACACACTTCTTACAAACTTCTTTCTTTATTATTTATTGGGATTCCCTTAATATATTTTGATTTGTCACATCTGACAAAAATATTTTTTTTTTTTTAAAGGCAGATTTTTTTTATATTTTAGGTTTGTATTTTTTCCAAGGCTGATCTTTGTTTTATTTTATTTTTAGTTTTACTCCAGAATATTTTTGTGTGTGTTTTGTGTGTCAAGTTACCACAACACCATTATTATCTTGTATTATTTAATCTCAAGGAGATTGTTTGGTGTTGGTGTCCCTTGTTAATTTCACATTGTATTTTTGAAATGTACCTGAATCCTCACAAACAAACTGTCCTTTTTGAAGGAAAACACACATAGGCAAGTATAATTGAAACCAAAAATCCTTTATTAAGGGCTCAGAACCAAACAAAGAGGGAGGCAACGCTGGATAAACAGCAGAAATTAGCGAAGCCTTGGACCCCCAGGGCAGACATCAAATCTTGAACATCAAAATTGGTGGCCTGAGGAGTCCATATGTAAGGGAGTGCAGTCTGGTCCAGAAGTCCAAGAGATCCAGAAAGCAGCAGATGACATCTGTGTCCCCAGGCTGTGGTACCACAAAAGGCTGCATCTTTTGCCAGACCAGACTGGATACAGGGTCATCACTTTCTGGTCTTCCTTCCATGCTTCCTTCCCGGCTGTGGCTCTGCTGTTGGAGATGTGGCAGGAGGAGGAGTAGGACCTGGAGGAGGAGGAGGACTAGTAGGACCTGGAGGAGGAGGAGAAGTAGAAGGACCTGGAGGAGGAGGAGGAGGAGGACCATGTGTGAGGTCACAAATGTGGGTATCAGATGTTATTTGGCCCCTCAACCCCTTATTGAGAGCTTCCAACATTAATGACTCACACATGATTTGTTGTCCCTCCTCGATCCGCTGCATTTTACATGCAATTATGCCAGCAAAGTCCTCCTCCACAGTGTGTGGTGCTCCCAGGGCCTCTGTAGCCTTCCAAAAGAGGCCTATGACAGCCTCCTCTAGGGTACTCCTCTTCCTGCCACTTTCTCTTTGCGGGTGTAGGGGAGGGACCTGCATATCAGGCAGCCTGCTCGGCCCGGCCACCTCCTGGCTGAGACTTCCCTGTGTATGAAAAAGGGACATGGTTTAATGTTTTGCATCATCAATCAATCCTAAACTAGTACTCCAAACTAACATCTAGTTAACATCATTGATTGGACATCCTGAACTATTTAGAGGAATGCTATACCTTGTTCAAGCTGGGCTCCTCCACATGTTGCTGCCTGGAAGGCCCAGGTTGGGCGTCAGAAGCCTCAGCTGGGGGGAAAGGAAGCGTGGAAGGAAGACTGGAGAGTGATGACCTGGGTTCAGTCTGACCTGCCAGAAAATGCAGCCTGTCATAGTACCACATCCTAGGGACATAGATGTCATCTGCTGCTCCGGATCTCTGCGAATCCTGGACTTTCTTGCGCTCCCTTACATATGTGCTCCTCAGGCCACCAATTAGGATCATCAAATAGGTCATGTCTGCCGTGGGGATCACCTGCTTCACAATTTCAAACAATTGATCCAGCGCTGCCTTCCTCTTTGGTTCTTATAATATCAGTGGTTTATCTCCCACAGACAAGGCAGCTCCCTGAACATGTCAATGAATATTGCCATGAAGTCGGTATCGTTCAAGATATCCATTTTCACTGCAAGACACAACACAAGACAAACCCTAATGTCAGGCAAAACTCAACTAATCTAGTTACAATATAGGCCTCAATCTAGAAGCAGTATAGGGCCAAGTTTGGCTCCTACCTTCGTTATCACGATCGGCGCCTCCGATACTCCTTCCTCCGCTCACAGATCGTACGTACTACGCACGCGTGTTACGCTTTATACACACTGCGCATGCGTGTAACTCCGCCCACCCCTGACGTTCTTTCTAGTCTATTCCCCGCCCCTTTTCGTTCAGCGCAGTGGGTGAAGAGCACATGGCGGAGTCAGAGCAGGTGCGTGCTAATTATAGCAACGAGGAGGAAAGCCCGGATCCAGAAACGTTCCGATCCAGAAGGAGATTATTTAAGGCCTCAAATATGTCCTTTGGGGAAATGTTGGAGATGGTCGACATCCTGAAGAAGGCCCACTATGACGGGAAGTATGGACCTTACCCCAACCTCAATATCAGAAAGGCCAGATCATGGCGAAAGTGGTCAAGAGTCTGCACCGGAATTTCGGGGTACGACGATCGAAAGATCAGCTCAGGAAGCGGTGGTCGGACCTGAAATTAAGAGAGCTGGAAAGATCCGGAGAGTGCTGCAAAAAAGTAAGTAGTTGTGCTGTGTTCCTATTCTTTTTGTCTTTATTACGTTCGTGCTGCTCCATATGTTTTTCTTAAGTGTTGTACAGTTTAAAATGGCAACTTTCATCTTCATGGGCCCATTATTCGTTTGTATCAAACATTTTTCTTTCGGCCTATAAAACACCATTGTTTAGGCCATATGCATTTGCCAACATTTTTTAGGGCCTACTTGTATGAAAAATATTTGGTTGTGTAGATGGGTTTTTAATAGGGGGCCCACACAGGTACTCCAGTGTATACTATAGGGGGGTCTGCATCTGTGAAGCTTGGACAAGATAGGTAAAGTCTTGAAGCTTGACAACGGACAATAAAAATGCTACATCTTGGAACTCTGCCAAAATAGACAATTGTACCCCACTTCCAAGCAATGTTTCATCTTTATATTTCGGCCATCAAATATCTGTGTGCTAATTATACCATTTTTGTTTTACATAGGGGAGAAAAGACTCGGAGGACACCCCTCATCCGAGGAGGCCACAGACCCCCCACCTCTGGAAGAAGGGGAAATAACCCCAACCCAAGCAGAGCAGGAGGAGGAAGAAGATGTGGTGGAAATTGTCACCACAACAGGTGAGTGTCTGCGACCACAGGCTCGGGTAAGAGATGGATGCCGGCATATTTTTGATACCTGGTTTTGTTTGGTTTTTCTCTTTATAGGTGATCGTGATGTTGTGGATCCAGATCCTTTCACATCAGAAAGTGCCCAGATCCTGATCGAGGAGATCATGGGATGTAATTTAGAATTGGAAAACCTCAAGAAAAAAATCAATGATGCTATTAAAAAAATAATAACATCATTGATGTTTTGGGGCGAGTTTAAAACCCCTCCAAATCACTTTGTTTTTTTGTGTGCTACAATCTTAAAAATGTTTTAGCGATTTTTAGAAAAGCCAAATTTTGAGGATGCACACAGTGTGCCAACATGTGCTATCTGCCATCACGGGAGATCAATGGACGCGTTTTGGGGGTGCAACCCCTTCCTCAATAATAAAGTAGCTGAGAGGAAGGGGTTGCTCCCCAACAACACGTCCCTTGATCCCCCGTGATGGCAGCTAGCACATGTTGACATTCGTAAATTGGTGTGCATCTTCAAAATTTGGCTTTTCCAGGGGTGACTTCACCCCATCTGAACGCAATAACAAACACAGTTCCTAAATACTCATGTCTGATATTGCCTTCAAGTTTTACCATATGTGAACTTTGTAAGTTCAAGATTTTTGTCTTTCTTGTTGGTTTTACACATGCCTGTTTTATCTTAAATGGACATTTCTATTTTTGAGAATGCCACCCCAAAAATTGTTATACAACAAACATGTTGGTTTGTTTTAAAAAACCTTTTCTAAATGCACATGTGATTGTGCAGGTATTAACAAGATTGTTAATCAAGAATGTGTGGATTATTGTCTCAACACTACAACACTTTTGTGGTGATGTAATTGCTGCTTTCTGTGAAAATGGGGGTTATTTCCTAAGGGCAAATCCTCTTTGCACTACAAGTGCAGTTTCAGTGCAGTTTCAAGTGCACTTGTAGTGCAAAGTGTCTACGCCTTTAGTAAATAACACCCAACAATGCTTTGTATAAGGTTACACAATCACGCCATTTTCAGAACTCCCCACATTGCTGTCAGGGTCAGCTAAAACAAACATAAGCAGTAAATGTCACCAAAGATTTGCTTTTTTTTATTTGATAAAGGCTTCACAAATTGTCTGGCATATTGATGGCCCCCCTACCCGCAAAGAACTCAAGGTATCTTAACCGGACATCACGGGCATTCAGGGAGGGCAAGCCAGGACGGCCACTTTCAAGCGCCGTCAGGGTTGTTACATTTAGAATTCCGGCCTCAGGCCCAACTGAGCCAGCATAGTTGGCAGAATGTTGGCATAAAAAGTTATGTAGAACACATCACGCCAGGATTATATGATTAAGTTTATACTCCACCATATGGATGGGTGTCAGAAATAGGCGGAACCGGCTGGCCATGATTCCAAATGTGTTCTCCACCACTCTTCTGGCTCTGGCCAGCCGGTAATTAAAAACCCTCTGTTCCGGGGTGAGGGTCCTCATTGGAAATGGCCGCATAAGATGGTCCCCCAGCGCAAATGCTTCATTCACAACGAAGACGAATGGGAGTCCTTCCACATTGTCTTGTGGAGGTGGCAAGTCCAATCTGCCATTCTGGAGACGCCTGTAAAACTCTATCTGGGCAATGACTCCACCATCGGACATCCGGCCATTCATCCCCACGTCCACATACAGGAAGTCGTAATTAGCCCACACCACCGCCAACATCCCAATATTATTGAACCCCTTGTAATTATAATAGTATGACCCCGAGTTGGGTGGTGGGACGATGTGGACGTGTTTCCCATCAATTGCCCCTCCACAGTTAGGAAAGTCCCACCACTGGGCAAAGTGGGAGGCCACAGTCTGCCATTCCTGTGGCGTGGAAGGAAACTGTTGAGGAAAACAAAAAAAATTAGTATTTTTGCACATAAACATGGAAAGCAGATTAGACACAAACATTCTTGGCCAACATTCAGATAACATTTATTAAGGGGCATTTTAAAACACCAAAGTATAAGGTACACCTATCATATTCCCCCTCCCCCCTCTCATGGGCCATTTCTAACATTATGGGGGGGGAATCTTGGACAGGTAACCCTCTTCACTTCATTGAGAGATGAATGCCTAAATAATTGGTATTACTTGGAACAGCCCCTCCTTAGTTACACTATTGGCAGCCCACTGGACAGGTAAGAAGTGTCAGAATACAAAGATATAAATACACACTGTACACATTTGAGCACATTTGGACATTCTGCTATTACCTATCAAGATAATAATAGGATACAAAAACTTTAAACAGTACCATTTGAAAGTATACAGGCAGGCCCTTGCACTACATGCTTTGGGGAATTCATCCATAAATCTGACCACAAAAGGGATGTGTATAGTGTGTATGGGCTTGGCAAAGTCAGCAGATAGATGATTGAGGAATGATAGAGAATTGGGATCAGCTGACTTAGCAGTTGGGAGGAGGGAGGGTTCCAAATGATTTTGGGACACCACAAAAAAAAGCCTCTGGCACCCTGCCTGAATTTAAAGCACAAATCACATTTAAAAACATTTTAGGGGGTGTTTGGGGTAAAGCACTACTATGGAGCTGATAAAATACATTGTTAAGTGACTACATGAGGTGAATATAGGGCCAGGAGAACATGCTGGGGAGGTAAGTGAAGGCAAATATGTATGAAGGACTAAAAAAATAATTACATTAAAATCCAGCATGCATGAGGACAAAGGGGACATTCACAGCATATTACAATCATGGTAATTAGGGAACGAGGAAAGAAATACAATATATTAGCAAACATTCAATACAATAAAATGTGATATTAAAGGATAAAAATCTTACCTTCAAATACTCCTTCTGTAGGACCTGGATGATGGCAGAACAGGTCTCTGGAATAATGAGACCCAGAGCCTGGGGGGAGATGCCTGTCGAGAACTTGAGGTCCTGCAGGCTTCTCCCTGTCGCCAAGTACCGCAGGGTAGTGATGAGCCTCTGCTCCGGAGTGATGGCTTGCCTCATGCAGGTATCCTGCCTGCTGATATAGGGGGTCAGCGAAGCCAACAAATGGTGAAAAACGGGGTCCGTCATCCTGAGAGTTCCTGAAATCATCAGGATTATTCTCACGGATCTCATGGAGCAAAGGAATATGAGAGAACTGGTCAAGCTGAAGCAACCAATTCTTGGTCCATGAACTCCTCCCCACCCTGTTCATGGACTGGACTTGTGTCAAGGTCAGGACCCCAACACCAAGCCCCCACACAGCATGAACTCTACGAGGAGTACGTATACGCAACATGGTTAGAAAACGGTCGGCTGCTCAGAACACAGTAACAGAACGCACTGAAGAACAGCAAGGCCTGTGAAGAGCGACCTTAAAAACAGTAACAAACTAACAAGAACACAATGACAAAGTCACGCGTAGCTTGCTTGCACGCACTGAAGAGCAGATACAAGCCCACAAGCACAAACTGAACCGCAGAAAACGATCTGAAAGCCACGAGTCTGAAAAAGCGCGAATCGTCTCTCACCAAACTTTTACTAACACGAGATTAGCAAAAGGAGCCCAAAGGGTGCCGCGCCTGGTTCTGAACTGGCCTTTTCTAGTCTCGTCGTACGTGGTGTACGTCACCGCGTTCTTGGCGATCGGAAATTCCGATAACTTTGTGCAACCGTGTATATGCAAAACAAGTTTGAGCCAACATCCGTTGGAAAAAATCCATGGATTTTGTTGTCGGAATGTCCGATCAATGTCCGATCGTGTGTATGCGGCATAAGTGTACTGCATCCTCTGCACAGTGTGCACCTAAAGCTACCGTAAGAAATTTACTGGTGTTCTTCTGATCATATTAGTACCGCAGGCAGGCAGCTGCAGTATTTACAGTTAGTGTACTGCGTCCTCTGCACAGTGTGCACCTAAAGCTACCTAAAGACAATTGCTGTTGTTCTGATCCTATTAATACCACAGGCAGGCAGCTGCAGTATTTACAGTTAGTGTACTGTGTCCTTTGCACAGTGTGCACCTAAAGCTACCTGAAGAAAATTGGTGGTGTTCTTCTGATCCTATTAGTACCTCAATGTTCGACCGTGTGTACGGGGCATTACTCTTAGTATCTAGCTCTCTGATCTGCTCCGCCATCCGTCTGGAGGTCTCCTGGAATCTTTTTTGTATACTGTGATACTGTTGCTTCAATTATGCTAGTGGCTGCCTCGGTTGGGGATCTCTTTTGTGGGTGCTTGGTGTTTCAGCATAATCCCTCTTCTTCTTCTGCATGAGGGGCTCTACCCCACTTTTATTCAGAGTTCACTGGAAATGGACTTTGCTGGCCGTCAACTCTGATTGTCTGGAGCTTGTAGGGCTTTCACCTGGACCCTCTGGGTGGGTTAGGCAGAACTTTGTTTTATTAGCCAGTTGTACACTTATACCTTTGAAGTTTTCTGGGATCCCCTTTCTCCATTCCAACAGTGCATGAGTGTGAGAGGTTTTACTATCGGTTCTGACATCAATCACCCACACCTTTCTGTCTGGGAACGGGGCCTTTACCACTTGTCTGACTTGTTCTTCCTCCCAGGCCTCACCTGGGAGCTCAATTGCCATGCTCGCTTCTGAGTGGGCACCTTCTGCCTTGCACCACCGAATCACAGTGGTGGGGTCCATCCTGGTGCCCACAGGGGTACCCTCTGTAGGGGGTTTGATTGCAGAATCGGAGAAATCCCGGACGAGCCCCCACGTGTAGCACTGACCCCCTAAGGAGCTGCTGATTGTTGATTGGGCCTGCACTCTGCCTCTCATCCCCAGAAAATGAACTCGACCCCCTTGGCACAACTGTGTGGTGATGTTATTGTAAGACCCAATGGTAAAGAGTAACACAATAAAAACACAATATATTGTATATTTACCGTCACCCAGGTATCCATCACTCCACCAGCTGTAGCAATAGATAGAGTCTCACACCAATTGTTAATTAACCACATAAACAGTTTACTGGAAGAACTTGTTCAACACATTATACACAGCGGTAATCCCAATATAAAAAGTAAAAATAATAACAATCAAGATGCTGGTGGAAACCAAACCTCAGTGGTCACTTGAGAAGCATATGCAGACAGGCACAAAGTGGGACCTGTATTCTATATGGTAGATCCCTTATATTGAACAAATTCCCACTCCCTCCTCAGAGCATACACACATTAAATAGGCAGTGCACTCAGATACAATGCAGCAGTGTAATACAGTACATGTATATCTATGACATATGCTCAAGGGCTCCCCCTAGGTTGTAATGCAGATCTCAGAATATGTATAACAAGGTAAGAACGCTTTATGGTGAATAGTAAAGTCTCTCTTGCCTTCTTCCTCCTCAGCTAGCTTATTAAACTGCAGTATTTTTAATCCAGGGAACAAGTGAGTAACAAAATATAGTAAAGGTGATACGTAGATAACTGTGTGCTAAGTTATATAAAGCACCTACTGTATAGAGATCTTCTTCCTTGCTGAAGCATGCAACTCAAAATTAACTCTATAGTACAGGGAAAACGAACTCTGAGGTTTCACTGCACACAGTCTTTGAATAAGTGAAACCGCTTCTGTGGGACTACAGGTCTCACCAGCCTTCTGGGACCTATTTGCACAGTAACAAAGTATTAAAGCAGTCTGGGCAAGTGCCCGCTCACCACACAGAGCCAAGATGCTTGTACTGCTCCGCTTCTCTGCTATGCTTCTGATATCTCAGTCCCACTTCAAGCTGGCGCTGGCACACTGCACTGTTCCTTCTAATGGTTGTTGACTGCATGCAAGGAAACTTTCGGGTTATCTTGAGCACTCCAATCCATCCACACGCTGATCCAGCACACTGTGTTCTGGAATTCCTTAGAGGCCACCCAATTCCACCCTGTACCAACAGGCCACAGTCTTCCAATCGCACACCCACAGCTCCCTGCAGGCAGGTCTTTAATGGTGTCCCAGCAAGAGAGAGAAATGTGCCACGCCTGTCCCTTATAAATCCTTACCCAGCAGGCTGTTCGGTGGCTTGGCCTTGTGGGTAGGTAGTTCCATTGCTTTGTTTTATGGCTTAATGAAACCAAACAAAAGTCTTAGTAACATTGGAATGGACACTAGAGGGAGCCAAACTATTGTTTAAAGAACATCACATAATTTATATAGAAACTTAGGTGGCAAACACCCCTGCGCTACATACTCCCCCTGCTTTGAATCTTTGGTCCCCAAAGATTTTCAAAATTTGTGACCTGTTACAAGTTTTTTATTCAAACGATGACACAAAACTGACAAAGTAGCCTCCCACCAATTATCATGTGAAGGGAGACTGTTCTGTACACCTGCTACTGACACCGTGGTGTCTTGTATAGATGTGCCAGGGGGTGAGACGGCATTGTCCTCCACTAAATTGGCAGTGGATGGACCAAGCATCTCAGAAGTTCTTTTTGCAGTAGGACAAATCTCCTCAGAGCATTTGCCCAGCACATCATAGGTCAGACTCTTTGGTGGTTGGATAATTCTCTTTGTTCTTTGCTCTTTGGGTTTTGGTGATATCTGCACACTGATACTGTCTTTCTCCACTTCAGCCTCCGGTATTTCAGTATCTTGTATCTCAGCTTCACTGGAGGGCAAGAACCCTCAGAGTCTGTTTCCAGCATGGACTGTGGATAATCTTCAGGATCTTCTTCTTCACTGTCTTCATCATTTGTTGCAAGAGGCCTAGACTGGGGCCTAGGCACTGGTCGAGGTTTCTGAGACGTGATGGATGTGGATGGTAAATCCTGCTGAGGAGTTACCCGGACCGCTTCTGATAGGGGCAAAAGGTGGTTTCAATGCTAAGTCTTTAATGGCCCTGTACTTCCTTCTGGCCGAATCTGGTACACTGGCAGCCCTGAAAGTTGTTTGCATATAACATAGGGCTGTGACTTCCAATGGTCAGCCAATTTATGCTTCCCAGTTATACCCAGATTCCTCAACAACACTCTGTCTCCTGGTTGTAGGTCTTGTACCCGCACCCTGAGATCAAAAATTTCTCTTGTTCCTCTGTCATCTGATGCAGCTTGAGCCTTATTGTAGGCGGTCTTCAGGCTTCTCCACAGTCTGTCCACATACCCTCTATGAGAAGTTGCTGAGGTATGGTCCAGAGATGTGCCGAAAGCCAGATCCACTGGTAGCCTGGCTTCCCGTCCAAACATCAGGCGATATGGAGAGTACCCTGTGGCATCACTTGTAGTACTGTTGTAAGCGTGTACTATGGCCACTATGTGCTTACTTCAGTGTTGTTTATGCTCAGAGGTTAGAGTTCCCAGCATGTTTAAAAATGAAAACAAACAAAAGTCTTAGTAACAATAATTGGAATGAACACTAGAGGGAGCCAAACTATTGTTTAAAAAACATCACATATTTACATAGAAACTTAGGTGGCAAACACCCCTGCGCTACATTTTTTTGATCATTTTTATTCCTATTACAAAGAATGTAAACATCCTTTGTTATAGAAATAAACATGACAGGTCCTCTTTATTAATTAATATGAATACGTGTTGCGCAAACCAAAATAAATTGATACTTAAAAACAATAACCTCAAATGATCCGAGATATAAATAAATAATCAAATCGTCAGACAGATAAATTCACACAACAATGCATAAAAGTAATACAATTAAAGTAAAGTGCACATGTGTTAAAAAGTGCATAAAAGTGCATATTGTCCATATCGGATGATAAATAAGGTGCCCAGTTTTCATCTTCAGTGTAGGCAGCTTCAGTGTGATAACATAAAGACAAATGGTATACTTCCACCTGATCATGACACCACAGTGCTCCCAGTCTTCTCACCTTAATGAGTAATCAAATAGGCTTTGATGTAGAAATCATCCTCTATCAACGCTAGCCCACTTGTAGGCCTTCAGTTGATTTGGATATCCTATGATGGTCGTTCCTTTAACACTTCCTCACATGCACTTATCCATATGTTAGGGTGTAAACAAAGAAGCCTCATATAGTGTAATGTTGCTAATAAAATTAGTTTTTAATTAAAGGAATAACTCTTACCTCAAAAAAGCAGTAAAAACCCCTTTGATATCATATACTCAGCATGTAAATGCTCTCCAAACATCACTTCTGGGTCTGGGATACCCTACATGTTACGTCACGCCCACGTGACTACATCAAGTCCTCTTTATTGAGAGATCTGAGGTAAAAAAAGACACAGATCTCTCATTTACCTTTTAAAAGCAAAAATAAATCCTATCAATCTGCCCGAGGACCTGACATGATGTCAGAGGTTGCTCCAGTCCTCCAAGGGCATAGAGCCAAGTGAGGGCTATCTTGCCCTCACTTGGCTTCTTGCCTAGCCATCGGCCACATCAGATTGATTCTGAGCTTACCAATGGCTCTGGTAAGCTCAGCATTGACTGGGAAACAGTGGGAGGGGGGAAAAGAAATTGGAAGTTCCCCATGGGGTTTTTTAGCAGCAATGATAGATCAAAAAAAGAAGTTTTGTAAAAAAAGATTTTATTAACAAAGTGCTCTGGACATAAATTATGCAATACAAGAGTTTAAAACATGAGCTCTGGTTTACATGATACGAGACACAATAGGTTGGATAACAAATCAGACAGTGAATTGTATCATAAAGGATTATAGGTGGTATGCATATAATAATGCTACCTACAATGTTAGTTATAGCTATACTGTCCGATGTTAGAGAAAACCCCAATGCATTTCAACCTTATAGGGTCATGGTCTTCCTCAGGGGGTCCTTATAACTCTACAAGGGCATCAAAAGAATTCAGAGTCTTAATATTGTTTAATACATCTTCTATATAAATTAGTTTGAAATAATCACTTTATATTTACCCTCTATACCATATGGGCTCGTTTATCCAGAGACTTCTTTAAAAACATGGAAGAAAACAGAAAGTTCCCCCACTTATGATCCTGGGTTCTGCTGGAGCATCGTCCCCTACCTACATCCCAAAGGGGAGGCAAAGCTGACCCGTGAGGCTTACGAATGGTCACAGATAGAGTGGCCCTCCCACACAAAACCGGAGAAGGGGAAGGGATAACCAGAGCACCTAAAAACTACCATAATAGTAAAAATTAGTATATTATCTATATTTTGAGATATGTAAAGTTGTATCAGTATTCTAACCCAAATATACAAGGTGTTTATATATAATGTGTAAGGGGCAGAGAGCAATCATTAGAGTTATTTAGACACCAAAGAGTGTATATATCAATGTGATGTGGCTTGCTAAAAATATCAATATACATCATGGATTTATTTAAAAAATTGGTGTCACATCATGTTATAACTTAATTTGGACTTAGAACAAAAGTGTGGTGCTGTCAAAGGTGAAAAGAGCGATGAAAAAATGAATACTGATAAAAGTGCAAAGTGACTGATGGTGAAAAAAGAACATGCTGTGCAGCCTTACCCCTAAAAAGAGAGGGGAGGGTTTTGCCAGAGTGCAAGTGGTAAAAGGAACAAAATGTGCGATATGAATCCTCTTATCGGAGAGGATTACTAGAAAACAGAAGTGCAAAACGTGCATTTTGCTGTCAAACAATGGGGAGTGGACATAAAAAACACCAAGAGGTGCGTTAAGCCTGATGAATGAAATAATAAAACACAGGGAGTAGGAGTGAAGATAAAAATGGCAGTGAAGGGGGCGTGGCCTGGACATTGCTGAATGAGGGCGCACTCTTTGTGAGCTCCTGGCTTTCCCCTACCATTCTCGGCATAATCTATCCTATACAGCCTCACTCAACGGCATGCTAGCAGTCAAACGATACCGGACACGATCGACGGCACAGAGACATCAACCCCGCACTTCTCAGGGTGAGATACAAAGATTCTTTAGGAACACGGCCCGTCTCTCCCCAGGCGCCATAGCTACGGAGCCTCGTGGTCCTGGTGCACTAGACTCTCTACCCTCGCCTGGCCTGTTCCCTGACCCAGATTCCCTCTCAGGAACCCCCGCACTCCTCCGCTCAGCAATGTCGGAGATGTCAGCCTCCCCCAACAGACGAGAATCGGCTCACATGGAAGGAGAAATCAGAGCACTACTCCAGGCTTTGCCTACAAAACAGGACATAGAAACATTAATACAACGTGTGGAGGAGGCTCACTTCAGGGACATTCAAGCAGTGAGATAGGAGATTAGCTCTCTGTCGGACAGGTTGGAAACCTGGGGAAACGTCTATCTCTTCTCTGGAAGCCAGAGTAGGAGCTCTGGAACAGTCCAAGGTAACACAGGCAAAATCAACAGCTTTGTTGCAACTGCATTTAGAAGACTTGGAAAACAGGAGCCGCAGGAACAACCTGCGGCTCCGAGGACTCCCAGAAGCAACACACTCTGAAAACCTTTAAGACACAGTGACTGCCATTTTTCAGAGGGTCCTGGCGTCACCGCAATCGGTCATCAAAATGGATAGAGTCCATAGGGCCCTGGGTCCAAAATTGCCAGACCCGACCAGGCCCCGGGATGTGGTGTGCCGCATCCATAAATACTCCCTGAAGGAGCAGATTGTACGTAAAGCATGGGAGTGCGGAGAGGTGGACTTTGATGGGGCATCCATCAGGATCCTCCCAGACCTCCCCCGTGCTACCCTATAATGACGCGCCCGCCCCGTAGCCCGCCTACGCTACTTGATATAGCAAGAGATCAGGGTTTGATGTACAGATGGGGATACCCGCTCTCTGTCACTTTCAGAAAAGAGTCTGCTTTCTTCACTCTCCGCACACCATCCGACCTGCCGGACCTGTTTGAGTTCCTGGGGGCGGCGCCCATTCAGGTTCCCAACTGGCTCCAAGTCTTGCCGGGACCCACGAGTCTCCCTGGCCCTATAGGATCCAGGGGTTCTTTCCCAGCACGCCCGCAGAGACAACGGAGGAGACCGAGAGCCCCATCGGGAGAACGATCCCGGGAATCGTGAGTGCAATGGACATTAGTCTACTTGAGTTCATACCACAGTTTTCTCAGTTTTTTTTTTTTTCTCTTGACCACTAATGTTTCAATCAGACGTTCTAAGTTGTCCCCTCTGAAGGTTCTTCACAGCGGGTCCCCCTCCTTCTTCGGCTGTGTCTATCCAAACCCCCACATAGGCATGCGTTGTTTTTGTTGTGGGCTAAATGTGCGATTCAAGTCTCTTTCCCAGTCAGCAATGAAACTTAGGTGGGGATCTGAGGGAGTGATCAGAAGATTATACATGCTCGAGAGCATGTGTGGTAATGTCCCTTCTGTTGCACATATTTCCTCTAAGGTTGTGAGAGGTTGATCGAAATTGCTTGAGGGGGGGAGAGTCCTAAGGAAGTGGGAGAGTTGGAGAGCATTCCAGAATTTCAGTCGAAAAGGTCCCTCTGGATCCATAAGCAGTGAGGGCCATTTTCCCTGTATTAAGAAGTGTGAGGCCTGCTCATACTCTGAATGTAGTAGGTGTTTGAAGGGTTCTTCCTTATAGCCCGGTGTAAAAAGCGAGTTCCCTAGAATTGGGGAGATTGGCGAGGTTTCGGATGAGAGGGACCCCTTTTTTAACAGAAGAGGGCACACTCTTGCAGTCTGGCCGATTAGCGGGTGCGACTTTACCTTATTAGGCAAGAAATCATAACACCATGGAGCCCTTTTCAAAGGGACAGGGCTCTGATCTTGTTCAAGCTGAATCCACATCTTGAGGGTTTCATGCCTACACCAATCAACCAGTCTACCGAGGTGAACTGCCTGGTAGTAATTATGTACATCTGGTACTGCTAATCCCCCACATTGCTTTGGCAATGTGAGTTAGGATCTCTTCAAGCGGGGGTGTTTGTGGGCCCATATAAATTCTAAAAATGCTTTTTGTACTTGTTGGAAATAAATAAATGGGATATGGACGGGCAAAGTCTGTAGGAGGTATAGAAATTTGGGGAGTATACTCATTTAAAGAATATTGCAGCGGCCAAACCACAAGTGTAGACCAGAGTACCACTTATTGAGGAGCATTCTGACCTTTTCAAGTAACGGGGGGAATTCAGTTCAAAGACCTTTGATGTGTGGGCTGAAATTATTGTACCCAGATATATCAATGCCGTATTGTTACATTTTAACCTAACATTCGACTGAAGTTGGACTTTAAGTGACTGAGACCATATTCAAAGACATGGTCCCTTTGGAACATGTTTGTCTATTCTGAAGAGGGTCACACTTTATTTGAAGATGCGACCCTCGACTAAAGTTGTAGTAATAAGACACTAAAGTTCTGGAGACCTTTTCCCCCTCCTCCTTTTTTTTTCCCTCCACTTCACCCCCCCTTCCCTACCCGTTATCCCATCTACTGCCTCTCCTTCTATCTTTCTCTACTTTCTGCTCTCTTAGTCTTCTATACCCTATCTCTCCTTTTCCTTTCATGCTCTGTGATTTTACATTTGCAACTATTTTATTATTATTAAATTAAAAAGAGATGTAAGGGCCACGTGGGACCACCATACTGAACAATGTATCTTTTGGTAGCATTGGGCAACTTGTTGTCTTACCATTTTCTATCTCTTCTGTACTGACTTTTGTATGTTCTGTACACATTGTTATGTTGTTTATTTTTTGTCAAGGGTCCATGGACCTCTCACTTGATTAAATAAAAGATTTATAAAAAAAAATGGCAGTGAATAAAAGATGCCGCTATAAATTAATGTGTTATGAGATAGAAAATAATTTGCTAGTATAGAATATATAGTTGTCTCAGCAAGTATATACACAGCTGCCAGGGATATTAAAGACTAAAGAAGTGAGTCTTTAATGAGACATATGAATAAAGGTGCCCCTATGAGTAAAAGTGCTGATGCTATGAAAAAAATATGATCCCTCAGCAAATATAAGAAAGATACCAGAAATATTTGGTGCTGGAGAAGTGAAAAAGAAAAAGAAACCATAGAAATCAATACCTGGTTTCTGTATTAAAAAATGTTGAACCACTGTAGCATCCAACATAAAATGCACAGTGTCTAATAACCAAAATCAAAGGACATGTGCATAAAAGCCCTAAGTGAGAGAAGAATTGTCATATAAGTGACATAGATTTTACAAGTAGATTAGCAATAGTGCAGCTTCACCCTCTATTTTTTGTATATCCTTACCCGGTGGCTTTTTGAGGTGTCATGCTCATGTCAGGGATCAACTGAACGATCCCAGCAGGGAACATCTCTATATATGCTCCTTGGGTAAATGAGTAATTGCTAACAGGTGCTCAAGGTAATACCTGAATCCATCCCTCCGGAGGGAGGGGCCGTTGGGAAGCGGAGTGCATCCCCACTGTGGCCATCCCGGCATTCCGGTGAGCAAGTTGCTCCGGACACCTCTGTCACCTCCACCATAAACAAAGTGACTGGAGATGAGCCGCGCACATGCGCGGTGAGAGCACCCCCGGCCTGGGCCGGGAGGCCACCCCGCGTACGTGCGCAACATGAACTCCTCGTCCGAAAGTGGACACCGAATGCCGCCGGCAGGTTAAAAAGCTCCACCTAGTGGTGGATGTTGAAACCATGGGTGTTGCCTAGAAGGGGAGATGCTATATTTCCATCTCCCCACCCTGCCGCCAGATCAGAAATTACACATCCCAAGGTGCAAGGGAAGGACAGTGGCAGCAGTCCGGTATCTGGGGGAAATAGAAAAAGAAAAAAGAAAAAACTCATACACATAATTAACTATTTGAATTTTGCATCAATTGATCTATTACAATGTCCAAAAGTTAAGCAGACTAATACAGTTACAAATGCATGGCTTATTATTTGTATTTTGTAATGAGCAAAAGGAAGAAAAAAGGTTACACTGTAAAGACTATAACCTGAAAAAAGATATCAATCCAGAAAAATGCGTAAAAGACATCCCTAAAGCTTTTTTCAAAAAGAAGGGCTACCAGGAGGGGCGGATAGATAGATGAGGGGACAATGAAGGGCTTTTTTTATGCCCTCTCCATCTTCCTCCTCCTTCCCTCAACTATATCCTCCTAGCTAGTCTTCCCTGAATTAAAGCCCTTCAGGAAAGGGATGTATGAGATAGACTCATTTAAACCTGGATATGAGGTAGCCCCAAGTCTATATATCCCTTTTTGCTCGATTTGTAAGAGCCTTTTATTCCAATTGCCGCCTCTTCCCGGAATGTGAATCCGGTTTAGGGCGGCAAAGGTAATTTAAGTATCCCATAATTATGTTGAGTAACCACGTGTCTTCCTAGGGGGAGGTAGATATTGCTTATTTCTATGCTATAGACATGTTTAGATGTTCGGCACCAGAATTTCTGCCTGGTTTTACCCACATAAAATGTGCCGCACTCACAGGTCATTAAATAGACTACTGCGGGGGTCTGGCAGTTTACAAAATGTTTGGGTTTAAAGACCTGGCCATTGGGAAGTGTAAATACTTTTTCTTTTCTTATCCACGGATAATGAGCGCAGTGTCCACAGGGAAAAGTTCCATATATGGAACAGTGTTTTTTATTTGATTTTCAGTATTCGCTTTTTACCAATTTACCTTTTGAAGATGCAGCGCATTTGAAAGTAGTGGAGGGGACCGGAGAGACAAAATGCCTCACTTTGTCATCATCTGTAAGGACGGACCAGTGTTTTGCAATGATGTTGCGGATTTGCTGATGATGTCATGAGTATCGTATGATGATACGTGAGGGATCTACTTCCTTCTTTCTTCTTGTTTGTGGTCTAAACAACAATGTTTCACGAGCCTGTGAAATGGTTCAATTGTATGCTTGTTTTAAACAACATCGGTTGTAACCTCTATCAAGCAGTCGATTCTGGAGCTTTCCAGCCTCGATTTTGAAAAGTGTATCATTTGAACAGCTTCTCCTCAACCAGAGATACTGTCCATATGGAATAGAATTCTTCAGGGGGGTAGGATGGAAGCTCTCCACGTGCAAAATGTGCTTTTTCTGTATAATGTACTGGTTAGATTCCCTTGTGTGTCACACTCAACTTTTACATCTAGAAAAGTCACAGATTTAGCATCAAAATTCATGGTAAATTTCAGATTAAGACTATTCGTGTTTATATGGTTAAAGAATTGGATCAATGTTTCCTCAGGGCCTTCCCAGATGATGAAGATGTCATCAATGTACCTGAGCCATGTGGTGACATGGCCCAGGTACATGATGAGATCCTCATCACTGAAAAGTGACCGCTCCCACTCCCCGGGTACTGATTGGCGTAGGATGGGGCACAACACACCGTGCACCTGAAGGTATTGGGAGCCGTCAAAACAGAAATAGTTGTTATTAAGATTGTGGTCTAATCCACTCAAAATAAAATCATTCAAAGCCTTATTGTACCATGACCCTTGTTGTAATACATTGTGAATAGCCTGAAGTCCTTTTCCGTGTGGGATTGAACAATATAGGGCTTCAACGTCTATTGTAAAAAGAAGTGAATTTTCAGAGAGTTTTAATTCGTTTATCATCTGTAAAAAATGAATAGTGTCCTTCGTAAAGGAGGGTAATGCTACCACAAAAGGCTGAAGATACGAGTCAATTACCCTACTTAGATTTTCCGAAATCCCACCATTACCTGAAATAATTGGTTGCCCTGTGATTTGGGTGGAAATTTTGTGGATTTTCTGGAGGCTGTAAAATGTGGGTGTTCAAGGATGTTTAGTCTTAATAAAATCGTATAGATCTTTATTGATTGTACCATTGCGGTATGCATGATCAATTAGATTATAGAAGGCTTGATTGGATTTTACAATGTGTCCAGTGTGAATGGTTTTATACCATTCTCTGTTATTCAATATATTACGGCACATTGTTCTATACATTTTGTTGTCCATCAGGACAACATTGCTTCCTTTATCTGATGGCTTCACAACAATTGAATGATTCATACGTAGGGATTCTAGTGCTTCATTTTTTTCAGCGGATAAATTATGTGAAATATTAGTACTACAGGATATTTTAGCAATATCCTTGAGTGTCTGTCTGATAAATGTAGCTACACTCAAATTTGTTTGTAGTGGCGGAAATTTATTGGATGTTTTTTTTAAAGAGAGTTACTGGATTCAGGGTGGATTTATTCACCTCTTCAAATAATTTATCAAGATTCAATTGATCTATCAAGTCATCTGAGTTACTCTCTTGGAATAATAGAGTCAGATCCCATAGGGCTTTGAACTCTCTCATGATATATTTTGACCAGTCAGTTGTATCTGTTTCGATAGGTGTTGACTCATATTGACACTTTAACAACAATTTTCGAGCAAACAGATGCATGTCCGTGACTAATTCAAACATATCAAAATTTTGTTGAGGGCAGAAGCTCAAACTCTTCGAAAGGAGGCGAGTTTCTGCTTATGTAATGGAGTGTGAGGATAGCTTAATCACATTTAGGGGTTGTGTTGTAACCGGATTACATGCGGGTCCATCCCTCTCCTAGTTTTGTTGGGTTGTGGGGAGCTCACTCCCCTTGTGGAGTTTAAAGACCTCTGAGGTACTGAGCGTTCAAGCAAATTTGAAGGTTGATTAGTTGCAGCAGCAACATCTGATAATGATGAGTCGGATTCACCAGGAGCTGTATAGGAGGATTCCCCTCCTCTTGGTGATATAGGCAAGCACTAATTGAGACTGCTTTGTTGGGTGTAATCCGAATCAGTGTGTACTGAGCATTTTTTATGGTCTTGTTCTAGAGAACCTCTGTTGGTTCTACTCCTCTTTTGGTGTCCTCTCCCTCTATTGTTGATGTTTCTGTCCTGATTATACCTGGGAGGGGGGAGTTGGATTTCAAATGGGTGATTGATTTGTGCAATTGAGGACGGTCTTGTGCTCGTCCTCTCGAATATGATTTGTTATTCAGCCATTTGTAGGCTTTACCCTCTGAAAAAGATGTCTTATCCCTCCAAAATTTTGCTTCTTTATTCTGGAGGATGTTTTTATTGTAAGCTGCTAAATGTTCTTTTAGCTGGGTTTGCAGCTTAAGGTACAGTGCATGGCCTTTAAATTGGGCCAGCTGTATCTCCAAAGAGTTTAATTGTAAATCGATTTGGGCTGTCTGTTTAGTATATTCTTTGATAAGTATGGCCATCATTACTTGTGAACAGCTTTGTAAATTGTTCTCCCATTCTTTTTTACACTCTTCACTAATTAATTCCAGATTTGGAAAAATCTGAATCCGCAACCCAAAGGGGTTAATCTTCTCTTCCCACCAAAAAAGGGTGGATTTTTTCTCTAGAATTCTACTAAGTTTCTGGACAAGTTTCGGACTAAGTTTCTTCCACATGCTATAGTAAGTAAAGTAAATCCTGCTACTGGGACCACTTTTATCTGAAAGCCGGCTGCCTAAGGGAAAAAAACAACACTGCTACAATAACAATGGTATTTAACATCAAAGTAATGATGTACATTCCCAGTTAGGTGGCCGGCAAGTGGTTAAGAGAATGTAGCATTGGAAGAAAATTATTGGTCTTATTTTACTACTCCAAAAAGATCATTCCATCACCTTAAAGTGGTTCTAAAGGCAAAAAATTTTCACCTTAATGCGTTCTCTGCAAAAAAACTTTCAATGTCAGCAACCCCTAGCCCCTTTTAAATACTTGCCTGAGCCCTCTCTCAATCCAGCATTGTGACTGTCTGCAGAGGGTCTTTTCTCCTCTTTTCTCACAGGGGGCTTGGCAGCAGTTGGATCCATTGGCTCCTGCGCTGCAGTTAAATCCTGAGGGCAGAAAGAGGGGACAAGGCTGAGTCGCGCTGTGTGTGTCAATAAAATCACACATCATGGCTCAGGGTCAAGCCCAAAGGTGTGCCTCCATAGCAAGTAGCTTGCTTTGGGGGCACACTTAGAAGAGAAGTCTTAAGCAATGGCGGAGGGCCAGAGAAGAGAAGGTTTGGGCCCATTCTGTGCAATACCATTTCGCAGAGCAGGTAAGTATAAAATTCGTATTATTTTTAAAAAAAAAGCATCTTTACAACCAATTTAATTTGTGAAGTTGGCAAATTAACAAGGGGGTCTCACATTAAGTAGGGGGCAATCAAACAGGATTTATTCCTGATAGATTGACTAGAATGAATATATGAAGGCTCTTTAACAACCTACAATATCCCCATGCCCATTCCAGTGCACATATAATAGTGTCCTGTAAACCTCTGTAAAGCCTTCAACAGTGTTGAATTGCCCTATTTACTTTGGATACTGCACCTCTATTTTTTCTTGCTTGTTGGATCAAACTGCTCTTTAAGGACCCAGTATCAAAAGAACAGGTAAAAAACATTACCGCTATCCTCTTTGCTGTTAAAACTAGATATCAAAGTATGTGATGCTCTAATACACTCTACACCTGACACAGTGGACTTGACTATTGGCACACAGAAGGTACCCTGTACCGCTTCCACAATTTTCCGTTAGAAGCATTGAAGCAATTCGGGATTCTGGTTCTGTCTAATTTGGTTTTGTGTCAATTGGGAGAATTCTTTTTTAAATACATGAGGCTGCTACTCAAACTGTTTGCTCAAATTCACAACTGCAAATTGTAAACTCCTAGGAGTGATGATACAACTACCTTTGCAATCCTACAATATCCAACCCTTGATTTCTTTGCAACAGGAAATTAAACAATAGATGGATCCCCCTTAGATTTCATGGGCAGTGTTAATCTTCTAAGAATTATTTTCTTACCTAAACTGTTATATATTCTAGCTAATGCTTCCTGCAAAATAACTGTTTAAAAAAATAATGTTATTTGCTCTACATTTTTTTGGCAGAAGTGAAACCCCAGGATTGCTCTGGAAACTACCCACGCGTGTGGTAGGCTTAGCTTTCCCAGACTTCCACAATTACAACGTAGAGGCCCAAATAGTACAAATCCATGACTGGCTCACTCCAACATCAGCTAATGTTTGCATTGCAACCAAAGCTGCAATGACGACCTCTTTTCAATCTCTATATAACATAGTATAGAGGCAGTGTACTGAGATCCAACTGGAGATTCTGGAGAGAAATACTGAAAATTATTAAAAAGGTCAGTAGGGTGGAGCGCATGCGCGAGAGTTCCGAGATGGCCGCTTGAGCCAGGAGCTCTGCACCTCACCTTTTCAGAAGCGCCCAAGACGCCTTTCCGACCTCGCTCGACAACCGTTTCAACGGCACCGGAACTCCCCAAGAACTGGAGCTCAACCCCATATGCTCGGATCCGGGGCTAGATGAAACCTGATCCCACAATTTGCTGCCTCCACCCACTCAGGGTGCACCAAGATGGCCACCGCGGCCACTGCTGCCTCACAGATCCACGCTGCCCTTACTGAAACAACCCCGGATCACAGGCAAGTGCTGACCCCGGCCCTGCTACACATCACCCCTGGGTCCCATAGCTTCGGAATGCAGGCACAGACGCCCTCACTGGCCTCCACAGAGTCCCTGCTCGGACACACGTTTGGGGTTCAGGCCTTCTCCCCTGCAGGCCCAATGGCATCCATCTACACTGTTCCTGCCTCCCTCAGCTCATCGTCCCAAAACACCCAGCTGCTGGTGGAGGATCTTTTCTCTAAATTCTCCACTCTCCTGGAAAGGGGTTTAGAGGCCACAGCTGCTAAGATAACAGGAGAAATTAAAGCGGACCTACAAAATATCGGCTCCAGGATGGACGCCATTGAAGGCAAACTAGATCAGACTGCAGCAGTCTCTCACCAGAACTCAGACCTGATCCAATCCCTCCAAGACCAACTGGACATTCTCCCGCATAGATGACTTGGAGAACAAATCTAGGAGGCTTAACTTTAGAATCAGGGGGCTACCGGAAACAATTATGGATGTAGCTGCAGCCACGCAGGACTTAATGAAAGCACTGATCCCGAATATTCCACCCTCATGGCTGGAGCTGGACAGGGTACACAGAGCCCTGGGTCCTCCCAGGAAAAACGGTTCCCTCAGGGACATCATTGCTAAACCGCATTACTACCATGTCAAAGAAGCGGTCATGAAACAGGCCCGGGCTCTTCCCCAACTCTCCTGTCAAAGACACCCAGTGCAAATTTTTGCAGATCTCTCCCCCTCCACCACTCAATGAAGAAGAACCCTGAAACCCCTCCTGTCTGCCATGGCCCAGAAGGACATTAAGTACAGATGGGCCTTCCCTTTTGCGGTGAAATTCTAACACAGGGGACAGAGCCACTCTTTTTCCAGCTTTGCAATGGGAGAGAAACTCTTACTTAATCTAAAGATAATCTCGCAGGAGATAGAAATGGAAGCACCCCCCTCCACAACTGGCTCTAACAAGCGCCCTCCTCTAGCCGGTTCACCAAACTCTTTATGGAACAAGAACAAGTCCAGAAGATCATCCCATTATGGTCCTCCATGACCGATTGATCATACTGATGGAAGTGTTTCCTGTAGTCGATTGCCTACGCTTTTGACTGGCTTTCTAATCGAAAAAATTTGACTCCCTCTCACTCTTTATTGAGTGGTTCATTCCACTGATCTCCCTCCATTGAGGGGAGGGGAAAAAAAAAGAGATTGAATTTGACTTATTTACCTTTCTCCATTTTTATTTTATGCTTAGGACCCCGGGGCTCCGCCTCCTCTCTTTGCCCTGTAGAGAGATGGGGGGTGGCGCATTTAAGTTGGGGTACAGCTAGGGTACGGAAAAACCATTATGTTTGTTACACTTGTTACTACCTGTGGTAAACTTGTCAGATACAGCGACAGTTGGCTAGCAATCATCACAGGTTGTAGGGCGCCCTGATTTGGGGCGGATTGCATGTGCCTTCTCCTATCCCTTCGACCCCCGAGGGTATCTGGGGGATAGGAAGTCCAACTGCTGGTTGGACTTTTTTGACCATAGACTTTCTCCCGTATCACGGTGAGATGACACGGGGGGTCTTTTTTCTCCCATGGGCACCAGGTGGCCACAGGGGGAGAAAACTCTCCCTTACTTTCTTCTCTCTATCTTTTCTTTTCTTCTCTATCCTCTATCTCTTCTTCCCCTCCCCACCCATGGATCACCACTTACTTATATTTTCCATTTTAGACAAGTTACGCGGCTCACCACTTCAACTTGAGTCTCCCATTGGTGACACAACTCTTCTCCCCATTTCAGCCTGGCTTTGGAAGACTCCTACACAGGTAAGTGACGGTAGATTAACCTGCAAACTCTCACCCAGGTCTCATGGCTGACCGCACACACAACACCTTGAGGTTTGCCACCCATAATGTACAGGGCTTGAACTCCCCCCTTAAAAGAAGGAAGGTCTTTAATTCATATAAATCCTCCAAACTAGACATCGTAATGATGCAGGAAACTCATTTCCCAGCTAAGTACTGCCCCAAGTTTCTTCATGCCCACTTCCCTAATTTTTATTTAGCTAGCGCAGAAAATAAGACCGGGGGGTGGCCATAGTGTTTGCCAAATCTTGTAACTTTTCCTGGCTCGCAGACATCAAAGATCCAAATGGTAGGTTCCTTTTAGTTAAGGGGACAATTGACAGGCAGATCTATTCCTTAGTTTCCTACTACACACCTAATAAGGGCCAAGCATCTTTTTTCAAAAACCTCCTCAATACCCTTTCTCCGGCATTGGAGGGCACGGTCACGGTCTTCGCAGGAGACTCCAATGATGCTTTTGATCAAGGGCTGGACAAATCCAGGCCTCACGCAGATCAACTTACCTGACCAACCAAAAAAAGCCTTAAGATAGCCAGACTCATTCATGCCCATGGGTTGGCGGATGTCTGGAGGGAATTAAATCCGACCAAAAGGGACTTCACCCACTATTCCCACCCCCATAATTCCTATGCTAGGATTGACCACCTCTTAGCCATAGACACAGTCCTATCGGACCACTCAATGTTCATCATGGAAATCCAAGCCCATCACCACAGGACGGGTAGGGGACAGTGGAGGCTCAACAAATCTATTCTCTCAGATCCAATCCACGTCACTATGCTGGACAAATCATTAAAAGAATATTTCCTTCTTAACAAAACTGAGGGTATCTCGCCTGAAACGTTGTGGGCTGCCCACAAGGCCTTTATTCGAGGGGAGTTAATCAAACTCGCATCCCAGCTTAAGAGGGGAAGAGAGGCTGACATAAAAAGATTAGAAGAAGAATTCTTAAAACTCCAGGTTCTCCACAAAGCCAACCCCTCCCCTTCCTCGATAGCCCAGCTAGACAAAGCCAGGTTGGAGCTCAGCCTAGCCCTGATAGCCAAGGCGGAAAAACAAATTAGATGGAACAAGCACAAATTTTATATCCAAGGGGACAGGATGGGCTCCATGTTGGCCACCAAACTAACTCCACAAATTAAGTCAAATATTATGCCAAAAATAAAAATCCCTGGCCAAGGCACCACGGCAGATCCCTCCAAAATCCTAGAAGCTTTTCAAACTTTTTACAATACCCTTTATTCCCCGGATACTCCTCATACTGATATTACACTGGACACGTTTCTGGGCAATCTCTCTCTTACATCGCTTTCAGCGGAACACAGAGATAGCCTCGAAGCCCCATTTATGGAGGAGGAGGTACTTGGCGTAATAAAAACCCTGAAGATTGGCTCAGCCCCTGGCCCTGACTATCAAACCCTTATTACAAAGCCTTTTCCACCACCTTAGCCACACACTTAACAAACTTTTTAAATTCTAAAACAAGGGGGGACCCACTTGATTCACAACTTAACACAGCATACATAGCAGTTATCCCTAAACAAAAATCCGTAAGATGTAGGAAACTATCACCCAATATCACTTATTAACTGCGATATCAAGATTCTGACTAAGATCCTAGCTAACCGCATAGCTTCTTTCATCTATATATATATCAACAAGGATCAAGTAGGTTTCATCCCGGGCAGACAAGGCCCAGACCAAATACGGCGGGCCATAGATTTGGTTTCCATTCTCCAAACTAATTGGAAGGGAGGTCCTAAACAATCTGGAATGCTCCTGTCGTTGGACCTACAAAAGGCCTTCGACTCAGTCTCATGGCCATATATTACTATCATTTTGGAGCGATGGGGATTTGGACAGCGTTTCATGGGACTAATGCAGGCACTATATTCTAACCCCAGTGCCAGCATACGATTACAAGGATTCTATTCAAAACCCTTCACAATCAAAAAGGGGGCTAGGCAGGGGTGCCCACTCTCGCCGCTCATATTTGCTATGGCCATTGAAACGCTGGCCATTGCAATTTGCCAAAACCCAAATATTAAGGGAGTAACGTGCGGTTCCCAAGTTCACAAATGTGGCCTATATACTGACGATGTCCTGCTTTTTATTACTTCTCCTATAACCTCACTACCAAACTTATGCCAAACTTTAGATGCCTTTGCTAAATTATCTGGATTGCAAGTTAACTATTCAAAATCACGAGCACTAAATATCTCCCTACCAACCGACACTGTTGAATTCTTAAAACAGAACTTCCAATTCAAATGGAGTGATTCCTCCATCAGATATTTAGGAATTAACCTAACAGCTACAACAGAAGCTCGGTATGGTCTTAATTACCCCCTATATACCGCAAGCTAGAAGTGGACCTAAACTCCTGGTCCCAAAATAATATCTCGTGGCTGGGGAGAATAAACTCCATAAAAATGACCCTACTTCCCAGATTACTATATCTGTTCCGCACCCTACCCATCTCTATACGGAGGGACCATATTAGAACCTTCCAAAGCAAATTGCTAAAGTTCATCTGGGGTAAGGCGGGTTATAGAATTCCCCAAACCTACATAAGAAGAAACCTATACCTACATAAGAAGAAAGGAGGCTTGGGACTACCCCATCTCTTCAAATACTGCCAAGCTGCCAGACTATCCCAATTATCAATAGTCTACTCTAGTTTCGAGAAACCTGATTGGGTCACAATAGAAAAACATGCAGTACCTAACTTCACGCTAGACTTCCTCCTCTGGAGCCCCCCTAGAAACAGACCCTCAATATTGGCACCCACTCTCTTCCAGTCTTTTGCTCTATGGGACTCCCTCCGCTCTTCAGCAGCTTTAGTTTCATTCTATAAACCCCTTACACACCTTTATAACAACCCAGACTTCCCCCCAGGGAAAAATGTAATAGCCTTCAAGTGGTGGATTGATAAGGGACTATATAGAATTGGACAGTTCTTCACTGCCTCTGGCCCATTCACCCTTCAACATTGTATTAAAATGCTTGATCTGCCCTCATCCGAAAAATTCAAGTTTAGCCAAATATCTAATTTCTTACAATCGTTATGTAAAGACAAGGACCTCCCCCCAAAATTTACTGACTATGAAATGTGGTGCGGTCAAGCCAGAGACCAGAAGGGTGGAATCTTGGTGATCTACTCGTCACTTACCTCTTCGTGCTTGAAGACAAAATTCATGGAAGCCTGGGAAACCGAGCTCCAATTCAAATGGAACCTGGAGACCTGGCTTCAAATCATTCCAGGGTATCTTGAACACCACCTTGATGGAGGCCAGCCTGAAAGTGATCTCCAGATGGTATTACACTCCTTCCAGACTGGCCTCCATCTTCCCAATGGCGGACCCCCTGTGTTTCAGGGGCTGTCAACTCTTGGGCACAATGTCTCACATCTAGTGGGAATGCCCCAGAATTTGTTCCTTTTGGAAAAGAATATTCAATATTTTAGATGAACTAGTGGAGGCTTGGATCCCCAGGACCCCTATGGTGTCCCTTCTTAATGCACCGATCCCGCAGATATCTAAACCCTCACGCAAACTGGTTCACTTTGTGTTGCTAGGAGCTAAACTTACAATTGCCAGAGCCTGGAAACAATCGGGAGTCTCTCTCCCAGCAGCTAAAAGGAAAATATCCTGGATAATGTCCCAGGAAAAGCTCTCCAGTATTGTCCAAGATACTGCCAAGAAATTTGAAAATATCTGGGAACCATGGGCTCATATGGTAGGTGTACCCATTGGTTCTTCTAACAAAATGCTTTCTGAACGCATAGTGGTGGTCCATACCCCCCCTCTCCCCTCCCTCTCCTCTCTTCCACTTCTTTTCTCTCTTATTCTTATCTCTATAGGTCCATTCTGGACTCTGGTTTTATTTACACCTCCAAAGTTACTTTGTTAGCTCATATATATATATAAATATATATATATATATATATATATATATATATATATATATATATATATATAGACAGTTACAATGTTTAAGGCAGGGTATGGAGATGTCCACTTATTACTCTCCCTTATCCATGGTTTGGTTTTGTTTTTCTTTTCTTTTCTTATTTTCTTCTCCCTCAGCTCTCAGACATGTAGGCTCTGATGTGTCATGTGCCTTCTCTGGGAGAGGTCAGGCCATTGAGGTCAAGAAGGGTTTCCTCGTTACGGCACAGTTTGTTACCGTTTGGGGTGCCGGGTGATGAGAAAACCCTCGGCTTCCAGGCTTAATTTTTCTCTGACACACCCTCTGGTTGGCCTTCTCCTTAACTCCAAGAGTCCTTGTTATTTTTTGCTCCCCGCCTACAATAACCAATGTATAAGTTATACTATAGACATAGTATTGTTTCTTATTGCTTACACCTGACAAAGTATATTTATGTACTGTTACTTGATTTTTTTTTCAAAATAAAAATCTTTGAAATAAAAAAGGTCAGTGGGGTTTAGATTGGGCAAGATCCTTGGCAGTGTTTGTTCCACACTACGGGGGAGCCGAGCAAGACATATAGAGCAGCAGTAGTACTGTATCTATTAAACACAGCGAAAGTCCTAATACCACGACAATGGAAATTAAAGAAAGCTCCGCTAATAAAGGATTGGTTCAAAGAGGTGGATAAAATTAGATTAATGGAAGAACTGATATCTTCACAAAATTATCTTAAACAGAGATTCTATGGTACTTGGAGATGATGGATGGAGTTTAAACAAACAGAAGTATACTGGAACCATGTGAGAGATTGATGTATCATCATCTGGGGTGGATATGGAGGGCCCCCCTTTTTTTTTCTTTTTCCATTTTCCCAACACTTTGGAGGTAATTCACCTTTCAACGGACTGGGGTTAAGGGAATTGAGGTATTAGGGGAAGAGGGAAATACAGTTGCTGGAAATTTAATAAAATATATATACATTTTTAAATAGTCACATATTAAACACCTTTTGGGTTATTTTTTTAAAGGATTAGGTTAAGTTAAGAATTTAAGTATTTGGGCAAGAGGGATACATGGAAATAGGGTGGATAGGGAGGGTAGGCGTATCGTGCAATCCACCAGAGACCCACCCCTTAATATTTGATTAATTTTAAAACTCACTTTAGGAGCACTGGGATAATAAGATGGGGGATTTATAGGTAGGATGAGTTTTTAGCCCCTCCCTCCTTTCCCCCTTCCACCCTTCCTTTCCCTCCCCATCCACTTTTCTCCCTCCCTACCTCCCTTCCCTCCCTTCCCTTCCGCTCCCTTCCCTCTTTCCCTTCCTCCCCCTCATCTTCCTTTCCCCTCCCCCTCCTTTCCCCTTTCCCTTGTACCTTTCTTCACTTCGCCCTTACCCCCTCCTCCCCTCCCCCCTCCCCCTCTTTTCCCTTCGCTTTTTCCCTTCCTTCACCCCCTTCACCTCCCCCTCCTCCCTCCCCCCTCCCCCTCCTTCCCCCTTCCCTTTTTCCCATCCTCACCTCCCTCTTTCTCTACCCCCCTTTTTTTGCTTTCTTCCTCTTTCTCTCTCTCTGCCCCCCTCTGTAGAAATTGTATAAATTGTAAAAGTTGGTTGTCGGGAGTGGGAATTTTCAGAGCAAGAAGTATAGACCTAATTTGGTGTAAATTTCTTTTATATACTTCAAGAATGTTAAATGTAATGTGTTATGTAAACATGTAATGTATATTGCTGTATTTTTATATGTTGAGTCTTTTTGAACTTTTTGAATGCTATGTCTTTTTAAAAAAATAAGAAAAAAGAGTTAAAGATAACATAGTATATAGATGTAAAGTACCTTACCTTTCAGGAAAACCCATGCAACACACTTTCCTCTCTATTTTCCTCTACATATTAAAATGTTTCTTCGAGAAACAATGGTCAAATCAAATCATAACCCTCTGTGGTCAATCCTTTCCCTACCAGAACACCTTTCACCCCCATACGCGCAAAGATGGTCCTCATATGGTAGAACTTTAGTAATTTCCTCACTTACAGTAGGAATTTGGCTTGCTCTTCTAATTACTGTTCCACTATTATATGCTTCACCATGCAGTCTGAATACAATTTGGTACATACAATAATCCTACACATATCACCTCTTTTGAACTACCACTGAGAAGACCACACTTCACCAAACTAGTCTCCACTTATTATTTAACTCTCAGTACCACCTCTAAGGCCAGATATCAATAGGCTCAAACTAAGTGGTCCATTCCTTCAAACCACAGACCAAGACTGGACAGAATTTTAAGACACATACAAGGATTCAGTGATTTCCTCTAAGGACAGAGTGATACAAAATTAAATTATTTCATTATGCTAACTATACCCTGCTAGGCTTTATAAAATGTGTCTATGGTCCTCCTCGGCATTGTTTTCTTGGAGGTGAAAAAAATAATTTCTGGACCTGTCAGAATGTTCCTGTCTTCTTGTTAAAGGTCAGTGACCTTATCTTCACACCCTGGGATTCCCCAATATCCATCATGCTAAAAAAATGCCTATTAGGTATTATTGGGGACCAACACATTTCTAAACATGCTAAAGTGTTACTGTTATACTCTACTTTAATGTAAGGAAGCAATCAACCCCCCCTCTATCGATGCTTGAAAAAAAAAAACATGAATAATATTTTACTACTATAAAATTTACTTAAAAAAGTTACAGCTTCGTGGGTTATGGAATCATGGGTTACATCTATCCATACACTTACTATTCTGGAACCAGGTCTTTCAGTTAAATCTACATACTCTGGGCTTTGATTACTGTTCATGACATTATTGTAGTTGTTTTGATATATTAACCACTAGCCGACCAGCCGCCATCATTCTACTGTGGCAGGTCGGCTCTCCGGCGCAAATCACCGTAGCTGTATGTCAGCCCTTTAAACAGCTATAGCGGGCACGTGCAACGTACAATGACATATTTTTGGTAACAAAATTGCAATAAGCGTATATTGATTGATTTGCACAAAAGTTATAGTGTCTACAAAATAGGGAATAGATTTATGGCATTTTTATTATTAATTTTTTACTAGTAATGGCAGCGATCTGCGATTTTTAGTGGGACTGCGACATTGTGGCCGACAGATCGGACACTTTTGACACATTTTTAGGACCATTAACATTTATACAGCAATCAGTGCTATAAAAATGCACTGGTTACTGTGTAAATGTCACTGGCAGGGAAGGGGTTAACACTAGGGGACGATGAAGGGGTTAAGTGTTCCCTAGGGAGGTGCTTATAACTGTGGGGGGAATGTGTACTGACTAGAGGAGGAGAGAGATCGCTGTTCCTGATTACTAGGAACAGCAGATCTCTCTCTACTCCCCTGTCAGAACGGAGATCTGTCTGTTTACATTGACAGATCCCCATTCTGGCTCTCTGAGGAGCAATCGCATTGGCTCCGGTGTTGCTCTGCGGCGTGCACATGCCCCCTGTAGCTTTTTAAAGCAACTGACGTACAATGACGCTGATTCACGCAGCTGTGCAAACCTGCTGTAGTACAACTGCGGCGGCTGGTCGGCAAGTAGTTACAAAAAGAGAATTTAAAAACTGCTAAAAAGACAAAAAACTGTGGTTATGTTTTAGTCTCAAAGTCCATTTGTCAGGTCTGGAGTGTATCTACTTCAATAAACCACTGGCCAAGCTGGGGAGATTTCTGTAGCAGAATTTGGAGATATGCAAATGAGACAGAGTCATCAGTCCAACTATGGATAGTTCTATATTTCAATTTAGGGGTTACAGTAGCTATTTAGATTTAAATCCATTCTGGAAAAGTCTGTGTGCATATTAGAAGGCAAAGCTGAGACTAGAGAAATGAATTCAGACTTATGCCCCGTACACACGGTTGGATTTTCCGACGAAAAATGTGTGATAGGACATTGTTGTCGGAAATTCCGACCGTGTGTAGGCTCCATCACACATTTTCCATCGGATTTTCCGACACACAAAGTTTGAGAGCAGGATATAAAATATTCCGACAACAAAATCCGTTGTCGGAAATTCCAATCGTGTGTACACAAATCCGACGGACAAAGTGCCACGCATTCTCAGAATAAATAAAGAGATGAAAGCTATTGGCCACTGCCCCATTTATAGTCCCAACGTACGTGTTTTACGTCACCGCGTTTAGAACGATCGGATTTGTGTGACCGTGTGTATGCAAGACAAGTTTGAGCCAACATCCGTCGGAAAAAATCCTAGGATTTTGTTGTCGGAATGTCCGAACAAAGTCCGTCCGTGTGTACAGGGCATAAGAAGTTTAAATTTTACAGTTTCACTGGAGCAGATACTGTATATAGTATATAGGCTAGGTACACAGATTTGATCAAATTGAAACTAGAAAGGCGCTACTGAAACTACTAGATTTTTTTTTAAATGAGATTCATTAAACTAACTTAACTAAAATTACTATTAATATATTTTTCACTAGAATATAACATTCATGTATGTAAACTCCCTTGTACAAGTGCTACAATTTAATGAAAACAGATAATGTAAAGGTAAAGTATATATTTTCCTACACAGACAGAATAGCTGTCTCTATCAAATGAGCTTAACTTGTTTTTAGTGACAGGTTTACTTTGCCAAAGAACTGTAGACGTGATGAGGCATGACTTATTCATGACAGAAAAAGCTTCTAAAATGTAAAACTAATAAGAAGTATCATTTCACCTTGTGTCAAAAGTGCATGAAAGAGGAATCAAGCAATCAGTGTCAGCAAATTTACCTTTGTGCTCTCATACAGTCTACATAGCTCTGACATCTTTTTAATAAAGTCAGAAAGTGATCATCAACTAATAGTCTAACTAGAGCATATACATGGAATATGGTAGAATATATTAATGACTAAAGATAGTTCTATGTGGTTAAGATATATTTTTATTAGGTTGACACAATGAAATAGGATAATCAAGAATAGGTTGACTTTAGATGTATCCAACTACCATGAAGAAACCTCTGAGTTCTTTTGACAGCAATATCTGTCAGTACATCTGTCACGTGACAATTGAAACTGAATACTGAAAGAACACATATTGATGTAAACTGATCTAACCAAAAAATAAACTAAAACCTTCTAGTGATATATTGAAAGTGTGAGGGCAAGAGAGGACAAAATCAGCTTTATGATGAAGACAAATACCTATAACAACAGTCAACTAATACATTAATTAGTAGATTTTAGAACATACATACACAATGCATACATTTAGAATATAAATTGCATAGGAGACTATCAATATGCAAACCAATAGTCATATAGATGACACAGCCTAGTTGTCATTTTATCAAAATATGTTCTATTGGGAAAAAACATGTTACCATTGAAATCTGTAATGTTCTAGTACCCTATGGTGCCAGAACACAATATTGCCCTCTACTTAGACAGACTGAGTCTTCCCTGTTCCATTCTTTATATGTGTAGTTTATGGCTGTGCTTGTCTAAAGTGCTTGTTCTGAAGATCCAAGCATCTTAGACTAAAGCTGTACACTCAGGTTGAGAGATACCCATAAGATATGTACAGGTGGTACAATCTCAAAAACACCAGGATACATCTTGTCTTCCTCAAATGGGGCTCTTTGTTGACTTCTTGGATGAGGACACTTTCTCTCTATTTCCAATCATTCCTGGACTCCAAGCCGGACTGCAGGAGCCAACCACTCCTAAATGGAGTGATTTAGATACCAACTCTTGAACTGCAGTCTCCTTTCACTCAACAGACATTTATTCTGATTCAGGAGACTAGACTATATGCAATCCTAGCTGTTTGCTATCAATTTAAGCTTGCTCTTTCAGAAAAAGAGGATAATTTTCTTGCAACTCAGACAAGATTTCTCATTTGTAGGAATTCTTCTTTAGAGTAGAATTAACATATTGCTTTGGAAAAGAGGCAAGGGTTAAGGCAGGTTCACATGTTGCAACTGCAGACAGATACAACTTCTTTTTTTTTTTTTTTTTGTTTACCAACGTTTTATTGAAGTATATCATCATATACAAGGAACAGAGAAATACAGAGAGATCTGCAACTATAATTATGAGACAGGGCAGAAGTAAACAAGAGTATATCTCTCTATATGGCATTAAAGGGAAATACTAACAAAACACAAAGAAAAAAAGAGCAAATTTTAAACAGCTATAAAGCATCAAAATAATTAAAGTCTTGACATTTTGCACATCATTTTCTGATCAAGTGTAACTATGGGTAGGAGTCATTAAACCAAAGTTATCCTACCAAAACCTTTTGACCTCATTATGTGTTTAATAGGCTGACCAGTATTCCAATTTGCGGTCAAATATACGCACAGAGTCCATAAGAGTGTGATGTGCCCCCTCCATCAGTCTGATAGACTCCTTACAAAGAAGCATCTTTAACCATGGTACAGATGGGGATTGCCAATTGAGACCTATAGCCCATTGGATGGCACTAAATAGTGTATGTGCCAGTTTTTGGCGAGGGGGTGGGACATCATACAGAATACACATCTGGTAAGACAATGTTATGTCATTTTTAAATACTTTTGTAGTGCCTGTTGCCATAGAGACTGACAAGCTCTACAACTCCAGAATGTGTGAAGGATTCTACCTCTGTCTTGACAGCCTCTAAAGCATGTGTCAGGTACCAAAGGGAACATTCTGTGTAGCCTATCAGGGGTATAATACCAACGGGTATGCAACTTAACTACAGTCTCCTTAATAGAGAGAGTGCACTTATGCATGTTAGAGACCATATCAAGCCAGTCCTTTGCCGAGAGCTCCTGGCCAGTTTCCACCTCCAAAGCTAGCATCGCAGTTGATTTAGTTAGGGTATCATGATCATTTAGGTATTTATATAAGGTTGTGATACTCCCCTTATCTCTAGAACCCTCGTCACATAGCCCTTCAAATGGTGACCTGGCCCTGTCTTCGTCTTGTATGGGAGTGGAAGAAAAAAAGTGGCGGATCTGCAACTTGTAAAATTTGGAGTGGGGGAGGGCATAGTTTTGTTGCAGATACTCAAAGGAGCAAAAGGAGGAACCTTGCAAAAGTGAGAGTCACCAGGCCATTCGCAACCCAATTAGCATCCGGTCCTGTATTGAAGGCTGGGGAGAACATGGGCTCACCTAAAAAGGAAGCTAGGTGAGGGGATCTAGATAGCAGTTTAAACTTCTCCTTATAGAGGGACCAGAGACAAAGAAACTGGCCCACAATACCATGATGTGGTGCAATCTCTCTTGGGCTAATAGAATGCTACCAGAGGAGGTCAGGGCGGTAGTAGCTAGTACCGAGCCACTGAAAGTCATTCATATTGAAGCCATGGTATATTAATTGGGGCTGTGTGCCATTGTGCTAATTGTATCAAACGTGCAACCAAAAACTATTTCCAGAGGTCCAGACAGCTTCTCCTCTAGATTGGGCCCTACACATTAGCAAGCATCCCATACGGGGCTTCTTATCCTGCTATATAATCCTTAGCAGTTCAGTTTGGATCACTGTTATTGTTGAACAGGATACATAAAGAGGTAGAGATCTAAAAGAAAATAAGAACTTTGGAATGACTGACATTTTCACTGTTTGTATTCTGCCCAGAAATTATATTTTGTAGGAGGACCAGAGGTTGAGTAATTTCTTAATGTTAGAGAAGGCTTGTGGGTAGTTATGGGTATACATTAGCTTAAGGGAAGGAGCCAAGCAAATCCCCAAATACTGTAGAGTACCATTACCAGGAGAAGCTAAATTTATCCTTGATGTTTTTCAATAAGGGTTGTGGGACGTTAGGGGGCATGGCTAGATGGATTTACACCCAGGCCTGTAAGGTTGTAAAAGGTATCAAGGGTGGAAAAGAGGTTGGGCAAGGACATTATAGGGTCAGTCAGAAACATAAGGACGTTGTCAGCGTATAAACTTAAATAAAATTCTTGGTTATTTTTAACATATCCTCTAATATTAGGGTTGGAAGTAATGGAGCGAGCCAATGGCTCTATTGCCAGAGTGCATAAAAGAGGGGAGAGGGGACACCCCTGTCTTGTTCCAGGACCCATCTTTGAATGGTAACCTTATGTATCTGGATATTGACAAAAGGGCTGCATTAACCAAATAGATGACTCCTGGTGCTGGACACCTTCTTCTCTAAAAGTGCCTAATCTGACATTCTGCTGTGCAGGTAGAAGTGTTCTGGTTAGGATTTGAACTGAGGAACTTAGTACTGCAAAGCAGAAGTGCTAACCACTAAGCCACCATGCTGCTCTAACTTTCTACTCACTTTTGCTCCATTCTTCTAGAACACATTTCTAGTTTATAATCCAATAAATGTTTATTGAATTTAGAAAGAAAAACAAAAACACAGTGTAACGTTCCAGAAATCCATACAAATTACACATTGAAGTATTAGAGAAAGCTTTTATGCAAAGACCCAAAATTTACAGCAAATCCAGTTTTCCAACCAACAGTATTTGATCTCCAGTACTGACATATCACAAATATCAGGACAAACAAGTATAGAACTGAGTATATAACTTTTCACAACAGAACCAGGAACAAAATCACAATAAGTGGAATTAAAGAAAATAAAGGAAAGTGTACACAATGAGTTGGCTGCTCAACATCTTCATTGAAATAAAAAAGGAATATAGCTATATCAAATGTATTTTTGGTCTCAAGTTGGCTATTTAAAGTCTTAGTAGGAGATTGCTTATGAACTGTGTGCTATAACCCTTTTATAATGATAATGCATATTCACTCTATGAATCATTCTGAGATATCAGGTGCAAGAATGGTTTTCCATTTTTTATTGATAACTAGATGAGAGGCAATTAGAACGCGAGATACTATAGTCCTGGACTGGGGGGGATCAATAGATACCTGTATATTAAGCAATGCCAAATATGGAGTGGATTTTGTCAAGACTCCCATGACATTAGATATTAATGACAACACATCATTCCAAAAGATCCTCATGCTTTGACAACTCCAGAGGATGTGGAAAAAATTACCCGTTAGTCCACATTGACTCTAACAAAGTGGAGAATGATCGTGATAGCTTGTTATCAATTTTTATGGGGTGAAGTAACCTGTATGTAAAATCTTAAGTGCATTGTCCCAATGGTCAGAACAGTGTGTAGTTGTGAAGCTATGCATTATCATCTTTTGCCACACATCCAAAGAAAAGTGTTTACCAAGTTCCCTTTCCTGATTAAGTAAAGCTTCTGTTTTAGTCTCCACTTTGGAGAGTTGCAAGTAAAAATAAAACCAGGAGATTCTTTCTTTCAAAGAATATCAAGTAGAAAAATACTGCCATACTTTGGAGTCTATTCGTAATTGCTTAAATGCATATTGTTTATTAAAATGGTTAATTTGTAAAAGAGGGAAATTGCTGTCTGCCAATAATGTGGGAGAGAAGTTAATGTGTGGAAATCACAATGAGTCCTATGGATAACCCGCAACGCCGGGATGAGGTATTCATGATTCATGAGGGGAATGGTAATGCTCTATAAAGATAAAGATGGTGGGGTCATTTGAATTACAAACTTCCAAGCATCGATGGAAGCTTGTATGGATGGGAATTCTGGAATAGAGACTGGCTGACCCGTAGCCTTGGCAAGTAATAGAGGTGGAAGGTCACAATTTTTAAAGATGGCCTTTTCTATAGCAACCTATAATTTGTCAGAGTTTGGATCAAACAAACACACGAACACCGTTAAATTCTATGGGACACGAACATGAATAATCAAAAGTGCTAATTTTAAAGGCTTATATGCAAGTTATTGTCATATAAAGTTTAAACACAGGAAAAATGTGCCACTTTACAGGCATACTATAGACACCCCCCAGGCACAATATTTAAAGGAATATTTCATTTTTATTGTTTCACTTTAAGCATTAAAATAATCACTGCTTCCGAAAAAACATCCACTTTTAAAAAAAACATTTGCATTGATACATGTCCCCTGGAGTAGGACCCAGGTCCCCAAACACTTTTTATGACAATAACTTGCATATAAGCCTTTAAAATTAGCACTTTTGATTTTTATGTTAGTGTCCCATAGACTTTAATGGTGTTATGGCAGCTTTCGAATTTGCCGTGAACACCGCATATTGTTCGCTGTTCGGCAAACACCCGATGTTCCAGTCGAACTCATGTTCGACTTGAATGACAGCCTCATCCCTACTAGCCACCAGACTTATGAAATTACCTCTTATTCCCCATGTTGTAGTAGGGGATTTCAACTCCACATCACACATGACAGATGACAGATCCACCCCTATATGACTGATTAACCCCTTCCCAACTAGTCACCGCAGTTGTACAGTGGCAGGTTGGCTCCCCTGGGTGAAACAACATAACCTTACGTTGGTTCACCGGGCACCCGCGATAGCTCCACACAGAGAGAGCCCACTGTCAGGGGTGAGGAGAGCGATCTGTTGTTCATACTAAGTATGAACAACGATCGCTCTCCTCATTCAGGCAGTCCCATCCCCCCACAGTTAGAATCACTCCCTAGGACACACAATTAACCCCTTGATCACCCCCTACTGTTAACCCCCTCCCTGCCAGAGACATTTACACAGTAATCAGTGCATTCTTATAGCACTGATAGCCGTATAATTATCAATGGTCCCAAAAATGTACCAAAAGTTTCCGATCTGTCCGCCATAATGTCCCAGTCCCGATAAAAATAGCAGATCACTGCCATTACTAGTAAAAAAAAATAATAGAAATGCCATAAATCTTTCCCTTTTTTTGTAGATGCTATAACTTTTGCGCAAACCAATCAATATATGCTTATTGCAATTTTTATTACCAAAAATATATAGAAGAATATATATCGGCCTAAACTGAGGAAAAAATTAGCTTTTTAGAAAGAAAAAATTGGGGATATTTATTATAGCAAAAAAGTACAAAATATTGTTTTTTTTTCAAAATTGTCACTCTTTTTTTGTTTATAGAAACCACGGGGATGATCAAATACCACCAAAAGAAAGCTCTATTTGTGGGAAAAAAAAGAAGTCAATTTTGTTTGGGTACAACATCGCACAACCGCGCAATTGTCAGTTAAAGCGACACAGTGCCGTATCGCAAAAAATGGCCTGGTCATTGAGCAGCCAAATCTTCCGGGGCAGAAGTGGTTAAAGCAGTAGTAAACCCAGAGCAAACCCTTCTCGCTTCCACCATGGAATCCCTTCACTTCACTGACCTGTGGTGGCTTTTCCACCTGATGGACAGATAATTCACCCTACTCTACCCCTCACAAGGTTTTCACTATAATTGATTACATCTCTTGCACTGACAACATGGTCCCAATGATCTCAGATACTGAGATCCATGAAATAGCCATATCAGATCATGCCCCAGTTTCGATTTCTTTGTACAATGCGGTATCTCAGTCTAACCCTCACTTGTGGCACTTTCCGTCATATCTCCACAATAGTGCTAATTTCCAGACATGTATAATTATCGGAAATAAAGAATGCTGCACCTAAACAAATGGAACAAAACTAAATAATAATTATAATAATATGTTTTTATTATTATTAATATTATAATTCATTACGTTCCATTCGTTTAGATATGGCATTGGTTATTTACGGATAAATTCGTATTCGTTACATTCACTACCAGCCAAATTTGAAAGGAAATTCCAATACTTATAATTTAATAGTTAAGTTATTATTAGTTAGTTATTATTTCAGATTTTCGAGTTTTTGGACTTTTGAACTTTCGGATTTTCATTCTTATTTTTGGATTTGTGAATTTTTGGATTTTGAATTTCTTAAATTTAGAATTTTCCAATTTCTGAAATTCTGAATATTCAGAAAAGTTCGGAAATTCAAAAATTTGTATATTTCCGAAAGAACAAATTTGTCTAAATTCCTTAAAAGTGAATTTGGAACTAAACGAATTGCACATGTCTAGTTCTCAGTGCAGAGACGTCTCGGTCTGATGCTGCATCCACATAGGTAAGTATGAATCAAAAAAACCCCATACTTCTTTTAACCACTTGCTGACTGGTTCACGCCAATATACGTTGGCAAAGTGGTTTGTAACCCGCGAATCGCCGTATGGGTACGTCTGTACCTTTTTAAGGATGATAGCAGGGACGGAGATGGCTGAGAACACGATGCGCGGCCACCCGCGATCACGTGCATGAGAGCAGAAACAGGGATTTGTGTATGTAAAAAAACATAAATCCGTGTTCAGTCAGGGGAGAGGAGACATATTGTTTGTTCCTACTAAGTAGGAACAACGATATGTCTCCTCCCCCAGTCAGTCCTATCCCCATAAAGTTAGAAACACTAACTAGGGAACACATTTAACCCCTTGATCACCCCTTAGTGTTAACCCATTCCCTGCCAGTGACATTTATACACTAATCAGTGCATTTTTATAGCACTGATCGCTGTATGAATGTCAATGGTCCCAAAAATGTGTCAAAAGTGTCCGATCTGTCTGCCACAATGTTGCAGTACTGCTAAAAATCACTGCCATTACCAGTAAAAAATGCCATAAATCTTTCCCATAGTATGTAGACGCTTGGATGGTAAGAGAAAGTTCTGAGCTGGATATAGGTGCATTTAGGGTCTCTAATTGGGAAGGTGTAACTGATGGTAGGTCAAGTCTGTCAAGGAAGTTTTGGGCAATGCTGTGGTTCATGGGGCCTTAGGAGCCCCACAGGGCAGTGATATGAGTGGGCCTGTATGGACCCTTTCATAATCTCACCAGGAGCTTACCCAATTTGTTACTGTATTTGTATAAATTGGCATCAGCGTTAGCTTGTTTGGTCAATTCTAAGATATCTGCCCATGTATCAAACTCGCATTTGGCATTTCGCCATTCATCTTGGGCAGAGAGTCTTGGGCAGAGAGGGCTCGTTGAGCCAGCCTAAGGCGAGAGCTTGCTTTCCTATAACAAGATAGGGTATTTTTCTTATAGGAGGCAGCGTATGATATGACTCAACCCCTTAGATAGGCCTTTCCTGTGTCCCAGTAGAGATTAGACGCTATAAATTTTGCGCAAACCAATCAATATTATTATTGTGATTTCTTTTATTTATTTTTTTTTTACCAAAAATTTGTAGAAGAATATATATTGGTCTCAACTGAGGAATAAATTTGTTTTTTAAAAACATTTTGGGATATTTATTATGGCAAAAAGTAAAAAATATTGTGTTTTTTTCAAAATTGTCACTTTTTTGTTTATAGTGCAAAAAATAAAACCTGCAGAGGTGATAAAATACCACCAAAAGAAATCCCTATTTGTAGGATAAAAAAGGACGTCAATTTTGTTTGGGTACAGCGTTGCGTGACTGTGCAGTTGTCAGTTAAAGCGGCGCAGCTCCGTATCACAAAAAAATGGCCTGGTCATTAAGCAGCCAAAACTTCTGGTCTGTAAATGGTTAATTATGTTATTTTAAAGTGATAGTACTATGGTTTGTTATTAGGAATGCAATATAACACATTCAGATATAATTTGCAGGTGCATTTAACTTGCAGTAAACCGTCTTCTGGCATTTTTATCACTGCCTTCTAAGCTACATCAGTCTGCTTTAAGCTGCTTTTCCATTCATATTGTCAAGAAATAGTTCTGAAGTTAACAAAAGCCAATTGGAAAATGGCCCAAAACCCCACTGAACGTTCAGTTTAAAACAGCTAAATACATTCCAAATGCATCAAAATAGTAGGTGTGTAAAATCTTACAGTTGGATTTCTGTTCAAAACAGCCACAGTCTGAGTAGAAAAGCAAGTCTTCTGCCAGCATGCTTTAGGTCCTTGCTCCCTGTGTGGAGCAGCGGTCTCTCAGCAGGTGGTCTGGTATACCTTCTGTTGATTCAGAGCTAAAACTCTCTAATCAGCAAGGAGCATGAGCTTTGTGTATTGTAAATTTACAGGTCTGGCAAAGGGGCATGCAGGACCTCCACAGAGAAAACGCTGCTTCCAAACCGAGAGCAAGGATCGTTCTTCGTAGCATGCTGGCAGAGGACAGATTTCTACTGTGGCTGCTTGTTCAGAAAGCAAACTTTACTTTTGTACATTAAATGTATTTAACTGATTTGAACAGAAAGTTCAGATGTGGTTTAGGCTAGATTCACATTGCAGCATTGCAGTATACATATTGGTGTAATGAGCTGACTACCATTCAACCATCCTGCGTTATGTATTGCTTGCAGTAATACTGACAACAGTTTATTGCAAGTAGAGAATGTTGGCAGCCAATCTGTCATTTTGCATTCTGTATTTTTTCTTGCAAATAGCTCCCACGTGGTCATGCAGCCAGTACAGTTATTAAATTGCTGACAAAGAAGATTCTAATATTGAATTATTTAGTATTTGCCAGTCAGTTTTAAGCATATATTGTGGCAAGTAATCCATATTTCTGGGGTTCTCACCAAATATCTCTCAGTTTGTACCTTTTTGAATTGTTATATTTTATTATCGTAAACCTTTTTAAATAAGTTTAAAGAGCACTCAAAACACCTTTGAGAATTTGCCTTCTAGGCATTGTCATCATTGATATTAGTTGAAACTATATGCTTTAAAGCAAACCTGTCACAATAATCGGTAACTGTCTGAACATGTATGACATACTGGTTTCAAGGCAGTCACATAATTTCCAGGGAAGCTCATTAACGTTGGGTTCAATCCCCTGCATTTAACAGAGCAGTGAACCCAACAAGTTCAATGAGTGAGCAAAAGTAACTTAATTTGGGTATTCTTATACAGAACATTTGCTCTGTTAAAGAGTTTCCCTTGAATGCCTAAAAGGAAAAATAAATTTTGCATTGAATATTAGGCCTGGGGTAATCCATGGCCACCTTTTAGAAATCCACTTTCATAAATTGTTTTGTTTGTTTCCTATGGCTAGAGAGAGAGAGAGTTATAGAGCACCACTCCCTGTTGCAGGGTTCTTTATAGTCCTATATGTACCGCAACACATGCTGTTTTATCATGCAACAAAATAAAAGTGTTGTGTCTACCACATAAGATGAATGAAATGCACACTGCTCTTTGTTCTCTAGAAATAAAGTGCAATGGTATAATAATGAGAAAATGAATTAGACAGCTCCATTGTGTGGAATTTTACACAGGGTGGATTAACCTGAATAATAATGAAATATTATCTTTTGCCAAGTACATCCTGAGCACAAATTATTTTTCCAATAAATTGGAGCCTCTATTGCTTCTTAAATCCTACACACAGCTTTATTTTGAACAGTTCCTTCCATCTGCAGAGAATGTCTTCATGTTTGCAAAAAAAAAAAAGCTGTTTTGAATTACAATTTAGTTTACTTTCAGAATTATTTAGCAGAAAGATCCATCAAGAGCCAAAGATAAAATATAAAACATGAAATGCATGCAAATCTGTTTCTGATGATTTTATTTCACTTCAGAAATATACTTGCCCTTTTAAGTTGCTTAGTATCTTCTTAAAATTGTTGCCTTCTAAATTGTTTTGCAAATAGAGCATTAACCACCCTGGTGGTGTGATTATTTCCGGTTTTTGCGTCTCAAAGCGGTACATTGTTTTGCATAGAAAATTAGCGTTTTATATTGTAGGCCTGTGATTCTTAGCAATAACACACTTAAATCTGTCCAAACAAGAGTCTAGTAGATATCCCGGGTATGATAAAGTTTGAAACACAATATCATAAATTATAATATAATAAATAACTATAAATAATTATGTAGCACTTACCCCCGAAGGAGCTGCTGATATTTGATTGGGCCTGTACTCTGCTAACCTTACCCCCTATAATTTGCTCAACCCGCTTGACACAGTTGTGGTGTAGTGTTGGTGTGAAGCTTAACACTTAAGGACACTCCCACAATATACAATACACAATAATGTACATTTTACCAGTTCCTGGGTATCCATAGCTTCACCTGCAGGAGAATTAACAACACCTCCACGCAATGAATTTAACCAGAATGTAATTTTACTGAGACTGGTATGAACAGTAATTACAATGGCTGCACTGCCACACAAACGTAATGGGACAATGAGCTGAACTTTCACAACTTATTAAGATATAAAGATTTTGTAGATAATCCCCTGCAGGTGCGTCTCTAAGTGGGACTAATGCTCAGAGTGCACAAAGCCTTTACACTGGGAACCTTCCCACTTCCAGCACGCTGTACTAAACACAGTACAATACAATTGCTAGTGAGCTCCTCCTGCTTTATGATGCAGTGCTTGTCACTGTGACTGAACCTGAAGGCCTTACAATGAAAGATGTAGTCTTTGATCCTCTGTCTTCTGCTAGCTATTATATTGCAGTGATTGTAATCCAAGGGTTTAACAAGCAAAGCAATAGTGTAGAATAATAAGTGAAACTGTTCTTGCTGTAAAACACACTTGTAGCTGCCTCCAGTACAGTTGTCTCTGAACCACACAGTATCAATCCTCAGTGAAGTATAGGCTTGAGGCCTGCTTGAACTTGGTCTATTTGAATGAGACCCCTCTGCGGAACTGCAGGTCTCAGCACATCTGTAGTATGATGTCTAAGTGTGTAAAGTGCGTTAAAGAACATTGGGCGACAGCCCTCTCACCACACCAGGCCTGGAAAGTTGGAAAACCTCTGCGCCGGCTGTCTCAGTCTTGCTGCCAGTCAGTACTGTCACACCGTTCCACTCCACAAGATGACCGGGACCCTCAGATGGCTCCGTCAGGCGTCTCTGGATCTTTTCCAATCCAATCACACTGTCTCTCTAACACCCAAGTGTAAAGCAGAGTTGCTGGTCGTTCCACTCCACGCGATACAGGCCGCTCTCTCTGGAACACCTCCTTCAGATCCCTGTAGACAGGCCACGCATTCCCCCAAAGAGAAATAAAATGGCCACACTGGGCCTTTTATATCCCACCCACCATGCAGTTCAGCCACTCTGTGTTTCTGGGTAGGTGAGTGGGCATTCTGGGTAGGTAAGTCCTTTTTCAAAGTAAATAATTAAGTCACTTCCTGTATGGGTTCCATGTGAAAGATTAACAAGTCTATTCATAAGTACACCAGTAGAGGGAGCCAAATACTAATTTATAACATTGTCCATTGTTTAACATTACATGGCATTAGAAGGCAAAAACGCCAGTGCTACAATTATAAAAAATAATAATATAATAATAATACAATTGATTTCCCCACGATTCACTATCGCTCAATTCTGCTATCGCTGTTTTCTAGCTGGTCTAAAACCACTTTTGACGCAAAGGGACACTATTTAGTTGCTGTGGACAATCTCAAGTTTCCAGACAGAAAGAACATTGTATATAATATAAAACTGCATGATGGGCATTGAACAAAGCACTAGGGACAAAAGGGATGTGACATGATTTCATACAGTAATGTAATCTGTAAGATTACATTGTACTGTATGTGTTATGAATTTTCCATTTTTTTCATTTGTCGCCGGGCTCTGCCCCATGCATTGCGATGCTCGCAGGGAACAGAGCCCAGCACACACAGGCATCGGACAGAGGACACAGCCCACTGACACAGCGGGGGGACATCACAGGATCCTGGGGACAAGGTAAATACACTGCACAAGGATCCTGCAATGCAATCCCGAGTGTGGCTCGGGGTTACCACTAATGGTACTGGAATTTAACCGCCAGCCACACTCGGGAAAACTGCCAGGGAGGTTAAGGGTTGTTCTGAACCAAACAAAAAATTCCCTCTTAAACCCATTTTTACCAGAACATATGTCCCTTTTGATCAATTAACCTTTTTTATTTCTTTTCGTGATTTTGCATCAATTTTTGGCGGTTGTCACTAACACAAACCAATATAAAGTGAATCGCCTCAGTTGGGACACATCACTTCTATACGCTATCTAAAGCTAAAAAATGTAAAGCTTTAAAAGTTATTTTATACATGTCATTTCACTAATGACCGTTTGTAATCCAGAATTTTATTTTTTATTGTCAGTTTAAATAGGCACTTGTCTGACAACAGTTTTTCATCACCTTTAACACTCCATGCAACAAGTAGAGGATTATTTTGATTTATTACCAGAGATAAGTCCTTTTAGTTATACATGTATATTAAGTGCCAATAGATATATAAAACCTAGAAGTACCTTCATCCTGGGATCACTACATGAAAAGTTTGAGTTTAGAGGCTGTATGGACTTTAATGGCATTGGCACAGGGCCTGTTGGGCCAGGGTTATTCACATACCCTCATGAAAAGAGCTTTCAACAAAACTGTGGCCCGACTGAGGACCTCTTTGCTCTACAGTGCTGCCTCCAACACTGTAATGCCCCGTACACACGGTCGGACTTTGTTCGGACATTCCGACAACAAAATCCTAGGATTTTTTCCGACGGATGTTGGCTCAAACTTGTCTTGCATACACACGGTCACACAAAGTTGTCGGAAAATCTGATCGTTCTGAACGCGGTGACGTAAAACACGTACGTCGGGACTATAAATGGGGCAGTGGCCAATAGCAAAATTTTATCTCCTGCTCTCCAACTTTGTGTGTTGGAAAATCCAATGGAAAATGTCCGATGGAGCCCACACACGGTCGGAATTTCCGACAACACGCTCCAATCGGACATTTTCCATCGGAAAATCCGACCGTGTGTACGGGGCATAAGGCTGGTCACTGGACATTTGGTGCAGGAACACCAACTGCGCTCTCTAATGTCCAAACGCTGGCATTTTTTAACAGAAGATTACACAAACTCAAAATACATCAGACCAGTCCCGTAATTAGTCTTTAGACGTGCTACGTCTCTAAGAGGCCAACTCACATTTAGTCATTATGTGAAAAAAGGAACAGAACTTAATCACCATGCAGTACATACCGATGTAGCAGATGGTCACATTGTCCTTGTGTCCATGAAGGCATTTATCTACCCAATGGCCAATGGCACCAATTACTGACCTTTGCCAATTGTACAACACAAGGCATGATTTATATTATGCTTTGCCAATGCAAATACTTTTACTTTTATGTGGGGAAAACCATAAGACAATTCAGACAAATAATTGGAGACCACATTTTGTTACTCAGGAAATGATAAAATTGTGACACCTGTTACCAGACATATTGGTTTACACCATAAATATAAGAGCCCTTTCACACTGCCAGCACCCAAAAAATGCTGGTAAAGCGCCGCTTAATATAGCTGCGCTTTACCAACATTTTTCAAGCGCTAGCGGAGCAATTTTAACCCCTGCTAGTGGCCGAATAAAGGGTTAAAAGCACCCACAAAGAGCAGCTGGCAAAAGCGATTTGCAGGCACTTTGCAGGCGTTTTGCAGGCGCTTCCCATTGATTTCAATGGGAAGGCGTGCTTTAGGAGCGGTGTATTCACCGCTCCTAAAGCGTTGCAAAGAAGCTGCTTGCAGGACTTTTTTTGATGCCCTGCCAGCACAGCGCCTCAGTGTAAAAGCACTCGGGCTTTCACATTGGGATGGCAGATGAGGCTTCTTTCAGGTGCTTTTTTAAATGCTAAAGCGCCTGAAAAACTCCCCAGTGTGAAAGTGGTCTAATAATGAGGTGTCCTTCTTTGTCCTGGAAGTGGTCCAGCCTGACCCCAGAGGAGGGAAATGGGACGAGCATAAATGAGAGCGTGAAACCCTATGGATTGAGCACTTAAATGCTATGGTCCCCATGAGAATTAACAAAATGAACACATATAAATCCTTCTTACAAGAGATACTGGAATAAAATAGGTTCCCTTTTAACCACTTCAGCCCCGGAAGGATTTACCCCTTTCCTGACCAAGCCCTTTTTTGGGATACGGCACTGCGTTGCTTTAACTGACAATTGCGTAGTCGTGCGATGTTGTACCCAAACAAAATTGACGTCCTTTTTTTCCACAAATAGAGCTTTTTTTTTGGTGGTATTTGGTCACCTCTGTGGTTTTTATTCTTTGTGCTATAAACAAAAAAAGCGAACATTTTGAAAAATAAAAGCAATATTTACTTTTTGCTATAATAAATATCCCCCAAAAAATAAAAAAACAAATTTTTTCCTCAGTTTAGGCCGATATGTATTCTTCTACACATAAAGTGATTTATACAAATTGTATGTATACATTCAAAACCATGTATAAACGCGTATTAGTGAATGGCTTCACTTTATACGTGTGCACAAATGTCTCCGAAAAAATAATTACTATATTTATGATTGTTCAAACAAATATATCATGAAAATTTCAAAACAGTTCATCAAGTTCACCATACATGTGAACGATCGATTGGAAAAAAATTGTTGAATGATTTCCAGGATTCAAGGAACTTGATTGACTGGAACTAAGAGGCCAAGCCCAACCCCTGAAAAACAACCCCACATCATAATCCCCCCTCCGCCAAATGGTTTTGGACCAGTGCACAAAGCAAGGTCCATAAAGACATGGATGAGTGAGTTTGGGGTGGAGGAACTTGACTGGCCTGGACAGAGTCCTGACTTCAACACAACAGAACACCTTGGGGATGAATTAAAGCGGAGACTGTAAGCCAGGCCTTCTTGTCCAATATCAGTGTCTGACCTCACAAATACACTTGAAAGAATGGTCAAACATTTCCATAGACACACTCCTAAACCTTGTGGACAGCCTTCCCAGAAGAGTTGAAGCTTTTATAGCTGCAAAGGGTGGGCCAAATGAATTTTGAACCCTACGGACTAAGCCTGGGATGCCATTACAGTTCATGTGCGTTTAAAGGCAGGCGTCCCAATACTTAAATCAAAATATTGTATATTGCTTGTGACACTGAGCATGGCTATGGACTTAGAGCTAGTTCACACCACAGAGATGCAGAGAACATGTGTGAGGCTGCCTGCTGGCTAAGTGGGTAGCACTTCTGTCTAGCAGCACTGGGGTTGCTGGTTCAATTCCCCAACATGCTTGTGTTGAAGTTTATGTCTGTGTGGGTTTCTCACCACAATCCAAAGACATGCTGGCACCTTATTTGTCTCCTGTTGAAATAGTCTCTAATATAAGAAAGTTAGTTTTGGACTTTAGATTGGAAGCTCATTGCAGCCAGGGACTGATGTTAATGTTTGTTAGCACTAACCATGCCCAGGGATAGGGATGAGCTTTGAGTTCGAGTCGAACCCATAATCGACTCGAACGTCGCATGTTCGACCGTTCGTCGAATTGCAAATGATATAGGCCATTCGCGCCAAAATCGAGTGGCGTGTCACGGCCCATAATTCACTGCAGCATCGCAGTGCATTGCTGGCTGATGAATGGCCAAGCATGAAATATGCCGTCTGTACAGAGAGCTGTAATTGGCCAAAGCTAGGGTGGCTTTGGCCAATTATGGCTCAGGGGGTTTAGTACACGCCCCACACTATATAAGGCTGCCTGCACGTCGGCCCTGTGTAGTGTGTTCCGGTGTTGAGAGAGAGATAGAGAGAGAGAGAGACAGTGTCATTTGATTTAAGTTGGATAGAGTAGGCAGGCGAGTCAGTTAGCTGCACTTACTGTGTATTGTGTATATACAGTGGGGCAAAAAAGTATTTAGTCAGCCACCAATTGTGCAAGTTCTCCCACTGCAAAAGATGAGAGAGGCCTGTAATTGTCATCATAGGTATACCTCAACTATGAGAGGCAAAATGTGGAAACAAATCCAAACAATCACATTGTCTAATTTTTGAAAGAATTTATTTGCAAATTATGGTGGAAAATAAGTATTTGGTCAATATCAAAAGGTAATCTCAATACTTTGTTATATATCCTTTGTTGGCAATGACAGAGGTCAAACGTTTTTTGTAAGTCTTCACAAGGTTGTCACACACTGTTGCTGGTATGTTGGCCCATTCCTCCATGCAGATCTCCTCTAGAGCAGTGATGTTTTGGGGCTGTCACTGGGCAACACGGACTTTCAACTCCCTCCAAAGGTTATCTATGGGGTTGAGATCTTGAGACTGGCTAGGCCACTCCAGGACCTTAAAATGCTTCTTACGAAGCCACTCCTTTGTTGCCCGGGCGGTGTGTTTGGGATCATTGTCATGCTGAAAGACCCAGCCATGTTTCATCTGCAATGCCCTTGCTGATGGGAGGACGTTTGCACTCAAAATCTCACGATACATGGCCCCATTCATTCTTTCATGTACACGGATCAGTCGTCCTGTTCCCTTTGCAGAGAAACAGCCCCAAAGCATGATGTTGCCACCCCCATGCTTCACAGTAGGTATGGTGTTCTTTGGTTGCAACTCAGCATTCTCTCTCCTCCAAACACGACAAGTTGTGTTTTTACCAAACAGTTTACTTTGGTTTCATCTGACCATATGACATTCTCCCAATCCTCTTCTGGATCATCCAAATGCTCTCTAGCAAACCTCAGATGGGCCCGGACATGAACTGGCTTAACCACTTGGCATCCGCGCTATGGCCGAATGACGGCCACAGCACGGACCTGAATTCCCGGGAGGCCGTCATATGACGGCCTCCCCTATGCACGCGCCCTGCAGGGTGAGTGCGCTGTGATCACTGAGTCACTGAGACTCGGCTGATCACCGATCCGAGTAAAGGGCCGCTCATGGCCCCTTACCATGTTATCAGCTGTCAGCCAATGACAGCTGATCACATGATGTAAACAAAAGATTGGTAATCGTTTTTTTTCTACTCACGCTGACAGCGTAAGTAGAAAAAAAAGCCGATCACCGGCTCAGATGTGAGGGACATCATTCCCGAAGTGGAAGAGGCACATCTGCCTCATCTGTGCCACCTAACAGTGCCACCTAACAGTGCCCACAGTGCCACCTAACAGTGCCCACAATTTTCATCTAACAGTGCCCACAGTGCCACCTAACAGTGCCCACAAGTGCCAGCTAATAATGCCCACCAGTAGTGCCAATCAGTGCCACCTAGCAGTGCTTCCTATCAGTGTAACTAATCAGTGCCCATTATTGCCACCCATCAGTGCCCATCACTGCCACCCATCAGTGCCCATCACTGCCGTCTATCAGTGCCCATCATTGCCGCCTCATCAGTGTACATCAATGAAGGAGAAAAATTACCTGTTTTAAATTTTTTATAAAAAATATGACATTTTTTTTTTTTAATTCAGTCTTTTTACATTTTTTTAACAAAAAATAAAAACCACAGAGGTGATCAAATACCACCAAAAGAAAGCTCTATTTGTGGGGAAAAAATTATAAAAATTTCATTTGAGTACAGTGTTGTATGACCGCGCAATTGTCATTCAAAGTGCGTCAGTGCTGAAAGCTGAAAATTGGATAGGAGGGGGGTTTAAGTGCCCGGTAAGCAAGTGGTTAAGCAGGGGGACACATCTGGCACTGCAGCATCTGAGTCCCTGGCGGGGTAGTGTGTTACTGATGGTAGCCTTTGTTACGTTGGTCCCAGCTCCCTGCAGGTCATTTACTAGGTCCCCCCGTGTGGTTCTGGGACTTTTGCTCACGGTTCTTGTGATCATTTTGACCCCACAGGGTGAGATCTTGCGTGGAGCCCCAAATTGAGGAAGATTATCAGTGGTCTTGTATGTCTTCCATTTTCTAATTATTGCTCCCACAGTTGATTTATTCACACCAAGCTGCTTGCCTATTGCAGATTCAGTCTTCCCAGCCTGGTGCAGGTCAACAATTTTGTTTCTGGTGTCCTTCGACAGCTCTTTGGTCTTCACCATAGTGGAGTTTGGAGTGTGACTGTTTGAGGTTGTGGACAGGTGTCTTTTATATTATTATTATTATACAGGATTTATATAGCGCCGACAATTTACACAGCGCTTTACAACATTAGGGCAGACAATACAAGTACAATACAATTCAATACAGGAGGAATCAGAGGGCCCTGCTCGTTAGAGCTTATAATCTAGGAGGGAGGGTCAAGTTATACAAAAGGGTAATAGCTGTGGGGGATGAGCTAATGGAGAAAATAGTGCAGTTGTTAGATGGAGGCAGGATAAGCTTCTCTGAAGAGGAAAGTTTTCAGTACTGATAGTACTGATAACAAGTATAAACAGGTGCCATTAATAAAGGTAATGAGTGGAGGACAGAGGAGCCTCTTAAAGAAGAAGATACAGGTCTGTGAGAGCCAGAAATCTTGCTTGCTTGTAGGTGACCAAATACTTATTTTCCACAATAATTTGCAAATAAATTCTTTCAAAAATCAGACAATGTGATTGTCTGGATTTGTTTCCACATTTTGTCTCTCATAGTTGAGGTATACCTATGATGACAATTACAGGCCTCTCTCATCTTTTTATGTGGGAGAACTTGCACAATTGGTGGCTGACTAAATACTTTTTTGCCCCACTGTATATGCATCCCAGGTGTTTTGTGTATATATATATATATATATATATATATATATATATATACACACTGTATTCAGTTTAGCTAGATCCGTTCCTGTTATTCTCTTACTACTGACAGGCAGGCAGGTGTTTTTACAGTATTTACAGCTACCTGAAGAAAATTGCTGGTGTTCTTCTGATCCAATTAGTCCTATTAGCTACAGTATTTACAGTTAGTGTAGTGCGTCTTCTGCACAGTGTGCACCTAAAGCTACCTGAAGAAAATTGGTGGTGTTCTTCTGATCCTATTAGTACCGCAGACAGCTGCAGTATTTACAGTTAGTGTAGTGCGTCCTCTGCACAGTGTGCACCTAAAGCTACCTGAAGAAAATTGGTGGTGTTCTTCTAATCCTATTAGTACCGTAGGCAGCTGCAGTATTTACAGTTATGCCCCGTACACACGGTTGGACTTTGTTCGGACATTCCGACAACAAAATCCTAGGATTTTTTCCGACGGATGTTGGCTCAAACTTGTCTTGCATACACACGGTCACACAAAGTTGTCGGAAAATCCGATCGTTCTGAACGCGGTGACGTAAAACACGTACGTCGGGACTATAAACGGGGCAGTGGCCAATAGCTTTCATCTCTTTATTTATTCTGAGCATGCCTGGCACTTTGTCCGTCGGATTTGTGTACACACGATCAGAATTTCCGACAACGGATTTTGTTGTCGGAAAATTTTATCTCCTGCTCTCCAACTTTGTGTGTCGGAAAATCCGATGGAAAATGTCCGATGGAGCCCACACACGGTCGGAATTTCCGACAACACGCTCCGATCGGACATTTTCCATCGGAAAATCCGACCGTGTGTACGGAGCATTAGTGTAGTGCATCCTTTGCACAATGTGCACCTAAAGCTACCTGAAGATAATTGCTGTTGTTCTGATCCTATTAGTACCACAGGCAAGCAGCTGCAGTATTTACAGTTATGCCCCGTACACACGGTCGGATTTTCCGACGGAAAATGTGCGATCGGAGCGTATTGTCAGAAATTCCGACCGTGTGTGGGCTCCATCGGACTTTTTCCATCGGATTTTCCGACACACAAAGTTTCAGAGCAGGCTATAAAATTTTCCGACAATAAAATCTGATCACGTCAATTCCAACCGTGTGTGGCCAATTCCGACGCACAAAGTGCCACGCATGCTCAGAAGAAATTCCGAGATGGAACAGCTCGGTCTGGTAAAATTAGCGTTCGGAATGGATAGAGCACTTTCGTCAGACTGCAGTGTTTAAAATTGTTTGATACAGCGCACTCTCTTCTTCTTTATAATGCAGGAAGAACGAAGTAGTTTTGCTGATGATATTCACACATACTTCTCACAAACTTATTTCTTTATTATTTATCGTGATTCCCTCAATTTATTATGATTTGTCACATCTGATTAAAAATCTATATAATTTTTTTGGTGTTATTTTTTTTTTCAAGCCTGATGTGATTTTTTTTATTTTTTTTTGGTTTGTATTTTTTTCAAGGCTGATCTTGTTGTTATTTTTTTTAGTTATTTAACATCCAGAATATTTTTGTGTGTGTTTTGTGTGTCAAGTTACCACAACACCATTATTATTTTGTATTATTTAATCTCAAGGAGATTGCTTGGTGTTGGTGTCTCTTGTTAATTTCACATTGTATTTTTGAAATGTACCTGCCTACTCACAAACAAACTATCCTTTTTGAAGGGAAATACACATAGGCGAGTCTAATTGAAACAAAAAAACCTTTATTAAGGGCTCACAACCAAACAAAGAGGGAGGCAACGCTGGAGAAACAACAGAGGTTGGCAAAGCCTTTGGCCCCCAGGGCAGACATCAATTATTTTACAGCAAAATTGGTGGTCTGAGGAGTCCATATGTAAGTGAGTGCAGTCTGGTCCAGAAATCCCAGAGCTCATGAAAGCAATAGATGACATCTGTGTCCCCAGGCTGTGGTCATACAAGAGCCTGCATCTTTTGCCAGACCAGACTGAACTCAGGCCATCACTCTCTGGTCTTCCTTCCACGCTTCCTTCCACGCTGTGGCTCTGGTGGTGTAGTTGTGGCAGGAGGAGGATGGTCCAACTCACTCAGGTGGGTATTGGGTGTGATTTCGCCCCTCACCCCCTTAGTTAAGACATTATAAAGAAGGTCCTCACACAGCTGGCGTTGGCCCTCCTGCATGCCCTGCAGTTTGGTGGCAGCCATGCAGGCAAAGGCCTCTTCAGGAGTGGGGGTGGCTCTGAGGGACGCAGAAGCCTCCTGAATCAGCCTGAGTGCTGAATCCTGCACGTGACTCCCCTTCCTGGGTCTTTTGGTTGGAAGGCGGAGGGAAGGAGCCTGCTATTCTGTCAGGCTCCTACTGGGCCCAGGCTTCTCCTGGCTGCCACTTAGCCCCGCCTCCTCCTGGCTACCACTAACCCCTGCCTCCTCCTGGCTGCCCCATTCCACAGCCTCCTCCTGTGTGGCACATTCCAGAGCCTCGTCCTAGCTGAGGTCTTCCTGTATATGAAAAAGGGACATAGTTTTTGTTTTTTATTCATCAATCACACACAATTTTCACCTCATGATTGTTGCAAATTGAATGTTAACAAATATAACAGACTATCATTCTGAGACCAGCATTTTTCATTCTTGTCCCAATTATTTTTGCCCACTACTGTCTATTGATATGTAAAACACTTTATTAAATCAGCAATTAGTGATCAATAATAACATCTAGTAAACATCATTTATTTATTGACCAGAAATCTGTAGAACAATGCTATACCTGGCTCAAGCTGGGCTCCTCCACTTCTTCCTGGCTGGAAGTCCCAGGTTGGACATCGGAAGCCTCAGCTAGGGTGGAAGATAGGGTGGAAGGAAGAGTGGAAGGAAGGGTTGAGAGGGATTCCCTGACTCCAGTCTGGTCTGACAGAAATCGCAGTCTCTCATAGTACCACAGCCTGGGGACATAAACGTCATCTGCTGCAGCTCCTGATCTCTGGGAATCCATGACCTTCTTGCGCTCCCTAAGATAAGTGCTCCTCAGGCCACCAATTTTGGCTTTTAAATAGGGGATGGTTGCCGTGGAGACCACCGGCGTCACCAACTCCAGCAGTTTCTCCAGCGCTGCCTGCCTCTTTTGTTTATTGTTGTATTGGGGGTGTTTGACCTGCCACAGACAGGGCAGCACCCTGTATTTGTCTATGAACAGAGGGAGGAAGTTGTGGTCATTGAAGCCATCCATTTTATCTGCAAGACACAACACGAGACAAACCCTAATGTCAGGCAAAACTCTCTTAATCTTGTTACAATATAGGCCTCAATCTAGAAGCAGTATAGGCCCAAGTTTAAATCTTACCTTCGTTATCACGATCGGCGCCTCTGATACTTCTTCCCCCGCTCACAGATCGTACATACTACGCACGCGTGTTACGCTTTATACACACTGCACATGCGTGTAACTCCGCCCACCCCTGACATTCTTTCTAGTCTATTCCCCGCCCCTTTTCATTGGGCGCAGTGGGGGAAGAGCACATGGCGGAGACGCAGCAGGTGCATGCTAATTACAGCAAGGAGGAGGAAAGCCCGCAGCCTGAAACGTCCCGATCCAGAAGGAGAAGATTTAAGGCATCAAATATGTCCTTTGGGGAGATGTTGGAGATGGTGGACATCCTGAAGAAGGCCGACTATGACGGGAAGTATGAACCTTACCCCAACCCCAATGTCCGAAAGGCCAAGATCATGGTGAAAGTGGTTAAAAGTCTGCACCGGAATTTCAAGGTACGACGATCAAAAGATCAGCTCAGGAAGGAAGGATCAGGAGAGTGCTGCAAAAAAAGTAGTTGTCCTGTGTTCCTATTCTTTATGTTTATAACGTTCGTGCTGCTCCATGTGCTTTTCTTAACTGTTGTCCAGTTTAAATTGGCAACTTTCATGTTCATGGGCACATTATTCATTCGTATAAAACATTGTTCGTTCAGCCTAGAAAACACCATTGTTTTGGCCATATGCATTTGCCAACATTTTTTATGGCCTACTTGTCTGAAAATAATTTGGTTGTGTAGATGGGTTTGTAACTAGAATGAAATGCAAACTAGATTCTGTGTAAGGAGAGGACACTCAGCAGCAGTTTTCACATCTGGACACTGGAGCACTAGTGTGGGACAAAAGAACACCTTTTTTATTGGGGGCCCACACAGGTGCTCCAGTGTATACTATAGGGGTGTCTCCATCTGTGAAGCTTGTACAAAACAGGTAAAGTATTGAAGCTTGACAAAGGACAATAAAAATTCTATATCTTGGAACTCTGCCAAAACAGACAATTGTACCCCACTTCCAAGCAATGTTTCATATTCCTATTTCTGCCATCAAGTATCTGTGTGCTAAGTATACCTATTTTTTTTTTACATAGGGGATAAAAGACTCGGAGGACACCCTTCATCCGAGGAGACCAGAGACCCCCCCACCTCATGAAGAAGTGGAGACCCACCAAAGCCAAAAGGAGGAGGAGGAGGAAGGAGACATGTTGGAACTAGTCACCACAACAGGTGAGTGTCTGCGACCACAGGCTCAGGTAAGAGATGGATGCCGGCATATTTATAATACATGGTGTTTTTTTGTATCTATCTTTTTAGGTGATTGTGATGTTGTGGATCAAGATCATTTCACCTCTGAAAGTGCCCAGATCCTGATTGGGGAGATCATGGAGTGTAATAGGGAAAACATCCAGAAAAACATCAATGATGTTCAAAAAAACTGAAGAACATCATTGATGTTTTAGGGAGAGTTTAAAACCAATCAAAATCCCTTCCCTTTTTTGTGCTTTTTGCGATCCTAAAATTTAGACCATTTTTTTTACATATTATAGAAAAGCCAAATTTTGAAGATGCACACAGTGTGTCAACATGTGCTATCTGACATCACGGGAGATGAATGGATGCGTTTTGGGGGTGCAACCCCTTCCTCGATAATAAAGTAGCTGGGAGGGAGGGGTTGCACCCACAAAACACGTCCCTTGATCCCCCGTGATGGCAGGTAGCACATGTTAACATTCGGCAATTTGTGTGCATCCTTAAAATTTGGCTTTTCCAGGGGTGACTTCACCCCATCTGAACACAATATCAAACACAGTTTGTAAATACTCATGTCTGATATTGCCTTCAAGTTCTACCAAATGTGAACTTTGTAAGTTCAAGATTTGTGTCTTTCTTGTTGGTTTTAAATATGCCTGTTTTATCTTAAATGGACATTTCTACTTTTTCTAATGTGACCCCAAAAATTGTTATACAACAAACATGTTGGTTTGTTTTAAAAACCTTTTACAAATGCACATGTGATTGTGCTGGTATTAAAAAGATTGTTAATCAAGAATGTGTGGATTATTGTTTCAACGCTCCAAAACTTTTGTTGTGCTCTAATTGGTGTTTTCACTGACAATGGGGGTTATTTCCTAAGGGAAAATCCACTTTGCACTACAAGTGCAGTTTCAACTGTACTTGTAGTGCAAAGTGTCTTTGCCTTTAGTAAATAACACCCAACAGTGTTTTGTAATGTTACACAATCACGCCATGTTCAGGACTCACCACATTTCTGTCAGGGTCAGCTAAAAGAAACACAAGCAGTAAATGTCACCAAAGATTTTAGTAGTTAAAATGTTATTTTTATTTGAACAAGGTTTCAGACATTGTCTGGCATATTGATAGCCCCCTCTACCAGCAAAGTATTCAAGGTATCTTAGACGGACATCACGGGCACTCAGGGGGGCAAACCAGGGCGGCCACTTTCAAGCACCGTCAGGGTTGGTTCATTTTGAATTCCAGCCTCAGGCCCAACTGAGCCAGCATAGTTGGCAGAATGTTGCCGTAAAAATTTGTAGAGAACACAGCACGCCAGGATAATATGATTCAGTTTGTACTCCGCCATGTGTATGGGTGTAAGAAATAGGTGGAACCGGCTGGCCATAATTCCAAACATGTTCTCTACCACTCTTCTGGCTCTGGCCAGCCGGTAATTAAAAACCCTCTGGTCCGGGGTGAGGGTCCTCATTGGGAATGGCCGCATAAGATGGTCCCCCAGCGCAAACGCTTCATCCGCAACAAAGACGAATGGGAGGTGGCAAGTCCAAGCTGCCATTCTGGAGATGCCTGTAGAACTCCGTCTGGGCGATGAATCCACCATCGGACATCCGACCATTCTTCCCCACGTCCACATACAGGAACTCATAAGTAGCCAACACCACTGCCAACATCACAATACTATTGAACCCCTTATAGTTGAAATAGTATGACCCCGAGTTGGGTGGTGGGACGATGTGGACGTTTTTCCCATCAATTGCCCCTCCGCAGTTAGGAAAGTTCCACTGCTAGGCAAAGTGGGAGGCCACAGTCTGCCATTCCTGTGGGTTGGAAGGAAACTGTGGCGTCAAACAAGAAAAAAAAATAGTCATTTTGCACATAAACAGGGAAAGCAGATTAGACACAAACATTCATGGCCAACATCAAGATAACATTTATTTGAGGGAGTTTTTAAAGACCAAAGTATAATAAGGTACACCTATCAGATTGCCCCTCCCCCCCTATCATGGGCCATTTCTAACATTATAGGGGGGGGCTCATGGACAGGTAACCCTCTCCACTTCATTGAGAGTTGAATGCCTAAATAATGTGTATTACTTTGGCCAGCCCCTCCTTACTTTACACTATTGGCAGCCCACTGGACAGGTAAGAAGTACCTTGTCATAATACAAAGATATAAATATACACTGTACACATTTTAGCACATTTGGACATTCTGCTATTACCTATCAAGATAATAATAGGATACAAAAACTTTAAACAGTACCATTTGAAAGTTTACAGGCAGGCCCTTGCACTACATGCTTTGGGGAATTCATCCATACATCTGACCACAAAAGAGATGGGTATAGTGTGTATGGGTTTGGCAAAGTCAGCAGATAGATGATTGAGGATAGATAGAGAATTGTTATCAGCAGACTTAGCAGTTGGGGGGAGGGAGGGTTCCAAATGATTTGGGGACCCACAAAAAAAAGCCTCTGGCACTCTGCATGAATTTTAAGCACCAATCAAATTTTAAAACATTTTAGGGGGTATTTATGGTTAAGCACTACTATGGAGCTGATAAAATACATTGTTAAGTGACTACACGAGGTGAATATAGGGCCAGGAGACCATGCTGGGGAGGTAAGTGAAGGCAAATATGCATGAAGAACAAAAAAATAATTACATAAAAATCCAGCATGCATGAGAACAAAGGGGACATTCACAGCATATTACAATCATGGTAATTAGGGAATGAGGAAAGAAATACAATATATTATCAAACATTAAATACAGTAAAATGTGATTTTAAAGGATAAATCTTACCTTAATATACTCTTTCTGCAGGACCTGGATGATGGCAGAACAGGTCTCTGGGATAATGATCCCCAGAGCCTGGGGGGAGATGCCTGTCGAGAACTTGAGGTCCTGCAGGCTTCTCCCTTTCGCCAAGTACCGCAGGGTGGTGACTAGCCTCTGCTCCGGAGTGATGGCTTGCCTCATGCAGGTATCCTGCCTGCTAATATAAGGGGTCAGCAAAGCCAACAAATGGTATCATCTGGAGAAAGTTCCTGAAATCATCAGGATTATTCTCACGGATCTCACGGAGCAAAGGCATGTGACAGAACTGGTCATGCTGGAGCAACCAATTCTTGGTCCATGAACTCCTCCCCACCCTGTTCATGGACTGAACTTGTGTCAAAGTAAGGACCCCAACACCAAGCCCCCGCACAGCACGAACTCTACGAGGAGTACGTATACGCAACATGGCTAGAAAACGGTCGGCTGCTCAGAACGAAGTAACAGAACGCACTGAAGAACAACAAGGCCTGTGAAGAGTGACCTGAAAAACAGTAATGAATGAACAAGAACACAATGACAAGAGTCACGCGTAACTCACTGCACGCATTGAAGAGCAGATACAAACCCTCAAGCACAAACTGAACAGCAGAAAATTATCTGAAAACCACGAGTCTGAAAAAGCACGAATTGTCTCTCACCAAACTTTTACTAACATGAGATTAGCAAAAGGAGCCCAAAGGGTGCCGCGCCTGGTTCTGAACTGGCCTTTTCTAGTCTCGTCGTACGTGGTGTACGTCACCGTGTTCTTGGCGATCAGATATTCCGACAACTTTGTGCGACCGTGTATATGCAAAACAAGTTTGAGCCAACATCCGTCGGAAAAAATCCATGGATTTTGTTGTCGGAATGTCCGATCAATGTCCGATCGTGTGTACGGGGCATAAGTGTACTGCATCCTCTGCACAGTGTGCACCTAAAGCTAACGGAAGAAATTTACTGGTGTTCTTCTGATCATATTAGTACCACAGGCAGGCAGCTGCAGTATTTACAGTTAGAGTACTGCGTCCTCTGCACAGTGTGCACCTAAAGCTACCTAAAGACAATTGCTGTTGTTCTGATCCTATTAATACCACAGGCAGGCAGCTGCAGTATTTACAGTTAGTGTACTGTGTCCTCTGCACAGTGTGCACCTAAAGCTACCTGAAGAAAATTGGTGGTGTTCTTCTGATCCTATTAGTACCACAAGCAGGTAGCTACAGTATTTACAGTTAGTGCACTGTGTCCTCTGCACAGTGTGCACCTAAAGCTACCTGTAGAGAATTGGTGGTGTTCTTCTGATCCTATTACTACCACAGGCAGGCAGCTGCAGTATTTACAGTTAGTGTACTGTGTCCTCTGCACAGTGTGCACCTAAAGCTACCTAAAGACAATTGCTGTTGTTCTAAACCTATTAATACCACAGGCAGGCAGCTACAGTATTTACAGTTAGTGTACTGTGTCCTATGCACAGTTTGCACCTAAAGCTACCCGAAGAAAATTGGTGGTGTTCTGCTGACCCACACCAAAGAACAAAACGGACCTCTCCTTGCTCCTCATCAGCTGGGATCTCCACTATACCTTAACTCCACTATACCTCTGAAACCTGCACTGAGAGGAATGAAGGTGTAGAATTAGGTGTGTCACAGCCAAGTACTTGCGTGCAATCTGCTATCGGTACACTGACGTCAGATTGTACCAGGCAAATTTCCCTGCCCCAGCTGCTGCACCGTCGAAAGAAGTTCGCTCCCAGCCATCCACAGGCCCAGCAGTTGAATGCTAGCTGGGCTAAATTGCTAGCGCTTCAACTGCTGCCTTCTCATTTGGTAGACTCTGTCCCCTTCTGTGAGTTTGTGGAATGTGCGGTTCCTCAGTGGCAGGTTCCCAAATGCCACTTTTGCTCACGAAAGGCAATTCCAGCTCTCTACCGGCATGTGGAAGGCAATGTCTTGGCCTCGCTGGACAGGGCTGTCAGCGGTAAGGTGCATATTACCACTGACTCATGATCCAGCAGGCATGGACAGGAATGTTACCTATCTTTCACCGCGCACTGGGTGACTCTTCTGGCAGCTGGGAAGGATGCAGGACAGGGTGCAGTAGTGTTGGAGATTGTTCCGCCACCATGCCTCCAAAATTCTACTAGTGGTGATTCTGCCACACCTCTCTCCTCCACCCCCTCATCTTCTTCTTCCTCCATGGCCTCTTCCTGTGCTAATTTGTCCTCGGAACCAGCGGTGCTCCATAGGCGTTCAAGGGGCTACGCAAGCATGCAGGCAAAAAGATGACATGCGGTGCTTGAGCTGGTGTGCTTGGGGGACAGGAACCACACTGGGGCAGAGATTCTGTCAGCTATGCAGGGGCAGGTTCAGAGGTGGTTGACGTCATGCCAGCTTAAGCCAGATATGGTGGTTTGCGACAATGGCACCAACCTCCTCTCCACCCTCCGACAGGGACAACTGACCCATGTGCCTGTTTGGCTCACGTCCTTAACTTGGCGGTGCAGCGGTTCTTGGGCAGGTACCCAGGCTTACAGGATGTCTTGAGGCAGGCCAGGAAAGTCTGTGTGCACTTACGCAGGCCATATAATGCCAATGCTCGGCTGGCTGACCTCCAAAAGGAATTTAACCTGCCCAAGAACCGCCTAATCTGTGACATGCCCACCAGGTGGAACTCAACGTTGGCCATACTGCAGCGGCTGCACATGCAGCAGAGGGCCATCAATGAGTATCTATGCGACTATGGCACCAGGACAGGGTCAGGGGACCTTGTTTTTTTTCCCCACGCCAGTGGGCTATGATCAGGGATGCATGCACTGTCCTGTCACCATTTTAGGAGGCCACGAGGATGGTGAGCAGTGACAGTGCATGCATCAGTGACATTGTCCCTCTTGTCCACCTGTTGGAGCACACAGTGCGTGGAATAATGGACAGGGCACTTGAGGCAGAATAGAGGGAGGAAGAGGAGGACTTCCTTACCTCTTAAGACCCCATTTATCCAGACAGTGCTCCTGCATGCCCGCCAATCACACAGGAAGAGGAGGAGGAGGATTGTGTCAGTATGAAGGTGGAGCCTGGCACTCAGCATCAGCAGCAGTCTTCAAGGGATCATTTACAGTCCGAAGAAACCCATGGACTTGTACGTGGCTGGGAGGAGGTGGCTGCGGATCATGTAGTCCTTAGTGACCCAGAGGACTTTGGACTGAATGCCTCAGCAAACCTACGCTGCATGGCTTCCCTGATCCTGCAAAGCCTGTGGAAGGATCCTCGTATTCGTGATATCAAGGGGAGGGATGATTACTGGCTGGCAACCCTCCTTGATCCACATTACAAGGGTAAGGTTGTGGACCTTATCTTGCTGTCACAGAGGGAGCAGAGGATGAAACATCTTCGGGAGGCCTTACAGAAAGGTTTGTGCAACGCGTTTCCAGAGCCTGGGAGGTTACAATTTCCTGGTCCTCCTGGACAACGTGTTGCTGAGGCTTCGGTCAGTCACAGAAGGAGTGGTGGAGAAGGTGGCCTTCTGACCGATGCGTTCAGAAAATTTTTTAGTCCGCAGCCCCAAGGCCTGATCAGTTCCAGCAAACATTGCCAGCGTCTGATTCACATAGTACAGGGTTACCTAGGGGCAAGATCAGACTTGGACCCCTTTCCCACTGAAAATTCTCTGGGTTACTGGGTCTTGAGAATGGATCACTGGCCAGAGCTTGCACAGTATGCAATTGAGCTACTGGCCTGTCCTGCATCTAGCGTTCTTTCGGAACGCACATTCAGTGCTGCTGGATACTTTGTAACCGATCACAGGGTGCGGCTGTCCACCGAATCGGTTGATCAGCTGACCTTCATAAAAATGAATCAGTCTTGGATCACCAGCTACCAAGCACCTGATGCTGATGTAACCGATTGATTTTTTTTTTAATGTGAGAGCCCTTCAAGACTACCTATGCTGATGCTGATCCTGTTATGCTGAGTCACAGTCCTCCTCCTCCTCAATTTTCATGCTGATAGCTTGTAAGAACATTTTTGGTTCTTGGCACCACCACCTGTGCCCAAGGCCCAATTTTTCAGCCCCTGTTTAACAGGGGTGTGTAATTACAATTTTTGATGCAATACTTTGCAGCAGGGCTCATTCCTGCTCTCCAACGAGAGTATCTGTGAGGGGTTGCAGTGTTGTGGCACCAGCACCAGTGCCGAAGGCCCAAATTTTCATCCCCTGTTTAAAAGGGGCATGTAATTACAATTTTTGAAGCAATATTTTGCAGCAGGGCTCATTCCTGTGCTCCAACTATAGCATCTGTGAGGGGTTGCAGTGTTGTGGCACCAGTGCCTAAGGCCCAATTTTTCTGCCCCTGTTGAACAGGGACATGTAATTACAATTCTTGATCTAATATTTCACAGCAGGGCCCATTCCAGTGCCCACCAAGAGTAACTGTGAGGATGTACAGTGTTGTGGCACCAGCACCACCACCACCACCAAAGGCCCAATTTTTCTACCACTGTTCAACAATGGCATGTAATTACAATTCTTGATCTAATATTTCACACCAGGGCTCGTTCCTGCGCCTACCAAGAGTAACTGTGAGGACTTACAGTGTTGTGGCACCACCACCACCAAAGGCCCAATTTTTCTACCACTGTTCAACAATGGCATGTAATTACAATTCTTGATCTAATATTTCACAGCAGGGCCTGTTCCCGCGCCCACCAAGAGTAACTGTGAGGGCTTACAGTGTTGTGGCAACACCAACACCTAAGGCCCCGAATTCTGCAGAGTGTATAGGGCAGGCCCCTATTTTCAAACATCCAACTTACAAATGACTCCTACTTGCAAACGAAAGAAGACAACAGGAAGTGAGATGAAATCTACCCCTAGGAAGGGAAATTCTCTCCTGTAATTCCCTGTACACACGGTCGGATTTTCCAACGGAAAATGTGTGATCGGAGCGTGTTGTGGGCTCCATAGGATATTTTCCATCGCATTTTCCGACACACAAAGTTTGAGAGCAGGCTATAAAATTTTCCGACAACAAAATCTGATCGCGTCAATTCCGACCATGTGTGGACAATTCCAACGCACAAAGTGCCACGCATGCTCAGAAGAAATTCCGAGACGGAACAGCTCGATCTGGTAAAATTAGCATTTGGATTGGATACAGCACTTTCGTCACGCTGCAATGTTTTAAATTGTTTAATACAGCGCACTCTCTTCTTCTTTATAATGTGAGAAGAATGAAGTAGTTTTGCTGCTCATATTCACACAGACTTCTCACAAACTTCTTTCTTTATTATTTATCGTGATTCCCTCAATATATTTTCATTTGTCACATCTGACCAAATTTCTTTTTTGTTGTTTTATTTTTGTTTTGTATTTTTTTCAAGGCTTATGTATTTTTCTTTGTTTTTTTGGGTTTTAGTCCATAATGTTTTTGTGTGTGTTTTGTGTGTCAAGTTACCACAACTCCATTATTATCTTGTATTATTTAATCTAAAGGAGGTTGCTTGGTGTTTGTCTCTCTTGTTAATTTCACATTGTAGTTTACTAATGTACCTGCCTCCTCGCAAACAAACTGTCCTTTTTGAAGGAAAACACACATAGGCGAGTATAATTGAACCAAAAATTCCTTTATTAAGGGCTCAGAACCAAATAAAGAGGGAGGCAACGCTGGAGAAACAGCAGAAATTGGCGAAGCCTTTGGCCCCCAGGGCACACATCAATTATTTTCCAGCAAAATTGGTGGCCTGAGGAGTCCATATCTAAGGGAGTGCAGTCTGGTCCAGAAGTCCCAGAGATCCTGAAAGCAGCAGATGACATCTATGTCCCCAGGCTGTGGTCATACAAGAGCCTGCATCTTTTGTCAGACCAGACTGAACCCAGGGCCATCACTCCCTGGTCTTCCTTCCACGCTTCCTTCCACGCTGTGGCTGTGGTGGTGTAGTTGTGGCAGGAGGAGGAGAAAGAGGAGGATGGTCCAACTCAATCACGCCGGTATTGGGTGTAATTTCGCCACTCACTCCCTTAGTTAGGACTTTATAAAGAAGTTTCTCACACATGAGGCGTTGACCCTCTTGCATGCCCTTCAGTTTGGTGGCAGCCATGCAGGCAAAGGCCTCGTCAGGAGTGGGTAAGGCTCTGAGGGATGCAGAAGCCTCCTGAATGAGCCTGAGAGCTGAATCCTGCACGTGACTCCCCTTCCTGGGTCTCTTGTTTGGAAGGCGGAGGGGAGGAACCTGCGATTCTGTCAGGCTCCTACTGGTCCCAGGCTTCTCCTGGCTGCCACTAACCCCCGCCTCCTCCTGGCTGCCACATTCCACAGCCTCCTCCTGTGTGCCACATTCCAGAGCCTCGTCCTGGCTGAGGTCTTCCTGTGTATGAAAAAGGGACATAGTTTTAATTTTTTATTCATCAATCACACACAATTTTCACCTCATGACTGTTGCAAATTTAATGTTAGCAAAAATAACAGACTATCCTTCTGAGCCCAGCATTTTTCATTCTTGTCCCAAATATTTTTGCCCACTACTGTCTATTGATATGTAAAAAACTGTATTAAATCAGCAATTAGTGATCAATAATAAACATCATTTATTTATTGACCAGAAATCTGTAGAAGAATGCTATACCTGGCTCAAGCTGGGCTCCTCCACTTCTTCCTGGCTGGAAGCCCCAGGTTGGACATCGGAAGACTCAGCTGGGGTGGAAGATAGGGTGGAAGGAAGAGTGGAAGGAAGGGTTGAGAGGGATTCCCTGACTCCAGTCTGGTCTGACAGAAATCACAGTCTCTCATAATACCACAGCCTGGGGACATAAATGTCATCTGCTGCAGCTCCTGATCTCTGGGAATCCATGACCTTCTTGCGCTCCCTTAGATAAGCGCTCCTCTGGCCACCAATTTTGGCTTTTAAATAGGGGATGTTTACTGTGGGGACCACCGGCTTCACCAACTCCAGCAGTTTCTCCAGAGCTGTCTGCCTCTTTTGTTTATGATTATAATGCGGGTGTTTCACCTGCCACAGACAGGGTAGCTCCCTGTACTTGTCTATGAACAGGGGGAGGAAGTTGTGGTCATTGAAGCCATCCATTTTATCTGCAAGACACAACACAAGACAAACCCTAATGTCAGGCAAAACTCTCCTAATCTTGTTACAATATAGGCCTCAATCTAGAAACAGTATAGGCCCAAGTTTTGCTCTTACCTTCGTTATCATGATCGGCGCCTCCGATACTCCTTCCTCCGCTCACAGATCGTACGTACTACGCAGCGTGTTATGCTTTATACACACTGTGCATGCGTGTAACTCCGCCCACCCCGACGTTCTTTCTAGTCTATTCCCCGCCCCTTTTCGTTCGGCACAGTGGGGGAAGAGCACATGGCGGAGACACAGCAGGTGCGTGCTAATTACAGCAACGAGGAGGAGGAGGAAAGCCCGGAGCCAGAAACGTCTGGATCCAGAAGGAGAAGATTTAAGACATTGAATATATTCTTTGGGGAGGTGTTGCAGATGGTGGACATCCTGAAGAGGGCCAACTATGATGGGAAGTATGGACCTTACCCCAACCCCAATGTCCGAAAGGCCAAGATCATGGCGAAAGTGATCAAAAGTCTGCACTGGAATTTCGGGGTACGTCGATCGAAAGATCAGCTCAGGGAGCGGTGGTCGGACCTCAAATTAAGAGAGCACGAGCAGTACAGAAAGATCCGGAGAGTGCTGCAAAAAAGTAAGTAGTTGTGCTGTGTTCCTATTCTTTTTATGTTTATTACGTTCGTGCTGCTCCATGTGCTTTTCTTAACTGTTATCCAGTTTCAAATGTCAACTTTCATGTTCATGGGCACATTATTCGTTCGTATCAAACATTTTTCTTTCGGCCTATAAAACACCATTGTTTTGGCCATATGCATTTGCCCACATTTTTTAGGGCCTACTTGTGTGAAACTAATTTGGCTGTGTAGATGGGTTTGTTACTAGAACGAAATGCAAACTAGATTCTGTGTAAGGAGAGGACACTCAGCAGCTGTTTACACATCTGGACGCTGGAGCACTAGTGTGGGACACAAGAACACCCTTTTTATTAGGGGGCCCACACAGGTGATCCAGTATATACTATAGGGGTGTCTCCATCTGTGAAGCTTGTACAAAACAGGTAAGTATTGAAGCTTCACAAAGGACAAGAAAAATGCAACATCTTGGAACTCTGCCAAAACAGACAATTGTAGCCCACTTCCAAGCAATGTTTCATATTTATAGTCCTGCCATCAAATATCTGTGTGCTAAGTAGACCTATTTTTTTTTACATAGGGGAGAAAAGACTCAGAGGACACCCCTCATCCGAAGAGACCAGAGACCCCCCACCTCTGGAAGAAGGGGAAATCCACCCAGAACAAGCAGAGCAGGAGGAGGAAGACATGGTGGAAATTGGCACCACAGCAGGTGAGTGTCTGCGACCACAGGCTCAGGTAAGAGATGGATGCCCGCATATTTATAATACATGTTGTTTTTTGGTTTCTATCTTTTTAGGTGATCGTGATGTTGTGGATCCCGATCCTTTCACCTCAGAAAGTGCACAGATCCTGATCGGGGAGATCATGGGGTGTAATAGGACTTGGAAAACATCAAGAAAAACATCAATGATGTTCTTCAAAAATGAAGAACATCATTGATATTTTAGGGAGAGTTTAAAACCCCTCAAAATCCCTTTGTTTTTTTGTGTGCTACAAATTTTTGACATTTTTTGACAAATTTGAGAAAAGCCAAATTTTGAAGATGCACACAGTGTGTCAACATGTGCTATCTGCCATCACGGGAGATCAATGGACGCATTTTGGGGGTGCAACCCCTTCCTCAATAATAAAGTAGCTGTGAGGAAGGGGTTGCACCCCCAAAACACATCCCTTGATCCCCCGTGATGGCAGCTAGCACATGTTGACATTCGGCAATTGGTGTGCATCTTTAAAATTTGGCTTTTCCTGGGGTGACTTCACCCCATCTGAACGCAATATCAAACACAGTTTGTAAATACTCATGTCTGATATTGCCTTCAAGTTCTACCAAATGTGAACTTTGTAAGTTCAAGATTTGTGTCTTTCTTGTTGGTTTTAAACATGCCTGCTTTATCTAAAATAGACACTTCTACTTTTTCTAATGTGACCCCAAAAATTGTTATACAACAAACATGTTGGTTTGTTTTAAAAACCTTTTCTAAATGCACATGTGATTGTGCTGGTATTAAAAAGATTGATAATCAAGAATGTGTGGATTATTGTCTCAATGCTCCAACACTTTTGTGGTGCTCTAATTGGTGTTTTCGGTGACAATGGGTGTTATTTCCTAAGGGTAAATCCACTTTGCACTACAAGTGCAGTTTCAACTGCACTTGTAGTGCAAAGTGTCTTTGCCTTTAGTAAATAACACCCAACAGTGCTTTGTAATGTTACACAATCACGCCATTTTTCAGGACTCACCACATTTCTGTCAGGGTCAGCTAAAAGAAACACAAACAGTAAATGTCACCAAAGATTTTAGTAGTTAAAATGTTATTTTTATTTGAACAAGTTTTCAGACATTGTCTGGCATATTGATAGCCCCCCTACCCGCAAAGAATTCAAGGTATCTTAGACGGACATCACGGGCACTCAGGGGGGGCAAGCCAGGACTGCCACTTTCAAGTGCTGTCAGGGTTGTTTCATTTTGAAGTCCAGCCTCAGGCCCAACTGAGCCAGCATAGTTGGCAGAATGTTGCCGTAAAAAGTTGTGTAGAACACAGCCTGCCAGGATAATATGATTCAGTTTGTACTCCGCCATGTGTATGGGTGTAAGAAATAGGCGGAACCGGCTGGCCATGATTCCAAACGTGTTCTCCACCACTCTTCTGGCTCTGGCCAGCCAGTAATTAAAAACCCTCTGGTCCGGGGTGAGGGTCCTCATCGGGAATGGCCACATAAGATGGTCCCCCAGCGCAAACGCTTCATCCGCAATGAAGACAAATGGGAGTCCTTCCACATTGTCTTCTGGAGGTGGCAAGTCCAAGCTGCCATTCTGGAGACGCCTGTAGAACTCCGTCTGGGCGATGACTCCACCATCGGACATCCGGCCATTCTTCCCCACGTCCACATACAGGAACTCATAAGTAGCCAACACCACCGCCAACATCACAATACTATTGAACCCCTTATAGTTGAAATAGTATAACCCCGAGTTGGGTGGTGGGACGATGTGGACGTGTTTCCCATCAATTGCCCCTCCACAGTTAGGAAAGTCCCACCGCTGGGCAAAGTGGGAGGCCACAGTCTGCCATTCCTGTGGCGTGGAAGGAAACTGTGGAGTTAAACAAAAAAAAATTAGTAATTTTGCACATAAACAGGGAAAGCTGATTAGACAAAAACATTCTTGGCCAACATCAAGATAACATTTATTTGAGGGAGTTTTTAAAGACCAAAGTATAAGGTACACCTATCAGATCCCCCCCCCTCATGGGCCATTTCTAACATTATAGAGGGGAACTCTTGGACAGGTAACCCTCTCCACTTCATTGAGAGATGAATGCCTAAATAATGTGTATTAGCCCCTCCTTAGTTACACTATTGACAGCCCACTGGACAGGTAAGAAGTGTCCTAATACAAAGATATAAATACACATTGTACACATTTGAGCACATTTGGACATTCTGCTATTACCTATCAAGATAATGATAGTATAAAGAAACTTGAAACAGTACCATTTGAAAGTATACAGGCAGGCCCTAGATGATTGAGGATAGATAGAGAATTGGTTTCAGCTGACTTAGCAGTTGGGGGGAGGGAGGGTTAAAAATGATTTGGGGACCGCCAAAAAAAAGCCTCTGGCACTCTGCCTGAATTTAAAGCACAAATCACATTTAAAAGCATATTAGGGGGTGTTTGTGGTAAAGCACTACTATGGAGCTAACAAAATACATTGTTAAGTGACTACATGAGGTGAATATAGGGCCAGGAGAGCATGCTGGGGAGGTAACTGAAGGCAAATATGTATGAAGGACAACAAAAATAATTACATAAAAATCCAGCATGCATGAGGACAAAGGGGACATTCACAGCATATTCCAATCATGGTAATCAGGGAATGAGGAAAGAAATACAATACATTATCAAACATTAAATACAATAAAATGTGATATTAAAGGATACAAATCTTACCTTAATATACTCCTTCTGCAGGACCTGTATGATGGCAGAACAGGTCTCTGGGATAATGATACCCAGAGCCTGGGGGGAGATGCCTGTCGAGAACTTCAAGTCCTGCAGGCTTCTCCCCGTCGCCAAGTACCGCAGGGTGGCGACTAACCTCTGCTCCGGAGTGATGGCTTGCCTCATGCAGGTATCCTGCCTGCTGATATATGGGATCAGCAAAGCCAACAAATAGTGAAATACGGGGTCCGTCATCCGGAGAAAGTTCCTGAAATCATCAGGATTATTTTCACGGATCTCACGGAGCAAAGGCATATGACAGAACTGGTCATGCTGAAGCAACCAATTCTTGGTCCATGAACTCCTCCTCACCCTGTTCATGGACTGGACTTGTGTCAAGGTCAGGACCCCAACACCAAGCCCCCGCACAGCACGAACTCTACGAGGAGTACGTATATGCAACATGGCTAGAAAATGGTCGGCTGCTCAGAACGAAGTAACAGAACGCACTGAAGAACACCAAGGCCTGTGAAGAGTGACCTGAAAAACAGTAACAAACGAACAAGAACAGAATGACAAGAGTCACGCGTCACTTGCTGAACGCACTGAAGAGCAGATACAAACCCACAAGCACAAACTGAACAGCAGAAAACAATCTGAAAACCACGAGTCTGAAAAAGCGCGAATTGTCTCAAAACTTGTCACCAAACTTTTACTAACACGAGATTAGCAAAAGGAGCCCAAAGGGTGCCGCGCTTGGTTCTGAATTGGCCTTTTCTAGTCTCGTTGTACGTGTTGTACGTCACCGCGTTCTTGGCGATCGGAAATTCTGACGACTTTGTGCGACCGTGTGTACGCAAAACAAGTTTGAGCCAACATCCATCGGAAAAAATCCATGGATTTTGTTGTCAGAATGTCCGATCAATGTCCGATCGTGTGTACGGGGCATAAGAGTTAATATGGGAAAAATGTGTCCTTTGTTGAATCCTTGTTTCACTAAAAACACCACATTTTTAAAAAACATTTGTCATTGGGACAGAAAGTGAGGTGAAATCTTCTGAAGAGGTGCACAGACAGCAAAACAAATGTTATATTTTCCAAAAAGCTTAAAAATAGATTTTTTGGCTGGAGCTACACTTTAAAAATGTACCAGTTCAAAATTACAAACATATTCTACTTAACAACAAACCTACAGTCCCTGTCTTGTTTACACCGCCTGAATACTGCTGTTCAGAGTATATAGGGCCTGGGGGCCCCACGTCTTTCCTCTTTTTAATTTGGGTGCAGTGTTCCACTTAATATCCATACAAGACCCAAAGGGCCTGGTAATGGATTAAGGGGTCGGGGGTACCCATGTCGTTTGTCTCACTGATTTTCATCCATATTCCCGGGACCCGACATTACATTGATGCCGCAAGCGGTTTTAAATTACTTTTATTCCTTTACAAATGTCATTTTGTACAGGGACTGTTCTAAGCACGGGAAAGACGCGCCACTTTACAGGCATACTATAGACACCCCCCAGGTATGATATTTAAAGGAATATTTCACTTTTTTTCACTTTAAGCATCATTAAAATCACTGCTCCCAAAAAAACACCCGTTTTTAAAACTTTTTTTGCATTGATACATGTCCCCTGGGCAGAACCCAGGTCCCCAAACCCTTTTTAGGACAATACCATGCATATTAGCCTTTAAAATTAGCACTTTTCAGGCGCATGCGCGGCAGCTTCTAAGATGGCCGCTGGTCACTGAAGCTCCGCTCCACCACGGCCCTGCTTTAGCCACTGGATCTCTCAGAGCGACTCCCCCACTACCCAAGCGGGGGAGAACCCCAAGACCCAGCGGAGGACAATGGCACAAGCCTGGAGGAGCCTCACGAGCCAGATGACCCGGCCTGGTCAGCTACGCAAAGATGGCGGCGGCCTCACGAGGCACTTGCAGCATAGGGGAGGATGACGAATCCATTGCGGATCAGGATATACGGTCACCGTTCTCCCCAGGTACCGATTTTCCACCTTTGCTTCTGGGCGCTTCCCCTGCTTCCACTGAGTCGCTGCTGGGCAGGATGCAGATCGGCCTCCCCTCCACTCCTATGCTAGACCCGCACACAGGCCTGCCATTATCAGTGACTGAAGCTACCACAAACTCCCCTGCCCCCACTGACATTCCTTCTATGATGGAAGCCTTTTCCCAACTGCTCTCCAAGAGCTTGGCCATGAACGCTGCCCAAATAACCTCCTCCATCCATGCGGACCTGCAGCAACTGGGGCAGCGAATAGATTTAATTGAAAAGAGGGCCAATCAAGTGGTTGCTCGTATCAACCAAAATTCAGACAGAATACAAGAAATGCAAGATCAACTTGAAACTGCCTTTGCCAAAATCGATGATCTCGAAAATCGCTCAAGACATTATAATTTTCGAATTCGCGGTCTCCCCGAAACTGAGAAAGATGTACATTCTGCTGTGAAAACCCTGCTGAAAGACCTCATACCTGATATAGCTGAGCATGGAACAGAGCTGGATAGAGCCCACAGAGCACTGCAACCCACCCGCACTGATGGCCTTCCAAGAGACATCATTGTGAAGCCCCACTATTTTGCCGTGAAGGAAGAAATAATGAGGAGAGCCAGAGGATCAGATAACCTAAAATTATTGGGCCACAAAATACAAATTTTCGCTGACATGTCACCATATACGGTGCAGAAGACACGTTCTCTTACATAGTTACATAGTTACATAGTAGGTGAGGTTGAAAAAAGACACAAGTCCATCAAGTCCAACCTATGTGTGTGATTATGTGTCAGTATTACATTACATCTAAAACCGTTGCTCCAACTCCTGACAGAGAAAGCCATAACATACTGATGGTCATTCCCCCTGAGACTGAACTTTTCCTACAGAAATAAAAATTTTGGCTTTTCATCGTTTGCAGAAGGAGAACGTTTGCTTTTACAATTGGGTCTGTTACCACAGGAACCAGTGCACCCCCAGTCAGGAAGGAGCACCCCATCATCAGCAAAGCGCCCCCCTCTGGCAAGTCCTCTGCAACCTACCTGGCTCAAGCAGAGCTCCAAACGCTCTAAAGAAAACATCCCTCCCTGAAGTCCAAGTGCTCTTTGGGATCCTATCTCGGATCAGGGTTTTCTCATCTCCCTTTGTGCCTTCCTTCGGACCTTTCGGGTTTCACAGTTTCCCTCTGTGATGAAGCCACCAAGAAGACATTGACTCTCATTTGACGCGTAACCAACCTCTCGCAGGATCCATGAACGATCTGAACTAGAGGAAGTCTACAAAACTCCATTTTGGGGTGGGGGTGGCGGGTTGGGGGAGAAGGGGGATCGATCCTTTTGATGGCCCTTTACAACCTGTGACAATCTTCAATGGTTTCTTACCCTTGGTCACACCTCTCTCCTCAACTGAACTGAAATAGGCGATTCAGGCGCCAGATAGGCGCTCAACAAACTTCTCTGCAGCCTTGAACGGTTCACATTAATTGAGTAATTTAGGCAAGGAGGTCAAGTATGAATGACACTATTATAAGACTGACACTCCCCTTTAGGCTTTTTAGTTCATAGATTATATGTGGCCCTGAGCTATGTCAGTCTTCCCATTGGGAGCCTGATTTCTCCCCCCCTGGGCCCCTTGGTGAGTTGGTGGGGACCCCGGGGGGAGGGGGCACTTTCTAAAAGGTACTCGGTTGATTATTTTAGATAAGGTTTTCCGCACAGTTGGACCGCTCTGATCTCTCTTTTTGACATTTAACAATATAGATTACTAGTTGGATTATAGTTGCTATGTATCACAGGTGGCGGGGCCATGGTGGTATCAATGCACCCCCAGTAGGTTCCAGGAGCACAATTCATGCCCCTGGCTCCCTGGCTGGCTGCCCTACTAGTAGGAAACCAGTCCTCTCAGGTTAAAGGGTTAGGTCTGGCTAGTCCATCCTACCCCGGGATTTGGGGGGGGGGTCTGGGGACCCTCGAGTTTGTATTCTGATTTCATATCATAATGTTGTACAGGAAAGTTTAATGTTACTGATCAATGTAACAAATATGTTTTCTCTTCTTCTCTCTTTCACCCCTTTACCTTTCTTCTTCTACACTATGCCAATGAGTGTTCCCAGGTTCCAGGTCCGCATCCGGTCTCTCCTCCCAGGTCTCACCTCAGCTAGTGACACATCCTCTCTCCTACTTGGAGTGAACTTCCCTCCTCAGCAAGGTAAGAAGCATTTTCTAAGCTTAGCGCCACTCCGACAACAACATGCCTGATCAGGTTCTGGTGCGAACCGAACCGGGGGTGTTCGACTCATCCCTACCCAGGGACTTGGACATTTAAAATTGTAGGCTTCACACTGCACAGGTACATATGCTTAGAAAACTGTTGCTTTGTTTATGTGCTTGCAAATGTACTTCGATCTTTGGCCTGTAGTTGGAGATTTGATGCACATAGCCAAGGGCTAACACAGTTGCAAATAGTATGTGTTCCTGCCCATCAGGTGCAATCACTTTAGACATAAACGCTAACAATACAACCTACCTTATATATAGGGCTGCAGTGGGGGGGTTTGTTTGGCCTGAGAAGGCCAGATTTTTTGCTGTGATTTGTGGGGGAGAATGGAATGATATTGTGCCTATTGACAAATGCCCAACTAGGGCTGTTTCCTGAAATTCTTGTGCATTTTTTCAATCAAAAGTGGGTTTATGTGGCCGTGCTGTCAATGTTGTGTGTGTATTGTTCCCGTCTGACCATGCAAACATGGTTTGGGAGCACATGCTGACCTTCTACTCTTTGATCTCATTGCTTAATCAGGTACACAGAAATGCAGCTTCTAGCAGAACATGGTCACTAATGTATGTATGTGTGTGGATTTGTGGGCTGGAGCTGGGTGTTTTATTTTGAACATGTGACTTTTTTAATATTATGTTGGAATGCTTTGTAAGAATAATGACTGTATGTATGTTTCTATAATCTTGCAGATAAAAATGTGATGTGTTGCCCGTTATACACTGAAAGTAAAGCTGTGTCCACTCTAAGGTTTAGACAAATTTTAGATTGTAAGCTCCTATGAGCAGGGCCCTTAAAACCCAATTGCTAACTGTTTTGCTAAATGTAGCACCATATATCCTATATATGTATATCCTATATCCTATATATATATCCTATAGAAATTTTTTTGAAGCTAGTGTAGCGCCCACCTACTTAGGTGTGTGCTAACTAGTTAGTGAGGGTTAGTGTTAGGCAAAAATTCCAGGCATTACATTGTTGGTTTAAGCCTGGTTGGGTTTTACTTTGGTTGGGAGAAATGACAGAGTAGAACTGGGGGTGTGACCACCTGCATTCTGTTGAGAGTGATGCCTTGTTTGTCCAGTGAGAGGTGCAGGAGGGCAGGTAAATTTGGAACAGGCTACAGTTAGTTGTATGGGTTACCCTGAGCCAATCATAAATTTGAATGGGCAGGGGCTTTCAGGCCTAAATAAACTGTGGGTCATATGCTCAAAGGAGGCTGGATGATGGGAAAGGAATAGCAGAGGAAGACAGAATGTAGAAGCTGGTGCAGCTCAAGAGCTCTCCCCTCTGGGGAGGGGAACCTGAATTGTGGAGAGAAATGGAGAAGATAACAGGAGGAATCTGAAAGATATAACAGGGGGAGACTGCTACTACCAACATAAGAAGGACTGGGAGAGGACCCTCTATGGCAAGCATGGACGGTTGCTCAAGAGTACATGTGAGTGTAATACTCAGGAAAACAGTAATTCCAAAGACTGAGGGTGTTAAGGTGCTGACCGTGGAGTCTTAAATAGTTATCACCCTGGAGGAATCCAAACAGTCAGTCTAAGAAATCTATTCAGCGTATTGTTCTTCGGTCTTAAATTTGGAAATCCTGTACGGTTGAGAAGTAGTAGTAAACAGTAGGGAGAAGATATGCAGACCATTACCGGAACCAAAGTTACAAAGGCAACTCATATCTCTTGCAGATATAGACTGTCCATATCGCCCATTCTTTTCCACCAGCAAGTACATTATTGAGATTGTTTGTTGTTCTTTTTTTCTTTCTTCTTTTTAATTTAGTTTTGGGGAAGTGCAATATCTTTTATATCTTATAATTTCTATATGTATTTGTGTACCAAAAAAACAAATCTCTTCAGCACACATTCAGCTGGTGGATAGGCAGTGTTGTATGTGTCAGCCCTGGTTCACATTGGTGCGATTTGACATGTCAAATTGGTGGCAATTGCACTATTCTATTTGGTTTAAGTTTGTAGTCTCTGTACTACTTTTTGACGACTTTGGGGTGTGACTTTTTTTTTATTGACATCAGTGCAGAAACCTGCACAGACATCTCTGAAATTCCCCCTGCAGTCAAGACTGACATGCGGGAATTAAATTGTGTAAGTTCAGCTGAATTCACACGATTTCCTCCCACTGTCAGTGTGAACCAGGACCTTTGTCTTTGTAATTCACCTGCTGCTATCTCAGGGACACCATTTCTTATCTAACTGTTTAAGTTTACCTTCAAATATCATATGTAGAAATACAGATTTGCATATCTGCAAATAAACAAAAATAAAACAAATTCTAATCATAGTTGCGATCAAATATTTGCAGCTGCAATCAAAAGAGCGTGGTTTCACCTTCTGACCCGGAAATGAGTCATTGTAATACCCCAGAATTGCCTGTGCTGGTCAGGATTGCCATCTAGGTGGACATGGCAAGGTCCCTCTTTAGCAAAGAGGAGGTGCTGATCATTTGCCGGGTAAGTGTGGGATATTTACTTGTGCTTACTCAATGTGGGGGTGGATGTAGTAGTTAGATTTGGTGTGGGTGGGGTTCATTGATTTGTGTGGTGATGCCAAACAAATTTGCTTCTGGCTCATGTGCACACATCACTTCCTGCATTTGTTCTGCTGGTGTAAATCAGTAAGGACTATGCAAATTTAAATGAGAGTTCCTTTCTATTAAAATATATATGACTTGTTTCACAGTTGGGCGACTTTTCAAGCAAATTTGGACCTCCGAGTTGCATGACAGGTTGTACCCTATGATTCTCAATGATAACCATTCATATCTGTGCTACTTCAAGTTGCAACAACTTCAAAGTAGTCCCTGTACTACTTTGGTGTGACTTTCACGTGACTTGAGGTACATAGGGCACAATATTACACAGGCATTCCCAGAAGTTGGGGCCAAGTTGCAGTAGCAAAGTAGTATGACTTTCAGGTCGCAGCAGTGTTAATGAGATTCATGGATAATACCTTTTGAATTAGGCACTATTCTCACTTGTGCATCTTGCAAGTGGGTAAAATTCGTCCCTGCACTATTTTGGTTTGACTTTGATGTGACTTAAGGTCCATATACAGCTAGATTACCAGGGCCATCTTTAAGGCAGGGCAAAAAGGGCATCATTGTTTTGGGGCCCAAAGCAGTTGCCTCATACTTGCCAACTATCCAAGTTCAAAATCCCTTGTCCCTTGAAGTTTTAGTCCCTGGCTGTGTCCCAATATCTCAGCGTGAAGTTGTTACTAATGCTGCTCAGCTCTGCCTGTTGTTGAGTACAGATGACTCACCTGCAGACACTGTGTTTATATGTAAATAACCTGCATTGATATGTAAATAGCGGTGGCATTAATGTGTAAATAGCCGCGGAATGGCTGCATTGATGTGTAAATAGAGTCAGCATTCATATGTATATCATGCCCCCTGAGGTCATATCCACCATTAGGGATGAGCCGAACACCCCCCTGTTCGGTTCGCACTAGAATATGCGAACAGGAAAAAAGTTCGTTCGAACACGCAAACACCGTTAAAGTCTATAGGACACGAGCATGAATAATCAAAAGTGCTAATTTTAAAGGCTTATATGCAAGTTATTGTCATAAAAAGTGTTTGGGGACCTGGGTCCTGCCCCAGGGGACATGGATCAATGCAAAAAAAACCTTTAAAACGGCCGTTTTTTCAGGAGCAGTGATTTTAATAATGCTTAAAGTCAAACAATAAAAGTGTAATATCCCTTTAAATTTCATAGCTGGGGGGTGTCTATAGTATGCCTGTAAAGGGGCGCATGTTTCCCGTGTTTAGAACAGCCTGACAGCAAAATGACATTTCAAAGGAAAAAAGCCATTTAAAACTACTCGCGGCTATTGCATTGCTGGCCCGATAATACACATAGAAGTTCATTGATAAAAACGGCATGGGAATTCCCCACAGGAGAACCCCGAACCAAAATGTAAAAAAAAATGACGTGGGTGTCCCCCTAAATTCCATACCAGACCCTTCAGGTCTGCCAGGCATGGCATGGGGGGAGGCTCCCGCTCTTCTCTTCATCTTCTTCTCTTCTTCATCTTCTTCTTCATCTTCTTCTTCATCTTCTTCTCTGCTTCATCTTCTTCTCTTCTTCGTTTTCTTCTCCGGGCCGCACTGCATCCATGCTGGCATGGAGGGAGGCTCCCGCTGTGTAACGGCATCTCCTCGTCTGACGGTTCTTAAATAACAGGGGGCGGGGCCACCCTGTGACCCCGCCTCCTCTGATGCACGGTGAATTGACAGGACTTCCCTGTGATGTCACGGGGAATACCACAGGGAAGTCCCATCATGTCCCGAGCGTCAGAGGGGGGCTGGGGGCACCGGGTGGTCCTGCCCCCGTTATTTAAGAACCGTCAGTAGAGGAGATCCCTTCACACAGCGGGAGCCTCCCTCCATGCCAGCATGGATGCGGAGCGGCCCGGAGAAGAAGATGAAGAAGAGAAGAAGAGAAGAAAAGAAGAAAATGAAGAAGAGAAGAAGAGAAGAGCGGGAGCCTCCCCCCATGCCACGGGTGCGGAGCGGCCCGAGGAGAAGAAGATAGAAGACGCCGCGGAGGAGATGCTGGACGAGAACGCCGGAGGAAGAACCAGAAGAGTCAGAAGAACCAGAAGAAGAAGAAGAAGATGAAGGAAGATAGAAGAAAGAAGAAAGAAGAAGCATTTAAATAAAGGAATTGTCAAAAACTGTCTCTTGCAATTTTTAACAATATTGACAGTTTTTTAGTGAAATGGTAGGGGTACTTTTGTACCCCCTTACCATTTCACACCGGGGGGGCCGGGATCTGGGGGTCCCCTTGTTAAAGGGGGCTTCCAGATTCCGATAAGCCCCCCGCCCGCAGACCCCCACAACCACCGGCCAGGGTTGTGGGGATGAGGCCCTTGTCCTCATCAACATGGGGACAAGGTGTTTTGGGGGGCTACCCCAAAGCACCCTCCCAATGTTGAGGGCATGTGGCCTGGTACGGTTCAGGAGGGGGGGCGCTCTCTCGTCCCCCTCTCTTTTCCTGCGGCCTGCCAGGTTGCGTGCTCGGAAAAGGGTCTGGTATTGGATTTTTGGGGGATCCCACGCCATTTTTATTTTTTTTGGTGCGGGGTTCCCCTTAAAATCCATACCAGACCTGAAGGGTCTGGTATGGAATTTAGGGGGACCCCCCACGTCATTTTTTTTTTAAATTTTGGTTCAGGGTTCCCCTGTGGGGAATTCCCATGCCGTTTTTTATCAATGAACTTCTATGTGTATTGTTGGACCGGCAATGCAATAGCCGCAAGTAGTTTTAAATGGCTTTTTTCCTTTGAAATGTCATTTTGCTGTCAGACTGTTCTAAACACGGGAAACATGCGCCCTTTTACAGGCATACTATAGACACCCCCCCAGCTATGAAATTTAAAGGGATATTACACTTTTATTGTCTGATTTTAAGCATCATTAAAATCACTGCTCTTGAAAAATTGGCCGTTTTTAAAACTTTTATTTGCATTGATCCATGTCTCCTGGGGCAGGACCCAGGTCCCCAAACACTTTTCATGACAATAACTTGCATATAAGCCTTTAAAATTAGCACTTTTGATTTCTCCCATAGACTTTTAAAGGGTGTTCCGCAGCATTCGAATTTGCCGCGAACACCCCAAATTGTTCGCTGTTCGGCGAACTTGCGAACAGCCAATGTTCGAGTCGAACATGAGTTCGACTCGAACTTGAAGGTCATCCCTATCCACCATCACTTCTGCTGAATGCTGCTCACCGGGGAGGTAAAGGGGCATGCTTGAAAGTCCTGCCTACAACTGTGATCATTAAGCCTAACATCAGCCTGTTCTGCAAAGGTGAGCAAATCGGAGGTGGAACCCTTTTTCAAAATAACATGGTGCCACAGCACCCTGAATTTTGGTGCAAGTGAATACGCACATCTCAGCAGATGTGTGAAGGTATCATTAACGATTAATGGTGCTGCTGTGTATCTGCTAAAGGGCAGCTCGTTTCTGTGGTGTCACAAAAGCGATTTTGCATGCGTTCCCGACACACATAAATATGAATGCAGGCTCAATGTCTCAGTTACATTAGTGGTCAGTGTAAATCTTATAATTACATTGGGGCTTGGTGTACACTCTTTTCATTCACACTAGTGGCCAGTGTGAGTGTCCCCCTTACATTGGTGGTCAGTGTAAATCCCTCCTTACATTAGTGGTTCATGTGAATGCTCCTATTACATTAGTAGTCAATGTAAATCCCCGTTACATTAGTGGTGAATGTGACTCCCAGTTACATTGGAGTTTTTTTGTCTATTGATGGGTCCCCTCACCTCCCCAGTCTATGGTGTGCAGGCAGTGATGAGATGATGTGCTGTAACCTTTAGCAACCAATCAGTGAGCAGTAATGATGTGCACTAAACTCTAGCAACCAATCATTCAGCAGTAAGGGATTTTCAGTAACCTCAAGCAACCAATCAGTGAGCAGTATTGATGTACAGTAATATCTAGCAACCAATCAACAAGCACACGTCATGTGCTGTAACCTTTAGCAAATAATCATTGAGCTATAATGTTTGTTGTAACCTCTAGCAGCCAGTCAGTGAGCGGTAATGATTGCATGGGAGGGCCCAAGAAAATTTTTGCCCAGGGTCCAATCAATATTAAAGACGGCCCTGCAGATTACACAAGCATTGCCAGTGCATTTTTGGAAATGGTTGGGGACTTTTTTCACGCAATTTGCGGGTAACAGATTTCAACGGAACCGTACCAGAAATGCAACTGTTGTGTTTGTGATGTGATTTTTGTGTTTTGCAGTTATTATTTTAACACTGTATATAGCTGGTTGCTAACCAGGGGGCCTGGAAGCCAGCTGCCTTGTCCTTAACAACCAATGAATCTTTATCTGTCAGTGGCTTCCCTACTGAAAGTAAAAAAAAAATGCCAGCCAAAAAAAAAAAAAAAAAAAATCGCAAAAAAACTGCATGGGGTCCCCCCAGTCCATTACCAGGCCCTTTGGGTCTGGTATGAATATTAAGGGGAACCCCATAATAAAATAAAAAAATTGCATAGGGTCCCCCTAAAATCCATACCAGGCCCTTCAGGTCTGGTATGGATATTAAGGGGAACCCTGCGCCAAAATGTAAAAAAAAAATCCATACCAGACCCTTATCCAAGGACGCAACCTGGCATGCTGCAGGAAAAGAGGGGGGGCAAGAGCACCTCCCTCCTCTTGAACCATACCAGGCCACATGCCCTCAACATGGGGAGGGTGCTTTTGGGGTCCCCCAAAACACCTTGTCCTCATGTTGATGGGGACAAGGGCCTCATCCCCACAACACTTGCCTGGTGGTTGTGGGGGTCTGCGGGGGGCTTATCAGAATCTGGAAGCCCCCTTTATTAAGGGGGCCCCCAGATCCCGGTCCCCCATGTGAATGGGTATCGGGTACATTGTACCCCTACCTATTCACCAAAAAAAGCAGTGAACTGTGACAAAAAAAACAATAACTGGTTTTTGACAATTCCTTTATTGTAAAATAGCTCTGTGTGGGGGGCGCATGCGCGGCGTGATCCTGGACGGAAGCAAGGGATAAACGCTCCGTAAGGACCGGAGACTAAAGCAGACTACTAAGCAGCAATTTCAGCACCAAAAAGCCCAGCACCCCTGGCGGAGCATATAGCGAATGCCGGGCCCAAGGATTCACCGTGGTAAACCGGCCCAAAGATCTCTAACGAGCTAGAGAGCAGAGCAGGATGTCTCAAGATGGCGCCCAGTCGGACCCTGCATCACCGCGCTCACTGCCTGCGGGCTTATCACCAGAGCACTCAACAGGAGACTGTAAGTACACAGCTCAGCTTACAAAAGCTGATTTAGAAGATAGCCTTTCCTGCATGTTCGATAAGATAGCTAGGAAATTTCAATCCGAGCTACACAAATCCACAAATACCCTGTCTATGGAGATAGCGGCGCTTGGCGCCAGAACAGACCTGCTGGAAACTAAACAAAAAATGAGCTTAGCCTTTCTCACTCTGTCCTCGGGAAAGATCATGAGTCCCTCACAGACACAGTACAGCTCCTGCAAGCCCACCTCGAGGACCTTGATAATAGAAACAGGAGGAATAACTTGAGGGTGTGGGGGTCCCTGAAACAGTGACAGACCTCCCCCAAGCTATACAGAAATTATTTTCATCACTTCTCCCAGAAACACCAGCAGCATCCTTTACATGTGATAGAATCCCTGCGCCCGAAGCCTCCTCCAGACAGGCCTCCAAGGGATATTGTACTATGCCTGAAGGATTTCTTAATTAAAGAGGAGATCCTCAGGGCTTCACGCAATACACCTAATATCCAACTGGAGGACATCGCTATTCAGATATATCCAGATATATCTCCCACCATTCTCGATAAACTCAGGAGAATGAAGGAGATAACAACAGTTCTTTAGGCTGCCCACATTAGATACCGGTGGGGCTTTCCCTTCAAGCTGCAAGTCCCACACAATGGTACTACCTATACGGTCACCTCTATACTGGAAGGAAAAGACTTGCTGGTGAAACTTGGCCTCTTGGACGCTGCAGATCACCCCATAATGCCGTCTACCCAACGTCCTTCAGCGATTTGGGCTATGCCATCTCCCAGAAGGGAGCGCCGCAACCAACACTAGGTCTAACTAGGCTCAGGCCTGAAGATGGGACGTAAATGGCCCGCATGTTCATTTTCCCATGATTGGTCTTTACCCTTGGCAGATGTTCTGTCGCGCCCGTTTGATTTACCCCCCACTTCAATCAAGCCGGTTTGGGATTGTGAACCTTGCCTTCTTGATTGGAGTTCTAGACCACTCGGTCTGAATTAGGAGGTTTTTGTTTTTGGTCAGGGAGATTTTTGTTTTGTTTTTTCTGTCCCCTGACCCCCGATGAAGAAAAACGGTTTTCACTACCTATTGCAAGATTTTTCAGAAGTTACGGTTAATGTTGTTCTTTTTTACTTTAATTTTTTTTTCTTATTTTTCAATGTTTGCCTTTTACTGCAGCATGCAGCTTTCTATGTAATCAAACCACATGATGTTGTCTTTGCCTTAACTTATAGTCCAGACTGGACATATGGAATCTCTCTTAATGCTATCAGCAACTGCGCTCTTATGCATATGGTTACAATAGAGTGTTTTACAAGTTTATTCCCCAGCTACCAAAGTGTCCTGAACTCATCAATGGTAAAGCGTTCTCTGATTCTTACTAATTATGGGTATTAAGGTAATTTCCCACAACATTAAAGGTTTTAATGCTCCAAATAAAAGGAGGAAGGCCTTTCGTGAATACAAGAGATTAGGGGCCGATATATTGCCTCACCAGGAGACGCACTTCTCTTCCCGAAACCACCCACAATATTTTGATTGGTCTTTCCAACAAGGATTTTATACCATATATGAGTCCAGGACAAGAGGGGCTGCAATTTTTATTAGAAATTCATTGAGATTTGATGTACAACATACATATAAGGACCCAGATAGCCGATTTGTGACAATTCAGGGTAGTATTCAGGGAAAGAACTTCACTATAGCATAAGTATACGCACCTAATGACTCCCAGGCATAATTTTTCAAAAACATTTTTTTTAACGCTAGTTAAATACTATTCCCCGCATATGATCATGGGGGGGGACTTCAACCTTGTGGCTCACTCAGAGCTTGACAGGAGTAGCAAAAGCTTGATTACAAATGCCTTCCCAAAATCCCTGCAACCCCTATTGAAAATCCACAAGCTACTTGACACCTGGAGAGCTCACAACGTGGGTTGTAGAGAGTATACTTTTTACTCCCACCCTCACTGGAGCTACTCCAGACTAGACTACATATTCTCTACTACAGTACTGACGGCCAATTCCACATCAGCCAGAATTCATGCTTGCGCGTGGTCGGATCATCACATAGTATCCTGCGTCTTCTCCCATATTGGACTTTCCAGGGAGGCGGGGGCCTGGAGGCTTAATGACTCACAGATAATGGGATACATTTCTGAATATTTCAAACATAATGATATTGGGGAAATTTCCCCGGCCTCATTGTGGGCGGCCCATAAGGCGGTCCTGAGGGGCAGACTTATGCAGTTAGCCTCGGAACGAAAACACCAAAAACTGCTTGATATCACCTCCCTCACGGCAGATTTAGAAAAACTATATCACAGGCATGGTCAGACCCCAACACCTGAACTACTTCAACAGATTACACAAAAGAGGAAAGCATTAGATGATATCCTCTCCGACCACACAGAGAAATCACTTAAATGGTCAAAGGCTTGTTTCCTTTTGTATAGTGGTTCGGCTACAACCCACACACACATACAAACTGAGAAATAGAAAAGGGAATCTCACCTCTCATCCTAATGAGGTAGTACAACTGTTCTCCACTTATTATCAAACTCTGCTTGCAGACCCCATGATTCCTGTCACACCTGCTTCCATGTCATGGTTGGAGTACATTCCCTTACCTAAGCTTACAGATGACCAAGTACAATCCCTGAATGTCCCTTGCACAGATGAGGAAGTTGCCTCTATTATATCTAAACTAAAACCTGCAAAAGCTCCAGGCCCAGACGGCTTTACGGCCCTTTATTATAAAAAGTTTTCTGGTCTCTTAACCCCAAAGCTGACAAGACTTTTTAATAAAGTTTTGGCTGGTGAGTCGTTCCCTAACGATATGCTTATGGCCAATATGTCCCTGATTCCAAAATCGGGTAAAGATCACACACTTCCCCAGAACTATAGGCCCATATCAGTCATTAACAATGACTTAAACATTTTCAGCCGCCTGCTGGCTGATCGCCTAGCAGCAATCATCACAGCCTTAATTTCCCCGGACCAAACGGGATTTATTCCCATGCGACAAATTACGGATAACATACGCCTAGCCTCAAACATTATACAAGTTGCTAATTTACACACTAATAAGGTTCTAATGCTAAGTTTAGATATAAACAAGGCCTTTGATAGTGTCCTATGGCCTTATCTGGACATGGTCCTGTCTAAATTTGGGATTCAAGGAGAATTCGTAAGTGGTTTTCGCGCCTTGTATCGCAAACCCCAAACCAGAATTAAAATACCTGGCAGCTCAATAAAATACTTTGAATTAGGAAGGGGAACTAGGCAGGGCTGTCCCCTATCTCCCCTCCTATTTGCCCTTGCAATGGAGCCCTTGACTAGATATATAAATAATAACCAGGACATTAGGGTATACTGTAAGAATAATCAAGAGTATAAACTAAGTCTATATGCAGACGATGTCCTATTATTTCTCACATACCCATTAGTCTCCTTGCCCAATCTTTTCAAGACATTGGACACATTCAGTAATGTTTCAGGCCTGGGGGTCAACCCCTCTAAATGCGTTGCAATGCCTATACATTTACCACCCTCCCTGATCTCAACCCTTAGAAACAGTTTTGAGTTTTCCTGGAATATGATGTCATTACAGTACCTGGGCGTACGGTTAGCGCCTACTCTGAAATCGTTGTATATCCTGAATTATCCTCAGTCCTTCTCTAACATCAAAAAGCTATTATCTCAATGGTCCCTCTGTAATATTTCCTTTTTGGGAAGAATACAGGCGATCAAAATTTCGATACTACCTAAGCTACTATTTTATTTCAGGGCCCTGCCTTTATACGTATCCAAATCTATCATACAATATACTCAAAAGGCCATACTAAAATTTATATGGCAGGGTAAAAAACCACGCATGAATAGGATTCAGATATTCAGATCCCAAGTTGGAGGGGGCCTGGGCTGCCCAGACTTGTGGAAGTATTACTTGGCAGCTAGATTAGTTCAAATGGCGCAATGGCACTTTTCCACATTGCGCATACCTTGACTACAATTTGAAAAAGACTCTATAAAACCCTGTTTCCTACCAGGCATTTTGTGGACTACTACGATAAACCACAGACGGATATCCCAGCTCAATGAAATAGTTTGGCAGTCCCTGTATCTCTGGAACCTTTACAGGGAGGGATTTGGACTTTCTTCTAAGCCCCCCTTGTTGGCCTCATTTTTGGGTGACCCCGGCTTCCCTGCTGCTTTCAATGCAGAGTTATGCCCCATACACACGGTCGGATTTTCCGACGGAAAATGTGTGATAGGACCTTGTTGTCGGAAATTCCGACCGTGTGTAGGCTCACACATTTTCCATTGGATTTTCCGACACACAAAGTTTGAGAGCAGGCTATAAAATTTTTGATTGTGTGTACACAAATCCGACAGACAAAGTGCCACGCATGCTCAGAATAAATTAAGAGATGAAAGCTATTGGCCACTGTCACCGTGTTCAGAATGATCGGTTTTTCCGACAACTTTGTGTGACCGTGTGTATGCAAGACAAGTTTGAGCCAACATCCGTCGGAAAAAATCCTAGGAATTTGTTGTCAGAATGTCCGAACAAAATCCGACCGTGTGTACGGGGCATTAGACTTCACACTCTGGGCCTCACAAGGACTAATAACACTACACTCATTGATGCAGGGCCCCGCTTTCTGCACATTAGAATACCTGAACCAAAACTTTGCCATACCCAACTCAGATCTATTTAAATACCTACAAATACGTCATTTTTTCCAAAAGGCCATATCTCAAATTGATGGGGAGGCTAGAACACCTTTTGGGAACATGTGCCACGACGGTTCCAGAGATAGAGGGACAATATCTATACTGTATATGCACCTGAATGACCTCCATGCGGAGGCTAAATCTGTGGCAATGTTGGATTGGGAAAAGGAGGTTGGTCTGGAGTTTTCAGTAGATGATTGGCATGAAATGGTCGAGAAAATGCATAAATGTACACGCTCTGTAGCTGTAAAGGCAACTGTACTTAAATTGCATACTAGATGGTATTATACGCCAGTCAGAATTCATAAAATGTTCCCTACTATCACAGATAGATGTTTTAGGGACTGTGGTGAGAGAGGGTCCCTACTCCATATATTTTGGAGCTGTAGGGAGTTACACTACCTCTGGTAGCAGACATCTGCTGAAGTATTACAAATTACAGGCTCAAACATCACCTTGACATTTCAAATGTGCATTCTGTTTGCAGACCTCCCAGAGATCATACCTCCAGTACAAAAACTGGTTCACACATTGTTTGGGGCGATACAGTGGGCAATTGCTTTAAATTGGCGCAAACGCACAGTCATCTGGGCTCAGGTGCTTCATCGCATGGAGTCGGTGAGACTGATGGAACGTATCCCTCACACTGTCACAGACTCCATGCGAATTTTTGATAGAAAGTGGGAATCCTGGCATAGGAGATGGGTCTGCTTGCTTTTATACTTAACACCAATGGTTTTTGGATATCGATAACCTTATGAAGATACAACAATTATATGTTTTGAGTTGCATGTCTAAATATATACCAATAATGCTCATGACAGTTTCTTATCCTCTTTTTTTATGATTATTATTTTCTTTCTCATTTCTAAGTTTTGTTATTCTGTTACTGTAAACTATTATGCGTTTACACACAAATTATGCATGATTTCCATACAAGATGTTTATAAGCACTACATAATGCAGTTTTGATATTGATATTTATACTTTGGATATGTACAACTACTTTCACCCTGATCCTTGTATGTAAGATGTAATTTCTCTGTAAATGTCTGACTATTCCTAATAAAAACTTTTGTAAACAAAAAAAAAAATAGCTCTGTGTGGTCTTCTCCCCTGAGCTGTGTCTCCCGCCGTCATCTTCTCCTGGTGCTGTCTCTCCCACCACTGCCTACTTCTCCCACTGCTGTGTTCTTCCTCGCCGCCTTCTTCCTCCGTTGTGTTGTCCCCCGCTGTCTGGTGTCTCTTACACAGCCATGGGGTGTGACCATCCGTTGATGTCGCACTCAGAGCCTGCCCCTTTATTTTCTGGAAAAAAGGGGATGGGTTTTACGTGTGACATCAACGGATGGTCACATTCCATGGCTGTGTAAGAGATGCCAGACAACAAAATGGAGGAAGATGGCGGGGAAGGAAGAACACGGCAGTGGGAGAAGTAGACGGTGGTGGGAGGCGGGGACAGAAGATGGCGGCAAGAGAGGCACCACCAAAAGAAGATGACGGTGGGAGACATGGCTTGGGGGAGAAGACCGCTCAGAGCTATTTTACAATAAAGGAATTGTCAAAATCCAGCTATTGTTTTTTGTCACATTTCACTGTTTTTTTTGGTGAATGGGTAGGGATACAATGTACCCCTATCCATTCATATAGGGAGAAGCGGGATATGGGGGCCCCCTTAATAAAGGGGCTTCTAGATTCTGATAGCCTCCACCCACAGACCCCCACAACCACCGGGCAAGGGTTGTGGGGATAAGGCTCTTGTCCCCATCAATATGGGGACTAGGTGTTTTGGAGGGACCCCAAAGCACCCTCCCCATGTTGAGAGCATGTGATCTGGTATGGTTCAAGAGGAGTGGGGAACTCTCTCATCCCCCCTCTTTTCCTATGGCATGCCAGGTTGTGTGCTTGGATAAGGGTCTGGTATGGATTTTGGGGGGACCAACACCGCAATTTTTTTTATTTTGATGTGGGTTCTCCTTAATATTCATACCAGACCAAAATGGACTGGTAATGGACTGGGGGGACCCCATGCAGCTTTTTTGTGATTTTTTTTGGGCTGGCATTTTTTTTAACTTTCAGCGGGGAAGCCACTGACAGCTGAAGATTCATTGGTTGTTAAGGATGTGGCAGCTGGCTTCCCAGCCCCCCGGTTAGCATACAGCTATATACAGTGTTAAAATAATAACCGCAAAATACATAAAAAGTCACATCACAAACGCAACATTTGCTTTTCTGGTGCAGTTCCTTTGAAATCTATTACCCGCAAATCGCATGGAAAAAAGTCCCCGACCATTTCTAAAAACGCACTGGCCGCAAAACGCATAGATGTGAACTAGTACCATAGGAAACCATATTAAATGGACTGTAGAGTGTTTCTAAAAACTGCAAACCGCACTAAAAAATGCATAGGTGTGAACCTAGGGTCAGGGCCAGTTCACACTCGAGCGATATGGGAACCCTGCAAATCCAGTGCGGGTTCCCGCATCGCATTCAACTCGCAGGCAGTTCACACTGCCATATGCAAACTGCTGGGAGTGTCAGTAGAAAGCTAATGACACCCCAAATCAGTTCTCATATCGCAGAGCAAACTGCAAATTCAGACAACGCCCATGCGATCTGATGCTGCTGTGGACCAAAAAAAGGGTCCTGTGCAAGTTTGGTCCAAATGCTATGCAAATTCAACCATACAATCTGTATAGCTGAGCTTGCATCACACAGACATCGCATGTGATTTGCAGTGTGGGGCAAATCACATCCGATGGCGGACAGCACAGCAGTGTGAACCAGCCCTAAGGCCCCTTTCACACTTGTGCGACTTGTCCTGCATCCATAGAACTCAAGATTACACTGGCATTGCTTCAAATCACATCAAATTTGCGGCATAAAGCGCTGAGGTCTTTATGGACCTCAAGTTGTATGACAAGTTGGCCAAGTGTGAAAGGACCCCATGAGATTCATTGATAACACCTTTGAATTAGGCCCCATTTCCGCAACCAATGTCTGTGTAATCTTGCTGCATATGGACCTCAAGTTGCATCAAAGTCAAACCAAAGTAGTGCAGGAACAAATTTGACCCACTTGCAGGATGCACAAGTGATTATAGTGCCTTTCAATTCAAAGTTATTATCCATGAATCTCTTTCACACTGCTGCAACCTGAAAGTCACACTATTTTGCTGCTGCAACTTGGCCCCAACTTCTGGGAATGCCTGTGTAATATTGCGCCCGGGGTACCTCAAGTCACACCAAAGTAGTACAGGAACTACTTTGAAGTTGTTGCAACTTTAAATAGCACAGATATGAATGGTTATCATTGAGAATCATGGGGTACAACTTATGCAGCTCAGAGGCCCAAATTTTCTGGAAAAGCCGCCCAACTGTGAAACAAGTCATATATATTTTTTAATAGAAAGGAGCTCTCATTTATATTTGCATAGTCCTTACTGATTTACATCAGCAGAACAAATGCAGGAAGTGATGTGTGCACATGAGCCAGAAGCAAATTTGTTTGGCATCACCACACAAATCAATGAACCCCACCCACACCAAATCTAACTACCACATCCATCCCCACATTGAGTAAGCACAAGTACATATCCTACACTTACCCTGAAAATGAGCAGCACCTCCTCTTTGCTAAAGAGGGACCTCACCATGTCCACCTAGATGGAGATCCTGACCAGCACAGGCACTTCCGGGTGATTACAATACCTCATTTCCAGGTCAGAAGTTGAAACCAAGCTCTTTTGATGGCAGCTATAAATATTTGATCGCAACCACGATTAGAATTTTTTTATTTGTTTATTTGCAGATATGCAAATCTGTATTTCAACATATGATATTTGAAGGTAAACTTAAGGGAGTTAGATAAGAAATGGTGTCCCTGGGATAGCAAGCAGGTGAATTACAAAGCCAAAGGCCCTGGTTTACATTGACAGTGGGAGGAAATCTTGTGCAAGTTCAGCTGAACTTACACAATTTTATTCCCGCATGTCAGTCCTGACCGCGGGTGGAATTTCAGAGACATCTGTGCAAGTTTCTGCACTGATGTCAATAAAAAAAAAAATCACACCTCAAAGTCGCCAAAAAGTAGTACAGAAACTACTTTTGGAAATTGTGACGTCTCACCTATTAGAACGGTGCAATTTCCACCGATTTGACATGTCAAATCGCACCAATGTGAACCAGGGCTGACACATACAACACTGCCTATCCACCAACTGAATGTGTGCTGAAGAGATTAGTTTTTTGGTGCAAATACATATAGAAATTATAAAGATATAAAAGATATTGCACTTCCCCAAAACCACCACCCCCGAAACTAATTAAAAAGAAGAAAGAAAAGAGAACAACAAACAAGCTCAATGTACTTTTATTTTGCCAGGAGAAAATTATGTACATTCATTTACTAGCTTCAAAAAAATTTCTACAGGATATATGGTGCTACATTAACACCCTACTACTACAAGTCCATGATCCACTACTCATATATTAGTGTTGGATAGCATCTTCTCTAAAAGGCATAGTGAGACAAAGTAGTGCATAATGATACCTAGAAATCTTTTGACAACAATAACAGCCATCTATACAGAGTAAGCAGGAGCTAGCCCGCCAACCCATCACAGAACAACAGAAGGACAACGGGCCAGAAAATGACCATGTTCATCCTCATTCCACCTGCACATAGAGATGCTTCCTCTCTAAGGTCTGTGAGTGTCTTCATAAGATATATCTGAGAAATGAGACATCGATCGATTGTGGGATTCGCCCTGTTACAAATCTTAACAATGCTACACCCCCCCCCCGATTATTCGCACCACTCAGGCTTGTAACAGCTGGTACAAGACCAATTGCAGAGGAGCCAGCCCTGGAGTTCCCAACCAGGCCTGCCATATAGAATGGAATTTGCGATTTGCATTTCTATGCCGATATGTCAGCTGCTCCCTGATAAGGATATATTTAACTTGGTCCACCCATTGTTTCTTAGTAGGCACACGTGGGGAAAGCCAGAATCTAGCCACTAACTTACAGGCAATATAAAGTAGTCTTATCACAGCTATGTTAATGTAGGGTGTAAATTTTTCCTCATCAATAGCTCCTAACACACAGATTAAAAGGTCCAATGGGAACTCAACCTGGAATACAGTAGAGATGGTTTTGGTTATTTCCCCCCAGTACCGATGCAGTTTGGGGCAACGCCAGATTAAATGGATTAGAGAGCCTTCCTACCTATTGCATTTAGGGCACAGTGGAGACTACCTCCTACCCCATCGATGCAAATGAATGGGTGTGCGATAAGCCCTATGTAGTAGAAATAGGTGGGACAACCTGTGGGACTGTGAGACCGATGTAATTGGACCAGATTGCAAAACACATCTCCCAGGCTTCGTCATCTACCTCTCCCAGATCCTGCATCCATCCCCTCCTACATAGCAAAGTTTCCGGATCTTCTAGAGTTGACAGTAACAATGAGCAAATATGGGCTACTAGGCCTTTTTTCTCTATTCCGTAGAAGACATCTCATACCAAAGGATGGCTTGATAACAAAAAGGAAGTTAAGAGCCCCTGAGCTTGTAGAGCATGTCTCAACTGGAGATGTCGGTAAAACCATTGTCTAGGTTATGGTGCTACATTTAGCAATTGGGTTTTAAGGGCCCTGCTCATAAGCGCTTACAATCTAAAATTTGTCTAAACCTTAGAGTGGACACAGCTTTACTTTCAGTGTATAATGGGCAACACATCACATTTTTATCTGCAAGATTATAGAAACATACTTTAACAGTCATTATTCTTACAAAACATTCCAACATAATATTAAAAAAGGCACATGGTCAAAATATAACACCCACCACCAGCCCACAAATCCACACACATACATACATTGGTGACCATGTTCTGCTGGAAGCTGCATTTCTGTGTACATGAGAGTTTGTCAATAGGCACAATATCATTTTTTTTTTCCCCCACAAATCACCGCAAAATACCTGGCCTTCTCAGGCCAAACGATCCCCCCCCCCCCACTGCAGCCCTTTATATAAGGTAGGTTGTATTGTTAGCACATCACTGACACATGCCCAATAGAAGTCCATGCCCATCAGTATCTTTCATTCTGTCTCTTCGTTTATGTCTAAAGGGATTGCACCTGATGGGCAGGAATACATAATATTATTTTCAACTGTGTTAGCCCTTGGCTATGTGCATCAAATCTCCAACTACAGGCCATAGATCAAAGTCCATTTTCATGCACATAAACAAAGCAACAGTTTCCTAAGCATATGTACCTAAACAGTGTAAACCCTACAATTTTAACTGTAAATGTCCCTGGGCATGATTAGTGCTAACAAACATTAACATCAGTCCCTGGCTGCAATGAGCTTCCAATCTAAAGTCCAAAACTATCTTTCTTGAATTAGAGACAAACACAAATCCAGCATGTCTTTGGATTGTGGTGAGAAATCCACACAGGGAGAACATATAAACTTCAACACAAGCATGGTGGGGAATTGAACCAGCAACCCCAGTGCTGCTAGACAGAATTGCTACCCACTTAGCCAGCAGGCAGCCACACACATGTTTGCATCTCTGTGGTGTGAACCCGCCCTAAGTCTATAGCCAGTGCTCAATGTCACAAGCAATATACAATACATTGCCCTAAGTATTGGGATGCAATGAATGCACATGAACTGTACTGGCATCCCAGTCCTAGTCTGTAGGGCTGTAGAATTCATTTGGCCCACCCTTTGCAGCTATAACAGCTTCAACTTTTCTGGGAAGGCTGTCCACAAGGTTTAGGAGTGTGTCTATGGGAATGTTTGACCATTCTTTCAAGTGCATTTGTGAGGTCAGACACTGCTATTGGATGAGAAGGCCTGGCTTAGAGTCTCCGCTCTAATTCATCCCCAAGGTGTTCTGTTGTGTTGAGGTCAGGACTCTGTCTAGGCCAGTCAAGTTCCCCCACCACAAACTCACCCATCCATGTCTTTATGGACCTTGCTTTGTGCACTGGTCCAAATCATTTGGTGGAGGGGGGATTATGATGTGGGGTTGTTTTTCAGGGGTTGGGCTTGGCCTCTTAGTTCCAGTGAAGGGAACTCTTAAGGCATTAGCATACCAAAACTTTTTTGACAATTTCATGCTCCCAACTTTGTGGAAACAGTTTGGGGATAGCCCCTTCCTGTTCCAACATGACTGCACAAACCAAGGTCCATAAAGACATGGATGAGCGAGTTTGGGGTGGAGGAACTTGGCTGGCTGCACAGAGTCCTGACCTCAACATGATAGAACACCTTTTGGCTGAATTAGAGACTGCGAGCCAGGCCTTCTCATCCAACATCAGTGCCTGGCCTCACAAATGCACTTCTGGAAGAATGGTCAAACATTCTCATAGACACACTAAACCTTATGGACAGACTTCCTAGCCTTCCCAGAAGCTGTTCTAGCTGCAAAGGGTGGGCCAAATAAATTTTTAACCCTGCAGACTAAGACCAGGCTGCAATTAAAGTTCATGTGTGTGTAAAGGCAGGTGTCCCAATACTTTTGACTAGATAGTGTATCTGGCAAGATTTACAATGGTGGTAGAACCCTCCTACACATAAATACTGGGATCTGCGAGATGAGACAACTTCTCTACATGAAGTGGCATGTTGGGGATTTGAACCTAGACACTCAGGAATGCTAAGCAGAAACTCTAACCTCTAAGACACAGAGCCGCCACGTGTGAAAACCTCCTACACAAATACTGCATATCTTTGGCCATACAGGTGATGGAATTACATTATTCAAGAGTTATTCTTCTTGATTTATTCTGTGATATTTGGTGGTTCTTTGTGGGTGAGTGTAGAATAGTGATATTACCCTCAAATTTTTAGGAATTACATTTTGATTTCTGATGTTGGTACACATCACATGTTTTGGGCCCAAATTATGATTATTTTGAAATAATAAAAAGCACAAAAAATTGTGATCCATTTTAAATTTGCATCAGCAATGGTATTGTTTGTGCTTTGTAAAGACACCTGTGTGAGTTTGGGTAAAGATTGTTGTGAGATTGAGAGTAACAAGTGAAAGTGACAGAGAATTTTTTTTTTTACCAAAACATCAAAACATTCCACATTCTAACATTCTTAAAAACAAAATATTTGAAGTAGAAGCAACAATGTTGCCAAGGAATTTTTTTTTCAGAGAAAGATACATTTCATCTCAATATTAAAAGGATTTATTTGGGAAAGTTACAATTGTACCATTAGAATCAATGGCTAAAACTTGCATTGGACTATAATAACACCAATTTTCACTTCCAAAAAAATGCTCTTTAACACAGCGCTCATTTTGGTATTTATATAGCGCCCTGTAAAAAAGACCCTGGAGCTAAAAGAGCTATTTGCAGGTCTGAGCATGCTCAGTTGTGTTGGCACCTAGTTGTACAAAAACTCTTCTCAGACTTTTAAAGATATTTCAGTGTAGAAATCACTTTTTCACACAGTTTAAAAGCAGATTTTCTTTAAATAATATACCGCATATTTCAGGACCATTTAGGCAATTATATCATGTTCTAAACAACATTTCCACGTGCAATTCTCCCGGTTTTAGCAGAGTAAGGGTTTGGGCACTATTTGGTTTCAGGGAACTATAGTAAATTTGATGTTAGGAGTATTTTTTACCAGCACTATAGTGAATACCGTTTTTATCACTAATTAGCGCGATTAGGGCTAATTAGCGATATTAGCACCAATTAGCGCTAATTCGTGGTAATTAGGGCTATAGTAAATGACCCCAATATCTGCATAAAAATATACATATAGCATGTGTTTTTCCTAGATAAATAAGTATTCATAGGATATACAAGAATTATACATTTATCCATATAGATAATAATTTTATGTGAGATTGATGAATCAAAATTATACTGAGTATATTGTACCGGTTACCAGATATATATTATGTGAATATTCATCAGCATCAATAAACAAACAGATACACATTATAAAAATAGAACATATTATTTACCAGACATTTTTCTGCCCTCAGACATGCATAGTGGTTGAAGGTGATATTACCGGAATTAACAAAAGTTAATCATTCGATTTTTTTTTTCAACCAATGAAAAAGAAGTCATACCTTTTTGGGCTGAGCTTATTATAATTTTATGATCCTATTGTATAACATGGTATTTAGGAGCAGGATAGATGCCATGAAAGGACTCTAGACACTCAATCACACACTTACTCAGACACTCACACTCAAGTCAACAACTCATACCTCTACATTCATGAAGATTCCTCGACACCTTATGCTTAAACTCGGAGGTCACAAGAAGTAATTCCTCTTTAAGAGTAGCCATCTTGAAAGCTATGGCAGCCATTCTAAAACCTCTAGTAACCAGCAATTCAGACCAGTAGCTATTTTGGAATGGGTAATTATGTTGTGTTGATTTTTACCTTATATACATTTGTGTCATCTTAAATATTTACTTATTGATTATTATACAGTTGGATAACTTTTTTTTTTTCATTTGCATAGTTTCCATCTTATTGATATAACAAACGTCTAATTTTATTTCACGTTGTTAACAACTTACTTACCTGCAGTATAGTAACGGTTGACATTGTGAAAAACAGACGTTCTGTATTATTGTTAATTTTACAAGGTTATTGATTCTACAGGGAAGTTTACCATTGCTGTGTCATTTCGTTTAACTGACAATTTTTATTATTATTTTTTTTTTTCACAAAAATATACAGCGCTACAGCATTGGGTACAAGGAGAAAAAAAAAAAAAGGGATCATAATATCACAGTTCAATTGGACACATAGTCAACTTAGCGTTGAACGACAAAGCCGCTCAATGCAAACATTTAGTGATTAAACGGAATGAGTTTACTGGATTATAATACATCTCAAACAGTATATCCGTTAGTACCCTTTGCACAAATGTATGGACTCATAAAAAAAATAAAAAAAAAAAGAAGGAAAAGAGTAGAAAAGGAGGGAAGAGGGGAGAGAGGACGGCCACCCATCCCCAGAGTCCAGGACAGCCCAGGAAGGAAGGGTCATAAGTACGTAAATGACATAGATCATTAGGTCGCTGGAGTCTCCAACAGGACCCAGGGTTCCAAAATACGGTTATGCTTATCTAGAGTATCATTTAATGAAGCCGTAAGATATTCCATTCTCTTAACATCTCTGATCCTGGAGTGCAGCTCAGTCAATGAGGGGGTTCTCTTTTTTTCCACTTTAGAGCCACCAAACAAGGTGCTGCAGTAAGCACATGGGCTAAAAGTTTTTTGGATATTTTAGAAAAGGTGGCAGGTGGGAGACCTAGGAGAAAAATCTTTGGATCAAGGAGCACTCCAATATCAAAGATGGACTGGAGTAAGGATTGTACCATACCCCAGTAGGGGATGATTAGAGGGCAGGACCAATAGACATGAAATAGTGTCCCCCTATCTTTATAACATCTCCAACAGCGAGAATCAGCCCTGGGATATATGGAGTGGAGCAGGTCAGGGGTCTGATACCAGTGAAATAGAATCTTATATTGATTCTCTTTATAAAGCATGCATATGGAGCTTTTAGTAGCCTGGGTCCATATGGATTGCCAGGTCTGTAAAGATAGGTCTGTACCCAGTACCTGCTCCCACTTAGCCGTATATGAATGTCGCGGCCCATCCGGTGAGAAATCTGTGACTAGGATCTGATACTGTAGGTGCGGGAAATCATGCCCTTAGGGGACGAACCCTCTAAACATAGCTTTTCAAAGTCTGTTAAGGGAGAAAATCTTAAGTTCGACCCTAGTGATTGTGCATAGTGGGGTAGTTGCAGATAACTGAAAAAAGCCTGTTTAGGAATATCAAAAGCAACTTGCAGTTCTTGGAAGGATCTTAGCAATCTGGTTTTAGGGTCAATTAGTTGGCCATAACGAAATATGGCCTTATCCATCCAGAAATGGGACATCTGTGAGGTTAAGCTGTCAGGAATGTTGGGTGTAAATAGAAATGAGGTGACTGTGGAAGATGTGGTGGAGAGCGGATATTTCGATTTGGCCCGACGCCATAATGTGCGTAAGAGGGCCATTGGTCCTAACAATTGTACGCTGCCAGGTGGTATATCAGAGCTCCAAAGCATGGAATTTGGGTGGATGGGGGCTAACCATAACTTCTCTATCTGTGTCCACCTATTGTAGGCATGTAGGGTACACCAGGAGGCTACATGTCTTAGTTGAGCTGCTAGATAATACTTAGCTATGTTGGGGAACGCCAGTCCACCTTGATTACGAGGAGCATATAAAACTGATCTGGCAACGCGATGTCTTTTATAATTCCAGAAAAAGTTTATCAGGTCACCCTGAAGTTTTTTTTAGGTGTGAGCACGGGATGGGAATAGGGAGCGTCTCAAAAAGATACAGAAGTCTGGGTAGTATCGTCATCTTCAAGGTTGCAAGTCTGCCAAAAAGGGACAATTTCAAAGATTTCCATTTAGTTAGGGAGGCTCTGATAGAAGTGAACATTTGGGGAAAGTTAGCTTTATATAGAGTATCGTATGTGGGTGTAATATGTACCCCAAGGTATTTGAAGGAAGAGGACTGCCAAGAATAGGGAAATGTTTGTGAAAGTGCTGATAATGTATGTAGGGATAGATTGAGAGGAAGAACCTCCGTTTTGGAACTGTTAATTTTATAACCCGAAAGGATGCTATATCTATCCAACTCGACCTTTAAGTTCGGAAGTGCTGTGTCATTTCAAAGGTACTACACTCCCATTTAGTGGTTGTTTCAATTGATATTCAAGCTTTTATGTAGCTAAATTATTATTTTAATTTTATGTAACATTTGTTTTGTCAACCAATCTATATATAACTATTTTGTATGGTTATATGTCTGGGAAATTTATAATTGCTGTGTCATTTCAAAGATACAACATCCCCATTAGTGGGTGTTTCAATTGAGATTCTTAATTTTATGTAGCATAAATCGGTATTTTTAATTTTATGTAACGTTTGTTTTTGTCAACCAATATATACATAACTATTTTGTATGAATACATGTCTGGTGAATAAATCTCCTATTTTAAGTCTGTGTTCATATTTGATTGATCCTGTATCTTAAAAATGTTATTGTTTAAAAACTACTCAAACATAAATACCGTGCAGGAAATTTATCCTCATAGGCACGACAACATAGTGCAAAATGTGGGCCAAACAGCTGCTAACACTGGATAGCTTATCCATGGCTAATAGTAATAATAAATAAAAAAGGTAGTGTTTCGCTGTCCATCAAATTATAAAAATAAAGTGACTCTCGTGCCATAAAGTGTCATATGTTTCAAAAGGAAGGTGCCTGTAAATCCACAAACAGGTGTAAATATAATGATGGATACAATGCTTACAAATGGGTAAAGTGACTGAGTGATACAATTGATATAAGTGCTGCAGAAAAATGAACCATTTTTATGAAACACACAGATGAATCCTCTGCTCCATTAAAGGTGCTAACGGTTCATATATAAATCAATAATCATGTGTCTCAAGGCTAGACACAGAGACAAATGTAATTCATATAAACAATGAAAGGTGCATTTCTTCTATCAAAAAAGTCTTTAGTATCCCTTCACCATAGTGAGAAATCCTTGTAATTTGGTGACTTAATCCATTTCTTCCCGTGCCACCTCTGTGCTCTCTGGCCTCTCACCTTAAATATGCTTTAAATCAGCATGTGTCATTTCCCAGGGATGGCGGCATACCATAGAATCGCCTCTAGGGGATCTCTGTTATGTATTTCCAATGCTCTATATGTTATTAGGGAATGCTGGATCTCTATTAATCCTAGAGATAGCTTCTTCCATATGCTCCCAGATATGTGTGGGTGAAGAAAGGAGACTCTCGTAGTGTATTACCATGATATAAATATATTTTTAAAGCAAACGGCTAAAAACTCGCATTAAAAAGCAGATGATCGGCGAAAATCCATGAGTGCTGAACTCATTAGTGTGCAGCATCACTTCTGGTATTCCTCCACTCACGCCCTACGCATTACGTCACAGCCACATGACTTCGCAGATCATCTGCTTTTTAATGTGAGTTTTTAGCGGTTTGCTTTTAATAAATTCTTTATATAATGGTAATACACTATGATAGGGCGTACACACGGTCGGACTTTGTTCGGACATTCCGACAACAAAATCCTAGGATTTTTTCCGACGGATGTTGGCTCAAACTTTTTTTGTCTACACACGTTCGCACAAAGTTGTCGGAATTTCCGATCGCCAACCACGCGGTCACGTACACCACGTACGACGAGACTAGAAAAGGCCGGTTCAGAACCAAGCGCGGCACCCTTTGGGCTCCTTTTGCTAATCTCGTGTTAGTAAAAGTTTGGTGAGAGACGATTCGCGCTTTTTCAGACTCGTGGCTTTCAGATTGTTTTCTGCCGTTCAGTTTGTGCTTGTGGGTTTGTATCTGCTCTTCAGTGCGTGCAAGCAAGTTCCGCGTGACTTTAAGTAGTCGTCGTAGTAGTTCTTGTTCGTACGTTACTGGTTTTCAGGTCGCTCTTCACAGGCCTTGCTGTTCTTCAGTGCGTTCTGTTACTTCGTTCTGAGCAGCCAACCGTTTTCTAGCCATGTTTCGTATGTGTACTCCTCGTAGAGTTCGTGCTGTGCGGGGGCTTGGTGTTGGGGTCCTGACCTTGACACAAGTCCAGTCCATGAACAGGGTGGGGAGGAGTTCATGGACCAAGAATTGGTTGCTTCAGCGTGACCAGTTCTCTCATATGCCTTTGCTCTGTGAGATCCGTGAGAATAATCCTGATGATTTCAGGAACTTTCTCAGGATGACGGACCCCGTATTTCACCGTTTGTTGGCTTCGCTGACCCCCTATATCAGCAGGCAGGATACCTGCATGAGGCAAGCCATCACTCCGGAGCAGAGGTTGGTCGCTACCCTGCAGTACTTGGCGACAGGGAGAAGCCTGCAGGACTTGAAGTTCTCAACAGGCATCTCCCCCCAGGCTCTGGGTATCATCATCCCAGAGACCTGTTCTGCCATCATACAGGTCCTGCAGAAGGAGTATATGAAGGTAAGATTTTTATCCTTTTATATCACATTTTATTGTATTTAATGTTTGCTAATATATTGTATTTCTTTCCTCATTCCCTAATTACCATGATTGTAATATGCTGTGAATGTCCCCTTTGTTCTCATGCATGCTGGATTTTTATGTAATTATTATTTTAGGTCCTTCATACATATTTGCCCTTCAATAACCTCCCCAGCATGGTGTCTCCTGGCCTATATTCACCTCATGTAGTCACTTAACAATGTATTTTATCAGCTCTATAGTAATGCTTTACCCCAAACACCCCCTAAAATGTTTGGAAATGTTATTTTTGATTTAAATTCTGGCAGAGTGCCAGAGGCTTTTTTTTGTTGGTGTCCCCAAATAATTTTTTGTAACCCTCCCTCCCCCAACTGCTAAGTCAGCTGATCCCAATTCTCTATGTATCCTCAATCATCTATCTGCTGACTTTGCCAAACCCATACACACTATACCCACCTCTTTACTGGTCAGATTTATGGATGAATTGCCCAAAGCATGTAGTGCGAGGGCCTGCCTGTATACTTTCCAATGGTACTGTTTCAAGTTTTTGTATTCTATTATTATCTTGATAGGTAATAGCAGAATGTCCAAATGTCCTCAAATGTGTACAATGTGTATTTATATCTTTGTATTATGACACTTCTTACCTGTCCAGTGGTCTGCCAATAGCGTAACTAAGGAGGGGCTGTTCCAAGTAATACCCATTATTTAGGCATTCAGCTCTCAATGAAGTGAAGAGGGTTACCTGTCCAAGATTCCCCCCCCTATAATGTTAGAAATGGCCCATGAGAGGGGAGGGGATATGATAGGTGTACCTTATACTTTGGCCTTGTTAAATTCCCCTTACTAAATGCTATCTGGAGGTTGCCACATAATGTTTGTGCCTAATCTGCTTGCCATGTTTCTGTGAAAAAATAGTAATGTTTATTGTTTTTTCCTCAACAGTTTCCTTCCACGCCACAGGAATGGCAGACTGTGGCCTCCCACTTTGCCCAGCGGTGGGACTTTCCTAACTGCGGAGGGGCAATTGATGGGAAACACGTCCACATCGTCCCACCACCCAACTTGGGGTCGTACTATTATAATTACAAGGGGTTCAATAGTATAGTGATGTTGGCGGTGGTGTCGGCTAATTACGACTTCCTGTATGTGGACGTGGGGAAGAATGTCTGATTGTGGAGTCATCGCCCAGACGGAGTTTTACAGGCATCTCCAGAATGGCAGCTTGGACTTGCCAGCTCCAGAGGACAAAGTTGAAGGACTCCCATTTGTGTTCGTTGCTGATGAAGCGTTTGCGCTGGGGGACCACCTGATGCGGCCATTCCCAATGAGGACCCTCACCCCGGAACAGAGGGTTTTTAATTACCGGCTGGCCAGAGCCCGAAGAGTGGTGGAGAACACATTTGGAATCCTGGCCAGCCGGTTCCGACTATTTCTGACACCCATCCATATGGCGGAGTATAAACTGAACCATATTATACTGGCGTGCTGTGTTCTCCATAACTTTTTAAGGAAACATTCGGCCAACTGTGCTGGCTCAGTTGGGCCTGAGGCCGGAATCCTACATCAAACCACACTGACGGCGCTTGAAAGTGGCCGTCCTGGCTTGCCCTCCCTGAGTGCCCGTGATGTCCGGTTACGCTACCTGGAGTTCTTTGCGGATAGGGGGGCTATCAATATGCCAGACAATCTGTGAAGCCTTTTTATAATAAAAAAAAAGAAATTCTTGGTGGACATTTACTGCTTGTGTTTGTTTTAGCTGACCCTGACAGAAATGTGTTGAGTCCAGAAAATGTCGTGATTGTGTAACCTTATACAAAGCACTGTTGGCTGTTATTTCCTAAATGCAAAAACACATTTCACTACAAGTGCACTTGCAACTGCACTGAAACTGCACTTGTAGTGCAAAGAGGATTTGCCCTTAGGAAATAACACCCATTTTTGCAGAAAACAGCAATTACATCACCCCAAAAGTGTTGTATTGTAGTGTTGAGACAATAATCCACACATTCTTGAGTAAGCAACTTTTTTATACCTGCACAATCACATGTGCATTTACCAAAGGTTTTTAAAACAAACCAACATGTTTGTTGTATAACAATTTTTGCAGTAGCATTATCAAAAATCGAAATGTCCATTTCAGATAAAACAGGCCTGTGTAAAACCAACAAGAAAGCCAAAAAACTTGAACTTACAAAGTTCACATTAGGTAAAACCTGAAGGCTATATCAGACATCAGTATTTAGGAACTGGGTTTGATATAGCGTTCAGATGGGGGGAAATCACCGCTGGAAAAGCCAAATTTGGAAGATGCACACCAATTTACGAATGTCAACATGTGCTATCTGCCATCAGGGGGATCAAGGGACGTGTTTTGGGGGAGCAAGCCCTTCCTCAATGCTACTTTATTATTGAGGAAGGGGTTGCACCCCCAAAACGCGTCCATTGATCTCCCGTGATGGCAGATAGCACATGTTGGCACACTGTGTGCATCCTCCAAATTTGGCTTTTCAAAACATTGCAAAAATATTTAAAGATTGGACCACAATCCAAAAAGTGATTTTGTGGGGTTTTAAATTCGCCCCAAAACATCAATGATGTTATTATTTTTTTTAATAACATCATTGATTTTTTGCTGTATGTTTTGCAGTTCGACATTACACCCCATGATCTCCCCGATCAGGATCTGGGCACTTTCTGATGTGAAACGTTCTGGATCCCTCACATCACGATCACCTAAAAAGAGAGAAAGCAAACAAAAACAGGTCTCAAAAATCTGCCACCATCCATCTCTTTTACCTGAGCCTGTGGTCGCAGGCGGTCACCTGTTGTGGTGCCAATCTCCACCACATCTTCTTCTTCCTCCTGCTCTTCTTGGGTTGGTGTTAGTTCCCCTTCTTCCAGAGGTGGAGGGTCTGTGGTCTCCTCGGATGAGGGGTGTCCTCCGAGTCTTTTCTCCCCTATGTAAAACAAAAATGGTATAATTAGCACACAGATATTTGATGGCAGAACTAGAAATAGGAAACATTGCTTGGAAGTGGGGTACAATTGTCTATTTTAGCCGAGTTCCAAGATGTATTTTTTTTATTGGCCTTTGTCAAGCTGCAATACTTTACCTGTTTAGTACAAGCTTCACAGATGGAGACCCCCCTATAGTACACACTGGAGCACCTCCAGTGTCCAGATGTGAAAACAGCTGCTCAGTGTCCTCTCCTTACACACAATCTAGTTGGCATTTCATTCTAGTAACAAACCCATCTACACAAACAACTATTTGGCATCCAAGTAGGCCCAAAAAAAATGTGGGAAAATGCATATGGCCTAAACAATGGTGTTTTAGAGGCCGAAAGAAAAATGTTTGATACGAACGAATAATGGGCCCATGAACATTAAAGTTGCCCTTTTAAACTGTACAAATAAGAAAAGCATATGGAGCAGCACAAACACAATAAAGACAGAAAGAATAGGAACACAGCACAACTACTTACTTTTTTGCAGCATTCTCCGGATCTTTCGGTACTGCTCTGGCTCTCTCAATTTCAGGTCCGACCACAGCTTCCTGAGCTGATCTTTCGATCGTCGTACCCCGAAATTCTTCTGCAGACTTTTGATCACTTTCGCCATGATCTTGGCCTTTCTGATATTGGGGTTGGGGTAAGGCCCATACTTTCCGTCATAGTCGGACTTCTTCATGATGTCGACCATCTCCAACATCTCCCCAAAGGACATATTTGTGGCCTTAAAACGTCTCCTTCTGGATCGGGACGTATCCGGATCCGGGCTTTCCTCCTCCTCCTCCTCGTTCCTGCAATTAGCACGCACCTGCTGTGACTCCGCCATGTGCTCTTCCCCCACTGCGCCGAACGAAAAGGGGCGGGGAATAGACTAGAAAGAACGTCAGGGGCGAGCGGAGTTACACGCATGCGCAGTGTGTATAAAGCGCAACACGCGTGCGTATTACGTACGATCTGTGAGTGGAGGAAGGAGCATTGGACGCGCCGATCGTAAGAATGAAGGTAAGAGACAAACTTGTGCCTATACTGCTTCTACATTGAAGCCTATATTGTAACAAGATTAGGAGAGTTTTGTCTGACATTAGGCTTTGTCTTGCGTTGTGTCTTGCAGTGAACATGGATATCTTAGTGAAAGACAATGACTTCATGTCAGTATTCATAGATATCTTAAGGGAACTGCCCTGTCTGTGGGAGATTAAACACCCCCATTACAAGAACCAAGCAAAGAGGAAGGCAGTACTGGTGCAATTTAGGGATGAGCCGAACACCCCCCGGTTCGGTTCGCACCAGAACCCGCGAACGGACCGAAAGTTCGCACGAACGTTAGAACCCCATTGACGTCTATGGGACTCGAACGTTCGAAATCAAAAGTGCTCATTTTAAAGGCTAATTTGCATGGTATTGTCCTAAAAAGGGTTTGGGGACCCGGGTCCTACCCCAGGGGACATGTATCAATGCAAAAAAAACTTTTAAAAACGGCCGTTTTTTCGGGAGCAGTGATTTTAATGATGCTTAAAGTAAAAAAAAAAAAAGTGAAATATTCCTTTAAATATCGTACCTGGGGGGTGTCTATAGTATGCCTGTAAAGTGACGCATGTTTCCCATGTTTAGAACAGTCCCTGCACCAAATGTCATTTTTAAAGGAAAAAATCTAATTTAAAACTGCTTGCGGGTTTAATGTCATGTCGGGTCATGGCAATATGGATGAAAATCAGTGAGACAAACGGCATGGGTACCCCCCAGTCCATTACCAGGCCCTTTGGGTCTTGTATGGATATTAAGGGGAACCCCGCACCCAAATTAAAATAAGGAAAGGTGTGGGGCCACCAGGCCCTATATACTCTGAACAGCAGTATACAGGCGGTGCAAACAAGACAGGGACTGTAGGTTTGTTGTTAAGTAGAATCTGTTTGTAATTTTGAACATTTTTAACGTGTTTAGCTCCAGCCAAAAAATCTTTTCTAAGCTTTTTGGAAAACATAGGGAAGGGTTATCACCCCTGTGACATTTGTTTTGCTGTCTTTCCTCCTCTTCAGAAGATTTCACCTCACTTTTTTGTCCCAATGAAAAATGTTTTTTGAAAATTTGGGTTTTTTTGTGGAACAAGGATTGGAAAGCATCAGTGGAAAGGAGAAATTGTTTTCCCATATTAACTCTTACAGGAGAGAATTTCCCTTCCTAGGGGTAGATTTCATCTCACTTCCTGTTGTCTCCTTCCGTTTGCAAGTAGGAGTCGTTTGTAAGTTAGATGTTTGAAAGTAGGGTCCTGCCCTATATACTCAGCAGAAATTTGGGCCTTAGGTGTTGCTGTGGCCACAACACTGTAAGCCCTCACAGGGCCCTGCTGTGAAATATTAGATCAAGAATTGTAATTACATGCCCCTGTTGAACAGGAGCTGAAAAATTAGGCCTTAGGCACTGGTGCTGGTGCCACAACACTGCAACCCCTCACAGACACTCTAGTTGGAACGCAGGAACGAGCCCTGCTGCAAATTATTGCTTCAAAAATTGTAATTACACGCCCCTGTTAGACAGGGGCAGAAAAATTGGGCCTTAGGCACTGGTGCTGGTGCCACAACACTGCAACCCCTCACAGACACTCTAGTTGGAACGCAGGAACGAGCCCTGCTGCAAAGTATTGCATCAAAAATTGTAATTACACGCCCCTGTTAGACAGGGGCAGAAAAATTGGGCCTTAGGCACTGGTGCTGGTGCCACAACACTGCAACCCCTCACAGACACTCTAGTTGGAACGCAGGAACGAGCCCTGCTGCAAAGTATTGCATCAAAAATTGTAATTACACGCCCCTGTTAGACAGGGGCAGAAAAATTGGGCCTTAGGCACTGGTGCTGGTGCCACAACACTGCAACCCCTCACAGACACTCTAGTTGGAACGCAGGAACGAGCCCTGCTGCAAAGTATTGCATCAAAAATTGTAATTACACGCCCCTGTTAGACAGGGGCAGAAAAATTGGGCCCTAGGCACTGGTGCTGGTGCCACAACACTGCAACCCCTCACAGACACTCTAGTTGGAATGCAGGAACGAGCCCTGCTGCAAAGTATTACATCAAAAATTGTAATTACACGCCCCTGTTAGACAGGGGCAGAAAAATTGGGCCTTAGGCACTGGTGCTGGTGCCACAACACTGCAACCCCTCACAGACACTCTAGTTGGAACGCAGGAACGAGCCCTGCTGCAAAGTATTGCATCAAAAATTGTAATTACACGCCCCTGTTAGACAGGGGCAGAAAAATTGGGCCTTAGGCACTGGTGCTGGTGCCACAACACTGCAACCCCTCACAGACACTCTAGTTGGAACGCAGGAACGAGCCCTGCTGCAAAGTATTGCATCAAAAATTGTAATTACACGCCCCTGTTAGACAGGGGCAGAAAAATTGGGCCCTAGGCACTGGTGCTGGTGCCACAACACTGCAACCCCTCACAGACACTCTAGTTGGAATGCAGGAATGAGCCCTGCTGCAAAGTATTACATCAAAAATTGTAATTACACGCCCCTGTTAAACAGGGGCTGAAAAATTGTGCCTTAGGCACTGGTGGTGGCGCCCAGAACCAAAAATGTTCTTACAAGCTATCAGCGTGATGATTGAGGAGGAAGAGGATAATTACTCAGGGATAGTCACTCAGCATCAGCATAGGCAGTCTTTGAAGGGATCTGAGATTTCAAAAAAAATTATTCGGTTACATCAGCATCAGGTGCTTGGTAGCTGGTGGTGATCCAAGACTCATTCATTTTTATGAAGGTCAGCCGATCGACCGAGTCGGTGGACAGACGCACCCTGTGATCGGTTACCACGCCTCCAGCAGCACTGAATGTGCGTTCCGAAAGAACGCTGGATGCAGGACAGGCCAGTAGCTCAATTGCATACTGTGCAAGCTCTGGACAGTGATCCATCCTCAAGACCCAGTAACCCAGAGGATTTTCGGTGGGAAAGGTGTCCAAGTCTGATCTTGCCCCTAGGTATTCCTGCACCATGTAAAACAGACGCTGGCGATGGTTGCTGGAACCGATCATACCTTGGGGCTGCGGACCAAAAAATTGTCTGAACGCATCGGTCAGACGGCCACCTTCTCCACCGCTCCTTCTTTGACTGACCGAAGCCTCAGCAACACGTTGTCCAGAAACAGGAGTTTGTAACCTCCCAGTCTCTGGGAACGCGTTGCACAGACCTTTCTGCAAGGCCTCCCGAAGATGTTTCATCCTCTGCTCCCTCTGCGATGGCAAGATAAGGTCCGCAACCTTACCCTTGTAACGTGGATCAAGGAGGGTTGCCAGCCAGTATTGGTCCTTCTCCTTGATACCACGAATACGAGGATCCTTACGCAGGCTTTGCAGGATCAGGGAGGCCATGCAGCGTAGGTTTGCTGAGGCATTCGGTCCGGAGTCCTCTGGGTCACTAAGAACGACATGGTCCGCAGCCACCTCCTCCCAGCCACGTACAAGTCCATGTGTTTCTTGGGACTGATCCCTTAAAGACTGCTGCTGATGCTGAGTGCCAGGCTCCACCTCCATACTGACACAATCTTCCTCCTCCTCCTCTTCCTCCTCGTCCTCTTCCTGTGTGATCGGCGGGCACGCAGGAACACTGTCTGGATAAAGGGGGCCTTGAGAGCTAAGGAAGTCCTCCTCTTCCTGCCTCTGTTCTGCCTCAAGTGCCCTGTCCATTATTCCACGCAGCGTGTGCTCCAACAGGTGGACAAGGGGGACAGTGTCACTGATGCATGCACTGTCACTGCTCACCATCCTTGTGGCCTCCTCGAATGGTGACAGGACAGTGCATGCATCCCTGATCATGGCCCACTGGCGTGGGGAAAAAAAACCAAGCTCCCCTGACCCTGTCCTGGTGCCATAGTCGCACAGGTACTCATTGATGGCCCTCTGCTGCGTGTGCAGCCGCTGCAGCATGGCCAACGTTGAGTTCCACCTGGTGGGCATGTCACAGATTAGGCGGTTCTTGGGCAGGTTAAACTCCTTTTGGAGGTCCGTCAGCCGAGCACTGGCATTATATGACCGGCGGAAATGCACACAGACTTTCCTGGCCTGCCTCAGGACATCCTGTAAGCCCGGGTACCTGCCCAAGAACCGCTGCACCACCAAGTTAAGGACGTGAGCCAAACAGGGCACATGGGTCATTTGTCCCTGTCGGAGGGCAGAGAGGAGGTTGGTGCCATTGTCGCAAACCACCATTCCTGCCTTAAGTTGGCGTGGCGTCAACCACCTCTGAACCTGCCCCTGCAGAGCTGACAGAACCTCTGCCCCAGTGTGGCTCCTGTCCCCCAAGCACACCAGCTCAAGCACCGCATGGCATCTTTTGGCCTGCGTACTTGCGTAGCCCCTTGAACGCCTACGGAGCACCGCTGGTTCCGAGGAAGAGGCCATGGAGGAAGAAGAAGAGGAGGGGGTGGAGGAGAGAGGTGTGTCACAATCAGCATTTTGGAGGCGTGGTGGCGGAACAACCTCCAACACTACTGCACCTTGTCCTGCATCCTTCCCAGCTGCCAGCAGAGTCACCCAATGCGCCGTGAAACTTAGGTAACGTCCCTGTCCATGCCTGCTGGACCATGAGTCAGCGGTAATATGCACCTTACCACTGACCGCCCTGTCCAGCGAGGCATGGACATTGCCTTCCACATGCCGGTAGAGAGCCGGAATCGCCTTCCGTGAGAAAAAGTGGCGTTTGGGTACCTGCCACTGAGGAACCGCACATTCCACAAACTCACGGAAGGGGGCAGAGTCTACCAACTGAAAAGGCAGCAGTTGAAGTGCTAGCAATTTTGCCAAGCTAGCATTCAACCGCTGGGCATGTGGATGGCTGGGAGCAAACTTCTTTCGGCGGTGCAGCAGCTGGGGCAGGGAAATTTGCCTGGTACAATCTGACGTCGGTGTACCAAAAGCAGATTGCCCACAAGTACTTGGCTGTGACACACCTAATTCTACACCTTCATTCCTCTCACTGCAGGTCTCAGAGAGGACTGAAGGTCTAGTGGGGTTGGAAATCTCAGCTGATGAGGAGCAAGGAGAGATCCTCTTTGTTCTTTGGTGTGGGTCTTTTAGATACGCTTGCCAACGAACTGCATGGCAGGTCAACATATGTCTGGTCAAGCATGTGGTACCCAAGCGGGAGATGTTTTGGCCACGCGAGATACGCTTGAGACATATGTTGCAAATAGCAGCGGTGCGATCTGATGCACTCGTCTCAAAAAAGGCCCACACCAAAGAACTTTTTGAATAACGCGCAGAGACTGCAGCGCCCTGCACATGTGGAGCTTTGGGGTGTGATGCAGTCAATGTGCTGCCCTTAGGCTGGCCCCTGGAGGGCATCCTGCCTCGTTGGTGATGTGCTGCCGCCTCCTCCTCCTCCTCCTCCTCCTCCTCCTCCTCCTCCTCCTCTCTCCTATCAGGCACCCACGTTGAGTCAGTGACCTCATCATCCCCTCCCTCCTCATCACTGGAGCAAACCTGGCAGTATGCTGCAGCAGGGGGAGCATGACTGCCAGATTGCTGTCCTTCTTGGGCACCCCCTCTGTCCGCGCTCATGTTACTGCCTTCATCGAGCTCAGTATCGTCATCAGAGCCTTCCAAACGCTGGGCATCCTCCTGGAGCATGTACCCAACACTGTGGTCAAACAGTTCGAGGGAATCCTCATGAGGACATGGTGGAGCTAGGGAAGGAGTCACTGATGACATTGAGCTGAGGGAAGAGGCCGCTGCTTTGCCAGACAAAGCACCCTGGGCATGGGTGAGAGAGGATGAGGAGGATGAGGACGGCTTGGTCATCCACTCGACCAAGTCTTCCGCATGTTGCGGCTCAACGCGGCCAGCTGCCGAAAAAAAGGCCAAGCGTGTCCCATGGCCACGTGCTGATGAGGATGCACCGTCTCCACGACCAGCACTAGACACAGAGCCTGCTTGCCCTCTCTTATTGGCTTGTGACTGTCTGCCTCTCCTTCTTGGCCTTCCAGACATACTAATGGCCTGTAGCTGCACTAAGCTGGGATAGAACACCTGTAATTTTCTTCAAGTAGCTTTATATACTGTAACCAGACAAGCCTGCCTGTCAGTAGGAAGATAACAGGAACGGATCTAGCTGAACACTGTGAGCAGGACGCACTGTACTAAATGTAAATAGTCTAGCTGCCTGACCGTGGTACTAATAGGATCAAATAGAACACCTGTAATTTTCTTCAGGTAGCTTTATATACTGTAACCAGACAAGCCTGCCTGTCAGTAGGAAGATAACAGGAACGGATCTAGCTGTACACTGTGAGCAGGACGCACTGTACTAAATGTAAATAGTCTAGCTGCCTGACCGTGGTACTAATAGGATCAAATAGAACACCTGTAATTTTCTTCAGGTAGCTTTATATACTGTAACCAGACAAGCCTGCCTGTCAGTAGGAAGATAACAGGAACGGATCTAGCTGAACACTGTGAGCAGGACGCACTGTACTAAATGTAAATAGTCTAGCTGCCTGACCGTGGTACTAATAGGATCAAATAGAACACCTGTAATTTTCTTCAGGTAGCTTTATATACTGTAACCAGACAAGCCTGCCTGTCAGTAGGAAGATAACAGGAACGGATCTAGCTGAACACTGTGAGCAGGACGCACTGTACTAAATGTAAATAGTCTAGCTGCCTGACCGTGGTACTAATAGGATCAAATAGAACACCTGTAATTTTCTTCAGGTAGCTTTATATACTGTAACCAGACAAGCCTGCCTGTCAGTAGGAAGATAACAGGAACGGATCTAGCTGTACACTGTGAGCAGGACGCACTGTACTAAATGTAAATAGTCTAGCTGCCTGACCGTGGTACTAATAGGATCAAATAGAACACCTGTAATTTTCTTCAGGTAGCTTTATATACTGTAACCAGACAAGCCTGCCTGTCAGTAGGAAGATAACAGGAACGGATCTAGCTGAACACTGTGAGCAGGACGCACTGTACTAAATGTAAATAGTCTAGCTGCCTGACCGTGGTACTAATAGGATCAAATAGAACACCTGTAATTTTCTTCAGGTAGCTTTATATACTGTAACCAGACAAGCCTGCCTGTCAGTAGGAATTTAACAGGAACGGATCTAGCTGAACACTGTGAGCAGGACGCACTGCACTAAATGTAAATAGCAGGAACGGATCTAGCTGAACACTGTGAGCAGGACGCACTGCATTAAATGTAAATAGTCTAGATAGAAGATAACAGGAACGGATCTAGCTAAACTGAATACAGTGTATATATATATATGCAACACCTGGGATGCATATATATACACAATACACTGTAAGTGCAGCTAACTGACTGACTGTTCTGCCTAATCTATCTAACTCAAATCAAATGACACTGTCTCTCTCTCTCTCTATCTCTCAGCACACCGGAACACACACTACACAGGGCCGCCGTGCAGGCGGCCTTATATAGTGTGGGGTGTGTACTAAATCCCCTGAGCCATAATTGGCCAAAGCCACCCTGGCTTTGGCCAATTACAGCTCTCTCTACTGACGGCGCTGTGATTGGCCAAGCATGCGGGTCATAGTGCATGCTTGGCCAATCATCAGCCAGCAATGCACTGCGATGCCGCAGTGAATTATGGGCCGTGACGCGCCACACGAATTTAGCGCGAACGGCCCATAACGTTCGCATTTCGGCGAACGATCGAACAGCCGATGTTCGAGTCGAACATGGGTTCGACTCGAACACGAAGCTCATCCCTAGTGCAATTGTGTGAAATTGTGAAGCAGGTGATCCCCACGGCAGACATCACCTATTTAAAGATCTTCATTGGTGGCCTGAGGAGCACATATCTAAGGGAGCGCAAGAAAGTCCTGGATTCACAGAGATCCGGAGCAGCAGATGACATCTATGTCCCCAGGATGTTGTACTACGACAGGCTGCATTTTCTGGCAGGCCAGACTGAACCCAGGCCATTCCTCTCCAGTCTTCCTTCCACGCTTCCTTCACCCCGGCTGAGGCTTCTGACGCCCAACCTGGGCCTTCCAGGCAACATGTGGAGGAGCCCAGATTGAGCCAGGTATAGCATTCCTCTAAATATGTCTGCTTGTCCAATCAATGATGTTAACTAGATGTTAGTTTGGAGTACTAATTTAGGAATGTGATTGATGAAGCAAAACATTACAACCATGTCCCTTTTTCATACACAGGGAAGTCTCAGCCAGGAGGTGGCCGGGCCGAGCTGGCTGGCTGATCTGCAGGTCCCTCCACCCCCCTGAAAAGAGAAAGTGGCAGTAGGAGGAGTGCCCTAGAGGAGGCTACCGGAGGACTACAGAGGTCCTGGGAGCACGACAGACCATGGAGGAGGACATTGCTGCCGTCATTGCATATAAAATGCAGAGGATGGAGGAGGGCCAACAAGTCTTATGTGAGGCGCTTATATTGGAGGCTCTTAACAAAGGTATGAGGGGCCAAATGACAGCTCAGACACACCTTTGCGATGGTCCTCCTCCTCCTCCTGCAGGTCCTCCTCCTCCTTCTCCTCCAGGTCCTCCCAGTCCTCCTCCAGGTCCTACTCCTCCTCCTGCCACATCTCCAACTGCACAGCCACAGCCCGGAAGGAAGCGTGAAAGGAAGACCAGAAAGTGAGGACCCTGGATCCAGTCTGGTCGGCCAAAAAATGCAGCCTCTTGTGGTACCACAGCCTGGGGACACAGATGTCATCTGCTGCTATCCGGATCTCTGCGAATTCTGGACCAGACTGCCCTCCCTTACATATGGACTCCTCAGGCCACCAATTTTGATGTTCAAGAATTGATGTCTACCGTGGGGGTCCCAGGCTTCGCTAATTTCTCCTGTTGATCCAGTGTTGCCTTCCTCTTTGTTTGGTTCTGAGCCCTTAATAAAGGATTTTTGTTTTGAATTATACTCTCCTATGTGTTTTACTTCAAAAAGGACAGTTGGTTTGTGAGGATTCAGGTACATTTCAAATATACAATGTGAAATGAACAAGGGACACCAACACCAAACAATCTCCTTGAGATTAAATAATAAAAGATATCAATGGTGTTGGGGTAACTTGACACACAAAACACACACAAAAATATTCTGGAGTAAAAATAAAAATAACATTGAACAAAGATCAGCCTTTGAAAAAATTCAAACATTAAAAAAAAAAAAAAGGCTTAAAATCCCCAAAAAAATTAAATAAAAAAAAAATTCTGTCAGGTGTGACAACTAATAACAATATATTCAGGGAATCCCAATAAAAAAACAAAAATAAAACTTTGTGAGAAGTGTGTGTGAATATGAGCAGCAAAACTATTTAATTCTTGTCACATTATAAAGAAGAAGAGAGTGCGGTGTATTAAACCATTTTTAACATTGCAGCGTGACGAAAGTGCTGTATCCATTGCGAACGCTAAGTTTACCAGAACGAGCTGTTCCGTCTTGGAATTTCTTCTGAGCATGCGTGGCACTTTGTGCGTCGGAACAGGCCCCACACGGTCGGAATTGACACGATCGGATTTTGTTGTCGGAAAATTTTATCTCCTGCTCTCCAACTTTGTGTGTCGGAAAATCCGATGGAAAATGTCCGATGGAGCCCACACACGGTCGGAATTTCCGACAACACGCTCCGATCGGACATATTCCATCGGAAATTTTGACCGTGTGTACGGGGCATGAGAGTCTCCTTTCTTCACCCACACATATCTGGGAGCATATGGAAAAAGATATTTCTCGGATTAATAGAGACCCAGCATTCCCTAATAACATATAGAGCATTGAAAATACATAACAGATGACCCCTATAGCAATTCCATGGAATGCCACCATCCCTGGGAGCAGGCCCAGACTGGGACAAAAAAGAGGCCCGGGCATTTTAGACTGAGCAGCCAACTTTTCCAGGGAGGGGGAGTTTTCAGTTGACATTCGCGGGGGTGGCTGGTGTCGGTCCTCCACACTGTAATGTGCAGGGACACAGTAATATAAAGGGAACTGCATTGTAAAGGGGCACTGCAATGATTACAGTGCCCTTTTACAGTGCAGTCCCCTTTATATTACAGTGTCCCAGTCTTATTGTGCCCACACTGCCCAGTGACACTGACCTGCTCTCTTTCTGGTGGTGCGGTACAGTGTGGCTCTCTCTCTCTGGTGGTGCGATACAGCATGGCTCTCTCTCTGGTGGTGCGGTACAGCGTGGCTCTCTCTGGTGGTACAGTACAGCATGGCTCTCTCTGGTGGTGCGGTACAGCGTGGCTCTATCTGGTGGTGTGGGTACAGCGTGGCTCTCTCTGGTGGTGCGGTACACCATGACTCTCTATGGTGGTGTGGTGCAGTGTGGCTCTCTCTGTTGGTGCTGGGGCTATTAGTTCCCCCAGCACAGTCCTCTCTTTTGTTTTACATGTCTCCTGTAGTAGCTGCTACAAGCACTCCTCAGCTTGTTTCCGGGTTTTCTCTTTCACCCCAGCAGAGTGCATGCTCCCTGCTAGTCTGCTCCCTGCTGAGAACAAGTGGGCCACCTATCTCTGGGACTACATTTCCCATGATGCCCCTCTGGTTGCTTATGATTGGCCCTCCACTGTGGCCAATGGGGAGGAAAGAAGAACAGACAGCACAGGAAAGCCTTCTCTTCCCTGTGCTGCTGACATGAGAAGGGAAGGGGGGGAAGCAGGGGAAACTGCGTGACAGCAGCCTGCAGTTCACCCTACCTTACCCCACCATGCGGACGCCAATGACTGGAGGAGGAGAGCGGAACTGTCAGCACGGCTCTGAGTCTGAGTTGTGTGTGAGAGAGAGACACACAGCTCAGCCCATGCAGCCTCCAGAGAGGACACAGGCACAGCCTCATAGTGGTAGGCGAGTGGCGGCTGAAGCCTGTGTTACCCATGTTCAGGCCGTGGTTGCCACTTACTTCCCACTGTGCGGCCTGATAATCAACAGGCCATGGAGCGGGCGGCCCTATGGTCAGTCCAGGCCTGCCTGGGAGATAACAACACATGCTGATTTAAAGCATATTTAAGGTGAGAGGCCAGAGAGCACGGAGGTGGCACAGGAAGAAAGGGATTAAGTCACCAAATTACAAAGATTGCTCACTATGGTGAAGGGATATATAACAGATGGTTATCCAAGGTACTAAAGACTTTTTTGATAGCACAAATGCACCTTTCATTGTTTATATGATTTACATTTGTCTCTGTGTCCAGCCTTGAGACACACAATTATTGATTTATATATGCACTGTTAGCACTTTAATGGAGCAGAGGATTCATCTGTGTGTTTCATAAAAATTGTTCATTTGTCTGCAGCACTTATATCAATTGTACTGCTCAGTCACTTTACCCATTTGTAAGCATTATATCCATCATTATATTTACACCTGTATGTGGGTTTACAGGCACCTTCTTTTTGAAACACATGACACTTTATGAGTCACTTTATTTATATAATTTGATGGACAAACACTACCTTTTTTATTTGTTTGTACTGCTGTAATGGACATGCCTTAACCTAGGAACTGTGAGCCACTTTTGAGGATCATTTCACTGAGAGTTACCTCTAAGATCTTTGGAACCTTGATGCAGTGTATATATAAAAATGCTAAGTTAAAGTTCTGGTCTTTTGGTTGTCTGCTTTGGGTCTCATATATAACATTTTATACCTCAGAATTCATGTGCCCCTATGCTTAAGTGCTCCCATACCGCCGGGAGAGAAGTGCCTTCTGCGTTTCACATGCTGTCAACCTCCATGGGTGATGGGTAAGCTTTTATACAACGCCATAGCTGGATCTCCATGTCAATACATACTTATTATCCTTATTGTACTTTTATTTTCTTTATTACTATTGTCATTGTCTTTTTGTAGATAATTTTGCTCTCTAAAACACTCCTGAGGAAGCAATTATTGCCACGCAATATATTGAGAAGATACGAATATACTCCATGTGATAAACCCTGAGAATCAGCTTTTGGAATCACTATGTAATTATCCACTAAATAGAGAGAGGTTTTAGTGCCTTTAATTTGGCATAATATTGCGTATGTTTTATCTGATTGTTGTAATAAAAGAATATTTTTAGACTATTCATGTGTTGTTGTCCATGCGAATACCATTAAAGTCCATACAACCTCTAAACTCAATTTTTTTCATATAACTTTCAGTCATAAAGGTGAACTGTCTACTCCTGCAATTTGAGTTGTAAGCATATATCATATCATATCTATGCATATATATATCTACAATTAATATTACATTTTTTTTTTTTTTTGATGAGCCATTGATTTTTACTATTGTTTTCATTATTGTTTACTATTTTTACCACCGTTCACATATTTCTTTCTTGCCAATACTTATGTTCCAGAATCCCTATAACTGTATGACCCCACATACAGTATACACACACACACACACACACTGTTCATGTAACTAAAAAAAGGGAATATCAATAATGTAGTCATCATTTTTCCATATTCCTTTTCTCAGGTGTGCTAGGGATACTGGACATACATGAATGTGAAGACAGTCACACCTACTAACATTTGAATAGAAAAATATCTAGAAGCTCAAAGTTGTATTAAACCCAAAATCATAAATGCAATATATTGCATTATAAGACCACAAATCCCTCCTTTGAACATAAAAGCAATCAAAACACCAAGTTTGGCTGTTTTGAATACTGTATTTTTTTTAAATTTGGCGCCTTTAGTCTTCTGTATTAGATCCAATACCCGATCAGGCCTCACGATGGGACGAGAGAGCCTGGGCGAGCCGCAGATGGCGGCAGGAGGGGGGATGTCCCCTCCAGCTGTTTAGGATAACAGCCGAGTGCCTACTTTGCGGCATCGGTTGTTATCTCAAGAAAGCCAACCACCGGCTCTGAAAAATGGTACCAAGGTGATGTGCGCAGCTGCAGGCATCACCCCGGTACAACCCCTTCAAGCCGAGGCTGAATATTTGTGTACTGTCAGCGTGAAGGGGTTAAAACATCGGCGGCCCGGGTGCACGTGAATTCCGGACGGGCTGAACATTTAGCGGTGGTGGGCCGGGTGCCGCCCGCGGACCGTAGGTTGTCGATCTCTGGTGTAGAATGAAACATCACCATTTATTTGTAAACTGAAGGGCACTCACACAACAGCACATAGGGACAGCATGGGAGATTTACTAAAACTGCTGCCCAAAGAATCTTGTGCAGCTGTGCATAATAACCAATACACTTCTAGGTTTTATTGTCAAAGCTTAATTGAACAAGCTGAAGTTAAAAGCTGATTGGTTACTGTGGACAGCTGCACAAGATTCTGCGTGCACCAGTTTTAGTAAATCTCCTCCAGCATGTAACAATAGCACCATTCTCCCAAGTGGATGTGATGATGTCAGCAATGCTAGCTCCACCCGACATGTTTCATCAAGACTGACATCATCATGGAGCTCAGAAGTAGCGGCTGACAAGAGCATTAACTTTATAAAGGCTGCAAAGGATGTCACATTGGAGCACCACTCCTAACACCTAAAACATTACTACACATAAAACAGCCAATTATTCTTTCATAAATCTAGTGAAAATGAAAGAGCTTAATATAAAAAATGGACGTTCAGAAACTTGTCAGAAAACAAAATCTCAAGAGGCACTTCTTGAATAACCCTATTATGATGAATAGCGGGAGTGCAGTCACTACTGAAGTGGTTTACACTAACTTTTCCAATGCCTCTCTTTTAATCCTTCAGGAACTATGCTCCCCTGTCTAACAGTATTTAGAGGCTTGGTCCTTAAGGACCTAAATGAAATGAAAATTAAAAATTGGATAGGGGCATGGCCAGCAGCCGAAGGAGATGGCCGCATGAGGAGAGCGCTCCGAATCCTCCAGCTCTCCAAAAAATTGGATAGGAGCGTGGCCGGCAGCCAAAGGAGATGGCCGCGTGAGGAGAGAGCTCTGAGTCCTCCAGCTCTCCCGGCCTGCAATCAGTGACAGAACCCACCACAGCGCAGCCCACGGGTCCCGGAGATCACCACCGACACTACTGCAGCGATGGGTAAGAGGAAACCCAAGGGAGGTCCCCGCAAGCTGACGGACTTTTCTGTCTCAGCCAGCATGCCAAAATCCCAAGATGGCACTGATGCCCTCAAACAGCAGTGCACCAGGCAGAACGGCACACGAGGGAATGAGAGGGATGGCAGCAAGCCCCCCTCCATCTCACCCAGCCACAGCAGTCACTCCTCTTCCTGCAATTCCCCATTCCAAAGTCCACAAAAGGCAGCACCCAAAAGTTCCTCTGCTCACACTTATGTAGGGGAAGGAAAGGGGGACTACAAATCCCAGGATTGCACCACTGAATTCTATGAGTAAATCCATGATTTCCCAACTACTGGGCAGCCCCTCAGTGACACCACCATGAAAGAGATGCTAGTGTCCCTGCAAGGTTCCATGCACAGGGGTCTCATGGACTGTGTTTCACAGACAAAGTCTGACATAGCTGAGCTGGGGGACCATGTTAGCCATGTAAACAAGATGGTGGAGTTTGCGTCTGCTCATAATGAGCTAGTGGATGTGCATAATGACGAGGATGATGAAATGGAGGCACTGAAAAAAAAATGGCGGACTTAGAGGACAGATCTCGCATAAATAATATTAAACTGCGTGAAGTTGCGGAATCTGTACCCCCCTCTGACCTCCGGCACTATGTGCATCAGCTAATAAATGACTTGCTCCCTAATACATCTGCTAGCAAGATTATTGTAGACCAAGCTCATAGGCTACCCAAGCCACAACACATCCAAGATAAAATCCTGCGTGACGTCATAGACCGCATACATTTCTTCCACGATAAAGACAACCTGATGCAATTTGTAAGGCAACACTCTCCACTGCCTAACCCTTACTATGGAATTGTTATCTATTCTGATCTCTCCCAACACACCATGCTGGCACGTAAGAAGCTAGTGTCGCTCACTAAGCTACTACGAAACAACCAGCTTGCATACTCTTGGCTTCCCCATCAAACTCCTCGTTACCAAAGAGGGCTAAAGCTGGAAACTAAGAGCTAAACCCTCCAATTGCTCTTATGCCATATTATTCGCATGTTGAGGACTTTTTCCTCATTTTTTATGTTACTGTTATTTGATTGTTGACGTTTTTGTCTTTTCCTTTTTTGTTTCACCACCTACGTTTATATATCGAAAATCTGATGATGACTCTCTGGAATCTGCTCACTGCTGTGGTCACTACTGCAGGTACTGTTCTAAACTAACTGTATGGACACCATATCCTCACCTACAGGTACTCATATCTATATCGACCCACTACTTACCCTAAAGCCACCTTTGTATGGCATTCTCCCACTGACGAACAATGGTCCTTAACTTTGTGTCCTTGAATGCACATGGTTTCAATAGCCCTTTTAAAAGAAGGGCCATGTGGCAGCAGGCAAAAACCCTGAAAGGTGACGTCCTGTGCATTCAGGAAACTCATTGCACAGCAGAAACAACCTTTGTGCACAAACAAACAATACCCCCAGATTTTTATAGCCTCTGGCCCAAAGAAAAAATGTGGTGTGTTGATAGCAGTTAGCCATTCTGTCGCCTTCCGCCTTCACGACATGATAAAGGATACAGCGGGGTGATTTTTATAAAGGTCTGTGAATTGAACAATGTCATGTATACACTAATCAATCTTTATTGATTTTTTCCAGTATAATGATATGCCTGACACCTCTATCTTTTCCCTGTGGTGCGCCCCACAAAGTGTACAGCAGAAGCCTGCTTCTCCAGGCAGCATCCAGAGAAAAGAAAAAGGAAATTGCAGGTACTGACCACACTTCTAAATAGACTTAAATCCCTTGAGATGCAGCATAAATCCAACCCTACCCCACAGGTGCACTCCACATTGTTCCAAACCAGACAAGATATACGTACTCATTTAATCTCAGATCATCAATTAGACCTACAAAGACTCAAAGCCACCCACTACACCCAAGGAAACAAAGCTGGCAAATTCTTAGCTGCATACATTCACAAGAAACAACAAGAATCAAAACTTTCTCAAATCATTGAACCCATCACGACAAAACCTGTTTATCACCCATTAGATATAGCCAACACATTCTGCACTTATTACAAACAACTATACAACCTGAAGTCAGATCCCTCAATACCCCAACCCACCGATATAGAGATCAATAACTTTCTTCCCTCTATCAACCTTCCAACCATAGATAGTAAAGAGTTGCAATATTTAAACTCTGCTATATCAGACAGAGAAATTCTCCAAGCCATCCACTTCCTACCTCCTAATAAATCGCCAGATGCTGACGGCCGAGTATTATAAAGCCTTCCAAAACACTCTAGTACCATACATTAACAAACTCTTTCATGAGTCTAAAATTTCTACCTCATTCCCAGAAGAGATGCTCCAAGCGGTAATAGTGGCCCTTCCAAAACCAAGGAAAAAGCCAGATGCCCCCCAAAACTTTTGCCCTATATCCCTTCTCAATAAGGACTTGAAGGCATATTCAAACATTTTAGCAAATCGCCCACCAGAAGTTACTCTCCATTTAATAAAAGCAGACCAAGTGGGATTTGTGAAGTGTAGGCAAGCCCTAGATGGCACCCACAGAATGTATAATCTCCTTAAGATCGTGGAGACTCGAAAGGTGCCCACAGTGTTCCTGACACTCAACGCTGAAAAAGCGTTTGATCGGGTTCACTGAGGGTACCTAAGAGTGACACTTAACAAGTTTGGCTTCACGGGCCCGATTTCCTCAGCCATGTCAGCGCTGTACACTGTACTGACTGCGTGAGTATACACCTCCAATGCCATGTCAGACAAATTCTATATAACAAATAGGACCCACCAGGGATGCCCTCTATCCCCACTGATCTTTTCATTGCTTCTGCCAGGGGCTCCATTACCAATTAGACAAGATACTCTTATTAAAGGAATCCGAGTAGCTGACACAGACCACAAAATCGGCTTATTCGTGGATGATGTGGTACTGACCTTAACCTCACCGGCATCTTCACTTGACAGGACGCAAAACTTACTTTACCATTTTGGGAGAGTGTCTTACTATAAACTCATTGTCAACAAATCCTCTATTCTTCCCATACATATACTTACCCCGAATCTGAAAAAATTAAAATTGAAATTTCCCTTTCAATGGGCTACAAAAAGTCTGCAGTATTTAGGGATCAACCTCTCTTATCCCTCTAATTCTGTGTTTGAACATAACTACCCTACCTTTTTAAATACAATTAAAAATGATCTAGCACATATCTTATCACATGAACTTACCTGGTTAGGAAAAATAGCCGCCTTAAAAATGACATTATTGACAAAAATGATCTACTATTTCCAAACCATCCCCATTTGCCTACCCAAATCCTTTTTTACTACTGTTGATAAAATGTTTAGGATATTCATATGGGCTGGTAAATTATCAAGATTCTCTTACCCTATACTACTCAAACATAGACAAAAGGGGAGAATGGGGTTCCCCAACCTGCTCAGATATTATTATGCAGCATTACTGGACCAAGCTAAGTCATGGTTCGACCACAAAACTGACAAACATTGGGTGCACATAGAATGGGCAATAGTCGCACAAAGAGATCTACCCTACCCTTTACTAGCAACATTAACACACAGACCACTATACTACCCTAAGTTTCAAAACTGATACAAACTGATAGTAGTAAATCCCTATAAAGGAAAGATATTACCGTAGGCATGTATGAATGCCTCATTCCTTCCTTGAAAATAACTGATGGGCCCCTCTCAAAAGAAACCACATATACACAGTTTTTATTAAAACGCTTCCCTACAACATAATAAGCAGACATCCAACTACACTATTACCATATTAAGAACCCAATTTCCCTCTTTACCTTACAACTAAATAGATGGGAGTATCTGACTACCTCCTTCGATAAACCTGAAGGTTTCTCCTGGTTCTACAAAAAACTACAAAATACCCATACCTACACAAAAACCTTAAGCCTATGTTTGCCCTATCAGATTGGAACAAGGCAATTCAAGCTAGCTACAACCATTCCAGTAATAACCATTGGGACTTATCTCTCAAATTTTTGCATAGAAGCTATCTTACACCGGTGAGACTATCACACATTTTTAAAGATGCTAATGACTCCTGCTGGAGAAACTGCGGCTCCAAAGGGACAATATACCATCTACTATGGGAATGTAAATCCGTAAGGAGTTTCTGGAACTCAGTATTTACCCTATTAGCAAAAATCACAGGAAGCATCCTGGCCCTGACTCCCACTTTGGCCCTCCTCAACTTAGGGATAAATAATATACCTATGAAGCACAGATGTGTAATCACCCATGTCCTTATAGCAGCACATCTAACCATTACCTCTAAATGGAAAACAGATGCAATACCTAGCACAACCGATGTAATAAATAGTAAAAATCCAGTATCTATATGAAAAGTTCTTTGCATGTTCATCTAACTCATTGCCTCAATTCATAGCTAAATGGCTAACATGGTCAACAAGATTTCCAGAGACTGCTTGATACACTGGTATTTCAACCAGCATTATACTTAATGATATTGATTAGATTTTAATGGTGGTAATTCCTAGTCTTTATTCCCTTTTTTCTTTCGTTTTTTTTTCTCATTTAGTTACTTTACTACCTATTATTTGGTTCCTGTTCTTTTATCTTGCTCTAAAGTACAGCAATATGTATACATACCAAAATGTATAGACAAAATAATGATCAGCAATAGATAACTGTTCTGTTGTTATATGTGCATAGGTGAACTGCAGGATGGATGGTGTTGTCTCCCCCCAGGCACAGTTTGTTCCCAGATGGGGTTCCTGGATGAGGGGAACATCGCCCTTTACCTTACCATTGATAATGTTTATAATATATGTGTCATTCACCTAGGTATTTTTGTTTATTACATCATACTTTTTTCTCTCAAAAAATCCTTGGAAATGTGTTACATTGTATGACAGTTATGTCTGTGTACTTTCTGTTTGTTGTGAAAAAATGTAATAAAAAACAATGAAACGAAAATTAAAAATTGGTGAGATACCTATATACAATTGATACAACAAGGTATCAATTCTCTTTGTGAATGCAAATAATTGTTGAAAACCGGAGATAACCAGGTGCAAATTACGCCACCCCTGACCTGTATTACCACCTCCGCGCTATGTTAATAAATGTCAAAACCCTACCAAAGCTGCCACTTAATAATAAAATGTATATAAACCGAATTCACCAAAGGAAAATTATAGATGAAATAGTGGCGCTTATCCCCAGGTGGGGAGATGCCAGACACTCTTATCCAGCCAGTGAGCTGAATACAGACGTGACTAGAGAAAAAGTGAAAAAACATATATTGCTAAATATCCCAAAAAGTAAAAATTGATATTAAATAAAATAAATTATTCAATAAATTCAATATGAGCTAATATCAATTATAACACTCAGTGAAAGTGATATACAAATATATAAATCCAAGAAAAATATATATATAATGAAAATTGAACACAGTAAATATCTATAAAGTCCAGAAACCAATCAATCGTGAAAAATAATCGTGAAAATATTTGAAGAAAGTCCAAAAAAAAAAAAGAGTGAGGGTGACTCCAAAACTGCTCAGCTGTGTTTTCAAACATCCACCACACCTCTGTGACGTGAATCCACTCCCTGCTGAAATTCAAACTCACCAGCTGTTAAGGCCTCTCACTCTCGTGTTTGGCCTGACAGAGCCTCTAACCCACTTACATGGGGGTTAACATGCGAGCATACACCTCCACTGCTCCATAGGAACACCGCTTTTCTCAGGTTGGTAGTATGACATAAAAATAAAAGAAGCTCCAATAGTGTAATCTCGTTTAAAAGATTTAATCACATATAAAACAACTTGTAATGAACTCACATTTAAAATAAAATAACAGGCAAGTCACTTCACGGCAAATGGAGAACTCCCACAGCACAGCAAGCAATAGCAACTGAAATAACAACAGGCAGGCCACGGCGGACCCAGGAGGTGTGTGTGCTTATGTTCGTCTCACCCATCCGCAGCACTCGTCCCTTCACTGGAGCTCCGCTCTGTCCCCCTTCACTCCCTCCTCTAGTACTCATGTGAGATTGCCATGTAGCTACACCCAGACATGTTTCATCATAAAGATTTAATCATGGGGTTTGATTAAATGATTAAATCTTTATGATGAAACATGTCGGGGCGTAGCTACATGGCAATCTCACACGAGTACTAGAGGAGGGAGTGAAGGGGGACAGACCGGAGCTCCAGTGAAGGGACGAGTGCTGCAGACGGGTGAGACGAACGTGAGCACACACACCTCCTGGGTCCGCCATGGCCTGCCTGTTGTTATTTCAGTTGCTATTGCTTGCTGTGCTGTGGGAGTTCTCCATTTGCCGTGAAGTGACTTGCCTGTTATTTTATTTTAAATGTGAGTTCATTACAAGTTGTTTTATATGTGATTAAATCTTTTAAACGAGATTACACTATTGGAGCTTCTTTTATTTTTATGTCATACTACCAACCTGAGAAAAGCGGTGTTCCTATGGAGCAGTGGAGGTGTATGCTCGCATGTTAACCCCCATGTAAGTGGGTTAGAGGCTCTGTCAGGCCAAACACGAGAGTGAGAGGCCTTAACAGCTGGTGAGTTTGAATTTCAGCAGGGAGTGGATTCACGTCACAGAGGTGTGGTGGATGTTTGAAAACACAGCTGAGCAGTTTTGGAGTCACCCTCACTCTTTTTTTTTTTTTGGACTTTCTTCAAATATTTTCATGATTATTTTTCACGATTGATTGGTTTCTGGACTTTATAGATATTTACTGTGTTCAATTTTCATTAAATATATATTTTTTCTTGGATTTATATATTTGTATATCACTTTCACTGAGTGTTATAATTTATATTAGCTCATATTGAATTTTTTGAATAATTTATTTTATTTAATATCAATTTTTACTTTTTGGGATATTTAGCAATATATGTTTTTTCACTTTTTCTCTAGTCACGTCTGTATTCAGCTCACTGGCTGGATAAGAGTGTCTGGCATCTCCCCACCTGGGGATAAGCGCCACTATTTCATCTATAATTTTCCTTTGGTGAATTAGGTTTAAATGCAAATAATTGGTTTTACGCCCTGTCAATAAGGACGGGGGTACATTGTTACTAAATCAGATTATTTTAAAGAAATAAACTCCATTGTGTCTAAAGTAAGTACATACAAGGTATTAAATAATGACCCCACTCAATAATATAAACAGAAGCTGAATAACTGTTAAAAACAAGCTTTCAAGAGAGAATTCTAAACAAAAAGGTGAGGACACATTGGGTTCTGTCAGCCCCTTGAGTACCCATCATCTTCTGTTTACCTAAAATCCAAAAATTATTAGAGGATCTACTAGGTTGATAGTCAGTGGAAATGACTCTGACCTCGGGGGCAGGTAGATATATAGATTTCTTCCTCCAACCTTTTTGGTAAAATCACTCCAGCTTACCTTGAAAATACAAAAACTGCTTCCTCTATGGGACTTTTTTGTTCAGCTTGGATGATATATCGCAGAAGATTTCTTCCCTGCGTTTAATAGGATGCAATATTGGTGATATCCAAGAAATATATGGTCAGAATCAATATCATAATATTTATTTTTTTATTGTAGAGCTTTCATAATAATGTATAATGATGAATGCTTACTGTTTTTTGTTCTCTATCAATTGTAGACAACTAATTATTGAACCACTAGACCCTGAAGAAGAGGATTACCGTTCTTAATCTTGAAACGTGTCAGCCATTCTCTGTCCTATTCTGATATTCGACAGAGTCAAGTGGTTGTCTGTATATGTTTTTTGATATTACACCTGAGTTATATATGCATCCAATTTTGATTTTTATCAATATTATACTTCCATATTTTTTAACTTTTCAAATAAAATATAAATATATTTTCAACATTATCTGATTACTAAGGAGCTCCTGCCTTTTTAAAGTTCCATAGAGGAAACTGTTTTTGTATTTGCACCAATTCAGGGATGTGGGCAGCAACTCCTATTCTATAGATCCATGGCACAATTGCAAAAACCCCAGCTTACCTTACGGATACATGAGACACTATTAATTTGATAAAATCTATAGAGGTGGAAGATGATTGTTTGTTAGTAACAGCTGACATATCATCATTATATAGCATAATCCCTCATGGAAATGAGCTTAGAGTAGTTGAACATTTCTTAAATTTGGATAATGGTTTGCCAGAAATCCTAAAACGATTTATTCTAGATCCCCCAGATTTTTGTATGAAGAATAACTATTTTTAGTATGGTGAAGATTATTATTTACAGACCAGAGTAGTCGAGGGTGCAAAGTTTTCTACCAGTGTAGCCATCCTATTTATGGCCCACTTGTTGGAAGGCATCATTTTTAATAGGCCCATACCTGAGATACTGTTATGGAGAAGGTATATTGATGGTGCCCCTCTCATCTGGAAGGGTGACATGGATTAACTGCATGATTTTTTGGCAAACTTTAATGACAATATTTGGGGCATTAAGTGGTCTTTTCAGGCAAACCCCAATAAGTTGAATTTTTTGGATCTCACCATAATTAAGAAAGGTGGCCATTTCCTTACCAAGACCTTACCAACAGAAATGGGTATATCCCAGTTCAGAGTTGTCATTAGGGATGAGCCAAACACCCCCCTGGTTCGGTTCGCAGCAGAACATGCGAACAGGCAAAAAATTTGTGCGAACACTGTTAAAGTCTAAGGGACATGAACTTGAAAAATCAAAAGTGCTAATTTCAAAGGCTTTATTGCCAAAAAAAGTATTTGGGGACCCAGGTCCTGCCCCAGGGGACATGTATCAATGCAAAAAAAAGATTTAAAAACTGCAGTTTTTTCAGGAGCAGTGATTTTAATAATGCTTAAAGTGAAACAATAAAAATGAAATATTCCTTTTAAATATTGTGCATGAGGGGCCTCTTTAGTCTGCCTGTAAAGTAGCGCATCTTTCCCATGTTTATAACAGTACCACAGCAAAATTACATTTCTAAAGGGAAAAAATGTGATTTAAAACTGCATGCAGCTTTAAAGTATTGTCAGATCCCAGCAATATAGATAAAAATCATTGAAAAAAAATGGCATGCCCCCCTCCCAGTCCATTACCAGGCCCTTTGGGTCTGGTATGAATATTAAGGGGAACACCGTGCCAAAAATGCCATGGATGTCCCCCCCCCAAATCCATGCTAGGTCCTTCAGGTCTGGTATGGATATTAAGGGAAACCCTGCACCAAAATGTAAAAAAAATGGCGTGGGGGTCTGTCTCCCAGGCACTATATACTCTGAATAGCAGTATATATACTATATGGCCTGCCCTATATACTCTGCAAAAAAACTGGGCCTTGGGTGTTGGTGGTGCCAGAACACTGTGACCCCTCACAGTTACTCTTGGACACAGGAATGGGCCCTGCTGTGAAATATTATATCAAAAATGTTTAATTCAATAGATTTTTATTGAGTTTTTCAATACAAAAACTGTTAGGAAACAATTTGGTTGTTACAAAAACAGAGGATCCACCTGGCTTATATGAGTCTAGTTCAACCTGGTCAGACAACAGATATGATTATGTTTGTTAACATATGTAACTGTACATTTGCTTTAACTTATAATATTTAGCTGACGAAGCAGGCGGGAAGGAAATGGGAGATAGGAGGGGTAGGATGGGGGAGAGGGGACGGTAGGAGGGCGGTGGAAGGGGAGGGGGAAAGGGAGGGGGGGGAACTGGGGACTGAGGGGGGATAGGATGAGGAGTAAGGGGAAGGGATCACCAGCACATCAATGAGGAGTTTTCAGAACAGCATAGGACATGACAACAGTCTGTTTGACAGTATTTCACATGTGTACTTTACATTTTGGATGTGTCAACCATTGGGACCACTGTACCGAGAATTTATTTATTTGCATGTTTTTCCTAGCTATTATCTTTCCCAATTCACATTGTTGGTTGAGATCTGCAATTGTATTAGCTAATGCAGGGGTAGGGGAAGAAGGTAGGCCAGAGATAGTAGAGATTAATATGAATATTTGCCTCCAGAATGAGGTAAGGGATTTGCAGTACCATAGTATGTGGGCTATGGAGCTTATGCTGCCACAATTCCTCTAACAGCATGATGGGCTTCCTGGGTATATTTTCGATAACTGGTAGGGTGTTAGATACCACCTGTGTAGGGTTTTTGGTATGTCTCCCAGTGGTTGGAACAATGAGAAGCGGTGGAGGTGTACCTAAAGGCACGTATATCAAAAATTTTAATTACATGGCCCTGTTAAACAGGGGCAGAAAAATTGGGCCCTGGGTGGTGGTGCCCTAAACCAAAAATATTGTTGGAAGCTAGCATCATCAAGATTGAGGAGGAATAGAATAGTTAGCATAGGTCAGTCTTCAAGGGATCCCAAATCCATAGCAAATTTAATCAGTTACATCAGCAGCAGGTGCTTGATAGCTGCTGATCCAAGACTTATATATTTTCATGAATGTGAGCCTATCAATGGAGTCTGTGGACAGGTGCATTCTTTGATCCATTACAAACCCTACAGCAGAACTGAATGTGCATTCAGAAAGCATGCTAGATGCAGGAAAGGCCAGTAGCTCGATTGCATATTGAGCAAGTTCTGGCCAGTGGTTAATCCTAAAGACCCAGTAACCCAGTGGATGCTCTGTTGAAAAGGTCTCCAAGTCCGCTCTTGCCCCAGATATTCCTGCACCATATAATGCAGACGCTAACAATGGTTGCTTGAGCTGATCAGATCTTGGTGCTGAAGACTGAAAAATAGTTTAAAGGCATCGGTCAGCCGGCCACCTTCTCCACTGCTTTTCCTCTGACTGCATGAAGCCTCAGCAACACGTTGTTCAGCACCAGAAAATGGTAGCCTCCCAGGTTCTGGAAATTCGTTACATAAACCTTTCTTTAAGACCTTCTGAAGATGTTTCCACCTCTGCTCCCTCTGCAAAGGCAGGATGAGTTCTGCAACTTTACCTTTGTAACTTGGATCAAGAAGGGTTGCCAGCCAGTAATGATTCCTCTCCTTGATGTCACAAATCCTAGGGTCCTTTCGCAGGCTTTGCAGAATCAGGGAGGCCATGCAGTGTAAGTTTGCAGAGGCATTTGATTTTGAGTCCTCTGGGTCACATAGGATCACATTATTCGTAACTACCTCCTCCCAGCCACGTACAACTCCATGGGTTTCTGGGGACTGAAAGCCATCCCTTGAAGACTGCTGCTGAGTGTTATCCTCTACATTTATGCTGACACAATCCTCCTCCTCCTCTTCTTCCTGTGTGTTTAGCAGGCCTGCAGGAATGCTATCTGGATAAAGGGGGCCTTGAGAGGAAAGGAAGTCCTCCTCTTTCTCCCTCTGTTCTGCCTCAAATGTCCTGTCCATGATTCCATGAAGCGTGTGCACCAGCAGGAAGACTAGAGGGACAGTGTCACTGAGGCATGCATTGTCGCTGCTCATCACCCTTGTAGCTTTCTAAAATGGTGACAGGACAGTGCATGCATCCTTGATCATAAGCCACTGGCATGGTGAAAAGAATCCAAGCTACCCTGAACCTGTCCTAGTGGCCTACTCACACAGGTACACATTGATGTCCCTCTGCTGTGAGTGCAGCCGCTGCAGCATTGCCAATGTTGAGTTCCACCTGGTGGTCATGCCACAAATTAGGTGGTTGGTGTGCAGGTTGCATTGCCTTCAAATGTCAGCCAGTTGAGCACTGGCATTGTATGACTGGCAGAAATGAGCGCAGACTCTTCTGGCCTGCCTCAGGAGATCTTGTAAACCTGGGTACCACCAAATTCAGGACATGTGCCAAACATGGAACATGGGTCAAGTGTCCCTGTCAGAGGTTGGAGAGAGGTTGGTGCCATTGTCTCATACAACCATTCCTGGCTGAAGCTATCGTGGCGTCAACTACCTCTGAGCCTGCACCTGCAAAGCTGACAGAATCTTTGCCCCAGTGTGGCTTCTGTCCCCAGGCAGTCCAACTCAAGCACCGCATTGCATCTTTAGCCTGACTGCTTGTGTAGCCCCTTTAATGCTTATGGAGCACCGCTGGTTCAGAGGACAAATCTGCAGAAGAGGCCATAAAGGAATAAAAAGAGCTGTGGCAGAATCACCACTAGCATTTTGGAGGCATGGTGGTGGAACAAGCATCAACAACACTGAACCCTGTCCTGCATCCTTCCCAGCTGCTAGTTACACAGTGCACCGTGAAGGAAAGGTAACGTCCCTGCCCATGCCTGCTGGACCATGAGTCAGCGGTAATATGAATCTTACTGCTGACTGCCCTGTTCAATGAGGCCAAAACATTGCCTTCCACATGCTGGTAGAGAGATGGAATGGCCTTCCATGTAAAGAAATTGTGTTTTGGAACCTGCCACTGAGGTACAGCACATTCCACAAATTCATGAAAGGGGACAGAATCTACTAGCTAAAGGCAGCAGTTGGAGTGCTAGCAATTTGTCCAAGCTAGCATTTAGATGCTGAGCATGTGGATGGCTGGTACCAAATTTCTTTTTTTGGTTCAGCAACTGGGGTAGGGAAATTTGCCTGCTAAAACCAATTGGTGGTGTAATGCTAGCAGATTGGCTGCAAGTACTTGGGACACCTATTGCTATACCTTCATTCCTCTCATTGCAGGTTTTTGAGAGGACTGGAGGTATAGTAGGGTTGGAGATCCCAGATGAGGAGCAAGGAGAAGTCCGCATTTTTCTATGATGTGGGTCTTTCAAGTGTTGTTGCCAACAGACTGCTGTCATATGTCTGACTGACGTCATATGTCTGGTCAAGCATGTGGTGCCCAAGCGGCTGCTGTTCTGGCCATGCTTGATCTGCTTCAGACATAGGTTGCAAACAGCAAAGGTACAATCTGCTGCACATGTGTCAAAAAAAGCCCACACCAGGGAACTTTTAAAAGTCAGCAGGGAGTTAGCAGTGCCCTGCACCTGCGGAGCTCTGTGGTGTGATACAATAGGGTGACTGCCCTTAAGCTGCTCCCTAGAAGACATCCTGACTCATTGGAGTTGTGCCTCCTCCTCTCTTTTCTCAGGCATCCAAGTACAGTCAGTGACCTCATCATCCCCTCCCTCCCTGTCACTGGAGCAAACTTGGCAGTATGCTGCAGCTGGGGGAACATGACTGCCAGTTTCTTGTTCTTCTGTGGCATCCCCTCTCTCTAGGCTCACGTTACCCCCTACCTCAACCTGTGTACCAACATCAGAGCCTGCAAATCGCTGCGCATCCTCCAGCAGCATATAACCGACACTGTGGTCGAATAATTCTGGGGACTCCTCCGTGATGATGATGGGGCTACGGAAGGAGTGACTGTGGACAAGGAGCCGATGGAATAGGCTGCTTTGGCAGCTGAATTGGAAGGCAAACTACTCTGAGCCTGGGTGACAGAGGATGAGGACGGCTTCATTATCCACTCCACCAACTCTTCTGCATGTTGTGGCTCAATAACATGGCCAGCAGCAGAAAAATAGGACAAGCATAACTGTTGACTGTAGACACAGAGGCTGATTGCTATCTTTTAGTGGCCTGTGAGCGTCTGCCTCTCCTTGGTGGCCTTCCGGGCATGATGTATTTTTTGTTTTGCGACAACACACCGCCTGAAGTGTATTAGAAACTATACACCACCGAATTCACTGTATACATAGGCTACACTGAATGCAGATTATATATATATATATCATATCATCATATCATCATATAGTGGAGTATAAACATATCTTGTGATTACATTTTATATTACCATATGGAGGAAGCAGATTGGGTCTGTAAAACATATAACCATCATCTTGCAATCAAAACAGCAATGCATTCTGCAATATAAAGCTGAATTGCATGACAGAATGTTTATACTAAGGTTAAAATGGTAAAGGGCAATTCAATGAAAATAATATGCAGCTGTCTACATGATGATGGTATTTATAATCTTTTTTTTATATATACTTTATGGAATGGCATCTTTTATGAAATTGTAAATAATGATATATTATTTTTCGAAATATTTTCTAAATGTATAAATATGGTGTGCTACCATAAAAAAATCCCCTTTTACATAAGTCACATAATCTTTTTTTCAGCAGAGTCTATCCGCTGATCTCCGGCTGAGCTGAGCAGAGTGGCCTTATGACAGGTCCATGTTTGCTCCACTTATGCAGATCAGACACAGCCCACTCTGCTCTATGTGCAGTCGGATGTAAATGGACCGGCTGTCTGTTTACACCCGACTGCCCTCCGATCTGATCTGGCCAGACAGAGGGGAATGGATCCCCCTTCTGTTTGTTTTTGTCAGATTAGATTGGAGGTAGCCAGGTGTTCACGTGTGAAAGGGGTCTTATTTATATCCCTCAATTTTTTCCTAATACTGGGATGTGGTGTCTAAATAGTTTTCATTAGGGATAAACTGAAAGCGGTTGTAAACCTGCTGGAAAAAAAAAAACCTGCAAGATAAAGGCATAATGTGCCAGTATTCATCGCATACTAGCATATTATGAAATACTCACCTTTGAACAAAGTCTCAGAGGCGCCTGGTCATTGCTGAGAGGGCTGACATCTTCTCCTGTCCTTTCTTCCGGGATTGTGGGCTCTGGCGCTGTGAGTGGTCGGAGCCGCAATGACATCACTCCCACATGTGTGCACGGGAGCCCTCGGTTTCTGGCAAGAAGCTCTAAAGTTCCGGCACAGTATGCCAGACCTTCAGAGAGCATGCACTGCTGACATCAGCATCTGCATGCGGGGTGAATATCTGCTAAACCGTGAAGGTTTAGCAGATATTCATTTTACCTACAGGTAACCTTATCATAAAGATAATAAAGTGGGGTTTACAACCACTTGAAGTATATGAGAACATGGAGTATAAGGAAAAGCACTTCAATGAGTTGAGTAGTAAGACAATTGAGTGATAACCTGGCTCCAACTCAAAATGTAATTCATCATCTTTCAATTGTGACTATGAAGACAAATGAGAAAACCAGGCAACAATGTAATACATTTGGTTTAGATTAATCATGCTGCTAGTGTTAGTGCTAGCCAACGCTTTGGGAATGATGCCTTTCTCATTTGTCAGTATCCCTGCTACTGAAATGATTGCTGCTGATGTCCCACTTTGTCCTTGCCTCAACAGTTTCATTAATTTTTGTGGGTTGAGGATGCTATTTACTGTGTAAGCATGTTTCATTTTCAAGAAATAATTAATTGCAAGTGAGCTTCAATATGCAAAATTCATTGAGAAGCTTAGAAAATTAATAGGCACTTAAATAACCACTTCAGCTCTCACACCTGTATACTCCTTACTGACCAGAGCAACTTTACATTTCAGCTATGGGAATATTGATTTGGGGATAACTTTGTCATCACCTAGGGCATGGGTCTCCAAAGTACGGCCCGCGGGCCACATCCGGCCCGCCAGGCCATTTCTTTCGGCCCACAGCTGGAGACCTTGGTCCTCTTGTCAGTTGTGGAACCTGCGCTGCATATTCACACCCGGCAATATGCAGTGCAGGTCCTGCAATCCCTCCCGGCATCTCACTATGTTGGCTGCTGGGACTATGGGCAGCCAATGAAGTGCTTTAATGCAGACCTGTTGCCACCTTCCTACTCCCGCCTTCTACCTCGCTGTTAACCAGTAACCAGTGTGTAATACCAGCAGGGTGGGAGTCGCGGAGGTGCAGCACGTCTGCACAAGCAGTGTAATGTCTGAGACATGCTGGTAAAGTACACATACGGGGGGGCTGATGTGAGATGGATACAAATGTGTGGAGGGTGGGTTGAATGGCTCTAATGGGGACACAAATGTGGGGGCTGATGGGGACACAAACATTTGGGGGGGCTGATGGCTTTGATGGGGACACAAATGGGGGGCAGCTGATGGCTCTGATGGGGACACAAATCTGGAGGGGGGCTGATGGCTCTGATGGGGACACAAATTTGGGGGGCTATGGCTCTAATGAGGATACAAACATATGGGGGTTATGGCTCTGATGGGGACACAAACATATGGGGGCTGATAGCTCTGATGGGGACGCAAACATGGGGGGGCTGATGGCTCTGGTAGGGACACAAGCATCTGGGGGCTTATGGCTCTGATGGGGACACAAACATATGGGGGGCTGATGGGGACACAAACATGTGTGGAGGGGGCTGATGGCTCTGATAAGGACACAAACATGGTGGGGGGGCTTATGGCTCTGATGGGGACACAAATATGCAAGCGGGGGTGGGCTGTGATGGGACACAAATGTGCAGGGAGACTCTGATGTGTGATGGGGACACAAAAATGTGGGGGGCTCTAATGGGGACACCAATTTGTGGGGGTACCCTGATGAGTGATGGGGACACAGATGTATGGGGAGACTGATGGGGACACAGATGTATGGGGACACAGATATATGTGGAGACTCATGGGGACATAGATGTATGGGGAGACTGATGGGGACACAGATACATTGGGAGACTGATGGGGACATAGATAAATGGGGAGACTGAAGGGGACACAAATGAATGAGGAGACTGATGAGGACACAAATGTATGGGGAGACTGATTGGGACACAGATGTTTGGGGAGACTGATGGGGACACAGATGTAAAGCCTCATGCACACTGGAAGTTTAGTACCGCTGCATGATGCTCCAGCGTTTAGGTGCCAGCAAAGGATACAGGAGCACCAGCCAGCCCCTCTGTCAGCAGTAAGTCAAATTCTATTCTATTTTTCTGCTGTGGATTTATTTATAAATGATTTTTCCGGCCTGCGAATATGTGTAGAATATTGAATTTGGCCCTCGAAGTAAAAAGTTTGGAGACCCCTGACCTAGGGTAACAGCATAATACATATATTGTTCACCTCAATTCAGCTTACATATCCATAATCCCTAAACCACACAAGGATCAAGGGGAGGTAGGAAACTACACTAATAAATAATGACATGAAAATTCTAACAAAAATCCTTGAGGACTGCATAGCCTCCTTTTTATAAGCCTTTACATTCACAAGGACCAGGTGGGCTTCATTCCAGGCAGACAGGGCCCAGACCAAATTCGAAGAGCTATAGTTATCATATCGATTTTGCAATCGGGGTGGACCCAGGGGACATGACAGGAATGGTTACTCCTCTCATTCGATCTCCAAAAAGCATTTGACTCGGTCTCTTGGCCCTACCTGTTTAAGATCATGCAACGCTGGGGCTTTGGTCAGAGGTTCCTGGGCTTAATGGCAGCACTATATTCCAACCCAGAAGCGCGGATAAGACTGCAGGGTTACTACTTGGACAACATAAAAATAGCCAGAGGGACCAGACTAAGATACCCCCTTATCAGCCCTTATATTCGCGATAGCCATAGAAACCCTGCCAATTTACATTTGCATTTCCCGGACATACATGGGGTGACATGCGGTCTACAAACACACATATGTGCTCTATTCACGGATGATCTATTGCTTTTCGTAACATCGCCAACAACCTTTCTCCCAAACATTTGTAAACTGCTTGATTGCTTCTCCGGGGTCTCGGGCCTAAAAGTTAAGCTCACTAAATCACAAATTTTGAATTTGAATGTCCCCTCTGCCATTGCAGAAAACCTCAAAAGCTCCTTCCAGTTTGAGTGGAGCAACTCCACCATCAGAAACCTAGGAGTAGAACTCCCCCCTGAGGGTGGAGCAAATCTACTCGGCCAACCTACCCCCCCATGTTAGAAAAACTGGGCACAGATCTTAAAGGCTGAGCACTCCATGACTTATCCTGGCTAGGGAGACTGAACGCAGCTAAAATGACACTACTCCCCAAATTGCTATATCTTTTTTGATCCCTTCCGATCCTAATCAGAAAATACCACTTGAGAACATATCAAAGCAAAAATGATAAAATTAATTTGGGGCACCTCAGGTTACTGCCTATCCAGGAAAGTACTTTACAGACCAAGGAAGCAGGGAGGGCTGGGAGCCCCAAACCTCCTATTGTATTACCATGCTGCTAGACTGGCACAATTATCGATCATCTACACACACATGGAAAAGCCTGATTGGGTGCAGATAGAAAGACAAGCAGTATCATCACACACATTAGACTTCTTCCTCTGGTGTTCAGCAAAAGATCGCCCTCCAGTTATGTCCCCAGTGCTCTTTAACTCCGTCTCCCTCTGGGACAGCCTGAAAAACAACCCATCACTGACATCAGACATGACACCACTAGCGCATATTTTTCATAATCTCAAATTCGCACCGGGAATGAATAAGCCTTTAGCTGGTGGTTAAACAAAGGATTATACCACATTGGACACTACCTGACTCCCCAGGGCCCGCTTTCACTCAGCCACTGCAAAAGTAAGCTGGAGATGCCCGCCATTGAGCGGTCCCATTTCCTGACTGCTCAATGACGAAACAAGCCCATACCTCCATTCACGAAAACCTACGAACAATGGTGCGGCCAGGTCACTGAGCAGAGAGGAGGCATTTCAGTAATTTACCTGTCACTAGCCTCAGACAACTCCAAGCTCCCCTATATGCTGACCTGGGAAAAAGAGACCCAGATCAAATGGAGTGAGGACACGTGGCACAGTAACGTCTTCCGGTCTTACAAAAACATATCCAACACAGCTTTGATTGAAGCAAACCTCAAACTTAGGACCAGGTGGTACTTCATTTCAGCAAGATTGGCAACGATGTTCCCTTCCTCCTCGCCTCTATGCTTCAGAAATTGCGACACATATGGCTCCATGCTACACATTTGATGGGAATGCCCAAAAATCAGGGGAATTTGGAACAAAATTTTCTATATGATGCTCAAAGTAACTAGATGCCAAATCCCAAAAGATCCCTCCATAGCCTTACTCAATGCTCAGATACCTGACGTCACCGAAGCAATCCAATCACTGATTTTCCTCATCCTACTGGGAACTAAATTAACCATAGCTAAAGCATGGGAACAACATAGAGTATCCTTTGCAGCAGCTAAAAGAAAAATATCCTGGATAATGGCTCAAGAGAAATGGTAAGCTCATTGAAAGACACTGTGGCAAAATTTGAGTCTGTTTGGGAACCATGGGCCACAAACGTAGGTGCTCCCTGATGATCATTACACATCCTATTTTAGCAGACGGGATCTCTTAGGGCTGGTAAAATGGGAACATCTCTTCCTCCCTTCCCCTCTTCCCCTTCTTCCCTACTTTCTTACTCTCCACTCTCTTACTTCCACACTATCCTGTAGCACTCACAGTTTTGAGTACTCTACAACGGACCCAAGGACCATATATTTTGTGGTCCCTCTTAAATAACAGTCTGATAAAGTTCAAGGTTATGCTAGCCATTATTCCTCTGACAAGCTGGATAATGTTTAGTCACCTTTACATGCAAACCTCCTCTGACTATAAGGAATACCGGTAGAATAAGTCTGACAGCAAATGTAAAATGCTCTCCTACCACTCTCCTAGCCTACTCTAGAACGACTCTCCTCACCTCTAATGAAATATATCAGATTACCTATTCCTTTACATATTATTATAATGTTGTATTGTTTGACTCAATTTTTGTATGTTTATATTGAACATAAAAAAAAAAAACATATTGGAAGAAAAAATACATATATTGTTTTTGTCCGATGGAGCCTACACATGTCGGAATTTCCAACAACAAGCTCCCATCGAACATTTTCTGTCAGAAAATCCGACCATGTGTACGGGGCATTACACTTCCTTTATCTGCCTCACTGTAAATGCTTTCACAACACATGTACATGCTCTTCAGAGTGCATGAAAAAAAGAAGGCCTCCACACAGTGCAGCTGAATCAAACATTTAAAAATTTATTGAAGTAAAAAAAGTTCAAAAAGTACAAACATTGCTTCTGATGTGTACAAATAGTGATCACATAGCAAATAAAAATAAGCACGGTGTGCAGAGTTGAGCGGGCTATGTACCTGCTAGGTACAATACAATACATATATTGGTTTTGGTGCAAACAATGCTTTCTCTTTTCTTAATCTCTCGTAATATTGTCTTTCAAAAATGATTTTATTTTCTATGAAATTTATAGACAAGGGTGTAAGACAAAGAAAACATGGGTCTTTCTTCTTTGATCAGTGTTTTAAATGATTAGTGATACTTTAGATAAAAAGTACATATTGCATTCTATAATTTATTCAGTTTATAATGACAATTTTATATTCCTATATACTGTATAGCTTGACAAAGCTATTTAAAAATACAGTAAATAAGGCCATTTTTTCCAAATGTGCACTTTTTTTGAATTAGTAAAAAAAAATAAAGGTCAACCCTGGGCTCATTTACAAACAATTAACTGTTTGTTAAGTTGAGGAGTACCGGGATAATGAGTAATACTACTCATATCTCCTGTAGGCTCCCTCTATTGTTGCAGCTGCTCTGGAGAAGCCTCTTCTCTAAGGTCCCCCCAACTACAGTGGCAGCACACCTGCCTCCTCCACATACAATGTAGAGTTACTAGCCTTGTATGGTACTTGATAATGCTGAGGGGCCACTCAGAGCAGATGAGAGAAGAGGACAATACTGCAGAGCAGGATAAAAGGTAAGTAATATAGTCACTTTAGTTCCCCCTAGAGCTAATGAGCATTTAACCCTTGCAGTGAGAACGAGGGCCCAATGCAATGTTTTTTCTTTTGCTATCCAAGAGTTGGGCTTTATGGAGCTAAACAAATATTTAAAAAAAGTTTAAATATCAATGGCAAAAATAGAAACAAAGCAATCAGTAGAAAAACATATAGGAAGGAGAAGGGGATGAAGACACTAATTAGGGATGATAACGAATTACTAAGAGCTGACAAAGGGTTTAATAGAAGCACAGTTTTTTAAAATTTTAACTGATATCATTTGTAGATCTGAATGAGGCAGAGTGTTTAGAATGTATCACAGCACCGTTCTGCATGATCTGCTTCTGTGGTCGTAAAGCTATTTACTCGTAAACATAGCCATCCGACCACAGGGGTGGAGGAGAGGCAGGGTGTACCACACATGAGTATTTAGCTGAAGTTTTTTTGGGATGTATGTGGCCTGCTCAAAGTCCAAAACTGGTTAAACAAAGAATAAACTCCAGTGCATAAGAATTAAAAAAATGAACCTGCAATTCTAATGCCCCATACACACAATCGGACATTCCGACAACAAAATCCATGGATTTTTTCCTACGGATGTTAACTCAAACTTGTCTTGCATACACACGGTCACACAAATCTTGTCGGAAATTCCAAACGTCAAGAACGCGGTGACGTACAACACGTTCGACGGGCCGAGAAAAATAAAGTTCATTTTGGTGATCACAAAGCAAATAAAAATAAGCACAGTGTGCAGAGTTGAGCAGGCTATGTACCCACTAGGTACACGGTGTGATCACTATTTGTACACATCAGAAGCAATGTTTGTACTTTTTTAAACTTTTTTTACGTCAATAAATTTTTAAATGTTTGATTCATCTGCACTATGTGGAGGCTGTTTCCCTGATGCAAGGAGTACCACATATACCAGGAGTATCGCTATTGAAGTCCGGGTTTTCATATCACCTTTGGCTTGATGGACACAGGTGCATGCACATGCCAGTCCATTTGAAGGAGTCCGGGTCTGAGATCGAGTTCCTGACTGCTGTCCATGCCTGTTTGACCCACCGCCGCTGGCGTGTGTGACCATAGCTTAGGGTAAAAATACCCATCCCTTTCCCCTGGTATTGGAGGCACATTCCCGGGTGTCGTGTGCGAATATCACCCTGCTAGATTCAGCTTTATTATTACTTCTCACAAATTTTTAATACCCTGCGATCATGTTTAGGTGATTGAACATGACATTTTGAACTTTGTTATATTCAAGTGACTTTTGTGTTGCTATTTTTTTTTTTTTTCAAAATAACTTTTTTGGCACATAGGTCATGTGAAAATTTTCTGGCTGTTACAGATCAGCATATTCTGTTTGGGTATCACACCATTTGGAATGGTTTATTTCATTACTAGGATCACTCCTTGAATGTATATGCATTTAGCACGACACTTAGCGTAACGTCATAATAGTTTCAATGTTTCACAATATTATTGTTTTACTTTCAGTTCACCCTTTGATTGTATATGTATTTAGCACTTTACACAGCTCCTTTCACCCATATATTTTTAGAGCTGTATCCCTTTTGTTTTCTATATTTTATTACAATTAGTCTTATTGCTGATGCTGGCAGCTGTTAGTAGCACAAATTTCTTTCTTTCAAAAAAAAAAATGTTTTTACATATAATACTCTCTCCAGTCAGTGTAATCACGGCCCCCAACTTATAATGTCCATATTGCACTAGTTGCAGTATCCCTGATCACCGCCATACCAGTCATATTGGGTTCCATTCACCATGCGGTATCTACCATTTTAAGAAATTCACAGCATTTTTCAATTTTTTTTTGGCATTCACAAAACATGCTGCTAAAATATGGCATGCACTATTTTATGAAGTGATGTGGTATTAGTAAAAGCTTGACATAATTTAATGCTGGTGGAAGCTGACGTCCTTAACAACCATTAGTAAATAGCTGGTTGTTAGGGAGGCCGCCACGTTCTGAACAACTGATGAGTCATCAGCTGTCAGCGGGATTCTAAATGTAAACAAAAAATTAACTGGCAACGAAAAATTATTAAAAAAACCAGCATGGAATCCCCCTAATCCATACCAGGCCCTTCGGGTCTGGTACAGATTTTGAGGGGAACCTTACACCAAAATAAAATAAAAAATGGTGTGGATCCCCTCAAAATCCATAATAGACCCTTAACTGAGCATGGTTGTGTCAGCAGTTGTGACAGTCATCGTGATTGATGATGGATCTACACCGGTGGACCAGATTTTTTTACCAGATAGGCTTGCCAGGGCAGAGTCAGCAGCCAGAGTGGATGGAGCTGTGAGAGGAGAGCTCTGACACACCAGGTCCTATACAGCTATCCACAAGAACAAGAATACAGCTATGGCTAAATGAAAGGAGAGGGGGGCCACGGAAGCTGACTAAATTCTTCCCCACAGTCCCGTCCAGGCCAATCCAAGATGGCGCCAGCGCTGAGAGGCATACTTCCCTGTCACAAGCCAGCAGCGTCCACTGCAATGGAGAGGGTGAGTCGCCTGACACAGGCACACTGCACACATCCCTATCCTCAGTAGGGATGAGCCAAACACCCCCCCGGTTTGGTTCGCGGCAGAACATGCGAACAGGCAAAAAATTTGTGCGAACACTGTTAAAGTCTATGGGACTAGAATGATAAAAATCTAAAGTGCTAATTTTAAAGGCTAATATGCAAGTTATTGTAATAAAAAGTGTTTGAGGACCCGGGTCCTGCCCCAGGGGACATGTATCAATGCAAAAAAAAATTTTTTAAATGGCCGTTTTTTCGGGAGCAGTGATTTTAATAATGCTTAAAGTGAAACAATAAAAGTGAAATATTCCTTTAAAAATCGTGCCTGGGGGGTAACTATAGTATAGTATATAGTATAGTATAGTCGTGTTTAGAACAGTCCCTGCACAAAATGACATTTCTAAAGGAATAAAAGTCATTTAAAACTGCTTGTGGCTGTAATGTAATGTTGCCCCCCCAGCCCATTACCAGGCCCTTTGGGTCTGGTATGGATATTAAGGGGAACCCCTCACCCAAATTTTAAAAAAAAGGCGTTGGGCCCCTAGGCCCTATGTACTCTGAACAGCAGCAGTATACAGGCGGTCCCCGGGTTACAAACAAGATAGGGATTGTAGGTTTGTTCTTAAGTTGAATCTGTTTGTAATTTGGAACAGGTACATTTTGTAAGTGTAGATCCAGCCAAAAAAATCAATTTTTAAGCTTTTTGGATAACATAGGGAAGGGTTATCATCACCCCTGTAACATTTGTTTTGCTGTCTGTGCCCCTGTTCAGAAGATTTAATCTCACTTTATGTCCCAATGACAATTGGATTTAGAAAATTTTGGGTTATTAGGGAAACAAGGATTGGGGATAAAGCATCAGTGGAGACACCTTTTTCCCATATTAACTCTTAGAGGAGAGAATTTCCCTTCCTAGGGGTAGATTTCCTATCACTTCCTGCTGTCTCCCTCCATTTTTAAGTAGGAGTCGTTTGTAAGTCGGATGTTTGAAAATAGGGGACCGCCTGCCCTTTACACTCTGCGGAAAATTGGGCCTTAGGTGTTGGTGGTACCAGAACACTGTAATGCCCCGTACACACGGTCGGATTTTCCAACTGAAAATGTGTGATAGGACCTTGTTGTCGGAAATTACAACCGTGTGTGGGCTCCATCACACATTTTCCATCGGATTTTCCGACACACAAAGTTTGAGAGCAGGATATAAAATTTTCCGACAACAAAATCCGATCGTGTGTACACAAATCCGACGGACAAAGTGCCACGCATGCTCAGAATAAATAAAGAGATGAAAGCTATTGGCCACTGCACCGTTTATAGTCCCGACGTACGTGTTTTACGTCACCGCGTTCAGAACGATCGGATTTTCCGACAACTTTGTGTGACCGTGTGTATGCAAGACAAGTTTGAGCCAACATCCGTCGGAAAAAATCCTAGGATTTTGTTGTCGGGATGTCCGAACAAAGTCCGACCGTGTGTACGGGGCATAAGACCTCACAGTTACTCTTGGTGGGCACTGGAATGAACACTGCTGTGAATAATTATATCAAGAGTTGTAATTATGTGCCCCTGTTAAACAGGGGTATAAAAATTGGGCCTTAGGCGGTGGTGGTGGTGGTGGCACAACACTGTAAAGCCTCACAGTTACTTTTGTTGAGCACAGGAGCAGGCCCTGCTGTGAAATATTAGATCAAAAATTGTAAATACACGCCCATGTTAAACAGGGGCAGAAAAATTGGGCCTTAGGCAGTGGTTGTGGTGCCCTGAACTGAAAATATACCTAGAAGCTATCATCATGAAGATTGAGGAGGAATAGGATAATCACTCAACATAATAGGCTAGTCACTCAGCATATGCAGTCTTCAAGGGATCCGACATCCATAGAAAAATCCATCGGTTACATCAGCATCAGGTGCTTGGTAGCTGGTGATCCAAGACTGATTCATTTTTAAGAATGTGAGCCGATCAACAGAGTCTGTGGACAGGGGCACTCTGTGATTAGTTACAAAGCCTCCAGCAGCACTGAATGTGTGTTCAGAAATAGCACTGGATGCAGGACAGGCCAGTAGCTCAATTTCATATTGAGCAAGCTCTGGCCAGTGGTCCATTCTCAAGACCCATTAACCCAGTGGATGTTCTGGCGGAAAGGTCTTCAAGTCTGATCTTGCTCCTAGATCTTCCTGCACCAAGTAATTCAGACGCTGGCGATGGTTGCTTGAACTGATCAGACCTGGGTGCTGAGGACTGAAGAATTGTTTGAAGGCATCGGTCAGCCGACCATCTTCTCCACCGCTCTTTCTGTGACTGAACAAAGCCTCAGCAACACGTTGTTCAGCACCAGGAAATTGTAACCTCCCAGGCTCTGGGAACGCATTGCACAAACCTTTCTGCAAGGCCTCCCAAAGATGTTTCATCCTCTGCTCCCTCTGCGAAGGCTGGATAAGTTCTGCAACCTTACCCTTGTAACATGGATCAAGAAGGGTTGCCAGCCAGTAATGATCCCTCTCCTTGATATCACAAATCCTAGGGTCCTTCTGCAGGCTTTGCAGGATCAGGGAGGCCATGCAGCGTACGTTTACAGAGGCATTTGATCCTGAGTCCTCTGGGTCACTAAGGATCACATGATCCTCAACCACCTCCGCCCAGCCACGTACAACTCCATGGGTTTCTGGGGACTGCAAGTGATCCCTTGAAGACTCCTGTAAAAAGCTGCGCTAAAATTATTAAAAGTTCATATAAATGACATCAAGGGGATTTCTCCAAGTCCTTATTTCAAAGTGAAAACACCACCACCGTGCACTTCTAAGCAGTAGTGACAATCCACCCTAGTAGTAGAGCCTGCTTACCAGATGGCAAGCATAAAAGGGCAAGTGGCTTTAGCCTAGCCAAGGCCTTATAGCTTGCTGACGCTCCCGGTGTTCCTATGGGGGGTAAATCTCCAGGCTCCCTTAGGTTATCCTCATGTCACCATTCAACACGAAAAACCCGGATGACCCAGAAGGAAAAAAGAACTCGCCATAGTATAAAATCCTCCAGATATTTATTATAAAAACAAGTAGTCACTTACATTCAAGTTAGTAGAGTTATGTATACGAAAAAAGCCGGCCGGCATACAAACATACGGAGCCCGTTCTCTCACTCCGAAAACGTGGTGACGTCAATGCGTACCTTCCCAGACGCATTTCGTCATCATCTGACGTTGTCAATGGGGAACGGGCAACGCAGCGACTCACCACAATATAAAGGGAGCCAAGCCTCGTTCTGAGTAACGAGCATCCAGGCGCCATATTGGATGTGGGAAAAAGTTCCCTTAGTTTCCGGACATCCTACCCTCTACACTCATCCATCTCAAGGTAAACAACAATTACCTGTTTGGGCACACTATTAACGTCTGTCACAGCCTTGTGTGTACAGAATGGATGGAAAATGTATATGTTAGATTTTATATAAAAACATTAAAAAACGCTTCTATCCCAAATTGAATTGTGTATATGAATATACTTGAAAAGTATATTAAACAAGAAAAAAACTTTTACTATGATGTATATTCTTTCGCAATATTAAAGTTATATGCCCATAAATTATGTGATATATAAATTTATCGTGTAGATTAAATAATAAGTATTCATGGAAAAAAAATCATGAACAAATAAAGTGCTAAGTGTGTGCCTAATCAGACACCAAACTAAAATGGTGTATGGATACATATTGTGTAATTTACAATGATTGTTGAATATAAATCAACACAAAAAATTATATTCACCCAAAAAATCTAAAAATTGTTTAGTGTTATAAATAATAAGTGCTCCACCTATTTGGATCATCATGCTCCAAATCAGGTGTTATAGGACATAGGTGTCAAAAACAATAACATAACCCATGTTTCTTTCAAATAAAAAATTTTTTTCTTTTTTTCCCTTTTCCCCCCTTTTTCCCCTTTCCTCTTCCCTTCTCCCTTTGTGAAAAAAAGAAAAAAAAAAAAAAAAAAAAAGGGAAAAAAGGGAAAAAAAGGGGAATAAAAGGCACCCGCATACTCATATCTCAGATCGAGTTCACAAACCCCAATAACAATTGGTTAAAATAAAAATTATAAAATTATAATTTTAAATACAGATAAAAATTCAGAAATGTAAACCAGACAATGAGAAATCTGCACCACTAGGGAAATCATGAATTATCAATGAAAGCATTGACATCGGTTTCAATATTCAACCCGTAGGGTGCATATGTTCTCAGTCTATGGATCCAGACCATTTCTAACTTTGATATTTCTCTAACTAGGAGGCTCCCTCTCCAATGGGGACTAAACCTATCTATACCTAGAAAGATTGTGTTAGAGGGGTCTCTATCATGTACTTGTAAATAATATCTTGATACGGAGTGGTTCCTAAAACCACTTTTAATATTGGTAATATGTTCGTTAAGGCGGACCTGAAGAGGACGCTTGGTCCTGCCCACATATTGCAGGCCACAAGGGCACTGCAACATATACACAACCCTCTCTGTGGTACAAGTAATGAATGGTTTGATAGTGTATGTTTTGTTAGTACTAGTGGAAGAGAAAGTGGTGGTCCGTCTGTGTGAACAAGCACTATATGCACAGACCCTACACCGTTTGCATTGGTAAAATCCCTTCAAGTGGTTAAAAAAACTGAGTTTTGAAATTGGTGGGTTCAAAATATTGGGGGCCAACTGATTCCGTAATGAGGGTACACCCCTAAAAATAACTCGTGGTTTATCTGGCAACACCTTATTCAGTATGGTGTCACTACGTGCAACATGCCAATATTTGTGTATAAGGTTCTTAATGGAATTGTGCTGTAAAGAGTATGTAGTCAGAAAGGGGACACCAGAGGAAAAATCATCCTTAGTGCGTGCCTCCCTCTCAACCAATAGATCATCCCTATTCACTAGTTTGACCCTATCCAGGGTAGACATCAGAAATTCCTCAGAGTATCCCTTTTCCAGGAATCGGTCAGTAAGAACATTCGCCTGCTCAATGAATTGGGTCTGACTAGAGCAGTTCCTCTTAAGGCGAAGATACTGACTTTTTGGGACCGACTCTAACCAGGGACGATGATGACAACTGTCCACAGGTATAAACGAGTTTCTATCGGTCTCCTTAAAAAAGGTTGATGTAACGATATTGTTCTCACTAATAGAAACTTTTAAATCTAGGAAATTAATGCTGGTCTGACTCATCTCATAATTTAAAGTAATGCCCCTCTGGTTAGCATTGAGGAAAAACATAAATTCCTGCAAGGCCCCTTGTTCACCATCCCATAGGAGGAGGATGTCATCTATGTACCTCGCCCACAAAATGATCTGTGGCACCTCGTGAGCATAGATGACATCCTCCTCCCATTTCCCCATGAAGAGGTTCGCTAGGCTGGGGGCATATTTGGCCCCCATAGCAACTCCCGTATTCTGCCTGTAAAAGTTATTATCGAACCAGAAATAGTTGTGGGAGGCTGCATATTCCAACAACTCCATTATGAATTCCACCTGGTTCCATGAAAGGCCAGAATCTCTATCAAGGAAATGTTTAACCGCCTCCAAACCCAACGAGTGTGGGATTATGGTATATAAGGATGATACGTCCGCCGTAACCATCCACATCCCAGCCTTAACTTCAATGTCAGAAAGTAACCGAATAACGTGCCTGGAGTCTTTAATATATGATGGCAACCTCTGTACAAGGGGTTGTAAATAGAAGTCTATGTATCTGCCCACCCGGGACGTGAGTGAATCAATGCCACTCACAATTGGACGTCCCGGGGGGCAGACCAGACTCTTATGTATTTTCGGCAAATAATAAATTGTGGGTGTGCGTGCGGCTCTGGGGACCAGATATAGACTCTCTTTTTGATTAAGAATGCCCGAACGGCACCCCTTATCAACAATTTTCTGCAGTACTTTCGCATATTTCAATTTGGGATCAGAGGGGAGTAATGTATAAGTACTTTGGTCCTCCAAAATTCTATACATCTCAGTCATGTAGTCTTGCCGATCAAGAACCACAATCCCACCCCCTTTGTCCGCAGGTCTTATAACTAAATCCTTGTTTCTACAGAGGGAATCCAGACCTTCTTGCAAGGTTTTATTGAGTTTGGCATTTTTGACCTCCAAAAGGTCCAAATCCTTCAACAACATGTCTCTAAATACCTTGAGTGCGGATGCCAATGTACCTGGGGGATTGAACAATGAGGCGTTGGAGAGCCCTGAGTGAACAATTCCTGTCTCCAATGTCACACTGTCTTTAACAGGGTTACTAGCCATGTAGCGTTTGATATTTAACTTTCTAACAAATCTATGGATATCCATATATGTATGGAATTTGTCCAGCTTGGTGGGCGGGACAAATTTCAGACCTTTATCCAAAATGGCTTTCTCAGGGTCAGTCAAAGTTTTAGAACTGAGGTTAAAGATCCCCTTGCCTGTTACCTTTTGGATCTTTTTTGCTGTCCGTAACCGCCTCCCCCCTCTGACTCCTCTCCTCTTTCTCCCTGTCTTTTGATACCCTGGTTGGTTTTGTGAAAACCCCAACTTGTCTGTTCCAGGGAGGCCACTGCCTCATTACGAGGTGTTGGTCCATTGGGGTTCTTAAATGAAGGCGTGGAAATACCCCTCCCACCAGAACAATAAGACTGGGAGAGATCTTGGGGGAACCTACCATTAGGTCCTTCCCTATCAGTAAGTGGGAAAAAACTGTTGGATGTTGGGACATTGCTAACCCGGTGATTGATATCCTGAATTGCCATCATATCCGCCTCTCCAAGTTTCTAGGTAGGCGGTATTGTAACCCCCACCCCGCTGGCTAAAATAGGGCCCTCCTCCCCTACCCCTATGGGGGGGTGCCCCATTAGAAGAAAAACCTTGTTGATAACCTCTAGGGTCATAATTGGGAGGATGTTGAATTCTGGGTGGACCGCTTGGTCTCATTTGGCCCCGGGAAGGGGGTCCACCTCTAGTATTCCCATTACCCCTATATGGCGAATAATGGGGATAACTATTTCCTCCTGTACGTGGGGGTCTAGTTTGGGGCATACTCCGCTTATTGAGATGAGGGACGGAAGTTGGTGCACCCAGTGGACCCTCCCTCATACCCTGGGGTTGTGTGGGACCAGAAGTTTCCATCTCATTGCTATTCTGTTTGGCTAACTCCTCAAGAAGTTTTTTGGGATAGAAGCGTTTTTTAATGTTTTTATATAAAATCTAACATATACATTTTCCATCCATTCTGTACACACAAGGCTGTGACAGACGTTATTAGTGTGCCCAAACAGGTAATTTTTGTTTACCTTGAGATGGATGAGTGTAGAGGGTAGGATGTCCGGAAACTAAGGGAACTTTTTCCCACATCCAATATGGCGCCTGGATGCTCATTACTCAGAACGAGGCTTGGCTCCCTTTATATTGTGGTGAGTCGCTGCGTTGCCCGTTCCCCATTGACAACGTCAGATGATGACGAAATGCGTCTGGGAAGGTACGCATTGACGTCACCACGTTTTCGGAGTGAGAGAACGGGCTCCGTATGTTTGTATGCCGGCCGGCTTTTTTCGTATACATAACTCTGCTAACTTGAATGTAAGTGACTACTTGTTTTTATAATAAATATCTGGAGGATTTTATACTATGGCGAGTTCTTTTTTCCTTCTGGGTCATCCGGGTTTTTCGTGTTGAATGGTGACATGAGGATAACCTAAGGGAGCCTGGAGATTTACCCCCCATAGGAACACCGGGAGCGTCAGCAAGCTAAAAGGCCTTGGCTAGGCTAAAGCCACTTGCCCTTTTATGCTTGCCATCTGGTAAGCAGGCTCTACTACTAGGGTGGATTGTCACTACTGCTTAGAAGTGCACGGTGGTGGTGTTTTCACTTTGAAATAAGGACTTGGAGAAATCCCCTTGATGTCATTTATATGAACTTTTAATAATTTTAGCGCAGCTTTTTACAGGACTCTAGATTTTGGTGTGATCGCACTATATGCTGCTGCTTATATGTTTTTGTGTTAGCGCGGTTCTTCCTATTTACATCCCTTGAAGATTGCTGCTGATGCTGAGTGTTATTCTCCATCTCCATGCTGACACAATCCTCCTCCTCCTGTGTGATTGGTGGGCCTGCAGGAATACTAGTATCTGGATAAAGGGGGCCTTGAGAGGTAAGGAAGTCCTCCTCTTCCTCCCGCTGTTCTGCCTCAAGTGCCCTGTCCATTATTCCATGAAGTGTGTGCTCCATCAGGAAGACAAGAGGGACAGTATCACTGAAAAATGCACTGTCACTGCTCACCATCCTTGTGGCCTCCTCAAATGGTGACAGGACAGTGCATGCCTCCTTGATCAGTAGCCACTGGCGTGGCAAAAAAAGCCAAGCTCCCCTTACCCTGTCCTGATGCCAAAGTCGCATAGGTACTCATTGATGGCCCTCTGATATGTGTGCAGCTGCTGCAGCATTGCCAACATTGAGTTCCACCTGGTGGGCATGTCACAAATGAGGCAGTTCTTGGGCAAGTTGCATTCTCTTTGAATGTCATGCAGCCGAGCACTGGCATTATATGACCGGCAGAAATGACCACAGACTTTCCTGGCCTGCCTTGGGAGATCCTGTAATCCAGGGTACCTGCTCAAGAACCGCTGCACCACCAAATTCAGGATATGAGCCAAACAGGGAACATGGGTCAAGTGTCCCTGTCAGAGGGCAGAGAGGAGGTTGGTGCCATGGTTGCATACAACCATTCCTGGCTGAATCTGGCGTGGCGTCAACCACCTCTGAGCCTGCCCTTGCAGAGCTGCCAGAAACTCTGCCCCAGTGTGGCTCCTGTCCCCTAAGCATACCAACTCAAGCACTGTATGGCATCTTTTTGCCTGAGTGTTTGTGAAGGCCCTTGAACGCCTATGGAGCACCGCTGGTTCAGAGGAGAAATCTGCAGAGGAAGAGGCCATAGAGGAAGAAGAAGAGGAGGGGGTGGAGGAGAGAGCTGTGGCAGAATCACCACTAGAATTTTGGAGGCGTGGTGGCGGAACAAGCTCCAACAATACTGAACCCTGTCCTGCATCCTTCCCAGCTGCCAGAAGAGTTACCCAGCGCGTCGTGAAAGAAAGGTAATGTCCCTGTCCATGCCTGCTGGACCATGAGTCAGCAGTACTATGCACCTTACTGCTGACCGTCCTGTCCAACGAGGCCAAGACATTGCCTTCCACATGCTGGTAGAGAGCCGGAATGGCCTTCCGTGAAAAGAAATGGCGCTTGGGAACCTGCCACTGAGGTACCACGTATTCCACAAATTCTAGAAAGGGGGCAGAGTCTACCAGCTGAAAAGGCAGCAGTTGCAGTGCTAGCAATTTGGCCAAGCTAGCATTCAGATGCTGAGCATGTGGATGGCTGGGACCAAATTTCTTTTGACGGTTTAGCAACTGGGGTAGGGAAATTTGCCTGCTAAAATCCAATGTTGGATTACCACTAGCAGATTGTTTCTATACCTTCATTCCTCTCAGTGCAGGTTTCTAAGAGGACTGGAGGTATAGTGGGGTTGGAGATCCCAGCTGATGAGGAGCAAGGAGAGGTCCGCCTTGTTCTTTGATGTGGGTCTTTTAAGTGCTGTTGCCAATGGACTGCATGGGAGGTTGTCATATATCTGGTCAAGCATGTGGTGCCCAAGCGACTGCTGTTTTGGCCATGCTTGATACACTTGCAGTGTGATGCAATAGAGTGGCTGCCCTTAAGCTGCCCCCTGGAGGGCATGCCCCCTGCCTCATTGGAGATGTGCCTCCTCCTCCTCCTCTCTTCTATCAGGCACCCAAGTAGAGTCAGTGACCTCATCATCCCCTCCCTCCTCGTCACTGAAGCAAACTTGGCAGTATGCTGCAGCTCAGAACATGACCGCCAGTTCCTTGACCTTCTTGGGCACCCCCTCTCTCTAGGCTCACGTTACTCCCTTCCTCAACCTGGGTACCATCATCGGAGCCTTCAAATCGCGGCGCATCCTCCTGCAGCATGTACCCAACACTGTGGTCAAATAGTTCGGGGGACTCCTCCGTGCATGATGGTGGGGCTAGGGAAGAAGTGACTGTTGACATGGAGCCGATGGAATAGGTTGCTTTGGCAGCTGCATTGGCAGGCAAACTACTCTGAGCCTGGATGACAGAGGATGAGGAGGATGAGGAGGGCTTTGTTATCCATTCCACCAACTCTTCAGCATGTTGTGGCTCAATAACACGGCCAGCTGCAGAAAAAAAGGACAAGCGTGCCCCATGGCCACATGCTGAGGATGCACCGTGTCCATGACCAGCACTGTCGACTGTAGACACAGAGCCTGCTTGCCCTCTTTTAGTGGCCTGTGGGCGTCTGCCTCTCCTTGGTGGCCTTCCGGACATGCTGTAAATTTTGTTTAGCAAAACCACACTACACTGTATTGTGTACTGTGTACATCACCAGAAAAGTAGTAGCAAGTGCACTAGTGGTGCATGGTACTATGTACACCAACAGAAGTGTAATAACAACTATGGGTGTACTGTATGTATTTTGTACTGTGTACACCACCAGAAAAGTAGTAGCAACTGCACTAGGGGTGCACAGTACTGTGTAAACCAACAGAAGCGCAATAACAACTATGGGTGTACTGTATGTATTGTGTACTGTGTACACCACTGTAACAAAATGTCCCACACTCAGCTTGAGTGCTTTTGTCATATATCACTTCCTCCCAGTCTGAATATAGATATCAGATATTCCAATGGCTCACAATCACAAAACAAGGAGATATTTGTTTAGTTCCTGAACATAAACTTTTTATTAGAACCAAAATACAAGTCTTATATACAGTAGAAGAGGTGGTCCCCCCTTCTGCTCATATTACTCTAACAATACACCTGTAACCAGAAACCTAATTAACATGAGCTAATTAACTAATCCCTTAAAGAAGCTGATGTGACTCCGTGCCCTCCTGAGCATTGTTATGATAAATCAGGATTTCACTACAGTTCAGACTTGTTGTCACCGAGCTTCACACAGTAGATTATAAATTATCGTAAGTATAATCACAATACACCTTCTCACAATAGCAGGAGCTCCTGCAGGAGTCGGCCCGTCTCCTACATTGTACAGATGCCAATGTGATCAGCTTTCTCAACTAACATGTTGAGTTCAGAATCAAACGAAGAACAGTCTTTACATATATCCTGGGAGATATTGTGGATAAATATTACTGTCCCATTTTAAGTAATCCAAGATATATTTTCTCAGTCACCCTGTGCCAGGATGGCACAGGGTGACTTAGACATAAGAGGTGCATGGGGAGCTGAAACAAGGGTTTCCCAACCTTTCCAAGGGATTCTGGGTTCCACAGGCCCTCCCATCACATCTCTCCCCATCTAAATATTACTGTCCCATTTTAAGTAATCCACTATATATATTCTCAGTCAACCTGTGCCTGAGATGCACTGCGGGAGCACAGTGCATTGCTGTATGATGATTGACCAGAACATGTACCATGACCTGCATGCTTTGGCCAATCACAGCACCCTCAGCTAAGAGAGCCAATTATGCCTCAGGGGGACCAAGTCCATGCCCCACACTATATAAGGGCGCCTGCATGTCAGCCTCGTGTAGTGTGTTGTTGGCGTGGATGGAGAGAGAGTGTCATTTAGATTGAGCAGGCAGGCAGGTTATTCAGTTAGCTGCAGTGTATTTAATATATATATATACAATTAGTCGTGTATGTGTGTATGTATGTATATATATATATATATATATATATATATATATATATATATATATATATATATATATATATATATATATATATATATATATATATATATCCACTGTATCCAGTTTAGCTAGATCTGTCTGCAATCCGTTCCTGGTGTACTGTGTCTAATATATTTCAGGCAGGCAGGTGATTCAGTTAGCTGCAGTGTATTTAATATATATACAGTCAGTCTTGGTATTAGGTATATCTCACTGCAAGTCGTTCCTGGTGTACGCTTTCTAATATACTTCTGGCAGGTGATTCAGTTAGCTGCAGTGTATTTAATATATATACAGATAGTTTTGTATATATATATATATATATATATATATATATATTGCATACAGTTTAGCTATATCTCACTTCAGGCCAGGTGTACTCTTTCTAATATATTTCTGGCAGGCAGGTGATTCAGTTATTATATATATATATATATATATATATATATATATATATATATATATATATATATATATATATATATATATATATATATATATATATATATATATATATATATATATATATATATATATATATATATATGTATGCACACAGCGGGGACGGAAAGTATTCAGACCCCCTTAAATTTTTCACTCTTTATTATATTGCAGCCATTTGCTAAAATCATTTAAGTTCATTTTTTACTCATTAATGTACATACCATGTAGCACCCCATATTGACAGAAAAACACAGAATTGTTGACATTTTTGTAGATTTATTAAATAAGAAAAACTGAAATATCAGATGGTACTAAGTATTCAGACCCGTTGCAGTGACACTCATATATTTAACTATTTAACTCAGGTGCTGTCCATTTCTCCTTGAGATGGTTCTACACCTTCATTTGAGTCCAGCTGTGTTTGATTATACTGATTGGACTTGATTAGGAAAGCCACACACCTGTCTTTATAAGACCTTACAGTTCACAGTGCATGTCAGAGCAAATGAGAATCATAAGGTCAAAGGAACTGCCTGAAGAGCTCAGAGACAGAATTGTGGCAAGACACAGATTTGACCAAGGTTACAAAAAAAATTCTGCTGCACTTAAGGTTCCTAAGAGCACAGTGGCCTCCATAATCCTAAATGGAAGACATTTGGGACGGCCAGAACCCTTCCTAGAGCCAAACTGAGCTATTGGGGGGAGAAGAGCCTTGGTGAGAGAGGTAAAGAAGAACCCAAAGATCACTGTGGCTGAGCTCCAGAGATGCAGTCGGGAGATGGGAGAAAGTTGTAGAAAGTCAACCATCACCGCAGCCCTCCACCAGTCGGGGCTTCGTGGCAGAGTGGCCCAACGGAAGCCTCTCCTCAGTACAAGACACATGAAAGCCCGCATGGAGGTTGCTAAAAAACACCTGAAGGACTCTAAGATGGTGAGAAATAAGATTCTCTGGTCTGATGAGACCAAGATAGAACTTTTTGGCCTTAATTCTTAGCGGTATGTGTGGAGAAAACCAGGCACTGCTCATCACCTGTCCAATACAGTCCCAACAGTGAAGCATGGTGGTGGCAGCATCATGCTGTGGGGGTGTTTTTCAGCTGCAGGGACAGGACAACTGGTTGCAATCGAGGAAAAGATGAATGCGGCCTAGTACAGGGATATCCTGGATGAAAACCTTCTCCAGAGTGCTCAGGACCTCAGACTGGGCCAAAGGTTTACCTTCCAACAAGACAATGACCCTAAGCACACAGCTAAAATAACGAAGAAGTGGCTTCACAACAACTCTGTGACTGTTCTTGAATGGCCCAGCCAGAGCCCTGACTTAAACCCAAATGAGCATCTCTGGAGAGACCTAAAAATGGCTGTCCACCAACGTTTACCATCCAACCTGACAGAACTTGAGAGGATCTGCAAGGAGGAATGTCAGAGGATCCCCAAATCCAGGTGTGAAAAACTTGTTGCATCTTTCCCAAAAAGAATCATGGCTGGATTAGATCAAAAGGGTGCTTCTACTAAATACTAAGCAAAGGGTCTGAATAACTAGGACCATGTGGTATTTCAGTTTTTCTTTTTTAATACATCTGCAAAAATGTCAACAATTATGTGTTTTTCTGTCAATATGGGGTGCTGTGTGTACATTAATGAGGAAAAAATGAACTTGATGATTAATGATTTTAGCAAATGGCTGCAATATAACAAAGAGTGAAAAATTTAAGGGGGTCTGAATACTTTCCGTCGCCTCTGTATGTCCACTGCATACGGTTTAGCTATATCTCACTGCAGGCCGTTCCTGGTGTACTCTTTCTAATATACTTCTGGCAGGTGATTCACTTAGCTGCAGTGTATATAATATATACAGTCATGGCCAAATATATTGGCACCCCTGCATTTCTGTCAGATAATGCACCACTTCACCCAAAAAATTGTTGCAATTACAAATGTTTGAGCATTCTCATGTTTATTTATTTTGTTTGTATTGGTATGACACAAAAAAGTGAGAAGCAAAAAGCCAAATCTGACACATTCCACGCCAAACTCCAAAAATGGACTGGACAAAATTATTGGCACCCTCAATTTAATAGTTGGTAGCACACGCCCTGGAAAAAAACAAAAGAAATCAATTGCTTCCTGTAAACAACAATGAGTTTCTTATACCTCTTTACTGGAATTTTGGACCAGTCTTCTTTAACCAACTGCTCCAGGTCTCTCAGATTGGAAGGGTTTCTTCTCCTAACTGCTGTTTTGAGATCTCTCCACAGGTTCTCTATGAGATTTAGATCTGGACTCATTGCTGGACAGTTCAGTACTCTCCAGCACTTTGTCTTAAACCATTTCTGGGTGCTTTGGGTCATTGTCCTGCTGTAAGACTCATGACCTCTGACAGAGACCCAACTTTCTGACACTGGGCCCTACACTGCACCCCAGAATTCTTTGGTAGTCTTCAGATTTCATAATGCCATGCACACGGTCAAGACATTCAGTGCCTGCAGCAGCAAAGCAACCCCAAAACATCAGTGAACCTCTACCATGTTTTACTGTAGGGACTGTATTCTTTTCTTTGAAGGCCTCATTTTTTTCTGACACTAGACTGACAGGCTTTACCAAAAAGCTGTACATTTTGTTTCATCTGTCCACAGCACATACTCCCAAAAGGATTTTATCTTCCTCAGTTAAGTTTTGGCAAACTCTAAATCTGGGTTTTTTATTCTTCTATGTAGCAGTGGGGTCTTCCTGGGTCTCCTACTATACTTTCCCTTTTCATTCAGATGGAGACGTATAGTGCGAGCTGACACAGTTTTACCCTGTGACTAAAGGTCAGCTTGAATTTGTCTGGAAAGTGGTCAAGGTTCTTTATCCACCATTTGAACAATCCTTTGTTGCAATTTTTGATCACTTTTTCTCTTTCGTCCACATCCAGGGAGATTAGCTACAGTGCCATGGGCTGTAAACTTTTTCACAATGGTGCGCCCAGTGGACACAGGAACATTAGGATCTCTGGAGATGGACTTTTACCTTGAGATTGTCCATGCTTTTCCACATTTTTTTATCTCAAATCCTCAAGACAATTCTTTGCTGCTCTTTCTCCTCTCCATTCTTCGTTTGGCACACAGAGACACACAACAGAAAGGTTTAGTGAATTTTTCACCATTTTAACTGGTTGCCAGTGTGATTTCTATATTGTCAGCACACGTTACTGGATACAGGTGACTTTGATTACAAATTACAGGAGCATCACAAACTTGGAATGCAATTATTTCTTACAACCTTGAAAAGGTGCCAATAATTTTGTACAGTCCATTTTGGAGTTTTGCCTGGAATGTGTCAGTTTGGCTTTTTTTATTTTCCACTTTTTTGTGTCATACCAATACAAACAAAAGCAATAAACATGAGAATGCCTAAACATTTGTAATTGCAACAATTTTCTGGGCGAAGTGGTGCATTATCTGACAGAAATGCAGGGGTGCCAATATTGTTGGCCATGATTGTATATACAGATAGTCTTGTGTATATATATATATATATATATATATATATATATATATATATATATATATCCACTGCATACAGTTTAGCTATATCTCACTGCAGGCCGTTCCTGGTGTACTCTTTCTAATATACTTCTGGCAGGCGATTCAGTTAGCTGCAGTGTATTTAGTATATATATACAGATAGTCCCGTATATATATATATATATATATATATATATATATATATACTGTCAGGTCCATAAATATTGCAACATTGACACAGTTCTAATCTTTTTGGCTCTATACACCACCACAATGGATTTGAAATGAAACGAACAAGATGTGCTTTAACTGCAGACTTTCAGCTTTAATTTGAATGTAATTACATCCAAATCAGGTGAACTGTGTAGGAATTACAACAGTTTGTATATGTGCCTCCCACTTTTTAAGGGACCAAAAGTAATGGGACAGATTAACAATCATCCATCAAACTTTCACTTTTTAATACTTGTTTGCAAATCCTTTGTAGTCAATTACAGCCTGAAGTGGAATGCATAGACATCACCAGACGCTGGGTTTCATCCCTGGTGATGCTCTGCCAGGCCTCTACTGCAACTGTCTTCAGCTCCTGCTTGTTCTTGGGGCATTTTCCCTTCAGTTTTGTCTTCAGCAAGTGAAATGCATGGTCAATCAGATTCTTTCCCTTAAAAAAACTCTTTGGTTGCTTTCGCAGTATGCTTAGGGTCATTGTCCATCTGCACTGTGAAGCACCGTCCAATGAGTTCTGAAGCATTTTGCTGAATATGAGCAGATAATATTGCCCAAAACACTTCAGAACTCATCCTGCTGCTTTTGTCAGCAGTCAACTGTGAAGGCTATTTTAGATGTTGTTTGGCAAATTCTAATCTGGCCTTCCTGTTTTTGAGGCTCACCAATGGTTTACATCTTGTGGTGAACCCTCTGTATTCACTCTGGTGAAGTCTTCTCTTGATTGTTGACTTTGACACACATACACCTACCTTACCTCCTGGAGAGTGTTCTTGATCTGACCAACTGTTGTGAAGGGTGTTTTCTTCACCAGGGAAAGAATTCTTTGGTCATCCACCACAGTTGTTTTCCATGGTCTTCCAGGTCTTTTGCTGTTGCTGAGCTCACCAGTGCATTCTTTCTTTTTAAGGATGTTCCACAGTTGATTTGGCCACACCTAATGTTTTTGCTATCTCTCTGATGGGTTTGTTTTGTTTTTTCAGACTAATGATGGCTTGCTTCACTGATAGTGACAACTCTTTGGATCTCATATTGAGAGTTGACAGCAACAGATTCCAAATGCAAATAGCACACTTAAAATGAACTCTGGACCCGTTATCTGCTCCTTGTAAATGGGATAATGAGGGAATAACACACACCTGGCCATGGAACAGCTCAACAGCCAATTGTCCCATTACTTTTGGTCCCTTAAAAAGTGGGAGGCACATATACAAACTGTAGTAATTCCTACACCGTTCACCTGATTTGGATGTAAATACCCTCAAATTAAAGCTGAAAGCCTGCAGTTAAAGCACATCTTGTTTGTTTTCAAATCCATTGTGGTGGTGTATAGAGCCAAAAAGATTAGAATTGTGTCGATGTCCCAATATTTATGGACCTGAATATATATATATATATATATATATATATATATATATATATATATATATATATATATATATATATATATATATATATATATCTCCACTGCATATAGTTTAGCTATATCTCGCTGAAGGCTGTTTCTGGTGTACCCTTTCTAATATACTTCTGGCAGGCAGGTGATTCAGTTAGCTGCAGTGTATTTTATATATATATATATATATATATATATATATATATATATATATATATATATATATATATACACAGTCAGTCTCGTGTGTATATATATATCCATTGCAAACAGTTGAGCTATATCTCACTGCAGGCCGTTCCTGGTGTACGGTTTCTAATATACTTCTGGCAGGCGATTCTGTTAGCTGCAGTGTATTTAATATATACAGTACCATGCACCCCTAGTGCAGTTGCTAGTGCTTTTCTGGTGGTGTACACAGTACACAATATATACAGTGCACCCATAGTTGCTATTAGACTTCTGGTGGTGTACACAATACCGTGCACCCATAGTGCAGTTGCTACTACTCTTCTAGTGGTGTACACAATACAGTACACTCATAGTTGTTATTACACTTACGTTGGTGTACACAGTACCGTGCACCCATAGGGCAGTTGCTACTACTTTTCTGGTGGTGTACACAGTACACAATACATACAGTACACACATAGTTGCTATTAGACTTCTGGTGGTGTACACAATACCGTGCACCCATAGTGCAGTTGCTACTACTTTTCTGGTGGTGTACACAATACAAAATACAGTGTAGTGTGGTGTTGCAAAACAAAATCCCCATCATGTCCGGAAGGCCATCAAGGAGAGGCAGACGCTCACAGGGCACTAAAAAAGGGCAAACAGGCTCTGTTTCTACAGTCCACAGTACTGGTCATGGACATGGTGCATCTTCTGCAGGTGGCCGTGGGGCATGCTTGTCCTTTTTTTCTGCTGCTGGGACAGGGGCAGAAAAATTGGGCCTTTGGTGGTGGTGCCACAACATTGTAACCCCTCACAGATACTCTTGTTGGGTGCAGGAACGGGACCTGCTGTGAAATATTAGATCACAAATTGTAATTACATGCCCCTGTTAAACAGGGAAAGAAAAATTGGGCCTTAGGTAGTGGTGGTGGTGCCCTAAACCAAAAATATTGTTGGAAGGTAGCATCATCAAGACTGAGGAGGAATAGGATAGTGACTCAGCATAGGCAGTCTTCGAGGGACCTCACATCCATAGAAAAATCAATCAGTTACATCAGCTTCAGGTGCTTGATAGCTGCTGCTGATCCAAGACTGATTAATTTTTATGAATGTGAGCCTATTAAGGGAGTCTGTGGACAGGCGCACTCTATGATCCGTTACAAACCCTCCAGCAGCACTGAATGTGCGTTCAGAAAGAATGCTGGATGCAGGACAGGCCAGTAGATCAATTGCATATTGAGCGGTCCATCCTCAAAACCCAGTAACCCAGTGGATGCTCTTTTGGAAAGGTCTCCAAGTCTGCTCTTGCCCCTAGATATTCCTGCACCATGTAATGGAGACGCTGGCGATGGTTGCTTGAACCAATCAGACCTTTTCGCTTAGGACTGAAAAATTGTCTAAAATAGTTGTTCCGTGTCTAGTGTGCCGCGGGAGGACGACGCGCGGCGATGCAGCTTGACTCACTAGGCTTTCCCTGTCACACAGGGCACTCCAGGGCTTGACGTCACTGCAGCCTCTGGTAGCAGTGCGTCATCTACCACATGCCCCCTGGTGCTGTCTGGAGGCGCCGTCTGCGCACCGCCGTCCCGGGGGAAGTTCCCGGCTAGCCCCGCCCCTCCGAACATAGGCATGTAGTGATTGATCTATTTCCAATCACTCAGGCTATTTCAAATCCCTCCACCCTCCAGCTGCTGTCTGCTTGCTGTGAGGGTGGACACTGGTGAGGATCCATCGCCATAGAGCCCGTACAAGTATCAGGTAATACCTCCTTGCTCCTGCACCCTGGATACTCTTTACAGTCTCCATGTCCTTACTTTGATAGCGCTCAGTTATGATTAGGGATGAGCTTCGAGTTCGAGTCGAACTCATGTTCGACTCGAACATTGGCTGTTCGCAAGTTCACCGAACAGCGAACAATTTGGGGTGTTCGCGGCAAATTCGAATGCCGCGGAACACCCTTTAAAAGTCTATGGGAGAAATCAAAAGTGCTAATTTTAAAGGCTAATATGCAAGTTATTGTCATAAAAAGTGTTTGGGGACCTGGGTCCTGCCCCAGGGGACATGGATCAATGCAAAAAAAAGTTTTAAAAACGGCCGTTTTTTCAGGAGCAGTGATTTTAATAATACTTAAAGTCAATCAATAAAAGTGTAATATCCCTTTAAATTTCGTACCTGGGGGGTGTCTATAGTGTGCCTGTAAAGGGGCGCATGTTTCCTGTGTTTAGAACAGTCTGACAGCAAAATGACATTTTGAAGGAAAAAACTCATTTAAAACTACCCGCGGCTATTGCATTGCCGACAATACACATAGAAGTTCATTGATAAAAACGGCATGGGAATTCCCCAAAGGGGAACCCCGAACCAAAATTAAAAAAAAAAAATGACGTGGGGGTCCCCCTAAATTCCATACCAGGCCCTTCAGGTCTGGGATGGATATTAAGGGGAACCCCGGCCAAAATTTAAAAAAAAAAATGACGTGGGGTTCCCCCTAAATTCCATACCAGACCCTTCAGGTCTGGTATGGATTTTAAGGGGAACCCCGCGCCAAAAAAAAAAAAAAAAAACGGCGTGGGGTCCCCCCAAAAATCCATACCAGACCCTTATCCGAGCACGCAACCTGGCAGGCCGCAGGAAAAGAGGGGGGGACAAGAGTGCGGCCCCCCCTCCCTCCTGAACCGTACCAGGCCACATGCCCTCAACATTGGGAGGGTGCTTTGGGGTAGCCCCCCAAAACACCTTGTCCCCATGTTGATGAGGACAAGGGCCTCATCCTCACAACCCTGGCCGGTGGTTGTGAGGGTTTGCGGGCGGGGGGCTTATCGGAATCTGGAAGCCCCCTTTAACAAGGTGACCCCCAGATCCCGGCCCCCCCCCTGTGTGAAATGGTAAGGGGGTACATAAGTACCCCTACCATTTCACGAAAAAAGTGTCAAAAATGTTAAAAATGACAAGAGACAGTTTTTGACAATTCCTTTATTTAAATGCTTCTTCTTTCTTCTATCTTGCTTCATCTTCTGGTTCTTCTGGCTCTTCTGGTTCTTCTGGTTCTTCCTCCGGCGTTCTCGTCCAGCATCTCCTCCGCGGCGTCTTCTGTCTTCTTCTCCTCGGGCCGCTCCGCACCCATGGCATGGGGGGGAGGCTCCCGCTCTTCTCTTCTTCTTTTCTTCTTTTCTTCTTTTCTTCTCTTCTTCTCTTCTTCTTCATTTTCTTCTCCGGGCCGCTCCGCAATCCATGCTGGCATGGAGGGAGGCTCCCGCTGTGTGACGGCGCTCCTCGTCTGACAGTTCTTAAATAACGGAGGGGGGCGGGGCCACCCGGTGACCCCGCCCCCCTCTGACGCACGGTGACTTGACGGGACTTCCCTGTGGCATTCCCCGTGACGTCACAGGGAAGTCCCGTCAAGTCACCGTGCGTCAGAGGGGGGCGGGGTCACCGGGTGGCCCCGCCCCCCTCCGTTATTTAAGAACTGTCAGACGAGGAGCGCCGTCACACAGCGGGAGCCTCCCTCCATGCCAGCATGGATTGCGGAGCGGCCCGGAGAAGAAAATGAAGAAGAAGAGAAGAAGAGAAGAAGAGAAGAAGAGAAGAAAAGAAGAAAAGAAGAAGAGAAGAAGAGAAGAGCGGGAGCCTCCCCCCCATGCCATGGGTGCGGAGCGGCCCGAGGAGAAGAAGACAGAAGACGCCGCGGAGGAGATGCTGGACGAGAACGCCGGAGGAAGAACCAGAAGAACCAGAAGAGCCAGAAGAACCAGAAGATGAAGCAAGATAGAAGAAAGAAGAAGCATTTAAATAAAGGAATTGTCAAAAACTGTCTCTTGTCATTTTTAACATTTTTGACACTTTTTTCGTGAAATGGTAGGGGTACTTATGTACCCCCTTACCATTTCACACAGGGGGGGGGCCGGGATCTGGGGGTCACCTTGTTAAAGGGGGCTTCCAGATTCCGATAAGCCCCCCGCCCGCAGACCCCCACAACCACCGGCCAGGGTTGTGGGGATGAGGCCCTTGTCCTCATCAACATGGGGACAAGGTGTTTTGGGGGGCTACCCCAAAGCACCCTCCCAATGTTGAGGGCATGTGGCCTGGTACGGTTCAGGAGGGAGGGGGGGCCGCACTCTCGTCCCCCCCTCTTTTCCTGCGGCCTGCCAGGTTGCGTGCTCGGATAAGGGTCTGGTATGGATTTTTGGGGGGACCCCACGCCGTTTTTTTTTTTTTTTTTTGGCGCGGGGTTCCCCTTAAAATCCATACCAGACCTGAAGGGTCTGGTATGGAATTTAGGGGGAACCCCACGTCATTTTTTTTTTAAATTTTGGCCGGGGTTCCCCTTAATATCCATACCAGACCTGAAGGGCCTGGTATGGAATTTAGGGGGACCCCCACGTCATTTTTTTTTTTTTAATTTTGGTTCGGGGTTCCCCTTTGGGGAATTCCCATGCCGTTTTTATCAATGAACTTCTATGTGTATTGTCGGCAATGCAATAGCCACGGGTAGTTTTAAATGAGTTTTTTCCTTCAAAATGTCATTTTGCTGTCAGACTGTTCTAAACACAGGAAACATGCGCCCCTTTACAGGCACACTATAGACACCCCCCAGGTACGAAATTTAAAGGGATATTACACTTTTATTGTTTGACTTTAAGCATTATTAAAATCACTGCTCCTGAAAAAACGGCCGTTTTTAAAACTTTTTTTTGCGTTGATCCATGTCCCCTGGGGCAGGACCCAGGTCCCCAAACACTTTTTATGACAATAACTTGCATATAAGCCTTGAAAATTAGCACTTTTGATTATTCATGTTCGTGTCCCATAGACTTTAACGGTGTTCGCATGTTCGAACGAACTTTTTTCCTGTTCGCATGTTCTGGTGCGAACCGAACAGGGGGGTGTTCGGCTCATCCCTAGTTATGATGCCTGATGCGCCCCCAGGACTAGCCCTATTGATTGCTGCCCTTTGATGTCCTACCTTCTGTTCACTGTTACAGATTAACCTCTTGGGCGCCACCTTTGGTCTCCTGATTCAAGGATCTGTGGAGGTATAGATCCTCGTATGCCTTGGCTCTGGTATCTTTTCCTCCTTCTCCACTCCAACCGCCCCTAGGCAAGTTATATTCCTTTACATTTACATTTATATTGGCATTAAACGTATTATTCAAGCTGTTTGGATGCACATGCATGCACATATGCATGTGTGCATGCATGTGTGCGTGCCTGTATGCACATGGATGCACGCATGCTCATCTTCCCCTGATATGTATTACAGAGGGGATGTATCTATGGTGGGTAGACCACTCCACTAAGCTGTTTTTTCAACTGTGTAGATGCACACATGTGCATCTGTTAGACATGCACGTATGCATGTTTGTGTGCATGCACCTATTTGGATGTACGCGCACCTTCCTTCATGTATATGCAAACTTTTTACAGTGGGTGGTCTCATGTGAGTGTGTGGGGGGAGTTTACAACTCTAGCAATCCATTTAATATCTGTCCTTTTTTTTTTTCAGTAAGGGATACATTTCGGAGGGCCAGCCTGGTTTGTCCTTTGTGTGGGACTCTGCCCATGTTTCCCCTCGTGCCACCATTGGACCCATCTATTTGCGCTGGTGCATTTACTCACCCCGTTGGGCTTTGGGCCCCACAGGCTGACAGCTGCAACATTTAAACTGCTTTTAAACGTCAAAATCTGGACAGAAAATCCACTGTAGTACTACACAGTTCATACGGTCAGTGTCTAAACACACTAAAACACAAAGTACGATGCGATCACACACGTATCAATTAGTTTGTGTTTAATCAATATTATGTATCTAATATGTGTGTATTTTGTTTAAATTGCAGACGGTTGTAGGTTCTGCGATAGAATCGCATACACCCCTGATGAAGAAATAGCATTTTTGAAACGCGTTGGGTCTTTTCTGTTGTGCTCACCTCCAACATAACAGATCTTTGCGATTTACTAGCTGTCTTTTTTTGTAATGTTATTATATGATTAGTCCTGTCCAGTATTCATTCATGATATTTTGTGATATGTATAGTGTATATATGTGCTCATTATCTTAAACCTATGTTTCTTAATAAAAATTTATATACTTTTTACACTACTCTCATACCTCATTGCACTATTTATCCCTTTCCAAATATCCCACCTAGATGAAATTTTATTTTTTCAATGTCCTGAAAAATTGTCTAAAGGCATCGGTCAGCCGGCCACCTTCTCCACTGCTCTTCCACTGACTGAACAAAGCTGTCATGGTTATGCAGTAATCTTTGTCTGTCAGCTTACCTCTCCTCCATGTGTTCACCTTTAGAGGTCTGCCACTCTCACCTGGTTACTTAAATAATCTCTCTTCAAAGCATGGCTCCACCCCAGCCCCTATCAGGGAACTCTATATTAACCTGTGCACTGCAAGCCCACCTTGCTGATCAACCGATGTGTGTTTAGCTTCTGTGTGCATCTTGCTGTGTCTTCTATGTCTGATTCCAGCTACTGATCTTGGCTTGTTCTCGACTATGCCTGCCTGCTTGTGACCCTGACCTTTGGCGTGTTCTATGTTTATCCTTGTCTGCTAGTCGCCCTGACCTGTGGCTTATTCCCTTACTATCTCTGTCCTCCTGTAGCCTAATGTGGGCATGAGCTGGGAGACCCTGGGGGTCGCGACCTGAAGCCAGTTGCAGCCCAGTCCATCCTCACCACTAGAGGCTCTGGTGAACACCTGCTGGCTCTTAGACTCCGCGCCCTGGGGAATCTTACGCTCTCTAGCCCTTGTGAGATCTGTGTTGGTGTTCCAGTGGACCTGCCTTTCTTAACCACCTAGACTCCCATCTGCAGCAGTCAGCCGTAGGGTCCACTATCTTTGTGGTGCACTCCTGACCCCAACGATGTGCATCTGTCACATGGCCTCAGGTGACCTGATGGAAGCCTCAGCAACACATTGTCCAGCACCAGGAAATTGTAACCTCACAGGGTCTGGAAATGCATTGCACAAACCTTTTTTCAAGGCCTCCTGAAGATGTTTCATCCTCTGCTCGCTCTGCGAAGGCAGGATGAGTTCTACAACCTTACCCTTGTAACATGGATCAAGAAGGGTTGCCAGCCAGTATGAATTCCTTCTCTTTGACCACAAATCCTAGGGTCCTTATGCTGCATGGCCTCCCTGATTCTGCAAAGCCTGCAAAAGTTTGCAGAGGCATTCGATTCTGAGTCCTCTGGGTCACTAAGGATCACATGATCTGTAACAACCACCTCCCAGCCATGTACAACTCCTTGGGTTTCTGGGGACTGCAAACCATCCCTTGAAGACTGCTGCTGAGTGTTATCCTCCACGTCCATGCTGACACAATCCTCCTCCTCCTCCTCTTCTTCCTGTGTGTTTGGCGGGCCTGCAGGAATAATATCTGAATAAAGGGGGCCTAGAGAGGTAAGGAAGTCCTCCTCTTACTCTCACTGTTCTGTCTCAAGTGCCCTGTCCATTATTTCATGAAGCGTGTGCTCCAACAGTAAGACAAGAGGGACAGTATCACTGATGCATGCATTGTCGCTGCTCACCATCCTCGTGGCCTCATCAAATGACAGGACAGTGCATGCATCCTTGATCATTAGCCACTGGCGTGGCAAAAAGAAGCCAAGCTCCCCTGACCCTGTCCTGGTGCTATACTCACACAGGTACTCATTGATGGCCCTCTGCTGCCTGTACAGCCGCTGCAGCATTGCCAATGTTGACTTCCACCTGGTGGACATGTCACAAATGAGGCGGTTGGTGGGCATGTTGCATTTCCTTTGAATGTCGCCCAGCCGAGTACTGGCATTGTATGACCATTGGAAATGACCACAGACTTTTCTGGCCTACCTCAGGAGATCTTGTAAGCCTGGGTACCTGCTCAAGAACCGCTGCACCACCAAATTCAGGATGTGAGCCAAACAGGGAACATGGGTCAAGTGTCCCTGTCAGAGGGCGGAAAGGAGGTTGGTGCCATTGTCGCATACAACCATTTCTGGCTGAAGCTGGCGTGGCGTCAACCACCTCTGAGCCTGCCCCTGCAGAGCTGACAGAATCTCTGCCCCAGTGTGGCTCCTGTTCCCTAAGCAGTGGTTTAACCTTAAACTACATAGAGGGTTCTTTACTGTAAGAGTGGCAAGGATGTGGAATTCCCTTCCACAGGCAGTGGTCTCAGCGGAGGGGCATCAATAGTATCAAGAAACTATTAGATAAGCACCTGAAGGACTGCAACATATATACAATATAATACTGACATATAATCACATCCATAGGTTGGACTTGATGGACTTGTGTCTTTTTTCAACCTCACCTACTATGTAACTCATGCACTGCATGGCATCTTTTTGCCTGGGTGCTTGCGTAGCCCCTTGAATGCCGTGAAGGAAAGGTAACATCCCTACCCATGCCTGCTAGACCACAAGTCTGCGGTAATATACACCTTACTGCTGTCCACCCTGTCCAACAAGACAAAAAACATTGCCTTCCACATGCCAGTAGAGAGCTGGAATGGCCTTCCATGAAAAGAAATGTTGTTTTGGAACCTGCAACTGAGGTACAGCACATTCCACAAATTCACAAAAGGGGGAAGAGTCTACCAGCTGAAAAGGCAGTAGTTTTCAGTGCTAGCAATTTGGCCAAGCTGGCATTCAAGCTAGCATTCAGACTGTGGATAGCTGGAACCAAATTTCTTTTCACGGTTTATCAACTGGGGTAGGGAAATTTGCCTGCTAAAATCAGATGGTGGTGTACTGCTAGCAGATTGTCTGCAAGTACTTGGGACACCTATTGCTATACCTTTATTCCTCTCAGTGCAGGTTTTTGAGAGGACTGGAGTAGGGTTGGAGATCCCAGATGAGGAGCAAGAACAAGTCCCCTTTTTCTTTGATGTGGGTCTATGGACTTGTTGCCTTATGAGTTTATGTGAAATTTATATTAATAGCTGTAAAATATTGGAAATATAAATTAAATATATTCATATTTAATTTTTTATATATTTTATATTTAATTTATATTTATTTTTTTTATATTTAATGAATTTATTTAATTTAGCTTTTATCTAAGTAGGACGGAACATATTATCGTCACAGAAATCTCTGGTAGACCAGACAAGTCGGTGCCTAGGCTTGTGTATACAAACAGTGGGATCCAAACCTCGTTGTTTTACACATACTCACTTCAAAGGATCCCATGCTGGGATATGCAATGAAGGGAGGCCAACCCGTAATCAGTACTTAACTCCCCGGGAAAATTCAAGTTAAGCTCCTGCTCAGAATAGTCACAAGGATTTGCATTAAAGGGGGCTGACTTATGCAAAGAATAGGGATCGGAGATGTAGCCAGTCCTAAACCAGGAATAGGGAAGCTCACCAATCAGTGCCACGCTATGCTAACCAATGAGGCATCAGCATGTAATGATATATAGATAGATATGATAGATGGGAGGGAAACACACACTTTTATGGGAGAGCAACCATCAGAATGGAACCTTGGTGCAAAGGGTAATTATGGGAAAGGTCTGCATTTTACTTGTAACTAAATATGTTTGCAGATTAATGCTTTCAGCAATATACTCTGTATTTCTTCATGTAACTCTCTTTTTTTTAACCTAATATTTTCTTCCTTGGTGTAGACTATAGATAAATGGTTGTGTATTAGATTAGACTTTCAACTATTCACCATTAAATGTTGTTATTGTGTTAAAGCTTTCACTCATGGTCAAATAACTCTCATTTAACCCAAATCATATCTGAGAGATAATAAATCTCAAATATAGTATACGGGAAAAAACTGCATGAGAGGTCGTCATATGTCTGGTCAAGCAATGCGTGCCCAAGCAGCTGCTGTTGTGGCCATGCTTGATCAGTTTCAGACATAGGTTGCAAACAGCAATGGTGTGATCTGCTGCACACGTGTCCAAAAAGGCCCACACCAAGGAACTTTTCAAAATCAGCGGGGAGTCAGCAGTGTCCTGCATCTGCGGAGCTCTGAGGTGTGATGCAGTAGGGTGGCTGCCCTTAACCTGCCCCCTAGAGGACATCCTGCCTCATTAGAGTTGTGCCTCCTCCTCTATTCTATCAGGCACCCAAATAGAGTCAGTGACCTCATCATCCCCTCCCTCCTCGTCACTGGAGCAAACTTGGCACTATGCTGCAGCAGGGGGAACATGACTGCCAGTTTCTTGTCCTTCTTGCGCACTCCCTCTTCTAGGCTCATGTTACTCCCTTCCTCAACCTGGGAACCAACATCGGAGCCTTCAAATCGCTGCGCATTCTCCAGCAGCATGTACCCAACACTGTGGTCGAATAGTTCGGTGGACTCCTCCATGCATGATGGTGGGGCTACAGAAGGAGTGACTGTGGACAAGGAGCCGGTGGAATAGGCCACTTATTTTGTTTTGCAACACCACCATACACTGTATTGTGTAATGTGTACACCACCAGAAAAGTAGTAGCAACTACACTACAGCTGCACTGTATTGTAATTACAATTTTTGATCTAATATTTCACAGCAGGGCCCATTCCTGCGCTCAACAAGAGTATCTGTGAGGCTTTACAGTGTTGTGTATTTTCAAAATCCAATTGTCATTGGGACAGAAAGTGAGGTGAAATCTTCTGAACAAGGGCACAGACAGCAAAACAAATGTTACAGGGGTGATGATGACCCTTCTCTATGTTATCCAAAAAGCTTAAAAATAGATTTTTTTGGCTGGAGCTACTCATACAAAATGTACCTGTTCAAAATTACAAACAGATTCAACTTAAGAACAAACCTACAGTCAGAGTATATAGGGCCTGGGGGCCCCAGGCCTTTTTTTTTAATTTGGTTGCGGGATTCACCTTAATATCCATACCAGACCCAAAGGGACTGGTAATGGGCTGGGGGGAGGGGGGCAACATTACATTACAGCCGCAAGCAGTTTTAAATTACTTTTTTCCTTTAGAAATTTCATTTTGTGCAGGGACTGTTCTAAACATGGGAAAAATGTGCCACTTTACAGGCATACTATAGACACCCCCCAGGCACGATATTTAAAGGAATATTACACTTTTATTGTTTCACTTTAAGCATTATTAAAATCACTGGTCCCGAAAAAACGGCCGTTTTGAAAACTCTTTTTTGCATTGATACATGTCCCCTGGGGCAGGACCCGGGTCCCCAAACACTTTTATGACAATAACTTGCATATTAGCCTTTAAAATTAGCACTTTTGATTTTTCACGTTCGAGTCCCATAGACTTTAACAGGGTTTGCGTGTTTGCACAAATGTTCTGTCGCGAACCGAACCGGGGGGGGTGTTCGGCTCATCCCTAATAATGATGCAGCAAACTCAGGCATATTTCACAACAAAATGCTTCAAGCAATAATTGTAACCATACCAAAACCCAGAAAAGATCCTTCCCACCCCTAGAACTTCAGGCACATCTCTTTATTAAACACGGATCCTAAAGAATAATAAACCTGATAAGATATGCAGAAGTTACACACATACCCAGTGTTTTCCTGGACCTAGATGCAGAAAAGGCATTTGATTGGTTACATTGGGGGTATCTGTCTCACGTTCTTACCAAATTTGTACTCAATGGTTTTGTTCACTCAGCAATAATGTCACTCTATTCCAACCCCACGGCCAAAGTATACACCTCGGGAATGTTATCTGACTCATTCTTTCAGGGATGTCCGCTCTCCCCAATAATTTTCTCCCTAGCCATATAACCACTGGCAGAACTAACAAGATCTAGCAGAAACGTGAAAGGCGTTACAATAGGACCCAAGGATCACAAACTAGGGCTTTTTGCTGATGACATTATACTAATTTTATCTAATCCTGAATCCTCCGTATGTGCAGTACAAAAACTACTACAAAGTTAAAACTAATAAATGCTTTGCTCTCCCTGTACATCTAAAGACAAAATCCTCCAGATCAAAAACATTTTCCCATGCAACTGGGATTCACAAGCCATTTCATACCTGGGTATACAATTAACAAACCCGGGCTCCAACCTATATGAAACTAATTTCCCTCCATTATTATCTTTCATAAAAGAAGAATTCTCTCAACTCACCAAAATCCATCTAACCTGGGTAGGACAAATTGCAGCTTACCAGGTGCAAATTCTTTTACTACTTTTTTAGAACCTTCCCTATTTCTAACCCACTAAAATTATTTTCCTGCTTAGCAACCACCTTAAGACACTTTATTTGGGCAGGTAAAAAACCCATAGTACCTCTATCACATCTATATAAACATAGACACCTGGGAGGTTGTGGCCTACCCAATGCCCAGATCTACTATCAGACGACCTTAATGGACCAATTAAAATACTGGTTCTCAAAACAGGAGGATAACTTATGGTCCAGCATTGAGCAGGAAATTACACTGGGCATGACCTTCCAGCGTTATTAATATCCTCTACTATGCAACACAACCCCACCACTCCCTTATACCCGACCATACAAGCCACAACCAAGGCCTGGGCTTCATTCAGTAAGAAAAAATTTCCAGAAGAACAAACCTTCCATTTAAAAAGTCCTATAGAAATTTATCAATACCTAATACAGGGTTTTTCAACCCATCATTGTAAGCAGAAAGGTATTCACTTCTCCACAGATGACCTAACAAATCCAAGTACCCTTGATATCTTCCAAATCCATCAAATACTTCACTACAACAAGAAAAACCCAACCTCTCCTATAGAAGTGCCATTTCCTTTATGGAACTTTCTAATGAACAGAACCTCTTCTAATGTTAAAGGTATATCCTTGTGCTATAAATACTGTAACTACCACCATATACATTCTAAATTACCAGTAATGATTAAATGGGAAAGGGAACTGTAAAAAACTTTCCCTTTACTTCAATGGCTCCTGGCTATCAAATACAACAGCAAGTCTTCAGAGTGTTGGACCGTTGGGATAATGCACAAAAAATACTTCATAAGTGGTACATGACCCCAGTGCATCTACACGCTATGAACCCGAACTTGTCCCCTTTGTGTTGGAGGGAATGCCACTGTCAAGGCAACCTCCTACACATACTGTGGCACTGTAGTATCCTACAATCTTTCTGGACTGATGTTCTCACCCTTATATCAAAAATTACTGATAGTGTATGCACCCTAACCCCTGAGCTGGCACTGTTGAGCTTGGGCATAAACACTTTCCCTTACCTAACAAGGAAAATAGTGATACACATACTAAATGCAGCCCGTATTTCCATAGCCAGCAAATGGAGAACAACCCCCCCAAGTATTGAAGAAGTTGTCTCTAGAGTCAACTCACAATGTTTAATGGAGCGAATGCTCGCATACAAAGAAGGGAGAGCACAAACCTTCCACAAATTTTGGTGTGCATGGATGTCAAACAATAAAGCCTCTGGCACTACATAGGAGATGACAATATCACATATGAATGTGACAAATCCATGTAGTGGTATTAAATATTGAAAATTAATATAGCATAGCATGAACTGACCTGACAAGAACGAACTGAAATGTTTTCAGTGTGAATCTTAGTTCCTTACAACTATTATCTTGTTATGTTACTATTATTATTTTATTGTTATTGTTTTATCCTATCATTTATTTGACTTTTATGAGATGGCATCTAAAATACTTACCTCTAGCGACCACTGTAAGGGTCGCTCTCAGAGTTCATGAACATCTATCATATTTACCTGTTCACAGTGTGTTCCCATTAGGGGTGACAGTTTTTTCCACATAAAGAGGAAACCTCTACGTATATTATTGGGAACACTGGAAAAAGCATTGCAATATATTGTGTATAAACTGTATACTTTGCATACTATGCTCGTTAAATGTACAATGCACAATGCTTACCTGTTCACCATGTCTGTATATTTTACTCTTTAATAAAAAAAAAACTATAGTTAAAAAAAAAAACTGTGCTTGCCTTTTTTATTTACTTTTTAACCCCTTTTTGGTGCATGAGTAGGGGTACTATGTACCCCATGTGATATACAGAGGCTTTTGGAGGGGACTGAATGCTAGCCTCTTGCCTGCTATGGGCCCTGGCATTCAAGGGAGCTACAAGCATTTAGGAAGATGTTTGGTTATGTAATGCAAAAGGACATTAACTAGTTGCCACCTGCCCATTGTCAAATGCTGGTGGGGTGGTGCAGCTCTCGTTCTGGGACGTCGTCATGTGACTGTGTACTTCTGTGTACTTCTGCCTTGGTCCACTGTCTTGAATTGTCCTTTCACCCACCGGGTTCCTATCTTCGGTCTCTACTAACCGTGAGTTATTTGCTGGTGGTTCCTTGTTAGGCTGTTTGCACCATCTATTGCGGTCTCTTTAAAATGGCTGCAGGATCTCAACCGTCCCTCCACCTGATACTGGGATAACAAGACTACCGGTCAGGAAACCGGAGTGACGGTTGGAATCTCCTGGCAGACCTGACAGTATTACTCTGATATGTGGTGATTTTAGCAATTGATTTTCAGTTTGGTACACTTGAGTGTGATGTCTCCTAATGTCTGTAAACATTTATGATAAAGTGGAAGTAAACTTCCATCTCTGATATTTACCTATAGCCATTGAAAAGAGTGTAACTTACACATGTCATTCTAAAGGCGTCTGTAATGTTGGAATGCATCTTTTTCTCTAAATAAAAAGTAAAAAAAAGAAGCCATTTATACTTACAGTGGAATGTTTTTACTTATGTTTTATTGCGCAATTATGTATAGTTTATATACTGTTTTTGTGCGTATTTGCTCAATTAAATAGGGCCGGTCTGGATGAAGTCCAGGGTCAAATTTTTATCCCAGTCCAGCCCTGAGTAACAGTGTCCCTGATTACTGCTATACCAGTTGCAGAGTCCCTGATTACCACCACAGCACATATTGTGTCACCATATGGGCTTCTTCACATGCATAATGCTCACATACAGCCATCCATGGTCAGATCACTCTTCAGAGAGCTTTTTTACAGGCAGCAATGAGGCATTGTATCGCCTCTTCACCAGCTGATTTAACCCCTTGGACTCCACACAAGTGACCTTATTCACTTAAATAGATAATGATTAGTGGGCTTATAGGGTGTATAATTCCTTCCATAGCTGCAAAACAAAGTATTGCAGCTATGGCTGGTGTACACCCCAGCCACTGCCTCTGCAGCTAAAGTGGGTATCAGTTGAGGGTTAGTAAAACTGCAGTGCTACCGCTAGGTTTTACTGGCCCCCCACCTCACATGTGAATGAAAACTAATAGTGTAGCCAGTCACAGTTCTATGATCATCACCACATCAGCCACAGTGTCGCCAGAATCAGTGTTCCTGATCTGCCTGTTTATAAAACATGTTTCAGCCTGTTTCCCAGACTGATCCTTTGCCAGTATGGTGATCATGTCTCTGCCTGCACCTGAACTGACCCATCTGCACTGGCTATGTTCCTGCAAGTTGCCAGTCTTAGTCATCCCCTGTGGAAAACTGCACTCCTGGAACCAAAGAAACTCTTGTTCTTCCTTTCTTTTGCCTCCTGTACTTCCTGGTCAGTAAAAATGGAATTTCTGGGAGAAGCTACATACCAGTAATCTAAGCTTGCTTGGCTTATAGGAATTAGGTCTACTACAGGTGATCCTACATTAACCGCTTGCCGACCAGCCACCGTCATTATACTGCGATAGGTCGGCACGTTCCCGCGAACCAGCGAACAGACAAAGAATCTAGTGCACAAAACCTAACTCTCTAGCAGACACGGGAAGCTGCCAACATAAAAGAGTGTACTCACGGAGCTCATGATCAAACTGAAATAAATAAATATGTGGTGCTACCTCATCCAAACTAAAATAACGAATATAAAACAATATATAATGGAAAGGTGAAATAAGACAATCTTCCAAATAACTAATAAAAGAAAAGTATCAACAATGACACCAATCAATGTGCGACTCAAAAGGTGAAAAATAACGTGAGCTCAAGTGATTAATGATGCCTTAACTTATTAAATGGTGACAAATAGTAGCAATATTCAATCCAAGTAACTAAGAACAATAATCCTTTTTCTAACGTGCAATAATCAAGTGAATGGCAATAAATCACCTAAAAAAGTGCAACGTGCATAAAAACAACAGTTCAGAGGACTCTTAATGTGACAGTGAGAATGATGTTAAAAAGCTAAATCCAATAGGACTAATATAAATGGGTCAATATCACAATAAAAAAGTGCAATGTGCATGTACAGCAATAGTAAAATATGTGGATATCTAATCCTATACACAAACCATCCAAAATAGTGCATAAGACAATACAGTTTACAGCCCGAAAGTGCTCGTGCAGTAATCACAATAAATGTGCAGATGGTATAGGCAAACTAAATAAAAATGTCCACGTTCCCGCGAACCGTCGTAGATGTGCATTGGCCCTTTAAGAGTGGATGGCACTCCCGCTGCATTACGGGGGTGCCGATGCACATGGCCGGCTGTCACAATGACTGCTGGCCACATGCAATTGCGGGCACAAGAGCCAGAACAGGGACATGTGTGTGTAAACACACAAATCCCTGTTCTGTGAGGAGAGACAGATCATGTGTTCCTACTAGCTAGGAACAATGATCAGTCCTCTACTCTAGTCAGTCCCAACCCCCTACAGTTAGTACACACGAGGGAACACAGTTAACCCCTTGATCACCCCTAGTGTTAACCCCTTCCCTGCCAGTGACATTTGCACAGTAATCAGTGCGTTTTTATAGCACTGATCGCTGTATAAATGTCGATGGTCTCAAAAAACGTGTAAAAAGTGTCTGATCTGTCCACCATAATGTTGCAGTTACGATAAAAATCGGTGAACACTGCCATTACTAGTAAAAATAAATAATAATAATAAAAATGCCATAAATCTATCCCCATTTCTGTAGATGCTATAAATTTTGCGCAAACCAATCAATATACGCTTATTACGATTTTTATTACCAAAAATATGTAGAAGAATACATATCAGCCTAGACTAAGGAAAAAATTAGCTTTTAAAAAAAAAAAAATTGGGGATATTTATTATAGTACAATATATTGTATTTTTTTCAAAATTGTCGCTCTTTTTTTTGTTTAGAGCGCAAAAAATAAAAACTGCAGAGATGATCAAATACCACCAAAAGAAAGCTCTATTTGTGGGAAAAAAAGGACGTCAATTTTGTTTGGGTACAGAGTCGCATGACCGCGCAATTGTCAGTTAAAACTATGCAGTGCTGTAACTGTCAGAAACCATGAAATCAGACCGAGACAGAAGTACAGTTAAATCACACTTGTTTAATAATAAAAGTAAAAAGAACAAACATAGTCAAAACATAGCCAAAGTTCAGTAACCGGAATAGATCGTCAGCCAAGCCAGGAGTCAGGGATCAAAGTAGTGGAACAGCAAGCAGGATCTGTAGCCTGAAGGGATGCTAGCAAAGTCTTTAAACAGGAACACAGTAGATAGTTTCTAGTGATGTGACCAAGGCGAAGGCAGAGTTCTCTGGATTGGACAGCTTAAGTAGGCAGGACTGATGAGCAGGATCAACAACAGCTGGGTAACTGTGGAGAGAAATGGGAGCTGGCAATTAGCCAACAGCTGAGCAGCCAGCTCAGAGAAGAAAGGGCTGAGCCCAGCCCTGACAGTACCCCTTCCTCAATGACCCCTCCTCCTCAGAGGACCACCAGGCTTGAGGGGAAAACATCTATGGAAATCACAGAGGACAGGGGCATGTACGTCCGAGGATGAGACCCAAGAGCATTCCTCCAGACCGTATCCCTTTCCAATGCACTAGGTTCTGTATGCGCCCACGGAACCTACAGGAGTAAAAAATGGACTGTACTTCATACTCCTCCTGGTTCTCAACCTGTACAGGGTGAGGATGTGGCACTGAGGTGGTAAAGCGGTTGCAGAACAAAGGTTTCAATAAGGAGACATTAAATACATTCAAAATACGCATATTAGAAGGAAGGTCTAATGCGTAAGCCAATGGGTTAATCCTGCAAAGAATATGGAAAGGCCCAATAAACCGAGGTGCGAACTTCAGTGAGGGAACACGAAGTCGGAGGTTGTGAGATGACAGCCAGACCCTGTCCCCAACCTGGTAGGAAGGTGCAGGCAGGGGTCTGCGGTCAGCATGGAGTCTGTATCTATCATTAGCATGACGCAAAGCCTCCTGGACTTGTGCCCAAGCGTAACAAAGGCCATGGAGATGCCCTTCTAATGCAGGAATACTCTGCAGAACAAACGAATCAGGCAACATGGAAGCTTGGAAACCATAATTCGCCATAAACGAGGACAATCGGGAAGCAGAATTCAAGGCACTGTTGTGAGCAAACTCTGCCCACGGTAATAGGTCTGACCAGTTGTTATGATGGTCAGAAATATAGCAACGTAGGAATTGCTCCAAGGTCTGGTTGGCTTGTTCTGCGGCCCCATTAGACTGCGGGTGATATGCAGAGGAGAAAGCAAGCTGAATTCCCTGGCTCGCCAGAACTGGGACACAAACTGACTACCCCTGTCCGAGACAATCACCCTGGGTAGCCCATGTAAGCAAAAGATCTCCCGAGCAAAAATGGAAGCCAGTTCCTTAGAAGTGGGCAACTTCTTAAGTGGAATGCAATGACACATCTTTGAGAACCGGTCAACCACCGTAAGGATAACAGTGTTGCCTTGGGAGTTGGGTAACTCCACAATAAAATCCATAGACAGGTGGGTCCAGGGCCTCTCTCCATATGGTATAGGTTGTAGGAGGCCCACTGGAAGGTGTCATGGAGTCTTACTCTGAGCACACAGGGAACAGGAAGCTATGAAGGCTGTTACATCAGCACATAGATTAGGCCACCAGAAATGTTGGGAAATGGCCCAAACAAGTTGATTCTTCCCAGGGTGGCCAGCTGCCTTGGGAGAATGGTAAGTCTGGAGTACAGCAGTAAGGAAATTCTCTGGGACAAAGCAGCAGTCACAAGGTTTCTCAGGAGGAGCATCGACCTGAGCAGCAAGAATTTTGTCACCCAAAGGAGAAGTAAGACTGGTGCGAACCGTAGCCAGAATACGATCAGGAGGAATCAAAGGAACGGGAACCAACTCCAACTTGGGGGTGGAGGAAAACTGTCATGACAAGGCGTGAGCCCTTACATTCTTAGTACTGTATAAGAATGAGACAATGTAATTTAAACTTGACAAGAAAAGAGCCCATTGCGCCCTTCTGGGAGAGAGGTGTTTAGCCTCAGACAAGAATATGAGATTCTTATGGTCAGTAAGAATGAAAACCGGCACAGTGGTACCTTCAAGGAGATGTCTCCATTCTTTCAGGGCTAAAATGATCGCCAACAGCTCCAATCTCATAATTGCACTCAGCAGGTGACAATTTCTTGGAAAAGTAGCTACAAGTAAGCATAGCGCTCTCAGAGGTAAGACGTTGAGACAGAAGGGCGCCAACACCAGTCTCAGAAGCTTCAACCTCAAGGATAAAAGGTAACGTAGGATTAGAATGTGCCAACACAGGAGCAGAAACAAAGGCAGCCTTGAGACTCTCAAAGGACTCCGGAGACCAACTCTTTGGGTTACCGTCCTTTCTGGTCATATCAGTCAGGGGCTTGACCAGAGACGAGAAGTTATTAATAAAGTTCCGATAATAGTTGGCAAAGCCCAGGAAACACTGCAGAGGACGTAAACCCACGGGTCAGGGCCACTATAGGACTGCCAAAAGTTTCTCTGGGTCCATTGAAAACCAGCAGTGGAAATGACATAGTCCAGGAATTTAACCTGTTCACGATGGAACTCGCACTTCTCCAGTTTACAATAGAGCTTGTTCTCTCTTAGTTTCTGAAGCACACGACAGACATCTGTGTGGTGGCTCTCCAGGGACTTGGAAAATATGAGGATATCATTGACATAAACCACCACACATAACTGCAACAAATCTCGGAGGAGATCGTTAATAAATTCCTGGAAAACTGCCGGGGCGTTACAAAGGCCAAAAGGCATTACGAGGTACTCATAATGGCCTGTTCTGGTATTAAACAGTTTTCCACTCGTCACCCTCCTTAATCCTCACGAGATTGTATGCCCCTCTCAAATCAAGCTTCGTATCAGATAGGCATTCTTAATCGTGAAACGATTGAGACCCCTATAATCAATACAAAGTCTCAGTTCACCACTCTTCTTCTTCACAAAGAAGAAACCAGCACCAGCAGGAAACAAGGATTTGCGGATGAAACCTCGAGAAAGTGTATCTGCAACATACTCCTCCATGGCCTTATCCTCCAAGACCGACAAAGGGTAAACCTGGCCATGAGGGGGTATGGCACCAGGTTGAAGGTCAATTGCTCAATCATACAGCCAGTGTGGAGGCAAACTACCAGCTTGACCTTTGTCAAAGATATTGCTAAAATCGCGGTACTCCTCGGGCAGGGAGGGGAGTGAAGAGGTGCACAGGACCTTGACTACCTTCTGGAAGCATGTCTCACTGCACGGAGCCAATCAAAAGAGGGGTTGTGCCTCTATAACCAAGGATAACCAATAACCAGCGGAAACTTAGGTGAAAAAATAGCTTGGAATTGGATTATTTCATGGTGAAGAGCCTCTAGGGCCATGGACAATGGAACCGTCTCATGAGTCACATGGGCAGTGACCTGCCTGGCCACAATAAAGGTACAATCTCTCCCTCCTCCTAAAGGTTCTCTCATCCACAGAGAGACACGTGAAGCCCAAGTGCATGGGTTCAACTTCACTGACCAACTTGGCACCAGGAGGCATGGGAGGTGAGGGAGGCACGGGTGGGACTGCAAAGCTCAGAGGCAAACAAACAGGAGGCTTCTGCAAGCACTCCTTAAAAGAGAGTCTTTCTCTGAGTCTGAAGTCAATGAGGATGGCAAACGTGATTAACTTCTCCAGCTCAGTGGGTATATCTCAGGCTTGATGGAATCTGAAAGACCATGAGAAAAAGCAGCCAGGAGGGCCTCACTGTTCCAAGCAACCCCTGCTGCCAGAGTACGGAATTCAGTGGAGTAGTGGGCAACAGTTCTCGTACTCTATTTGATGGACATGAGGCACTTGGCAGCAAAAGGGGAGCGTGCGGGAACTTCAAATATCCTTTTAAAGGAGACCACAAACTCAAGGTAACTCAAGTCAACAGGTTTGCGTCTCCCATAGAGGGTTTGCCCAGGCTCTCTCAGAAAGCAAAGATATCACGAAACCTTCTTTGCTTCTGTCCATGGGAAACACCTGGGGCAGCATCTCAAAGTATATCTCAACCGGGTTGAGAAACCCTTGTATTGAACTGGATCACCCCAAATCTCTGTGGAAGCGGAGCAGAACCAAACATACCTCTTATAGAGGTAATACTCGAGGCGGGTGCCTGCACAGAGCCTGGTGCAGCAGCAGGGACGGCCTGCATCTCAGGTTGTACCTGAGCAGCCACAGTGGGAGATTTCAGGTGAGCCGTGCAACTCATAGTTACATAGTAGGTGAGGTTGAAAAAAGACACAAGTCTATCAAATCCAACCTATGTGTGATTATGTGTCAATATTACATTGTATATCCCTGTATGTTGCGGTCATTCAGGTGCTTATCTAATAGTTTCTTGAAGCTATCGATGCTCCCCGCTGAAACCACTGCCTGTGGAAGGGAATTCCACATCCTTGCCGCTCTTACAGTAAAGAACCCTCTACGTAGTTTAAAGTTAAACCTCTTTTCTTCTAATTTTAATGAGTGGCCACGAGTCTTGTTAAACTCTCTTCTGCGAAAAAGTTTTATTTCTATCGTAGGGTCACCAGTACGGTATTTGTATATTGAAATCATATCCCCTCTCAAGCGTCTCTTCTCCAGAGAGAATAAGTTCAGTGCTCGCAACCTTTCCTCATAAATAAGATCCTCCAGACCCTTTATTAGCTTTGTTGCCCTTCTCTGTACTCACTCCATTTCCAGTATATCCTTCCTGCGGACTGGTGCCCAGAACTGGACAGCATACTCTAGGTGCGGCCGGACCAGAGTCTTGTAGAGTGGGAGAATTATCATTTTATCTCTGGAGTTGATCCCCTTTTTAATGCATGCCAATATTCTGTTTGCTTTGTTAGCAGCAGCTTGGCATTGCATGCCATTGCTGAGCCTATCATCTACTAGGACCCCCAGGTCCTTTTCCATCCTAGATTCCCCAGAGGTTCTCCCCCCAGTGTATAGATTGCATTCATATTTTTGCCACCCAAATGCATTATTTTACATTTTTCTACATTGAACCTCATTTGCCATGTAGTTGCCCACCCCATTAATTTGTTCAGATCTTTTTGCAAGGTTTCCACATCCTGCGGAGAAGTTATTGCCCTGCTTAGCTTAGTATTGTCTGCAAATACAGAGATTGAACTGTTTATCCCATCCTCCAGGTTGTTTATGAACAAATTAAATAGGATTGGTCCCAGGACAGAACCCTGGGGAACCCCACTACCCACCCCTGACCATTCCGAGTACTCCCCATTTATCACCACCCTCTGAACTCGCCCTTGTAGCCAGTTTTCAGTCTATGTACTCACCCTATGGTCCATGCCAACAGAACTTATTTTGTACAGTAAACGTTTATGGGGAACTGTGTCAAATGCTTTTGCAAAATCCAGATACACCACACCTACAGGCCTTCCTTTATCTAGATGGCAACTCATCTCCTCATAGAAGGTTAGTAGATTGGTTTGGCAAGAACGATTCTTCATGAATCCATGCTGATTACTAATGATACCGTTCTCATTACTAAAATCTTGTATATAGTCCCTTATCATCCCCTCCAAGAGTTTACATACTATTGATGTTAGGCTAACTGGTCTGTAATTCCCAGGGATGTATTTTGGGCCCTTTTTAAATATTGGTGCTACATTGGCTTTTTTCCAATCAGCTGTTACCATTCCAGTCAGTAGACTGTCTGTAAAAATTAGGAACAACGGTCTGGCAATCACTTGACTGAGTTCCCTAAGTACCCTCGGATGCAAGCCATCTGGTCCAGGTGATTTATTAATGTTAAGTTTCTCAAGTCTAATTTTAATTCTGTCCTCTGTTAACCATGGAGGTGCTTCCTGTGTTGTGTCATGAGGATAAACACTGCAGTTTTGGTTACTGAAGCCCCCCAATTCACTCGTGAAGACTGAGGAGAAGAATAAATCAATACCTTTGCCATCTCCCCATCCTTTGTAACCAGATGTCCTTCCTCATTCTTTATGGGGCAATATGGACTGTCCATACTTAAAGAATTTCTTGGGATTTTTTTTGCTCTCCTCCGCTATGTGTCTTTCATGTTCTATCTTAGCCATCCTAATTGCACCCTTACATTTCTTGTTGCATTCTTTATAAAGTCTGAATGCTGAGGATGATCCCTCAACCTCGTATTTTTTGAAGGCATCCTCCTTTGCTTTTATATGCATTTTTACATTGGAGTTAAGCCTTCCAGGACTTTTGTTCGCTCTTTTAAATTTATTATCCAATGGGATGCATTGGCTAATGCCCTTATTTAATATGCTCTTAAAGCAAACCCATCTCTCCTCTGTGATCTTTGTTCCTAATATTTTATCCCAATTAATGCCTTTTAGCAAGGTTTGTAGTTTAGGGAAGTTGGCTCTTTTGAAATTCAGTGTCTTTGTATTCCCTTTATGTTTCCTATTTGTGTGATTTATACTGAAACTAATTGACCTGTGATCGCTGTTACCTAAATTGCCCCGTATTTCTACATCCGTGATCAGGTCTGTATGGTTGATAATCAGTAGATCCAGTAATGCTTTATTTCTAGTTGGTGCGTCTACCATCTGACACATAAAATTGTCCTGCAAGACATTAAGGAACTGGCGAGCCTTAAATGAATGCGTGGTTCCCTCCGCCCAGTCTATGTCTGGATAATTAAAATCCCCCATTATGGGGGGCGTAGTTTGTCTTGAGAGAAGATGGCTGCTTAATCCTCAGGCTCCTTCTCACCACAGCCTATAATCTGCATTCTACGGGGATTTCTGACTAAAATTTGCTACCCACTATGGGAACTTCCTCCCGCAGAAGCTCGCAATCCAGATCTCGATCTCCGAGAGAAACCACCGGCCGCCCGAGCCAAACAATACCAGAGATATTCAGAACCCAGCGGGCTAACATAGCGGCTCCCCTACCCGCTTCAGCTACTGCTCAGGAGCACAACGGGATTCTCCTCACCCCGACCAAACAACCCACCACACCTATGGAGCACAGCCTGGCATCTTACCGTCAACCAAGTCTGCAAGATCTCCAGGCTGTAGCAGCTGACATAAAGGACACCCTGTTCTCGGCCATTTCGGATCTACGCCATGAATTACAGGCCATTGCAGGGAGAGTGCAAGATGTCAAGAATACCGCGGCACAACAACAGACAGTGGTAAAGAAGATCCATCACAAGGTAGACTCACATACCTTGCAACTTAGAGATCTTCAGTGTCATGTTGAAGATCTCGATAACAGGGGTCGCAGACACAATTTTCCGAGTGAGAGGCCTCCCTGAATCCGTGGAACAGGACCAGATTCTCCCGGCTGTTACAGATCTCTTTAACTGCCTCCTGGACCGGCCCTGACATACCTTGATTGCCATGGAACGAATCCACAGGGCACTCCGTCCCCGAGGCAGAGACACCGATCCCCCAAGGGACATTATCTGCCACATCAATGACTTTGCTACCAAAGAAGAAATCCTTAAGAAAGCCCGTGATAAGATGCATCTAGAATATGAGGGCCACTCTATCTTCATCTACCAAGATCTCTCAGCAATTACGCTGAGACACCGCAAAGATTTACGTCCTCTGCTGGAAGTCCTGCGGACCAGAGGGATCCGCTACAGATGGAAATTTCCCTTCGGCCTCCTAGCCTCTCACCAGGGCCGCTCTGCTTTGCTGAGAGTCCCGGAGGAATTAGATGCCTTCTGCCGTACCTTGGATATCCCGTACGTAGCGGTCCCAAACTGGTATGCAGAGTTCGAAACACCTTCCCGTGCCCACTGTTCACCAGAGGAAGAACCGATGGATGCTCACAATACAAGTTTCCAGAGACGACGATCACCGTCAACTGCCAGACCCAATTCCACCTCAAGGCTCCATCACCCCCCTCCGAGTCCTATGACAGAGACCACTGAACCTCACTGTTACGGGCCAAGATGTCTGCACAGGATGAATACTTCGACATCATTTGACTTCTCTACCCCGATCTCCCTCTCCAAACGTGAAAGCAGACCTCAGAGCCTTAATCCTTCACACCAATGGATGTTCCGGCGATGTGGTGCTCGCCACCCTTCTCATCCGAACTCACAGGAGCCTTGTCAAACTGATTTGGGCCGTCTATGCCTAGGAGGCATACAGGAGTGCTCTTTGACTATTTTACTCCATCCTTCCAAACCCACTGCTTTATGTGATCACACCTGACGTTATAAGTAGATGACCACATTCTTAATCTTGGTCTGTGTAAAACTTAGACGTATGAATGACCGTAGATACCATGGACACTATGAAGAGGATATCGCTATGCTGTGGATGACAATCAGCACACATGAGACATTCTACTCTTCTCCCAAACTACAGAGCCTGGCTACGGATACAGACAGGTTTTAAAAAAAAAACTATACCGACAGAACTTCCCCTTGCTGAACTACATTTTACGGGTAATATGTTATGTTCTTAAGATTAACAAACCTTCCATGCTGGAAAGGTCTTCATGTTATATGACACACGCTAACAACGGTTAAGGGGGCTTTTAGCTTTTAACACCTCATCACTAGTTTATCCCCCTCTAGCTAATGCTAACATACTATAGCCTAACATGTTCTAGATAATTTGAACACACATCACCCTCTGCTGATCCAAAGGTTGTACTATCACTACCTTTAGGCATAAGATCACATCGTTCTCCTCAGAATACCTCACAGAACCATACAATACAAACACAGGCCTCCTACGGTGGGATAAACCAGATCTCATCACCGTTGTTAACGAAATACAGTACATCATGAACCACATAAGCAAGCCAAACAGGCACACATACCCAAGCCCAGGGCACTGACATACTCCTACCGAGTTCATTCTCTGGTCTTGCTTAGACCCTCACATCTACACCCATCTCCTATCCACGTTATGTTCTATGTGATTTTTTTGCTCAGATTATGAGCAGTTATTGTCCTGTTGACGAATGTTGCAAATATATTACCGCAAGGTTTGCTCTTCATTGAGCACATTTTATTAATGGTCCTGCTAATAGATTACCATTGTTGTTAGCTCCAACAAGAGCTAGTTATTGTTCTCCTTCTTCGTTATTTTTCTGTTTGACATCCAGGTGGATTCATTATATACCCCCAATCCAGACAACTGCTCACCCCCAAAGGGTCTCACCCATAACGGCTATTGCTGACTACTCCCTATTAAGCCCTTTAGCCAGTACGTGACATTCATCTTATCATACACATTGCCTCACTCCCTCCACCACCCACTTATGCCTGCTACCTCTACATCCCCTATCTACTCCCATCACCATGAGCTACGGCTGTTGGTGGGATGGACCTCAATATTCAATCTTTCTATACTTGTCCAATTCTCTCAAGTGACAGACCAACTCCCACACAGTGGATACGAACAACTCAAAAAGATCTTATCCCCTCGAGTACGATAAACTCCACTGACCTCTACCGGCACGCCTGATATTGTGACCCCACTCACCGAGTCAGGTGATAGGGATTCCACTTATCGCCGGATCCTTTCCCTCTACCTACCACACATTACCCACTCCACCCCACTAACCTATTCAGACCCCCATATCCACCTAACCACACCCTCTGCCACAGCTCCTGAAATACTGATAGATACATTAATATACTTTCAAAATGACCACAGCCTCCCCCACTACAACTATCCCCTTGATAAAAATCATTTCGCTCAATGCTAGGGGCCTTAACACGCTACGAAAAGCGCTCCCAACTCCTCCTCACCATGCACCGAAACAAGGCTGACATTGTATTTATACAGGAAACGCATTTCTGCTCCAACGCCACGCCAAAACTACACAATTTCCGTTATCTAACGGTGTATCACGCAACCAACCCATTGAACAAATCGAAAGGAGTTTCGATACTTATTGCAAAAGGCTGCCCCTTTCAAATCACTGACTCGCTTATAGATGTGGAGGGCAGATACCTCTTTCTGAAAGGCTCGCTTTTAGGTTAAAAAATCACTTTGGCAAACATATATGCCCCAAATGTTCATCAAGTACCATTTTTCCGAACTATCACTGATACACCAACAACCTTGCAAGAAGGTTCCCCTCAGACTAGGGGGAGACTTTTACGCTCTGCTCAATCCTATCCAAGACACATCCACTGGCTCCTAATCACTCCCATATACAGCCCTCAAGAAAATCAAATCCCTACTCAAACAGTTACTACTCCATGACGCATGGCGCACCCTGAATCCCAACGGCAAAGATTATACCTTCTATTCAGCACCGCACGACTGTTATTCAAGGATAGACTATCTATTCTTGATGCAAAAAGATCTATCTCTGCTCCATCAAACTTCCATTGATCCCATGATCATCTCAGACCACCACCCCATCTCCCTGACACTAAAGTTCCCTGACACACCACCTCGTCCACAAACGTGGAGGTTAGACCCATCATTACTAATGGATCCCTCAATTGCTGCTGAGGTAGAATCCAGTCTCCAACACTTCTTCCTTGAAAATAAGGCTAATGATACATCCCCGCTCAATAATTGGGTAGCACATAAATGTGTGATTAGAGGCACTTTACTTGCGGTGGCTGCCAAAAGAAACCGAGAACGGTGGAAACAATATTCAGAACTTATCGAACGGATCCACAGACTTGAAGGCGCACACAAACACGCTCAAGCTTTAACCACTATGAATGATCTAAAACAAGCTAGAAAAGATCTGTTGGACCTATTAGATAAACAAATACAACGCAACTATATCCTTTCTATGAAAACATTCTACGAATACGGCAATAAAGCCAGTAAAATGCTAGCAAGAGCTTTACAAGTGAAAAAATCCAACACGACGATACATTCCATCACTGATCCGTCGGGACGCAAACTAAACATGACCCCAGACATTGCTAAACAATTTGTCAAGTATTATAGTAAATTATATAACCTCCCACCATCAGATCCATCCACAGATGGAAACACAAGAAAACAAATGATAATTGACTTTTTGAAACAATATGGCCCAACCCCAATATCGGAATCAATAGCTCAAGACCTAGACTCCCCTTTAAAAAGAGAAGAGGTTGACATAGCACTGAATCAAATGAAAACGGGTAAAAGCCCCGGACCCCATAGCTTGACCATCGGATACTATAAAACATACGCAGGAATACTCACCCCTTCTTTTATGGCAGCCTTTAACTCTTTTGCAATTCCCATGAATCCCCCACGAGATCTACTAACTGCCCAAATAGCAGTAATTCCGAAACCAGACAAAGATCCCTCCTTAGTTACCAATTATAGGCCCATCTCGCTACTCAACGTTGACCTTAAATGGTATGCAAAAACTTTAGCGAACCGACTCCTCCCATTAATACCCCAACTTATCGATCTTGATCAAGTTGGCTTTGTCCCGGGGAGAGAAGCGAGAGATAACGCTCTTAAGGCTATCAATGTGTACTACTGGCTCACGTCCAAACATACTAAGGGATTTATGCTTTCCCTCGACGCGAAGAAGGCGCTCGACAGGGTGGCATGGGACTACATGTTAGAAACCCTAAGGGTTATAGGCCTCCCCCCGACAATGTTAAACTTCATATTAGCACTGTACTCTAGTCCCACTGCCAAAGTCCGAGGAAACGGCCACCTGCCAGATGCCTTCTCCGTGTCGAATGGAACTCGCCAGGGCTGCCCGCTCTCCCCCTTAATTTTTATCCTCTCCCTTGAACCATTCCTACGACGCATCAGAGCCAATCAAGATATTAAGGGTATAGAGATAAAACACTGCACAAATAAATTAGCAGCTTTTGCGGACGACATTCTCCTCTTTCTCACAGATCCGCTTACGACAATCCCGAACCTACTTAAAGATTTTCAAACCTTTAAAACCCTAAAATCTAACCTTCAAATAAATTTTTCAAAATCGACAGCCCTTAACATTTCGCCTGAAACTTGCCAACAATGCCAAATTAATTTCCTGTTCCCATGGAACAGTTGTGCAATTCCATATTTAGGCATTCAATTACCAACCTCCCTAACTGACTTATATTCCTTAAACCATGAACCACTATTACAAAAAGTACTCATAGACTTAAAGAAATGGTCCACTGGGCTATTTTCTTGGTTCGGCAGAGCCGCGATCGTTAAAATGAACATCCTACCTAGAATCTTATATATCCTACAAACTATCCCAATTAAACTCCCGCAGGCATTCTTTTCTACCTATTAAAAAGCATGCACAGACTTTGTCTGGGGCAAAACACGGCCGAGATTAAGCTTCATGAGACTGACCACTCCTAAACTCCTGGGAGGCATAGGACTTCCCGACATACGTAAATACCAACAAGCATGCCACCTTGCTAGGATTGTAGATTGGAACGTACACTCTAAACATAAAGACTGGGTCCAATTAGAACAATCATTGTCAAAACTTCCATTGATTCATCTCCCTTGGGTCGATCCCCTCCACATCCCCCCCGAATATAAACATCACCCACTTATTAACCCAACACTAACGTCATTCCGTACAACCTGTAACAAACACAAAATCTCTTCACTTCACGGGCCAATGACGCCACTCCGCCTAAACCCAGACTTTACACCGGGAATGCACATCTCCTTTTTAGCTGACCACTGGCCCCATTCAACCGTCCGAGCAGAACACTTCTTTGAGAGAGGTCACCTATTATCCCAATCCGCATTGGCATCAAAAATGAAAATAGACTTATTCCCCTTTTGGACCTACGTCCAATTGCAACATTTTTTCAACAAACCTAAACCCAGACCTGATTGGTCTAGACACACTACCACATTTGAAAATCTATGTTTAAATGAAGAACCCCAAAGCCACCTGATATCACAAACTTACACTCTCTTATTTACCGTCCATACGCCCGCAAGACACTGGACCAACCGAAAATGGGAACAAGATCTCTCCATAAACCTCACTGACTTAGAGTGGGAAAACATTTACACTTTGATCCTCAAAGGTTCGATGAATGTGCAAATACAAGAAAACGCTTTTAAAATACTTTCTAGATGGTACAGGACTCCGCTTATACTGCACCATATCAATCCAGCAAACTCCCAGACCTGTTGGAGATGCAAAACAGAGACAGGCTCGCTCTTACATATCTGGTGGACCTGTACCAAACTCCAACCTTTCTGGAAAGAAGTCCACAAACTGATCAACCAAATAACCACATACTCCCTAGATTTCCTTGTCAAAAGAAGTTTATTGAGTATACAATGTTATAAAGATACATAAAGTAAGTTTACAAGGATCTATAAAGTAAGCTCATTGTTTTACAGTAGGGTTTATATAGGTAAATATCATGAAATTTCAAATATTAAACATTGGGTTCACGTAAACCTAAATTAAAGATATATATCATTTCCTTAGTTACTTTTGTAGGTATTTAAATGATTTATACCTACTATACATATTGTTTACAAGTAGAGTGTATATAGGTCAAATAAATTCTGATAATGAGCTTTAATCGTAAGGTGGAGAAAAGGAAAGAGAAAGAAGAAAAAGGGTTGAAAGGTAGAGGTATGGTCCACAAGGTTGTCCCGCTCGTCAGTTTATTATTCTTTTTAGTTCTCTTTGAAGCCTTAGAATGGGTGTCTCTGTAAGTCATTTAATCTGTTACCATGGCAACAGGACAGAGTCATTGAAGTTTGACAGGAACTGTTGTTTTATCCAAGGATGCCAAAGTTTTTCAAATTTTGGAATTTGATTTTGATCGATGGCTACCATCTTAGCATGGGACATTGTATTATTCATTCTGTGAATTGTTTCTGCTAGTACCAATGTAGGAGATTTCCATGCCTTGGCCACTGTTTGTTTTGCAGCCGTTATTAGTTGGATCATAAGTTTGAATTGAGAGAGTGTTAACCATTCCGGTTTTAGATTAAGTAAAGTTAAATATGGATCTGGTTGTATTATTTTTTTAAATATTTTAGATGCAATCACGAAGACTTCCTTCCAGAAGGTTTGGATTACTGGGCACGTCCACCATATGTGTAAATATGTGCCTATTTCTGGGCATCCTCGAAAACAAAGAGCTGAGGTATTAGGTGAATATTTTGCCACTCTAGCGGGTACAAGGTACCAGCGAGTTAGGACTTTATAATTTGTCTCCAGTGCTAAGATGTTGGGTGAAGATGACTTAGATGTGAGCCATATGTTAGACCAGTCCATGTCTTCTAAAGTTCGTCCCAGGTCCTCCTCCCACCTCTGAACGTAAGAGGGTCTATTAAGATTTGCTACTCCATATAATTGATTATAAAGTGATGAAATTGTACCTTTAGCAAATGGATCTTCTGTACAGATTGATTCAAAAATGGATAATTGGGATAATGGTGTATCCCCCTTTAGGAATGGTGTATAGAAATTTTTGATTTGGAGATATCTAAATATCTCAGAGTTTGGTAGATCATATTTTTCTCTAAGCGATGGGAATGAAAGGAATGATTTAGATGCTATGAAGTCATTTAGTGTCTGAATGCCTGATGTTGTCCAAGCTTTAAAAGAATTTGGGTAGATCCATGCCGGATAAAAGGCCGGATTTCTGATAAAAGAAAGGAGAGGATTGTGTGGAGATTGTAACTGATATTTGGTTTTTAGTTTATCCCAGAGAGATAAGAAGTGTTTAGTTATGGGATTATGAATTTTAAAGCGGTCTTTAGGATCAAGCCATAATAAATTTGATATTAATAGAGGGTCATTTTCTGAAGCCTCTATAAATACCCATAATGGGATTTCCTGTTTTTCATGGTATTTGGACAGACTGGCCAAATGTTCTGCTCTGTAGTAGTTAGTAAAATTAGGGTATCCCAGGCCTCCTTTATTTTTGGGAAGATGTAGTTCAATGGCCATCTGATGTAGTGGGTGTTTGAGCATTATGTCCGGTAAGTACCACGTTGGGTCATGCGCTTTTGGTATGGCTGAGGCTATAGTAGTGTATACTGCATTATGGTCAGACAGACCACGGAATCGGAATTATATCTGATGCAATAATTTCTGGTATCATTCCTATTGTTAGAAAAATATGATCTATTCTGGTGAAGGTTTGATGAGGGTGCGAGAAATAAGTGAATTTCTTTTTCATTGGGTTACTTTCTCTCCATGAATCTACCAGATTGTATTTGGAAAGAAGTTGAGAAAGAGGTAATCTAGAGGTTATTTTGGATGGTGTAAAAGGTTATTTATCTAGAAATGGGAGGAGGACCTGGTTCGAATCCTCACACATTATCACTGTTCCTATTTTGTGTGTATTAATCACTTGTAATATATGTGAGAGGAATGGTGTAGGTTGTTTGTTAGGAGCGTAGTAGGAAATCACCGTGATTGCTGTATCCATTATATAACCCATGAGTATCAGGTATCTACCTTCTGGGTCTTTAATTTCTGATGATAAGGTGAATGGTGTGGATCGGTGAAATGCAATTAGAGTTCCCCTTTGCTTGGTACAGGCAGAAGCCGTGTAAATTTGTTGATAAAAAGGAGAAATATATTTTGGAGTAGAATCTTTGGTGAAGTGTGTTTCTTGGAGGCATACTATGTGAGCCTTCTTGTTATGGAAAGTACGGAAGGCTTTGGTCCTTTTTTGAGGGACATTTATTCCCTGAACATTCAGGGAAAGTATATTCAGTGGTGCCATGGCAATAGATCAAATAGTTTTGACTTACTTTTTGTTATGCAGAGCTGACTGCGCAGATCAACCTGTGTGGACTGAAGAGATGAATAGATAGAAAAGAAACCAGTGAATTCTGGAGTAAAGAGTAAACAAAAAACATATGAGATTAGATGATACATTGTATAAATTATTTTTTGCAAGTAATCACAATTTACCCGTGAAAGAGAATAAATATCTCTCTCAGGGGAATAAGTGCCTTCGTCACACTCCCACATAATATGGTTGGGAGAATGAGGAGGGCTAATGGGGGTACACGGATCTTCCGCTTACAGGAGAGAAGTGCTATGTCAAAAGACATCAAAATGATGTTTCATTAATTGGAGTGCAGAATATAGTTTTTGTTGAAATTATTTATTCCAGGGTGGTTGTATATGGTTAGTCTTGCCCTAGGCTAAATAATTCAGTTAGAAAGGTACTGTTAATAACTTTGGTATTGATGAAGATAGTTTGAATTATTTTCGGATTTTAACCCTTTTAGAGTAAACAATTAATATTTTATTCATATGTAACTGTTTAGATATGTTAACTCATAAAATTGAGGTTGTATTGCTTCAGATTAGAATAAACAAAAACATAATTCTAGGAACTAGTTAGGTAATAATATATTTGTTTAAGAAAAGAAAGAAAAAGCTTCCATTACTTCTGGATTATTGAACATATTTGTCCTAAAAAGTAATAAATCTATTGTTATTACCTGATAATATATAACTGAACATGAATTTCCTTATTTCACTTATATATTCTAAGGCTATATGAATCAGAAGTAATAAGAAATATAACTGGAATGTAACATGATCCCACACAGTGTGTGACTATCAAAATGCAGTTACATTCAGTTATAAATATAGGTTTTTTATAGAGAACCATCTCTTAGTATAATAAATGAAGAGATATCAGGAATTAGGATGTCAGTCCATTGAATCTTCTTGGTTCATGGATGATGTGGCATAACGGCCTCTTTTGTGAGAATGATGATTCCCATTTTGTTCTGAAATTTTCTGGGTGCTGCCTGAAGGTGAAGATGATGCCATTCTTCTGCGTGTGGGAGTGTTGCTGCTTGTGGGTTCTGTCAGATTTAATTTTAAAAGGGTTTGTTGTAGTTCATCTGCTGATCTGCTTCTGTAAATTGTACCTTGGTAGTTAAATCTGACTGAAAAGGGGAAGCCCCATTGATACATAATATTGTGGCGTTGCAGTTCCATTAGTTGGGGTTTCATGGATCGTCTTTTAGTAATAGTAAGTTGGGATAGGTCAGCAAAAATTTGATAATTGTGTCCTTGAAAATTAAGTTCCTTTTTTTCTCTTGCAGCAATTAGTATTTGTTCTTTCGTTCTGTGATAATGAAATTTTGTGATTATATCACGTGGGGGTCCATCTTTCTTTTTGGCTGTGAGGGCTCTGTGTACTCTGTCCAGTTCTAAACGTTCAACAGGGATATCTGGCTTTAGTTCTTGTAATAGAGCAGTAATAGTAGATTGCAGGTCTGTCACAGTTTCAGGTATTCCCCTTATGCGCAAGTTTGAACGTCTGGCTCTATTTTCGTAATCTTCGAGCTTAGTTTGAAGTATTAAATTCTCTTTTTTTAATTGTTCCAATTCTGTTATATTTTCTTGGGTTGTAATTTCAATTTCATCCATTTTTCTTTCTAAGGCTGCGGTGCGGTTTCCCAGCTCTCTTATTTCTTTGGTTAGGCTTTTTGTTATTTGGTCTGAGGTTTGTTTTAAAGCCTTATGAAGCATCTTTTCAAATTGTAATAATATTACTGGGGATACTGAGGAGGCTTGTGGAGAAGTTTGTGAGAGGATTTGTTCTGTATCTGACTCAAATGGAGAGTCTTGCTGTGACATTTTCTGTCTGTGAGAGCGCCCTGATGCTGTATCTTGTGAGGTGACTGGAGCTGCTTCAGCTGCAGTGAGTGCCTGTGAGCTCTTTGTGAGGTGATTTTTATTTCTGCCACGGCTTCCTCCCAGCACCATATTTCCTGCCCAGACTTTCACAGTTTGTTCCCTGGGGCAAAAATGGTTCAAATGGATACCTTTTGAGCCTGCAGGCTCCGCTTTGTCCTTCTCTTCTCTCCTCAGCGGTGTGGAGCTCTAACAATGCATGTCTGCTCTGCTAGGCTCCGCCTCCTGCCCCGCCACTCCCTAGATTTCAATCCTGCAGTATTCTTACTTCATCACTCAACAACACCACTGCATGCCTACTTTCACTCTCTAGCCATGCATTTGGTGAATGCAGCTAAGATGTGTGTCCCTCTCAAATGGCGCTCCACCGAACCGCAACCAACCATAGCGGATTGGTTTACCCGTATACAAAAAACAATGGTCATTGAAGACCTCATACATCAAGCCAAGGATACACCCGCTAAGTTCACCAAAACATGGGCATGTTGGTTGCACTTTGTCACCACTGATGACTATAAAAAATACCTGAACTGAATGAAATACATGAGCTGTGGCAGGAACAAAGAGACTTCGTATCTCCCCCACCCGTAACACTCTGATTCCTCCCCCCTCCTCTTCTTCACAGATACATACCAGATTTCCCCGCTTACACGCTGATACATACAGCGAACCTCCCCTCCAATGACCTGGCATACAGCCTCTCCCCCTCACCTACCCCTCCTGCTTACCCCCGATAACCCCCTTTACACTTATCCGCTCAAACCTGACACCATTAGGACCAAACTTATAACCAGACCTAAAAGTTGATAACACAAGATCCGCTGGTTATCCTTCTCAGTTACCCTACCATACCTACTATTTACAGGACAATATAGGATTACTACCACAAAATGGAATAGTGGATATTGACTCCATGTTATAATGTGTAACAGAATATGAAACCTTTCTATGTAACACTCCACCACCTTTTATGCATAACAACTTTCTCTCATTTTACATTCATGGCGGCTGTGCCCACACACATGTATTTCAATGTGATCATTTCAACTTCTTTTTATTTCTGTTACCTTTGTTCGAAAACTCAATAAAAACTTTATTAAAAAAAAAAAAAAATCCCCCATTATGATAACACTTCCCATCCTTGCTGCTAATCCAAATTGTGATAGGAGATCTATCTCCACGTCCTCCCTCAGGTTAGGGGGCCTTTAGCATACTCCCAGTATTATTTTCCCCTTAGCTTCATCCCTTTGGTGCTCTACTCATAAGGATTCCACCTCCTCCCTAGCTCCCTGAGTGATGTCATCTCTCACATTCACTTGTACATTATTCTTGATATATAGGCATACCCCTCCCCCTTTTTTACCCTCTCTATTCTTGCGGTAAAGGGTATACCCTTGAATGTTTGCCAGCCAATCATGAGAGCTGTTGAACCAGGTCTCTGAAATTCCCACAAAATCCAAATCCTCCTCGTACAACAGTATCTCTAGTTCACCCATCTTGTCCACCATGCTCCTGACATTGGTGAACATGCCACATAGTTTAGACCGGTCGCATATTGTCCTCATATTGGGTGTTTCGAGATTGCAACTAGGACTTGCTACTATACTTTCCTTGTGTTTTTGTGCTTTGGTCAACCTACCATTAATGCCCCCACTACTACCCACTGGAATATCTTCCGTGCTGACTATCTCTACCTCTGGACCCCCCCCCCCCATCACCTAGTTTAAAAACCCCTCTAACTTTTTGGCCATCTTCATTCCCAGCAGATCTGCACCCTCCTCATTTTGGTGCAGTCCACCCCTTCTATAGTACCGGTTATCGACAGAAAAGTCGGCCCAATCCTCCAGGAACCCAAACCCCTCCTAATATTGGACATGAGGATGCCATCTCAACCTCTAAATGGGCTGTGAATAAGTATAGTAATCTAATTTCCATGCAAAAAAGATTCATCTCAAGATGCCTAGCATTCAGTTTAGAGCACAACTACTTCTGGTTTAACTCAGAATTCTATGGACAACTCAGTGGTATCGACATGGGGGCTAAATACGTTCCAAGTGTAGCTAACTTATTTATGTCCCAGTGGGAGGAGGAAGCAATATATAAGACCACCCCACCACAACTAGTAATGTACAAATGATTCATTGATGACTGTATCATGTTATGGAAGGGAGAAGAACTGCCTCTTTTACAATTTTTGGAAAAACTTAATATGAATGGCAAAAATATTAAGTTAACTTACCAAGTGAGTGATAAAACTATTCAGTTTTTAGATCTGGACATAGAAGTGACAACTAATGGGATTGTAACAAAAACATACTTCAAACCAGTTGAAAGAAATAGTTTCATCCCCACAGATAGTTGTCATTTTGATCCATGGCTGCTTAATATTCTCAAAGGACAATTTATGCGTCTCAGGAGGAATTGTACAGAAACGCATACATTTCTGGAACAGGCCAATGAAGTTGGAGAAAAATTTGTCAAAAAAGGATATAATAGGGAGTTCATTGAGGAAAAAATCAAAGAAGTATCTAATATCACCAGGGAAGTACTAATTGAAGATAAGCCTAAAAGAACTAATGAATGTAAGGACGTTCCAATCATTATGGATTTTAATATACAACATCGACAAGTTGAACACATTTTTAAAAAACATTGGTCACTCCTTCTTGCCGATCAACAACTGCAAAAGATTTTACCAGAAAAACCACGATTCATCTATAGAAAGGCACCTACATTAAGAGACAAAATTGCAAAAAATGTTATAGATCCACCTAAACCACATGAATTAACCTTTTTTCAAAGGAGTGGTTTCTATCCGTGTAAACGATGCTACACGTGTGTAAATACTAAAATGAATGCGCACAAATGCACCAATTTTAAATCGACTAGCAATGACACTGAATACCAGATTGAAGATTTTATGACATGTAGGACAGAGGGGGTAGTTTATGTTTTACAATGTCCGTGTTCACTTCAATATGTGGGTAGAACTAAAAGACCGATGTGGAAACGCATCAGGGAACACATACAAAACATTATCAAAGGATACCCGAAGCATAGTGTGTCACAACATTTTTTATCACACCATGACAAAAATCCAGTATTATTAAAGTTCTGGGCAATAGAAAAATTCAGACCACATTGGAGAGGTAGCAATAAAATTAGGCAATTAAGCCAACAAGAATCTAAATTGATATATAGTATGGGGGTACTTGCCCCCAAAGGGTTAAACATCGAATTTGATCTTAATTGTTTTATTGCTGACTCTTGAATTTTATTATAATAATTTCATTTTTTTTCCTTGGGATTGGTTTTTAATAAGTTTTAAACATTTTTTTCTGTAAAAATTTTTTTTTAATATTTTTTCGTATTTTTTCAGTATTTTTTAATCATACGTAATTATTACTCATACATTTTATTGATTCTACTGTTTTTTAAAGCTTCATAATGATTTGATGATAATATGCATGTATTTGTGTGAGCATGTGTATTTTCATATGTATAGACTGTTTTATATAATCATGGAGATTAGTCCATACACACAATAATTACTATGAAGAAGAAGGGGTTAAAGATTACATAGGTGGATTAACTGAAGCAAACCCCTTGAATGCATTTAATAATAATGTGAGAGGATTCATTTTAAAATAGGTTTTATTTTTAGGTTTTATTGTTAAAGTAAAAATAGAAATTAAGTTTTTATCCAAAGGAATGTTATAAGTAATAAATAAGCATGAATCAACATGTAATGGAATAAAGCAATATGGTTTTCCCATGATCGCAGTATGGTATGATGAGAAAAACACTCCGGGGGTTGCTATAGCAACCGGCACACAACCCATAAATAACGATCAGAGCGGGGTCACTGACACCTTTGAAAAAGTCACGTGTCTAGTGACGATACGCGTGAGGGAGAAGGAGCCTGTCAGCTCTTGTCAGTGTGCAGCCTGCAGTGATCCTGAATAGCAGCAGAACGGAGGAACACGGAGGCAAGTGATTTCTACTGACCATATATCAGTAAATGCGATCTATATCTTTTACATCATGTGAGTGGATCTATTGGGCTCTTTGTTAACTTTATTTATTAGAAGTTATGTGCACAATGGTCTTGTCCCACTTTTGTATTTCATATGGGGGAAAGCATATGAATGGGAGAAATGGAGATTAGATGATCCAAGCCGGTGGATGTAAGCCTATCCTCTGCTGATTAACCCAGACTCAGTAAGCCTTGTTTAAACACAGATAAGAGCATATGAACGGGAGAAGTGGAGATTAGATGATCCAAGCCAATGGATGTAAGCCTATCCTCTGCTGATTAACCCAGACTCAGTAAGCCTTGTTTAAACACAGATAAGAGGTATCATCATCATTTTTCTTCTAAACTGCAAAGGAATCACCTTTTCAAGTAAGGTGTATGGGAATTCACACAATTGTAATCCTTTATAATTGTCACCAACCACATACCTATTTAATATATCTGTTTTAATATATTTCTCACTTTATTTTTTCCACCACCTTTTTCCACATATTTTTGTTTGTTTATTATTTCACAAGAACAAATGGTGAACTAACTTTTGGATTTGTATTCTGGGAGGTCTCCAATTAGATTTTCAAAGCAGACTTTTCTACACATTGTATTTATATTTATTTATATTATGCTAATCATTGTTCAAGTTTTTGTATAGTTTGTAACAAAGTATCCACAAGTAGAATGTGACCTGTCAGCACATAGAATAGTAGGATATCCTATTTATATTACGAGCACATCACTTTATCTATCAAACCCCTCCTTACTACACCTGCTCTTCAGCCGCTTGTTTACTTCCCTAATCTCCCTCTGCCTTTCTGGTGTGGCTCAATGTACCGGTAGTATTCCTGAGAATACTACCTTGGAGGTCCTTTTCCTCAATTTTGTCCCTAAAATCGTTCTTTAGGACACTCCATCTGCCTCTGACTTTGTCATTGGTGCCAACGTGCACCATGACAGCTGGGTCTTCCCCAGCCCCTCCCAGTAATCTGTCCACAAGAACCATGATGTGCCGAACCCGAGCGCCCGGTAGACAAAATACTGTTCGCACTTCAGGTCTTTGTTACAGATTGCCCTCTCTGTCCTTCTAAGAATTGAGTCCCCTACCACCAGAATCTGTCTTTCCTTTCACTTCGCTGCCCCCCCACTCTCACTGGAGGAGTTCTTCCCCCGGCAGCTAGGAGAGTCCCTCAACTCCAGCAGTGCTGGTCCCTGACTGGTTTCACCAATGTCACTCAATGGAGCGTACTTATTGGGATGCTCCAGTCCTGGATCGACCTCCCTGGCACTTCCCCCTCTACCCTTCCTGACTGTCACCCATCTACTGTTTGCTAGTGCCTGCACCTCTTTGTCTCCACGTGCCTCTGTGCTGGCCCCTGCCGGCACCTGCCGTGTATGTTCCTGGCTCTCCTTTAGTATGGAGGGACTTCTCAGTGCTGACAGTTGCTTCCCCAGGTTCATAACCTGGGCTTCCAGGGAAACAATGTGTTTACATTTTGCACAGCAGTATTTGCCCTCGATCGGATAATCAAGGAGCGCATACATGCAGCAAGATGTACAAAGAGTCGCCTCTCCACACCCGCCGGGCATTGTACCTATTAAATCCGCATACTCAGGAGGAGTAACAGAATGTGTTTTGGGGTGTAATTATATGTACGCAGCTACTTCAGCAATCTGTGACGCTAGATGCAAGATCTAGATCTGAGACATCAAACTTATTAGGTGAAAAATGTGCATAAAGAAATCACACCAAATATAAAAATAAATATGTGTCCATAAAAGCCCATTCACAAGGGCTAAAAAAAGAAAAATATATGTGAAACAGGAAAGTCCAAAGGAAAGGAATCATCCTTCCCAGAATCACATTCCATAGTGCTTCCACCACCAGGTGACACCAAGTATTAAAGCCTCTTACCAGCTCCTGTGGACATCATATAGTATAGTCAAATGCGTGTGTTACATCTCCTTATGAAGGGAAACTCCAAGGCGCCAAACGTGATTTAGTCAGGGTTGGTTCATCAGCAGGATGAAGAATAAAAAGCATATATGCCCATAGTTGTAACCCATAAAAAATAAGTGAAACTTGCAAAGGGAATTGCACTAAGCAAATCCTTGGGCAATAGGTTTAAAAACGTGCATATAGCAACAAAAACAAAACAAATACAATTGCTCTCTCAAAAAGCAGCAGGATATGTGGCTGCAGCAGACTCTCCCGCCTGTCAGAAAGCATGCGTAATGATGAAGCATCATAGTCACACCCAACCAGTTTCATCAAAGAGATGAAGTCATCAGGGGACTGGCTTGTGATGATGATGTCATCTCTTTGACAAAATTAGTTGGGTATGGCTACGATGCTTCATCATCATGCATGCTTGCTGATCGGTGGGAGAGTCTGGTGCAGAAAAAAAAGGGACAACCTCACTAGACACCCTCCTGTGTATGTTTTTAAAAGTCAGCCTCTGTTGAAAAACAGCGTAGAAAAGGGTTATACCTTTCTAAATAGGAGTAACTATTACACTTAGTAAAAAAAAAAAAGACCATACATTTTGAGGTAAGATACATTTCGGTTTAAGGTTTTGGGTAAAACAATGTGATATTTGGAGGTATTTATACAGCTCCAAAAAAGGCAAGCAAAATTTAGTTCAGAGGTGCAAGAAAGGTTTGTTAGATCCCCTGATATATAACACATCAATATTCCTTAGTCCACCATCTAACCATTGTTGTAGGGATAGGTCTGGGATTAAATAGTTCACCAAAAGAGGTATGTGAGGGGAGATTTTAGGCTTATATGCTAGGTCACTAATTTAGAGTTTTTCTTCATGCTTTCACTGGAGCAAGCATAGGCGGGGAAAGGACAGAAGGTAGAGGGGTGTCTACAGTTATACTAAGTAGTCAAGCTTATAAATATGAGATGGGAATCAATGTGGATTCAGTAGCCCTCCAGAGAGTGTTAGGTAGGGAAGGGTAAGAACCAGTCTTTCAAATGTGCTAAAAAAAGTGGCATAGTAGTAGTCTTGAAAGTCAATATAGCCTCAGCCCACTGGCAACCTATGTTGTGTGAGTCTAATATGTGCACAGCAATTCTTTTTCAATTATCATATGAATTGGCTTTAGAATTCTACATACATACAGTAATTGTGGAAAATACAATTTTTACATGACCAGAAGAATTCATGCTTGGATAATTGAAGCAATTATTGTTGTGTTTTCTAGTGAAAGGAGTGATAAATAACAATGAATATATTTTTCACAAATTTGGTTAATTTAATGCCCAGGTAGGAAATGCTAGAATCTGCCCATACAAAGGGAAACATGTTGTAAGAGATTCCTGGTTGTGCCATTAATTTCTAAGTCCAATATGAATGATTTGGTATCATTGATTTTATAGTAAGATATTTGGCTGAACCACCTTAGAGCAGCCTGTACCTCAGCCAAGGAAGTAGATGGGTTTGTAAGCATTATTATCATGTCATCGGCAAAAAGGTTAATTCTATGCTCTTTAGTGACAATTTTGAAAACCAAGATAAAGGTGTTGATTTTAATGTGCTTCGTAAAAGGCTCCATTGGTAGAAAAATTGGGAGCTGAACAGGAAAAATCAAAAGTGCCCATTTTGAAGGCTTATATGCAAGTAATTGGGCATACAAGGGGTATGGGGGTCTGGGTACTGCCCTGGGGGATATATATCAATGCAAAAACTTTTTCTTAAAAACAATAGTTTTTTTCAGGAGCAGTGATTTTAATGATGCTTAAAGTTCAACAATAAAAATGAAAAATGTATTTATCACTTTATCCCCGGAAGATTTGGCTGCTGAATGACCGGGCCATTTTTTTGCGATTTGGTACTGTGTCGCTTTAACTGACAATTGCGCGGTTGTACAACGTTGCACCCAAACAAAATTGACGTCCTTTTTTTACCACAAATAGAGCTTTCTTTTGGTGGTATTTGATCGCCTCGTGGTTTTTATTTTTGCACTATAAACAAAAAAAGAGTGACAATTTTGAAAAAAACACTAGGGCGTGATCAAGGGGTTAACTGTGTTCCCTGTTTGTGTTTCTAACTGTAGGGGGAGGGGACTGACCCAGAGGAAGTGATGGATCGTGGTTACTAGCTAATAGGAACGCACAATCTATCAGGCTTAACAGAACAGGGATTTGTGCGTTTACACACTTCCCTGTTCTGCCTCTCGTGCACGTGATCGCTCAGGGCCGGCGGTCATCACGACTGTCGGCCACGAGCATCGGCACCCCCCCGCTGCATACATGCCTGCTATCCCAATCCCATAAGCCGATGTATAGCTACAACGGTTTGCGTGATCGTGCTGACCTGTCGCAGTGAAATGACAGTGGCTGGTCGGCAAGGGGTTAAATATAGGGCCTGGATGGGGCCCTTAGTCTGCCTGTAAAGTGGCAAAATTTGTAGCATATATATATAACATGCTGCAGCAAAAATGACTAAAGAAAAAAATGAGTCAAATCTCATTTAAATTGACTCTTGGTTGCAATTGCAGGCACCCATTTAAAGAAATTAAAGAAAATAATGAAAGAAAAAACACAGCGTGGGGTCCCCCCCCAAAATCCATACCAGATCCTTATCCAGGCAAGAAAGGGGGATGAACAATTGCCCCCCACCCCTCCTGAAGCATACCAGGCCACATGCCCTCAACATGGGGGGTTGCTTTGGGGCAGGGGGGCCCTGGGCTGTGATTGTTGGGGTCTGCGGGTGGGGGGGCTTACCAGAATCTGTAAGTCCCCTTTAATGAGGGGGCCCCCAGAACCCGTCCCCTCCATGTGAATTTTTTTTGACAAATCCTTTATTATTAAAAATAAAAAAGTGTTCCACAATGTAAATACATCATCAATCACGCTGCCCACCCCACCATTGACCAGAAAAAAACAAAAAATGCTCCGCCCTCTAGGATGGCTGCCCGCCAAGCATGCACCGGTGTCAACCGGTGACATTGCCAGGTGGCCCGCTCTTACCTATTCAAGAATTGTCAAAGCGTGGATGGAGGCATTCGGCGGGCGGCCGTCCTAGAAGGAAGAACGTTTTTTGTTTGTTTTTTCGGCATGATTGATGATGGATTTACATGGAGGGGCTCTTTTAATAAAGGATTTGTCAAGAACTGTCTGTGGTTTTATTTTTTGTGCACTTTTTTGTGAATGAGTAAGGGTACTATGTACCCCTACTCATTCACATAAGGGGAGACTGGGATCTGGGGGGGTCCCTTGTTAAAGGGGCTTCCAGATTCCAATAAGCCCCCCACCCGCAGACCCTGGCAACCACCCAGGGATGGGATGCCACTGACCCCCCCCCACCAGCAATGCCACTGATCCCCCCAGCACTGCCACTAATCCCCCCCAGCACTGCCACTGATCCCACCCCCCAGTACTGCCACTGATCCCATCCCCAGCACTGCCACTGATCCCACCCCACAGCACTGCCACTGATCCCCCTATTACTGCTACTGATCCCATCCCTCCCCAGCACTGCCACTCACCCCCTTCCTCCCAGCACTGCCACTGACCCCATCCCCCCAACAGCACTGCCACTGATCCCATCCCTCCCCAGCACTGCCACTGACCCCACCCCGCCAACAGCACTGCCTCTGATTCCATCCCCCCAGCACTGCCACTGACTACCCCCTCCAGCACTGCCACTGATCCCATCCCTCCCCAGCAATGCCACTGACCCCCTCCCAGCACTGCCACTGATCTCATTCTTCCCAGCACCCCCCACCAGAACTGCAACTGATCCCATCCCATCACTAGCACTGCCACTGATCTCCCGAGCACTGCCACTGATCCCACCCCCCCAGCACTGTCACTGATAGCACCCCCCACCACCAATGCTACTAATACCACTGTCAAATACTACCCTAGCCTGTCTGTATACTACTCTAAACTGTCTGTATACTACGCTAGCCTGTCTATATACTACCCTACCCTGCCTATATACTACCCTAGCCCGCCCCTTGGAATTTCACATAATGGTATGTCATATCATTTTGCATATAGAAAAGGTTCTGTAGCATGTAAATCTGACTTATAATGGACGTGGGGGCCTTTTGGTGGGCATTATTTTTTTTATTTTCTTTGGAGGGCAGCATTTCAACCTTAGACCCAGGCAGCACAATGTCTTTGGCCAGCCCTGGATGTTACATTAGTGAAAGAAGCCTTTAAGGTCGTAAGTTGTTCCTGGGATAAAGAGAGGAATTTAATGTGGCTTAATGCCCTCGAAATAGGGAAAGACTGTCTTAGTATCTTCCTTGATATTAAAGAAGGAGATATAATAAGAAGTAAAAGCATCAGCTATAGCCTGGAGGTTATACCCTTTCTTCTTGGAATGAGTTTGAAGCAAATATGAAGCTATTTTTGTTTTGCTATGGTGACTAATGATGAGCCGAACAGCCCCCAATTTGGTTCGCACCAAGACATGCGAAGAGGCAACAAAAGTCAGATGAACATGTGAACACCATTAAAGTCTATGGGACACGAACATGAAAAATCAAAAGTGCTCATTTTAAAGGCTTATATGCACGTTATTGTCATAAAAATTGTTTGGAGACCTGGGTCCTGCTCCAGGGGACATGTATCAATGCAAAGAAAAGTTTTAAAAACTGCATTTTTTTGGGGGGCAGTGACTTTAATAATGCTTAAAGTGAAACAATAAAAAATAAATATTCCTTTAAATATCGTACCTGGGGGGTGCCTATAGTATGCCTGTAAAGTGACACATTTTTCCCATTTTTATAACAGTACCATAGCAAAATGACATTTCTAAAGGAAAAAGTCTTTTAAAACTGATAGTGGCTGTAATGAATTGTCAGGTCTGGATATGGATAAAACTCATTGAAAAAAGGGCATGGGTTCCCCCCCAGTCCATTATCAGGCCCTTTGGGTCTGGTATGAATATTAAGGGGAACCCCGAACCAAAAATTAAAAAAAAAATTGTGTGGGGGTCCATTCAGGTCTGGTATGGAAATTAAGGGAAAACTGACGCCAAATTAAAAAAAAATGATGTAGGGCGCCCCCCTCCTGAACTGTAACAGGCCACATGCCCTCAACATGGGGAGGGTGCTTTGGAGTAGCCCCCCAAAGTACCTTGTCCCTACATTGAAGGGGACAAGGGCCTCATCCCCACAACCCTTTCCTGGTGGTTGTGGGGGTATGCAGGCAGGGGCTTCTCAGATCCCAGCCTCCCACCATGTGAATAGGTAACGGGTACATTATACCCCTACCATTTCACAAAAAAGTGTCAAAAATAGTAGAAAAGACAGGAGACACTTTGAGACAGGTCCTTTGCCAAAAGATAAAAAAAATAAAAATGTCCCGCAAAGTAGATCCATCTCACGCCGCCAACGAGCCAAAAAAAGAAGGAAAATCTGCAAGAGCTCTACCTTCACGGAAGGCTCGTGCAAGAAAGCAAAACAAGAGTCCGGACGGCCGCACTCCAAAAAATAATAATACCTTTAATTGTGTAAATCCATACAGCAGGGAAAAAAAACTACTAACGCATTTCACACCATCAAGGCAGGGGCTAGAGTCCTGCTGAGTGGCGCTTCTTCTTGGTAAAAGCTGTTATATAGATGAGGGCAGGGGCACTCTGTTACAAAAAAAGGGTGACCCCACCTTCCTCTGACATCACGTGGCATCAGATGGGGGTGGGGTCACCATTTATGTCAACAAGTGGCCCCACCCTCAGCTATATAACAGCTGTCATAAAGAAGAAGCGTCATTCGGTTAGAGCCTCCCATTGAGGCGGAGCTGTTGCGGCTTTTTTTCTTTCTCTTTTTGGCTCGTCAGCGGCGTGAGATAGATTTACTTTGTGGGACATTTTTATTTTTTTTATTTTTTAATAAAGGACTTGTCCCAAAGTGTCTCCTGTCTTTTTTTTAATATTTTTGACACTTTTTTTGTGAAATGGTAGGGGTACAATGTACCCATTACCAATTCACGTATGGGGAGGCCCAGGATCTGGGGGTCCCCTTGTTAAAGGGGGCTTCCAAATTCATATAAGCCCCCCACCCACATACCCCCACAACCACCAGGCAAGGGTTGTGGGGATGAGGCCCTTGTCCCCATCAACATGGTGACAAGGTGCTTTGGAGGGCTACTTCAAAGCCACCTTCCCATGTTGAGGGCATGTGGCCTGGTATGGTTCAGGAGGGGGGGCTCTCTCTCGTCCCCCCTCTTTTCCTGCGGCTTGCCAGGTTGGGTGCTTGGATAAGGATCTGGTATTGATTTTGGGGGGACCCCTATGCCATTTTTTTTTTAAATTGGCATAGGGTTCCCCTTAATTTTGGGGAAACCCCCACGCAATTTTTCTTTTAATTTTTGGTACGGGGTTCCCCTTAATATTCATACCAGACCCAAAGGGCCTGGCAATGGACTGGGGGGAGGACCCATGCTGTTTTTTTCAATGAGTTTTATTTATATTCCCGAGACCCGACAATTCATTACAGCCGCAATCAGTTTTAAATGACTTTTTTCCTTTAGAAATGTCATTTTGCTGTGCTACTGTTCTAAACACGGGAAAACTGCGCCACTTTACAGGCATACTATAGACACCCCCAGGCACGATATTTAAAGGCATATTTCATTTTTTTGTTTCACTTTAAGCATTATTATCACTTCCCACCTGGCCACTGCACATAAACGGCCAGATGGGAGCTTCCTCCTTCTGAGTGGACATTTCCGAACGTCCTTCAGAAGGAGCGGGATCGCGTGGGCACACTCCTGCATGTCCCCTCGGAACGGCAAGAGGGCACTGTGATTTGCCCTCCTGATCCACATGATGGCTGTGACTAATCACAGCTATCGTAATGTAAACATAGGGGGAGGGGTGACATCTGACAGGGGATCGCGCCGCTGCGTGCCCACGCAGCAGCGCAATCCCGATCTGCCGGTGCCCCTCAGAGACAGGAGCGGAGTACAAGACAGGAGGGCCATGTGATTGGCCCTCCTAATCACATGACGACTGTGTCCAATCACAGTCCTCATGTAATGTAAATAGAGAGCGGTTGTAATTGCTCTCATCTCTTCCTCTCCTCACACAGAGTCTGTTAGTGAGGAGAGAAAGAGAGATCTGTGCTGTAGCTGGGAGATCAGTGAGTTTTTAGCTGTTTGCCTGCTGTTTACCCACTGATCACCCAGCTAGTGTCCTCAAAATACAGTATCCCCAAAACACCAGTGAAAACACCTGTCATACAGTAAACATCTGCCCGTCAACAACTGGCACATCTGTCCGCCAATAGCTTGCACATCTGCCCGCCAACAGCTGGCACATCTGCCCGCCAACAGCTGGCACATCAGCCCGTCAACAGCTGGCACATCAGCCGCCCGCCATCATCAGGCACATCTGCCCGCCATCATCAGGCAAATCTGCCCTCCATCATCAGGCACATCTGCCCGCCAACATCTGACATATCTGCCGCCTGCCATCTGGAACATCTGCCGCCCACCAACATCAGGCATATCTGCCCACCAACATCAGGCACATCTGCCTGCCAATTAGGCATATCTGCCCGCCAACATCAGGCACATCTGCCTGCTATCATCAGGCACATCTAGCCGCCCACCATCTGGCACGGTCACCCGCCATCTGACACATCTGCCATCCGCCATGTGACACATCTACCGCCTGCCATCTGACACATTTGCCGCCTGCCATCTGGTACATCTGCCACCCGCCATCTGGCACATCTGCCCGCCAACATGACCAAAAGATTGTAAAATGCAGAGTAGGCTCTCCAGATACTCCAGAGTAGGGATGAGCTTCGAGTTCGATTTGAACTCATGTTCGACTCGAACATTGGCTGTTCGCAAGTTCGCCGAACAGCGAACAATTTGGGGTGTTCGCGGCAAATTCGAATGCCGCGGAACACCCTTTAAAAGTCTATGGGAGAAATCAAAAGTGCTAATTTTAAAGGCTAATATGCAAGTTATTGTCATAAAAAGTGTTTGGGGACCTGGGTCCTGTCCCAGGGGACATGGATCAATGCAAAAAAAAGTTTTAAAAACGGCCGTTTTTTCAGGAGCAGTGATTTTAATAATGCTTAAAGTCAATCAATAAAAGTGTAATATCCCTTTAAATTTCGTAGCTGGGGGGTGTCTATAGTATGCCTGTAAAGGGGCGCATGTTTCCTGTGTTTAGAACAGTCTGACAGCAAAATGACATTTTGAAGGAAAAAACTCATTTAAAACTACCCGCGGCTATTGCATTGCCGACAATACACTTAGAAGTTCATTGATAAAAACGGCATGGGAATTCCCCAAAGGGGAACCCCGAACCAAAATTAAAAAAAAAAAATGACGTGAGAGTCCTCCTAAATTCCATACCAGGCCCTTCAGGTCTGGTATGGATTTTAAGGGGAACCCCGCGCCAAAAAAAAAAAAAAAAAACGGCGTGGGGTCCCCCCAAAAATCCATACCAGACCCTTATCCGAGCACGCAACCTGGCAGGCCGCAGGAAAAGAGGGGGGGACGAGAGTGCGGCCCCCCCCCTCCTGAACCGTACCAGGCCACATGCCCTCAACATTGGGAGGGTGCTTTGGGGTAGCCCCCCAAAACACCTTGTCCCCATGTTGATGAGGACAAGGGCCTCATCCCCACAACCCTGGCCGGTGGTTGTGGGGGTCTGCGGGCGGGGGGCTTATCGGAATCTGGAAGCCCCCTTTAACAAGGTGACCCCCAGATCCCGGCCCCCCCCCTGTGTGAAATGGTAAGGGGGTACATAAGTACCCCTACCATTTCACGAAAAAAGTGTCAAAAATGTTAAAAATGACAAGAGACAGTTTTTGACAATTCCTTTATTTAAATGCTTCTTCTTTCTTCCTTCATCTTCTGGTTCTTCTGGCTCTTCTGGTTCTTCCTCCGGCGTTCTCGTCCAGCATCTCCTCCGCGGCGTCTTCTATCTTCTTCTCCTCGGGCCGCTCCGCACCCATGGCATGGGGGGGAGGCTCCCGCTCTTCTCTTCTTCTCTTCTTCTCTTCTTCTTTTCTTCTCTTCTTCTCTTCTTCATTTTCTTCTCCGGGCCGCTCCGCAATCCATGCTGGCATGGAGGGAGGCTCCCGCTGTGTGACGGCGCTCCTCGTCTGACAGTTCTTAAATAACGGGGGGGGCACCCGGTGACCCCGCCCCCTCTGACGCACGGGACATGACGGGACTTCCCTGTGGCATTCCCCGTGACGTCACAGGGAAGTCCCGTCAAGTCACCGTGCGTCAGAGTGGGGCGGGGTCACCGGGTGGCCCCGCCCCCCCCCGTTATTTAAGAACTGTCAGACGAGGAGCGCCGTCACACAGCGGGAGCCTCCCTCCATGCCAGCATGGATTGCGGAGCGGCCCGGAGAAGAAAATGAAGAAGAGAAGAAGAGAAGAAAAGAAGAAGAGAAGAAGATGAAGAAGATGAAGAGAAGAGCGGGAGCCTCCCCCCCATGCCATGGGTGCGGAGCGGCCCGAGGAGAAGAAGATAGAGGACGCCGCGGAGGAGATGCTGGACGAGAACGCCGGAGGAAGAACCAGAAGAGCCAGAAGAGCCAGAAGAACCAGAAGAACCAGAAGATGAAGGAAGAAAGAAGAAGCATTTAAATAAAGGAATTGTCAAAAACTGTCTCTTGTCATTTTTAACATTTTTGACACTTTTTTCGTGAAATGGTAGGGGTACTTATGTACCCCCTTACCATTTCACACAGGGGGGGGCCGGGATCTGGGGGTCACCTTGTTAAAGGGGGCTTCCAGATTCCGATAAGCCCCCCGCCCGCAGACCCCCACAACCACCGGCCAGGGTTGTGGGGATGAGGCCCTTGTCCTCATCAACATGGGGACAAGGTGTTTTGGGGGGCTACCCCAAAGCACCCTCCCAATGTTGAGGGCATGTGGCCTGGTACGGTTCAGGAGGGAGGGGGGGCTGCACTCTCGTCCCCCCCTCTTTTCCTGCGGCCTGCCAGGTTGCGTGCTCGGATAAGGGTCTGGTATGGATTATTGGGGGGACCCCACGTCGTTTTTTTTTTTTTTTTTGGCGCGGGGTTCCCCTTAAAATCCATACCAGACCTGAAGGGTCTGGTATGGAATTTAGGGGGAACCCCACGTCATTTTTTTTTTAAATTTTGGCCGGGGTTCCCCTTAATATCCATACCAGACCTGAAGGGCCTGGTATGGAATTTAGGAGGACTCCCACGTCATTTTTTTTTTTTAATTTTGGTTCGGGGTTCCCCTTTGGGGAATTCCCATGCCGTTTTTATCAATGAACTTCTATGTGTATTGTCGGCAATACAATAGCCGCGGGTAGTTTTAAATGAGTTTTTTCCTTCAAAATGTCATTTTGCTGTCAGACTGTTCTAAACACAGGAAACATGCGCCCCTTTACAGGCATACTATAGACACCCCCCAGGTACGAAATTTAAAGGGATATTACACTTTTATTGTTTGACTTTAAGCATTATTAAAATCACTGCTCCTGAAAAAACGGCCGTTTTTAAAACTTTTTTTTGCATTGATCCATGTCCCCTGGGGCAGGACCCAGGTCCCCAAACACTTTTTATGACAATAACTTGCATATAAGCCTTTAAAATTAGCACTTTTGTTTATTCATGTTCGTGTCCCATAGACTTTAACGGTGTTCGCGTGTTCGAACGAACTTTTTTCCTGTTCGCATGTTCTGGTGCGAACCGAACAGGGGGGTGTTCGGCTCATCCCTACTCCAGAGTATGTCAGATGAGAGTATCGGGGAACCCTCTCCGTCAGACTTGGATAGCGACTATGAGCCAGTGGAAAGCAGTGGCTCCAAGATGGAAACCAAGGAAGATAGAATTCTAACATGGAGGATCGGGAGATATGAGCAGGCGCAGACATCCACCAGCAGCGCAGCACTCCAGGGCATCCACCAGCAGGCATCCACCAGCAGTGCAGCACTCCAGGATGATATGTAGGCATCCACCAGCAGTGCAGCACTCCAGGGCATCCACCAGCATAGCACTCCGGGATAGGCAGGCATCCACCAGCAGTTCTGCAACCTTCCTAGAGGATAGGCCAGATGCTAGCAACAGAGCATCCCATTAACGAGGCAGGGCCCATACTAGTCTCCCAAATGTTCTACTGTATCCAACATGGCTGCCCAATATGTAGGTAGAATCTGTAATTCCCCTTTTTACAGCCCAGCCAGGTCCTCAGATACAGTCAGTAAATGTAACCCCAATTTATTATTTTCACGTATTTTTTACCGATGATCTCCTAAATTACATTGTGGAGCAATGTAATCTATACACCAGCCAACATATAGCCAACAATCCAAATTCTTCATATGCCCGTCCTTTTGTTTGGAAACCTCTCACCATGGAAGAATTTAACATTTTCCTTGGCCTAACCCTCAACATGGGGCTGACAAAAAAAATGAACTCCATGCCTACTGGTCTACCCAACCTATTCACCACATTTAAGCAGATGTTTACCCCTGATAAAAATATTTGTGTAGATGAATCCCTAGTACACTTCACCGGAACACTTAGAATAAAGCAATACCTCCCCAGTAAAAGAGCCAGACGTGGGGTAAAATTACATAAGGTGTGTGACAGGGCCAAGGGTTACACATATGACTTTATCATTTATGAGGGAAAAGACAGACAGCTAAATCCCCCTGAATGCCCTACCTACATGGGAACAAGTGGCAAAATTGTCTGGCAGCTGATCGAACCATTGCTTGGGAAAGGTTACCACCTATACGTAGACAATTTCTACACGAGTCTCCCACTTTTCACGCCATTTGTACCAAAAGAAGACTGTGGCCTGTGGGACAGCATGGACCAACCGCACAGGCTTCCCACAGAGATTGGCCGCCAAGAAATTGAAACAGGGTGAAATGGCTAGTATGCGGACTGAAGAGGTACTAGCGCTGAAGTGGAGAGATAAAAAAAGAGATGTCTGCATCCTTTCCACAATGCATGATGACACCTTGGTAGAACTGCAGAGAAGAAAAGGCCCCATCCAGAAGCCAAAATGTGTGCATGAGTATAACCTATACATGGGGGGTGGATATGAATGACCAGATGATGCAGCCCTACTTGGCCACCAGGAAATCATTGTTTTGTTACAAGAAAATTGCCATTTATTTGATGCAACTAGCCCTGTTCAATTCATATATTATTTTTTTCTAAGTGTAACCAAAGCTACCTAATCTAAAATTCCAAGAAGATGTTATCACAGCCCTTCTCTGTCCCCATGGCCAAGCCCCTCAACTAATTCAACTAATGATGCATTAGCCAGACTCCATGAAAGGCACTTTCCCGAAAACCTCCCTCTTACCCAAACAGGTTGCAAACCCCCAACAAAAATGTTGTGTGTGTTCAAGTAGAGCAACTTGCCATGACACCCGATACTACTGTCCCCAATGTCCCTCCCAGCCAGGCCTCTATATTGGAGAGTGCTATCGGAGCTATCATACTTCACTACACTATCAGTAAAGTGAAGATTATTTTTTTTCCAGCTTCCACTATCTGCCATTTCTGTGAATGACCCGGACTGTTAACGACTATGCCTCTGCTAAACATGTTTCTGCCTACAATGTGAATTGACCTCGGCCTGTTAAATGACCATGCTTTTTGCCTGCCTCCTGAACTGATCATTTGCCCTGCCACTGTACAGCACAGGGGTCTCACATATGTGAGGGGCTCCAGAAAAGGTTTTCCGAATGGAGAAAAAGTTTTTCTCCGGGTTTTTAGTTTTCTCGGATTAGGGTCTGGAGACTCGGAGGCTTCATAGAGATTTGGGTTGGAAGAAGCCTCTACCCCTGTCCTCAGGTCTTACTTGACCAAGGCCCAATGTTATAGTGCTGCCTGCTGCCACCTGAACTGATCATGCCTCTGCCTGCCACCTGAACTGGCCATGCCTTTGCCTGCCACCTGAACTGGCCATGCCTTTTCCTGCCACCTGAACTGGCCATGCCTTTTCCTGCCACCTGAACTAGCCATGCCTCTGCCTGCCACCTGAACTGGCCATGCCACTGCCTGCCACCTGAACTGCCTGCTAAACCTTGGACTGTACTGAACCATGTTCATACTTTTCCATATCTTTTTGCTGCCTGGACAATTCCTGGACATTTCCTTTGGCTGTCTGGACAAATGCTTTGACTGCTCTGGAATGTTATTCCTGCCTGCTAAAACCACAGGTGAGCCTTTTTTTCTACCCTTTGCTCAGCAGAATGTATTTTGGGGTGTAATTCTTGTAGTGTACATGCTATGTGTTAGAAGCCTGAAGGTGCTACATGGATGTTGGGCCTCTGTATGTGGCCAGGCTGTGGAAAAGTCTCACACATGGGGTATCTCCATACTGAGGATGAGTAGCAGAATATATTTTGGGGTGTCATTTTGGCTATGTACATGCTATGTGTTAGAAAGATTTTCTAAATTGACAACTTTGTGAGAAAAAAAATGGTTTTCATTTTCTTTCCACATTTTCCAAAAACTTGTAGAAAAAAATGACATGTTCATTATGCCTCATAGGATATACATTGGGGTGTTTTATTTCCAAAATGTGGTCATTTTGTGGGTAATTCCATTGTCTTGGTGCTCCAGGGCCTTCAAAAAATGTGATAGGTACTCAGGAAATGAAATGTGTAATTTATGCCTTTAGAACGCCTGATGGTGCTACATGGATGTTGGGCTCTGTATGTGGCCAGGCTGTGGAAAAGTCTCACACATGGTGTATCGCCATACTCAGGATGAGTATCAGAATGTATTATGGGGTGTAATTGCTACTGAATTTTCCACACACGGTCGGAATTTACGCGAACGGATTTTCTTGTCGAAAAATTTTATAGCCTGCTCTCAAACGCTGTGTGTCAGAAACTCCAAAGGAAAAAGTCCGATGGAGCCCACACACGGTCGGAATTTCTGACAACACTAATGACATCAGACCCCCACATCCTCCCTATTCTCACCCTTCATCATCTTCCATTCCACCCAACCTCCCCACACACATCAGGCATACACCTCTACAGTCCCATTCATAGCCACCACATCATTCGCAGTGTCCCCCCTCCCCTCATGGGACTTTCTATTCCTCATAGGGATACCCAGTATCCTCGGCCTAGTACGAATATTCACATGACTCAAAACAATCTCACTATCAAAACTTCTAATTTACTAGTTGATTTAAACAAATTCTATAATAGACCCCCCCTATGCAGGGAGAAGCACCAATGCTGTTACAATGGCCTCCATACCTACAACTAGTGTGACCTCTGACATTTTGCCCGTAGCAGTATCTCATATGACATCCAGTTAGCAATTACCGCTGGTCCCTCTAATATTACACACTTGCCCAGACTTAGTGCTAGACACTTCCAGCTTGTCCATCACCAGTTCTCCTCCTTCTCTTTCTGCCACTTCCCTTCCTTCTATACCATCCACACTTGCATTCCATGATCCCTGTCTCCCCCCTCCTACAGGCTCCTCTTTTTTAGTTCACAGTCCTCCTCCAGCCAACCGGAGAAAAAGAAAACTTACCGGAGGGGCTGTAGAGGAGGACGAAATAGGTCCAGAAACCAACCTACTCAAATTCAAGAAACTGTAAAGATTTTCAACTTATCTTCCCGGAAACTCTCCACTGCAGACATCAGTCTGCTGAGCAGAGGATTAAACTTTGCCCCCATTAACAAAGCCAATCCTTTTCTTTTGTTCAAAGACCTCAATAGATATATCCACAACCTCACCTTGAAAAGGTTTTTCCATGCCAAACAACATCAACCCAGCTTAGATCATGTGGATTCTTCCTCATCCGTCTTATCCAATCCCTCTCCAGATGTCTTTGAATATGATGGTGACATCATAGGCATGCTGGAGTCTATAACAGAGGAAGATGACACACTCACTCTTTTCACACAGCATCTGGCCACTTCACTGCCTAAAGTGCATTCTTCTCTAAAACCCAAATCAGTGTTTTACCCCGCCCAATCTAAAGGCCCATACCTAGAGAGCTTTTATAGAGTCATGTATGCCGACTTTGTTAAGCTCTGTCAGTCCTCCTCCACCATCCCTATCCACAAACATAATCTTACTGCTGCAGAAACTCGAGCATTAGACTCCTTAATTCACACAACCGATATTGTCATTAAATCGGCTGACAAAGGAGGGGGTATAGTCGTATAGGACAAAGTCGACTATATCACTGAGGCCTAGAGACTGCTCTCTGATGAGACCACATACACCAAACTTAAAAAAGATCCCACCAGTGAATTTGCTCTTGAGGCTATTCATTTGGTTTAATCAGCCCTTACCAATGGAGTGATTAGCAAAGTGGAAGCCTCTTTTTTTCTTAAACAGTTTTTATCAGGTACCATACTTTTACCTTTTGCCCAAAGTTCACAAAAATTTCACTTCCCCTCCTGGCAGACCCATTGTGGCTGCCATGGGTAGTGTTATGACAGGTTTGAGTCAATACATTGACCAATATTTACAGCCCATAGTCCAGCAGTTACCATCTTTTATCAGAGATGGTTCGCACCTCTTAGAGCTTTTGGCACCATACAGGTGTGAATCCACCTACATGTGGCTTTCTATGGATGTCACGTTATTGTATACCTCCATCCCACACCATTTTGGCTTACAAGCCTTAGAATTTTTTCTTGCCCAAGACCCCCTATTAAATTCCAGGCAGGCGGCATTTCTCCTGGAGGCCACCGATTTTTGTTTGCGTCACAACTATTTTGATTTCAATGGCGAGTTCTTCCTACAATTACAGGGGACCGCTATGGGATCCAACTTTGCTCCCTCTTACGCACATTTAGCCATGGGATATTGAGAGAAAACTACATTTGGCATAATAACCCTTATTCAGCCAATATCGTTTTTTTTGTACGTTACATAGATGATCTAATTGTGCTCTGGGACGGTCCTGCAGATCTAATTGTTTCGTTTGACGAACATTGTAATCAAAAGCCTTATGGATTAGCCTTCACTCATGTTTTTGATTCCACCAGCCTGATTTTTCTAGACTTGGAATTAAGTCATGTAGATGGTAACATCATTGCCTGTAACTACACCAAACCAACTGCTGGCAATTCCTATTTACATTTTCAAAGTTGTCATTACCACCAAGTGGATTAACAATATACCCAAAGGCAGTTCTGTCGTCTTAGACAGAACTGTACCCTAGATACGTATTATGCTGCATCCAGTATTCCACTCAAAAAGAAATTTGCAGACAAACAATATCCCAAGAAACTGGTAGACGCAGCATGTGTTCTATATTCAAAAGGTAAACCTGCCAGAACAGAGAAAAGTGAGGTTGACCATTCCACCAGATTCATTACTACATTCCATTTTCAGTATAGAAAAATGGAGAGTATAATGAGCAAGCATTGGAGTATTTTATTGCAGGACCCCCTCCTCAAAACCATCCTTCCCACTACACCCAGGATTACCTATCGTAAAGCTCCAAATCTTAAAAACAAAATTGCACCCAGTAAATTAAAAACCATTCACACTACAGATCACTCTACTGTTCTCATACCGTTGGTATGTATCAATGTAAACAGGCTTTGTGCAAAACTTGCTCTTTTATTACACATGGACAAAAGTCTTTTTCTTGTAAGGGAAAAAACCTATCAATTGGATCAATTTAACAATTGCTCCTCTGGTTTCGTTGTGTATGCCCTTACATGCCCCTGCGGGTTGATCTATGTTGGCCGAATGATCTGCCCCCTCAGGCAGCATTTCGGCCAACACCGCAGATTAATCTAGGGTGGTAAGGACATGCACAGCGTTCCACGGCACTTTGCGGAATTCTACAAAAAATCCACCATGGGCCTTCACGTTTGGGTCATCGAACAGATCCCTAAGTCTCTCACCGCAGCTGAACGTTTTAAAAAACTCTGCGAGGGAGACTTTCTGGATTTATACTCTCGATGTTCTTTCGCCTGGTGGCCTTAACGAGAGTATCGAGATAGCTACTGTCCTATAAATACTCACTTATTAGATTGCCCTCTGAACCCCCCCTTCTTTCAGTGTTTTATTCCTCTTGACTATTTTAATATAATCATATACATTTCCCATTGTCCTTACAGGCTTTTCATGTGTGTGTATATATATATATATGTATGTATATGTATATATAGATATGTATATATCTATTGTGACATTGGGGATTGTTCAGCTCAAGTGGATAGATGCGTTTTGGTGCAGTGAGTCCACATCAGATAGGCATTTATAGTTAAGGGCCTGGTAGCCCACATTTATTAAAGAAAAAACAAAACAAAAGTCCATCCAGGAATCCCACGCAGGGGTCCAAGCTTCAGCAAGTAAATACAATAGAAAATCCAAATGAAAATGCTAGCCCACCTGGCTACTCTTCAGCAGTATTGCTGCTATAGGGAACAGGCCCCTCAAACAAGCTGCTTGGATGCACACAGTCTTAGGCTCCTTGGTCACACACAGTTTCAAGAGCTTCAATGCACACAGCTTCTGGCTCCTTTGACGCACACAGCTTTACAGCCCTTCAATGCACACAGCTTCTGGCTCCCTGGACGCACACAGCTTTGAAGCCCTTCAATGCACACAGCTTCTGGCTCCCTGGACGCACACAGCTTTGAAGCCCTTCAATGCACACAGCTTCTGGCTCCCTGGACGCACACAGCTTTGAAGCCCTTCAACGCACACAGCATCTGTTCTCACACAGAGACAGTTACTAGCAGCCACTGCTCCAACTTCACCTTCCTCCACCCTTTTCTGCTCTCACCAGTCCCTCGTTATATGGGCTGTGTGCACCTGGGCACACACCCTGCTGGCTGTCCACAAGACCCGGACACAGGGTTGGAGATCCCGTCCCACCCAAGACTCTGAAGGATCTCCAAACTACAGAGCCCCATAAGGAACTAGCAAAACCTGGAGAAAACTGCCAGAGCAGTTCTCTCCACCTCAAACCTACACTCTGTAGCTCTGCACTCAGACAATATGCAGACTCTGTGTCCACTTTAACCCCATTTTCATAGTGACAGAGCCTTGCTCTGCCACATACCCCCCCCTCTTGTTTCGATCCGGAGGGAGAAACACCTGCACCCACCATAGCAGTTGGGACACTTCTGTGCTGGCCATCAGCCACGTAGGCCCAACCCTTTTTTCGGGTGTGCTTCCAGGTACGTCCCACCTTGGATCTTAACAGGGTCCTATAATTCCGTATACTCTGCCTTCTCTCTCTTCTCTTGGGGTTCCTGAGCATACTCTCCTCTCTTGGGGGAACTCTGCCTTCCCTGATCCTACCTTTCAGCTTACAGACGTCAGTTTTATCTTTCACCACAGGTCTTTCAGGTTCAAAAACCTCTCTCTGGTTACCCACGGCAACCACGTCACTTTTAACAGCACCAAACATTAGCAGATCATACATTTCAATGACATCCTGTTGAACACAATCAGTGCCATCTATCTCAGTACTTGTTGTTAGGACCAGACCTGAGGGACAAAACACAGGCAAGTGATTACACCCCACGGGTCCATAGCACAGCTTCACCTCACCTGTTGTCCAACACTCCATGGGTAACTGATCTAACAAATGACACTGATCCAAGCACAAACTACTTCTTTCTGATGTACACATTACATTGTTGCAGCAACCAACATTAGCACTTTCCTTTACAGTGTCTCCGGGTACTTTAAGTTGTACCTCTTTCTGAGTGATAGAAAGCATCTCTGCTAGTGCTGCGTCTATTTTGGGCCCTACTTTCTCATGAGGTTTAACGGGTGAGACAGTATCCACGCCCTCTATTGACCACTGCTCAGCCGCACCTCGGACCACACCAGCAGAGATGTTTATAGTCACTGCACCAGCCGGAGAAACCTTTGATGTCTCCAACAGTTCTGGGCGCCTTCCATACCACTCAGTAACTGGGAGCACCCTCTCAGAGAACCTCAAGTCTATTTGCCACACTGTTAATAAGCATTGGCCCCACCAATACCATTGTAGATCAAGACTTCCCAGCACAGTTTGTACCACCTGGCTCCACCCATTGGTACTACGCAGCACCACCTGGTCCGACTGCGGTGGAGACACCCAAGTGTACAATGAGTGCGTTTTTACTAACTCCAGCATTTCAAGTAAGTTCTCTGTCATCTCCAAACATCCCATGTCTAAATACCAGACCTTTCTAGGGACTTTTCCCCTGTCCAAGACATGGAGGGGCTTATCCACTGCAGCTTGTGAGGTTGAGACATTTGAAGATACCTCCAACTCCTTGGGGGTACCCCTCATCACAGCCTGTTGCTCCCCTGGAGCGCTGTCAGACACATGTCTCACACTTATCCCTTCTGCACCAGTGTCAGTGAGCCACTGCAGGTCATTACAAGTCACATTGTCACCTTGACACTTGAGCTGTTGGGCTGTGGACAACACATCTGCTATGCCAGCACCCTGAACAGTTCTTTCAGACTGGAGGGCATTAACCTTCGCAGGGACAAACGTGTCCTTGAGCACCAGCCGATCTGCGATCCCTCCATTGGGCATAGCAGGTGTTCTGTCCACCACATTATTTAATATTGCGATTGCATTCGCATACCAATTATCCCAGTCTATTGTGGTTCCATCACCTACTCTAGAAGGCCCCACAGGAACCTGGGATTCACTAGCCAAAACATCACCTGTGTCATTTCTATACATATCCCTTTGGGTGGACACATCATCTGACAAGGCAGGCTGTAATACATGCTTTTGCCCTACCTGCTCTGGGGGCGCTACTGACCCACACAGCTCTGCACTTTCAGCTTTTGCAGGCTGAATTAACCCCTTGACAACTGGGTTACACTTAGGGTTGTGGGGCTGCGCCCTCACACTCTCACTGTGTGACTCAGTCTTCCTTTGTTTCACCAGAGTAGCACCACAGCCATCCTGGAACACCTCTGGCTCCAACACATGGAGACCCCATGAGACTTCCATGGACAAGCCTGCGCTTCTGGTTGTCACGGGAGATATCCTACTCCGATCATTGTCAGTGAACACATTTGCAACATTTTCAGACATGACATTAAAGGGAACACATTTTTCAATGTCATTATCACCAATACCATCACATTTGCCAACAGTAACACATTTGTCAGCATAACCATCTGAATTTTCATTACGTATAGACATAACTGCTACATTTGTGGATTGTCTATTACCAACCACAGCCTGTGAGCCTCTCCTCACATCACCCTCTATCTTTAAAGGGGAACTCTTTCCTCCTTGGGCAGCTCCATAGCTGACCTGGGAAACTCTCTGCTCCATCACTGCAAGCTCCTCTGAAGTTTCCCTGGGCAACTCTGCAGCACCTGTCACTAGGGAACATGGCACAAGAACAGTTTTGGTCACCCCTACTTTAACCTCTCCAGCACTCTGTTGGATTATAGCAGGCACATGCATAGTCCCCATGTCCATTTGAGTCTTTAAACTTGCTGTCAGCTGGGCTTCGCCATGTGCCTCCCCACTGCTCCGGGTAGCACACTGCAGCAAGTCTATGTCCATTTGCACTGCGGATCTTCCCGCTGGACACACTCCCATGTCACTAAGTTCAGTCCCACAAACTGAAACAGTCTTACCATTTTCAGTGGCTGGCATCATACCCTTCACTTGAGTGCGCCGTCTCTCAGCTGCATCCATACCAGCTACTTCCTCTGTGTGGCCATAGGACGACACTGCAGCCTTTCCAGACTCTTCAGCGTTGTTCCAGAACCTTGGGCAAGTAAAAATTCCATGCCCCACTTGACCACATTCCAAGCACGGTACTGGAAGCTGAACTTTACTTTCTTGGAATCTCCTTGATGACTGGCTCTCTGTTGCCAAGGGATACCACTGGTCATGACCATCAGCAGACAGACTCCTTGGACCCCCGACATCCCTGTTGGCCTGGACATTGCTTCCACAGATGACCATATTCCTCTTTTTCACACGCTGTTGTCCACCTGGCTTCCTGTTGCCAGGGGAAACTTCTTTCACTTCCTTTTTAACTGGGGATGACATGATTAATTTACCCCAGGTCACAGAAATTTCACACTTGGAAAAATTCTCTGGCGTGGCTGGGGCATGTGGTGAAATACCCTCTAGCCATAGAACCCTTTCCCTTGCTTCAGCAAGGATTGCTTCCTTTTTCTGTTTTGAACGCCCCATGCTTGCTGTCTTACACACAGCAACTTGCAACACACTTCATAGCAAAGAGAAAAAAAAATATGTGATTCTCCTTTCACAGGTACACAACCTGCATGCAACACAGAGAGAATAAATATGTGATTCTCCTTTCACAGGTACACAACCTGCATGCAACACAGTCCATCAAACTTCTGTGCAATGCTGTTCGCCTGGCTGCCACACACAGCTAGCAGTAGTTCCTGATGCGACTCACCATGGAGCAAGGACCTAGATTCAACCGTCTACATGCCCGCATTCGAGCACCACTTGTGACATTGGGGATTGTTCAGCTCAAGTGGATAGATGCGTTTTGGTGCAGTGAGTCCACATCAGATAGGCATTTATAGTTAAGGGCCTGGTAGCCCACATTTATTAAAGAAAAAACAAAACAAAAGTCCATCCAGGAATCCCACGCAGGGGTCCAAGCTTCAGCAAGTAAATACAATAGAAAATCCAAATGAAAATGCTAGCCCACCTGGCTACTCTTCAGCAGTATTGCTGCTATAGGGAACAGGCCCCTCAAACAAGCTGCTTGGATGCACACAGTCTTAGGCTCCTTGGTCACACACAGTTTCAAGAGCTTCAATGCACACAGCTTCTGGCTCCTTTGACGCACACAGCTTTACAGCCCTTCAATGCACACAGCTTCTGGCTCCCTGGACGCACACAGCTTTGAAGCCCTTCAATGCACACAGCTTCTGGCTCCCTGGACGCACACAGCTTTGAAGCCCTTCAATGCACACAGCTTCTGGCTCCCTGGACGCACACAGCTTTGAAGCCCTTCAACGCACACAGCATCTGTTCTCACACAGAGACAGTTACTAGCAGCCACTGCTCCAACTTCACCTTCCTCCACCCTTTTCTGCTCTCACCAGTCCCTCGTTATATGGGCTGTGTGCACCTGGGCACACACCCTGCTGGCTGTCCACAAGACCCGGACACAGGGTTGGAGATCCCGTCCCACCCAAGACTCTGAAGGATCTCCAAACTACAGAGCCCCATAAGGAACTAGCAAAACCTGGAGAAAACTGCCAGAGCAGTTCTCTCCACCTCAAACCTACACTCTGTAGCTCTGCACTCAGACAATATGCAGACTCTGTGTCCACTTTAACCCCATTTTCATAGTGACAGAGCCTTGCTCTGCCACACTATATATACCATCCTTTCATGCATATGGGGGTGACGGGTGTCCAGTCCACTAAGTATGTGACCCTTTCCCTTTTCCTTTTCCCCCCTTCCTTTGTTTGTTTTTCTCCTCCCTCTCCTCTCCTTTCCTTTCTCCCCACTTTTTTATCTATTCTTTTATCTATTATGTTCACCATACTATATACCGGTTGTCCAATTTATGTATGCTAGCATGCTTATATATTTCCCATTAGCTATACATTACATGTCTATTTCATTTATCATTATTTGTACATACAACCATTAACCATCTACCCATTTTTAATCTTCATATATACTTTTTAACTATTGATGATCCTTTTATACTATATACATATGTTTCACATATGCTTTACATAATTTTATGGTAGTTTGACCATTATTATAACGAACTGTAAAATTATGATTTACATATCCTGATTTATGTATGTAATTATTCATCTAATTATTAATTATTAATTGATTTTTATATACATATTTGTTACTATGCCGTCCATTTTAGTCATATGCCATTTAATCGTTCCATGTAATTTTTTTCCCTTATACTTTATGATATGCCATTGTTCCAGCAATATGTCATTGTGCTTTTATGTCCTTTATATATATTTTTTCATGATCATGTCTTCTGGCCCTTCCTATTGACAAACTATATAAAGCTACCATTTAGCACTTTTTCCCTATGCTTGAAAAAGGAGTGCCGCTATCCCCTCCATCCATAGCAAGCCGACCCAGAACCGCGTCGCACAGTAGTGACGTCACTGTCCGGTGCCCACACTGTGTTTGACTTCCAAGCCTCGATTTGGCTCCGATTGCACGGCCGGGTTACTTTCCATCACGGATGCCATACGAGGAGTTGTTGATCCTGCTGCACAGCTGATGTTTTGGCTCTGGTTCTGGCGTCCTCTCTACACTCTCCCCCTGGAACCCACACCATCTTCTGATGGCCCCATGTGTGACTCCATCTCTCGGTGGTGTGTTATACCGGACTACCTATAGAGCCTGCTACCACTCATCCCTGATGGACATGATGTGATGCCAGCATAAGGACCTATTGTCACTTGTAGTCCCCCTCTCTCTCCTCTGCCCGGAGTTGTGCCTGAACTCTACTTCTCAGTCTCACATGTGAGTGGATACTGTTTTTACAATGAAAGTGTTTTTGATACATATTCAGAGGCACCCCTTTTCCTTGTTTTTCTTCTTAGCTCATTGGACGCGGCTTCCGGTCCCTTAAGGTGGCAGCCCTGATTGACTTAGTGCATATATTTTCAACACACATTTATATGCATATATCTTGCCCTTGGACTATTAGGAATGGTTTATTGAGGTACCTATGTATTGCGCCTTTTTTACTTGTTCAGTTGACAACAAGCTCCGATCGCACATATTTCATCGGAAAGTCTGACCGTGTGTACAGGACATAAGAGTAAAGTCCTAAAATCTTGGCATGAAGCCAGCAGTTTAGATTTGAGAGAGGGGGTTGGGCGAAGCTTATTTTGTTGTTTGATGTCTCGAATAGAAGGCATGAAGGATTCTAAATGCTGCATAACTTTTTTCTTTGCTCTTGAACCTAATTGTATAAAGACCACTCTGATAAAAATAATTCTTCAAAGTGGGTTGTAAGCACCTCAGCATAAGTGAAAGATTTCAAAAGTAGGGTATTAGCCCTCAAAAATTATGTAGGTGAATAAATAAATGATGGGCACATGGTCAGACCATGGGGGTAAATAGTGGAGTGTTTACTTTCTTGAGCAACCATTTGTTCTTTAAGAAAGTCTATGCAGGAGTTATTACAAGGTGAAAAGTATGTCACGTTCATTGGCATGGTGGCATTTCCATACATCCAAAGGATCATGGGTATCAGGCATAATAATAAAACCACCGCAAAGGAATAAATGGCATTGTTGTATCTGTTTTTTTTTCTCTGCAGTACTTAGTTGAGAAATTTGATTTGGTGGGTGTTAGAAGCATTGATGTTTTTGAAAGTGTATCTGACTCTGTTAATGGTACACACTAGAATGATATAATGGCCTGCTGGGTCGAAAACACTATCTTGGAGTTGAAAGGAGACTGTTTTGATTGCAATTAAGGCATCCCTTTTTTTGGATGGGCCGCTGGTTTTAAATATGTGGGGAAAATGTTTATTGGAACAAAGAAGACACTGTGAAGACACACTGTGAGGAAAACAAGTCTCTTGGACACATAGGTTATCACATTGGTGGTCTTGTGCTGTCCCCCATAAAGAGGTACACTTTGCCAGATGCTTCAGGTTTTTCGTGTTCAATTAAAGAATTGTAATTGCCATGGCCATATAGGATGTGTGCAGAACTAATGAAGGCACTTACATTTTGGAGGATTGTTGACCAGAAGCTTAAATTGACAGATTGCATAGGGAGATATGTCCTGTAGGTGGATAGTTGGAGAAAGGTCAGACAAATGATAAAAGAGCAAAGAACTGAGAAACACAAAACATAACATCAATGTATGAACAGCGTGTTTCGCCGTTAGGAAGCGTGGAGTAGTATGAAACTAACAAGTGTAGCAGGTAAACTAAGATATGGCTGCAAAGGCTTTCTCAGGAGGAATAAGTTCACTGAGCCTGGGGTTATCAGACATAGTGACATAAAGGAGAATTAAACATGTTAGCTGAGCTTATGACAAGAAGGGGGTTACTATGATTTTGGTTTGTTTTTCTTGGAGACTTGCTGCCAGGATGGTGCCACTTTTCTGGGAGCAGAGCAAGAGCTCGCAAGTGTGCAGTAGTTTCAGACCATCTTAATGTATCAAAAACCTGTAGCCTCATTGCAGGCAATCAGCAACTTGGTGGGATGCCGCCATTTATATATGAAATTTGTGGTTGTGGAGTGCCTTTGTGATAGTGTTAATTTGGCAGCTCATTTGGAGCCTATATTGCAACGGGTCAATGAAGATTTGCAGATCTGCATAGGGAACAGGGAGAGTCCCTAGAGTTCTAGATTTGGCAAGCAGGTGCTCCTTAACATGAAATAAATGGATTTGTATGCGAACATCTCTGGGTGCAGTTTCAGCTAAATGTGATGGTCTAGGAAGGCGATGGATGCAGTCTATAGTTAGCTCCATAGGTGAAAACTCTTGTAGTAAAGTAGAGATCATTTCTCGCGACTCACAAGTATCTATGAAGATCAGATCACTGTGCAGTCTTCGACACACAATGTATTTTTACATTATTTCGGAGGGATCTATCCTCAAGGTCTGCTAATTTTGCTTTGATCCATAATCGATGATTTATACTATCCCCATGCATCTACTAGATCATTTATAGTAGTGGCTTCCATTGTATTTTCAATGTGATGCACATTTTCTCTCATTGAGTGTATTTCTGCAGGGAACTCATAGATGAGAGAAGCAAAGTTATCATGTAATGAGTTTTTCAGTGAGAGGAGCATTTGTTATACATTATTACTTTATTTCTACATTTATCATGGTGGTATCTAATACCAGCTGGTTTGAGGTGGAAAAGGTTGCTATTAAACTTTACAAAGCAGTATTGGCATGCATTGGGTTAAACCTCTGAATCACCTCAGGAGGCTCTGGCTGGTGTTCTTCTAGCTGCATCCTGGGTTTGGCTGGGCTGCCTGTCAGTGGATTAGAAGTTGCAAACTGAGGGAATGGATGTAATACAGCTGTGCTGTCTGTGCCTTCAGAGGAAGAATTTGTATAGATCTGTATAGGGAGCATGGGGCCAGGATGTATTATCTTGGCTCCCTCTCCCTGCCAGATGCATGAAAAAAGCTGTGAGTTTTTGTGGATGTTGTTTGTCCCTTTGCTTGTGGGACATGGTTGTGGGGATGTCCGTGGAGTGACAGGAGTCAGCAGGGCTTTGCTAGGTGCTCAAAGTCCCCCCTTGCTCATCCTAGTCTCCCACTTGCACTAAGAGCTCTTAGCTGAGGCAGCCATTCAGACTGCTGGCAAGGCCACACCCCCTAGGTCACAATAAATAAATTTTTTTTTTTTCACAAAGTTGTAATTTTTACAAGTTATTTATCACACCTGTCAAAGGCATATTACAATCTGGCACCAAAACACATTCTGCTAGTCCTCTCAAGTATAGGGATACCACATGTTTGAGACTTTTTCACAGCTTCAATACATAGAGGGGCCCAAAATTCAAGGAGCACCTTTGGGCTTTCAAGGAGCATAAATTACGCATCTAATTTCCTGACTATAACCTATTTTTTGGAGACCCTGGAACACCAGAACAGTGAAAACATCCACAAAATGACCATATTTTGGAAAGCATAAACCCCTAGGTATTTTCCGAAAGGAGGGTGATTCATTTGAAAAAGTTGTTTTTTTGGCAGACATTTTTGGAAAATGCAGGAAGAAAAATGACAATGTTTTTTGCACATAACTGTCATAATAAGATCTATCACACAGCATGGGCATACTTAAAGTTACACCCCAATACACATTCTTTTACTCCTCCCAAGTATGGTGATACTACGTGTGTGGGACTTTTCCCAGCATAGCCACATAGAGAGACCCCAAAATCCAAGGAGCACCTTAAGGCTTTCTAGGGGCATAAAATATGCTTCTAATTTCCTGACTCCCTTTTACATTTTGTGAGGCTCTGGAGCACCAGGACAGTGGAAACACCCATAAAATGACCATTATTTTATGACCAAGATTATTTTCAGCATGAATGTAGAAACAATAAGAATGGGGCTTATGTTTGATAGTATCATGGGGTAGCTTAACGCATACCTTTATGAGTTTGGTAACTACCAATTTGTATCTACCTTTGGTATAAATAAAAGCAAGATTATTTTATGTTAGTTTTTTTTCCTTTTTTTTTGGGGGGGGGTCTCTAATTGATAAACCATGACTACCTTAGTTGTTGTACTGTTTTCTGAATAACTTTCATGTCAGCTTTCATCAGTCACGTGGCTAGTCTTTCAAGTAATTAGCAACTCTGTCTGTCACATCTGTGTTTAAACAAGCTGCCATTGAACAAAAAATTGCCAACTGACATTTAAGAAAACATTATCCCCATTGAAGTCTAAGGCCAAACATGTTAAATGATATTACATAACTCTGAATGTCACATGCTGTGTTTAAATTTCCTCAGTGCCAGGAATGTATCATTTAATGTAATATTATTATTATTAATATTATTATTATTATTATTATTATTATTATTATTATTATTATTATTAATGGAAAAATGGCTAAACGTTGCAGTTAACCTAAAAAGATGATCCAACTGCCTGGAAATTGGGGCATTGTGGTTTCTTTGGAAACTGGATAAACAATTTTTGTATGTTTCATACACATTGCAGGGAGGTCTCTTACATTAGATACTTGCTATGTATTTATTGAAAAATATTAAAATACATAGAAAAAAAAAAGGTTTATGATGAGGTTTATTTACATTTGTATGGTGGATGTCACTTTTTAATTGCTTTTAACACAAGAGCATACAGTGCTTACTGTGAATGCAGAACATTCCAGTTGTAACTTGCTAATGACAAATTTAAGACCCTGGTCACACCTGAGCAATGCTACTGCGTCACTTTTTTTGTGTGTTTTTGTGGTGCAATTTTGGAGCAGCACCATTCATTTTGAATGGGTCTTGCTCCGCTCCAAAAATGCACCAAAAAAGCTCATAAACCAAACCAGGAAGGTTTGGCATTGCATTTTTGTGCATTTTGTTGCACAACAATTGTGACATAATTGCACCACGTTTGGGGTGCCATTAAGAAATAATGGCATCACAAGCAATTCTGCCTGCAATTCCAATATGATGTGTGATGAATTTTGGTCAGATTTATTAATACTGTTCAAGAATGTTTACAAATTGTATGTCTCTTGTCATGGCTTTTAGTACAGGGCATTGTAAAGCATTCTGAGTTACTATGTTTGCAGAACATTCTGAGCTTTCCAAAAAGATGCCTCAATAGTAGCTGCACACTTATGACTGCATGTCCTTAAGCAATGTTATATGAAAAAGATAAATTGTCCTCCTTCTTCTTTTAACCACTTCAGCCCTGAAAGGATTTACCCCCTTAATGACCAGCCCATTTTTTGCGATATGGCACTGCATCTCTTTAACTGACAATTGTGCGGTCCGCGACGTTGTACCCAAACAAAATTGATGTCCTTTTTTCCCACAAATAGAGTTTTCTTTTGGTGGTATTTGATCACCTCTGTGGTTTTTATTTTTTGCACTATAAACAAAAAATTTTTACAATTTTGAAAAAATATATATATATATTTTTTTACTTTCTGCTATAATACATATCCAAAAAAAAAAGAAACAAACAAATTTATTCATCAGTTAAGGTCAATATGTATTCTACAAATTTTTGGTAAAAAAAATTCGAATAAGCGTATATTGATGGGTTTGCGGCAAAGTTATAGTGTCTACAAAATAGGGAAAAGATTTAGGGACTCTTTATTTTTTTTATTGTTTTTACTAGTAATGGAAGGGATCAGTGATTTTTAGCAGGACTGCGACATTGCGACGGACAAATCTGACCCTAAGTGACACTTTTTGGTGACTAGTGACATCAATGCAGTGATCAGTGCTATAAAAATGCACTGATCACTGTATAAATGGCACTGGCAGGGAAGGGTTTTAAAACTAGAGGTGATCAAAGGGTTAATTGTTCCCTAGTGAGGTGCTTTCTAACTGTCAGGGGGATGGACTGACTGGGAGTAGAGAGAGATCGCTATTCCTGATCACTAGGAACAGCTGATTTCTCTCTCCTCCCCTGTCAGAATGGGTATCCGCCTTGTTTACATAGGCAGATCCCCATTCTGTCTCTCTTTACCGTGATCGCGGGTGGCTGGGAGAAATCGAGTCTGGCAAACCCACGAGCGAGCTCCCACGGCATGGAGCAGGTGCATGCCCACTGTATCTAATGCACAGGCCAACATACAGGTAGCCGGGCCACCCTGACGCAGTATATGTGCGGTTGGCGGTCCAGAAGTAGTTAAGTGTCCTTAAAAAAAAAACATTTTTGCTTGCACATGACTGGATAATGGAAATCAGCAGGGTTTACCTCATTCGCTAAGCTCTGGGGATAATTCCCTTGCAAGTGAACAGTCTATTTGCCTTTAGTAAAGCTGGTCATACATGAATCAAAATTCAGCCGGTTCAGCAGACCAGCTGAATTTCGATCCATGTGGGGGCAGGCTGGTTGTACATAAATCAATATACTGATTGACTTCTGTACAACCAGCCTGTCAGATTCCCCCTGCTTGATCAGCATTGATGGCTATAGCAGGTATTACTGATCAGTGATGTCTAGCGGGGAAGTTTCCCTGCTGTCACAATACAATAGCTCAGCTGTGAGGATTCCCCCATCCACATTGAGTGTGTAGCACGGGGAATCAAGTAATTTTTTTAATTCAACCAGTGAGTTGAATGCCTCATCTATGTGCTGCCTAAATCTTACTCTATTTCTATTAACCATAGCAAAAAAGACTATCAGTAACAATAGAATTACACCTCCACATTATTTTCTATCTATCCACCCATCGTCAAAACCTTGCTTTTTAGACATACTTTATACAGTACATTTTGGGTTTGGAATTAAATTTACAGATTAAGGTGTACATTGCAGTAACTCAAGCCAAACAGGGTTCAACTCACTTGCGTCTAATTTGTTTTTATTTTGTCAGTCAAATCGTATCTTACCTATGTATTTTGTCTTTGCATCTATAAAGTTAAAAAGTTTAATACAGTAAACCCTTGCTTTGAGAGTAACTTGGTTTAAGAGTGTTTTGCCAGACAAGCAAAATTTTTTTAAAAACTTTGACTTGATATACAAGCGATGTCTTGATATACAAGTAGCGTCAAGTCATAACTGGGTATAAAAGAGAAGAGAGGTGCCTCTAAGTGTGGAAATATGGTTACGTTTAATGAAGGTACAACATTTAGCAACTCACATGGTTGATGATTGAAAAAAGGCACATCTAATGCCCCGTACACACGATCGGACATTGATCGGACATTCCGACAACAAAATCCATGGATTTTTTCTGACAGATGTTGGCTCAAAGTTATTTTGCGTACAAACGGTCGCACAAAGTTGTCAGAATTTCCGATCGCCAAGAACGCAGTGACGTACACCACGTACGACGAGACTAGAAAAGGCCAGTTCATAACCAAGTGCGGCACCCTTTGGGCTCCTTTTGCTAATCTCGTATTAGTAAAAGTTTGGTGAGAGACGTTTCGCGCTTTTTCAGACTTGTGGTTTTCAGATCGTTTTCTGCTGTTCAGTTTGTGCTTGTGGGTTTGTATCTGCTCTTCAGTGCATGCAGTCAGTTTGTATTGTACTATTCAGTGCGATCTTGTCCACTCGTTACTGTTTTTCAGGTCGCTCTTCACAGGCCTTGCTGTTCTTCAGTGCGTTCTGTTACTTTGTTCTGAGCAGCTGACCGTTTTCTAGCCATGTTGCGTATACGTACTTCTCGTAGAGTTTGTGCTGTGTGGGGGCTTGGTGTTGGGGTCCTGACCTTGACACAAGTCCAGTCCATGAACAGGGTAGGGAGGAGTTCATGGACCAAGAATTGGTTGCTTCAGCGTGACCAGTTCTGTCATATGCCTTTGCTCTGTGAGATCCGTGAGAATAATCCTGATTATTTCAGGAACTTTCTCTGGATGACGGACCCCGTATTTCACCGTTTGTTGGCTTTGCTGACCCCTTATATTAGCAGGCAGGATACCTGCATGCGGCAAGCCATCATTCCAGAGCAGAGGCTCGTCACCACCCTGCGGTACTTGGCGACGGGGAGAAGTCTGCAGGACTTGAAGTTCTCGACAGGCATCTCCCCCCAGGCTCTGGGGATCATTATCCCAGAGACCTGTTCTGCCATCATCCAGGTCCTGCAGAAGGAGTATATTAAGGTAAGATTTGTATCCTTTAATATCACATGTTATTGTATTGAATGCTTGCTAATGTATTGTATTTCTTTCCTCATTCCCTAATTACCATGATTGTAATATGCTGTGAATGTCCCCTTTATCCTCATTCATGCTGGATTTTTATCTAATAATTTTTTTTGTCCTACATACATATTTGCCTTCACTTACCTCCCCAGCATGGTCTCCTGGCCTATATTCACCTCGTGTAGTCACTTAACAATGTATTTTATCAGCTCCATAGTAGTGCTTTACCCCAAACACCCCCTAGAATTATTTAAATGTGATTTGTGCTTTAAATTCAGGCAGAGTGCAAGCCTCCCACCCCCCAACTGCTAAGGCAGCTGATAACAATTCTCTATCTATCCTCAATCATCTATCTGCTGACTTTGCCAAACCCATACACACTATACCCACCTCTTTTGTGGTCTGATTTATGGATACATTCCCCAAAGCATGTAGTGCAAGGGCCTGCCTGAATACTTTCAAATGGTACTGTTTAAAGTTTCTGTATACTATTATTATCTTGATAGGTAATAGCAGAATGTCCAAATGTGCTCAAATGTGTACAATGTGTATTTATAGCTTTGTATTATGACACTTCTTACCTGTCCAGTGGGCTGCCAATAGTGTAACTAAGGAGGGGCTGTTCAAAGTAATACCCATTATTTAGGCATTCATCTCTCTATGAAGTGAAGAGGGTTACCTGTCCAAGAGTTCCCCCCTATAATGTTAGAAATGGCCCATGAGAGGGGGGGGATCTGATAGGTGTACCTTATACTTTGGTCTTTAAAAACTTCCTCAAATAAATGTTATCTTGATGTTGGCCAAGAATGTTTGTGTCTAATCTGCTTTCCCTGTTTATGTGCAAAATGACTAATTTTTTGTTGTTGTTTGACTCCACAGTTTCCTTCCACGCCACAGGAATGGCAGACTGTGGCCTCCCTCTTTGCCCAGCGGTGGGACTTTCCTAACTGCGGAGGGGCAATTGATGGGAAACACGTCCACATCGTCCCACCACCCAACTCTAAGGGGTTCAATAGTATTGTGATGTTGGCGGTGGTGTCAGCTACTTACGAGTTCCGGTATGTGGACATAGGGAAGAATGGCCGGATGTCCGATGGTGGAGTCATCGCCCAGATGGAGTTCTACAGGCGTCTCCAGAATGGCAGCTTGGACTTGCCACCTCCAGAAGACAATGTGGAAGGACTCCCATTCGTCTTCGTTGCAGATGAAGCATTTGCGCTGGGGGACCATCTTATGCGGCCATTCCCGATGAGGACCCTCACCCCGGACCAGAGGGTTTTTAATTACCAGCTGGCCAGAGCCAGAAGAGTGGTGGAGAACATGTTTGGAATCATGGCCAGCCGGTTCCGCCTATTTCTTACACTCATACACATGGCAGAGTACAAACGGAATCATATCATCCTGGCGTGCTGTGTTCTACACAACTTTTTACGGAAACATTCTGCCAACTATGCTGTCTCAGTTGGGCCTGAGGCTAGAATTCAAAATGAACCAACCCTAATGGCACTTGAAAGTGGCCGTCCTGGCTTGCCCCCCCTGAGTGCCCCTGATATCCGTCTAAGATGCCTTGAATACTTTGCGGGTAGGGGGCTATCAATATGCCAGACAATGTCTGAAACCTTTTTCAAATAAAAAAAAGTTTACCTACTCAAATCTTTGGTGACATTTACTGCTTTTGTTTCTTTTAGCTGACCCTGACAGAAATGTGGTGAGTCCTGAAAATGGCGTGATTGTGTAACATTACAAAGCATTGTTTGGTTTTATTTACTAAAGGCAAAGACACTTTGCACTACAAGTGCACTTGAAACTGCACTTGTAGTGCAAAGTGGATTTTCCCTTAGGAAATAACACCCATTGTCAGTGAAAACACCAATTAGAGCACAACAAAAGTGTTGGAGCGTTGAAACAATAATCCACACATTCTTGATTAACAATCGTTTTAATACCGGAACAATCACATGTGCATTTAGAAAAGGTTTTTAAAACAAACCAACATGTTTGTTGTATAACAATTTTTGGGGTCACATTAGAAAAAGTAGAAATGTCCATTTAAGATAAAACAGGCATGTTTAAAACCAACAAGAAAGACACAAATCTTGAACTTACACATCTGGTAGAACTTGAAGGTAATATCAGACATGAGTATTTACAAACTGTGTTTGATATTGCGTTCAGATGGGGTGAAGTCACCCCTAGAAAAGCCAAATTTTGAAGATGCACACCAATTGCCGAATGTCAACATGTGCTAGCTGCCATCACGGGGGATCAAGGGACGTGTTTTGTGGGTGCAACTCCTTCCTCACAGCTACTTTATTATTGAGGAAGGGGTTGCACCCCCAAAACGCGTCCATTGATCTCCCGTGATGGCAGATAGCACATGTTGACACACTGTGTGCCTCTTCAAAATTTGGCTTTTCTCAAATATGTCAAAAAATGGTAAACATTTTTAGGTCAGAAAAAGCCCAAAAAAACATAAGGATTTCGAGGGGTTTCTCTCCCTAAAACATCAATGATGTTCTTCATTTTTTGTTGAACATCATTGATATATTTCAGGATGTTTGCCAAGTCTCTATTACACCCCATGATCTCCCCAATCAGGATCTGTGCACTTTCCGAGGTGAAATGCCCTGGATCCACAACATCACGATCACCTAAAAAATAGAAACAAAAACACACCATGTATTATAAATATGCCGGCATCCATCTCTTACCCGAGCCTGTGGTCGCAGACACTCAACTGTTTTGGTGACAATTTCCACCACGTCTTCCTCCTCCTGCTCTGCTTGGCTTGGGTGGATTTCCCCTTCTTCCAGAGGTGGGGGGTCTGTGGTCTCCTCGGATGAGGGGTGTCCTCGAATCTTTTATCCCCTGTAAAAAAAAATAGGTATACTTAACACAGATATTTCATGGCAGAAATAGGAATATGAAACATTGCTTGGAAGTGGGGTACAATTGGCTATTTGGGCAGAGTTCCAAGATGTAGAATTTTTAGTGTCTTTTGTCAAGCTTCAATACTTTACCTGTTTTGTACAAGCTTCACAGATGGAGACACCCCTATAGTATACACTGGAGCACCTGTGTGGGACCCCCTAATAAAAAGGTTGTTCTTGTGTCCCACACTAGTGCTCCAGCGTCCAGATGTGAAAACTGCTGAGTGTCCTCTCCTTACACAGAATCTAGTTTGCATTTCATTCTAGTTACAAACCCATCTACACAACCAAATTATTTGCAGACAAGTAGGCCATAAAAAATGCATATGGCCAAAACAATAGTGTTTTCTAGGCCGAACGAACAGTGTTTGATACGAATGAATAATGTGCCCTTGAACATGAACGTTGCCATTTTAAACTGGATAACAGTTAAGAAAAGCACATGGAGCAGCACGAATGTAATAAACATAAAGAATAGGAACACAGCACAACTACTTACTTTTTTGCAGCACTCTTTGGATCTTTCTGTACTGCTCATGCTCTCTTAATTTGAGGTCCGACCACCGTTTCCTGAGCTGATCTTTCGATCGTCGTACCCCGAAATTCCGGTGCAGACTCTTGACCACTTTCGCCATGATGACATTGGGGTTGGGGTAAGGTCCATACTTCCCATCATAGTCGGCCCTCTTCAGGATGTCAACCATCTTCAACATCTCCACAAAGGACATATTTGAGGCCTTAAATCGTCTCCTTCTGGATCGGGACGTTTCAGGCTCCGGGCTTTCCTCCTCCTCCTCCTCGTTGGTGTAATTATCAGACACCTGCTCTGACTCCGCCATGTGCTCTTCCCCCACTGCGCCGATTGAGAAGGGGCGGGGAATAGACTAGAAAGAACGTCAGGGGCGGGCGGAGTTTCACGCATGCGCAGTGTCCATAAAGCGTAACACGCATGCGTAGTACGTACGATCTGTGAGCGGAGGAAGGAGTAACGGAGGCACCAATCGTGATTGCGAAGGTAAGATTTAACATTGGGCCTATACTGCTTCTAGATTGAGGCCTGTATTTGCACAAGTTTAGAAGACTTTAGGCTGACATTAGGGTTTGTCTTGTGTTGTGTCTTGCAGTGAGAATGGATATCTTGAAAGATAAGGACTTTATGCCAATCTTCATTGATATGTTCAGGGAGCTGCCCTGTCTATGGCAGTTAAACCACCCTGATTATAAGAACCAAACAAAGAGGAAGGCAGCGCTGGATAATTTGTGGGAATTTGTGAAGACGGTGATCCCCACGGCAGACATCACCTATTTGAAGATCCTAATTGGTGGCCTGAGGAGCACTTATCTAAGGGAGCACAAGAAGGTCCAGGATTCCCAGAGATCAGGAGCTGCAGATGATATTTATGTCCCCAGGCTTTGGTACTATGACAGGCTGAATTTTCTGGCAGGTCAGACTGAACCCAGGCCAGCACTCTCCACTCTTCCTTCCACGCTTCCTTCCCCCCCAGCTGAGGCGTCTGACACCCAACCTGAGCCTTCCAGGCAGCAACATGTGGAGGAGCCCAGCTTGAGCCAGGTATAGCATTCTTCTGAATATTTATGGTTGTCCAATCAATGATGTTAAATATATGTTAATTTGGATTGCTAATTTATGATTGTGATTGATGAAGCAAAAACTAAAACCATGTCCCTTTTTCATACACAGGGAAGTCTCAGCCAGGAGGTGGCCGGGCCAAGCAGGCTGCCCAATACCCAGGTCCCTCCCCTACACCTTCAAAGACAAAGTGGCAGGAAGAGGAGTAACCTGGAGGAGGCTGCCATAGGCCTCTTTTGGAAGGCTACAGAGGCCTTGAGAACCCCCCACACTGTGGAGGAGGACTTTGGTGGCCTAACTGCCTGCAAAATGATGCAGATGGAGGAGGGCCAACGACTCCTGTGTGAGTTCTTAATTTTGGAAGTTCTCAATAAGGGGTTGAGGGGTCAAATAACATGTGCTACCCACATTTGTGACCTCACACATAGTCCTCCTCCTCCTGCAGGTCCTCCTCCTCCAGGTCCTACTCCTCCTCCTCCAGGTCCTACTCCTCCTCCTGCCACATCTCCAACACCAGAGCCACAGCCGGGAAGGAAGCGTGGAAGGAAGACCAGAGAGTGATGACCTGGGTTCAGTCTGGTCTGGCAAAAGATGCATCCTCTTGTAGTACCACAGCCTGGGGACACAGATGTCATCTGCTGCTTTCAGGATCTCTTGGACTTGTGGACCAGACTGCATTCCCTTAGATATGGACTCCTCAGGCCACCAATTTTGCTGTAAAATAATTGATGTGTGCCCTGGGGGTCCAAGGCTTCGCCAATTTATGATGTTTATCCAGCGTTACCTCCCTTTTTGTTTGGTTCTGACCCCTTAATAAAGGAATTTTTGGTTCAATTATACTCCCCTATGTGTGTTTTCCTTCAAAAAGGACAGTTTGTTTGTGAGGATTCAGGTACATTTCAAAAATATAATGTGAAATTTACAAGGGACACCAACACCAAGCAACCTTCTTGAGATTAAATAATACAAGATAATAATGGTGTTGTGGTAACTTAACACACAAAACACACCCAAAAATATTATGGAGTAAAACCAATTAAAAAAACAAAACAAAACATTAGCCTTGAAAAAAATACAAAACCAAAAAAAAATAAAAAAAACAAATTTGGTCAGATGTGACAAATCAAAATATATTGAGGCAATCACAATAAATAATAGAAAGAAGTTTGTGAGAACTCTGTGTGAATATGAGCAGCAAAACTACTTCATTCTTCTCACATTATAAAGAAGAAGAGAGTGCACTGTATTAAACCATTTTTTACATTGCAGCATGACGAAAGTGCTCTATCCATTCCGAACGCTAATTTTACCAGACTGAGCTGTTCCGTCTAGGAATTTCTTCTGAGCATGCGTGGCACTTTGTGCGTCGGAATTGGCCACACACGGTCGGAATTGACGCGATTGGATTTTGTTGTCGGAAAATTTTATAGCCTGCTCTCAAACTTTGTGTATCGGAAAAGCCGATGGAAAATGTCCGATGGAGCCCATACACGGTCGGAATTTCCGACAACAAGCTCCGATCGCACATTTTCTGTCGGAAAATCTGACCGTGTGTACGGGGCATTAGTATGCAGCCATCTGGGGTAAAGCTGTCCACATAGACCATCCTCCACACTGCCATCGATGTTGTCCTTTCCATGCTGTACTCCACGAGTACTTCAAGCCTCGGTTCCAAATCGCTCTACTGCAGGGTAGTCTTCCCGGTCACGGTTGCAGACTGACATCAGTGAGGAGCTGGTGGTGCAGAGGATGGTCTATGTGGACAGCTTTACCCTGGATGCCTGCATACTTAGATGTGCTAGTTTTAATCATCAACCATGTGAATTGTTAAATGTTGTACCTTCATTAAATGTAACCATATTGCTACACTTAGAGGCGCCTCTCTTCTCTTTTATACACTGTAGCTCCTGCTGGATTTTGTTTCCAATCCCCTTGTGGAGGCTGCCATTTGTACAGTAAATGGACATTTTATGGTTACACAACCTATCACATTGCTATAATCTTTTTAAATGGACTATAAACTGAAGAATTTATGCATGAATCATCTGAGTTTCCATTATTTCTTATGGGAACATTTGCTTTGATATACAAGTGCTTTGGATTACAAGCATGTTTCCAGAATAAATTATGCTCGCAATCCAAGGTTTTACTGTATGTAAATGGTCTTTAACAATTATTTTCATGGCAAGTAATGCCGCGTACACACGGTCGGACTTTTCGTCTACAAAAGTCCGACGGACGCCGACGGACCAAGTCCGGCGGACAATCCGATCGTGTCTGGGCTTCCCCGGACTTTCAGCGGACTTTTTCAGCCGCAAATCTGACGGACTTTAGATTTGGAACATGCTTCAAATCTTTACGTCGTAACTCCGCCGGACCCAGAAATCCGCTCGTCTGTATGCTAGTCCGACGGACAAAAAAACAACTCATGCTCAGAAGCAAAAAATAAATGGAAGCACTCGGTCTAGTAAAACTAGTGTTCATTTTGTAGGTAGCACATTCCTCACGCTGCAAATTCTGTGATCATTGAATGCAGCGCATTAATGTCTTCTTTAATAATGCTATAAGAACGAAGATGTTTTGCTGTTCCTATTCACACAGAGTTCTCCCAAACTGATTTCTGGATTCTTTTGCTCTTTGATCTCATGAATGATATAGTATTATTTTTAAAAGCCATGTCTCCATACTAATATTCATTTTTACACTTGTTTTTTTTGGGGGAGTCATCTTTTATTTTAGATTTTATCCAGATTTTTATTTTATGATTGTTGTCGAAATTATTTTATCTTTATCTACCTTTTTTTTTTTTTTTTGGGTTTGTAAAGTTACCACGAAGAACCCTTTTTTTTTTTTTTTTAGTTTTGTAGTTCTTAAATTGAACACAAATTCATTTTTATTTCATTTTGGTTTGTTTTTAATTTTGTTTGTTTTAAGTTACCACAAAGAACCATTTTTTTGTTTACTGTGATTTTTTCTTTTGTATATAAAGTTAACACAAAGAACCTTTTTTGGTTATGTAGAATTTTTAAATTTTTTTTTTAAGTTACAAGTACAACATTATTTTTTTTTTTTTGGTGTGTTTTTGCAACCTCAAGGAGATTGTTGTCCCTTGTTAATTTGACATTGTGTCTAAATCAATGATGTTAATTAAAACACATAAAGTCTTTTCATAAACTCAAATATCCATTTATTTATGGTCAAAAGAAAATAAAGAGGAAGTCAACGCTGGCAAAAGTCTGTGGACTAGAAAATTGGGATCTTGAGGAGTCCGTATAAGAGGGAGCACAATCTGGTCCAGGAATCCCAGGGATCAACAGCAGAAGCAGATGATATTGATGTCCCCAGACTGTGGTACTACAACAGCCTGCGTCTTCTGTCAGATCAGACTGAACCCAGGTCATCACTTTTCTTCTCTTCCCTGCAGCCTTCCCTCCACGTTGCCCTGCACCCTTCTCTGCAGCCTTCCCTGCAGCCTTCTTTGGAGGCTGTGGCTCTGGTGTTTGAGTTGTGGCAGGAGGAGAAGGAGGAGGAGGAGGAGGGGGGCTGCCTCATGTATTTGTGTATTGGCAGTTAGCTCGCCGTTCAGCCCCTTGTGTATCAGTTCTGCAAAAAGTTTTTCGCAAATGAGGCATTGGCCCCGCTGCATTTGAAGCAACCTGCTGGCTAAGTAGCACCCATAGGCCTCTTCAGCTTTGGGGGCTCTTCAAAAAATTGGTGGCCTCTCGCATGAGGCGCAGGGGTGCCTCCTGTGTCACCGTCCCCTTCTTGGCCCTTTTTGTATGAAGGAGGAGGGGAGGCACTTGAGATTGTGTCAGGCTCCTACTGGGCCCAGGTACCTCCTGCCTGACACTGGGCCCGGCCTCCTCCAGGATGACGCTGGGGCCAGCCTCCTCCAGGATGACACTGGGTCCAGCCTCCTCCAGGCTGTCCCTGGGCCTGGCCTCCTCCAGGCTGTCCCTGGGCCCGACCTCCTCCTGCCTGCCACTTTCCCCATGTTCCTCCTGGCTGCCCTCATCCTGTGTATAAAAAAGGGACATGGTTTTAGTTTTTTTTGGGGGTTCATCAATGACACACAATTTGCTTCTCATGACTTGCAAATTCAATGTGAATACATCTCTTAATAAAAGAGTCTAGAAATCAGACACCATAATTTATTAAAGCAGGTGACAAACATATTTGGCCACTACTGTCAATTGATATGTATACATCATTTTTAGGATCAAATTATTTTCATCAATTATTACATCTAGTTAACATCATTAATATTAGGACAGTAAATATTTTTGAAATTAATTTACCTGACTCCAGATGGTCACATCCGGTTCTTCCAGGATGGAAGACCCAGCTTGGTCCTCATCAGCCTCTGCTGGGGTGGAGGGAAGGGTGCATGGAAGAGTGCATGGAAGGGTGGAGGAAAGGGTGGAGGGAAGGGTTGAAAGTGATGCCCTGGCTTCAGTCTGGTCATCAAGAAAACGTAGTTTATTGTAGTACCACAGCCTGGGTACATATACATCATCTGCTGAAGCTCCTGATCTCATGGAATCCTGGATCTTGTTATGCTCCCTCTTATACATGTTCCTCAAGATCCCAATTTTCTTTAACAACATCTCCATCATTGCTTCCGGGATGGACGTCTAGACAAATGTCAGAAGTCTCTCCAGCGTTGACTTCCTTACATGTTTCAGATAATATTGAGGGTGTTTGACCTCCCACAGATTCCTCATCTCTCTGTATTTATCAATGAAAGCCGACAAAAATTCAGGCTCTTTAAATTTGGCATTCATAATGTCTGTAAAAGATAAAGACACAAGACAAAAAACACTTATGTTTCTGCTAAACCCTCATTATTTTATCCCAACATAGGCCTCATCAATCTGTCAAGCCATATAGGCTGCTTGCTACAAAGTTTTGACCAAATTTCAAATTTAAAAATTACCTCTGTTTTCTAGCGTCCCGGTCCACTATCATCTACGCACAGAACGTACGTACGACACAATACATAAGAATGTTTCAGACACTGCACATGCGTAATACTCCGCCTGCTTGGCCCGCCCCTGATGTTCTTTTTCTTTACGCATATTCCCCGCCCTTGACTCTACGCACAGAACGTACGTACGACACATGGGCAATACCTCTTTTTATACACTGCACATGTGTGAAACTCCGCCTGTGTTGCCCACCCCTGACGTTCTATTTTAACGAATATTCTCCACCCCTTGACTCTACGCACAGAACGTACGTACGACACATGCGTAATACCTCTCTTTATACACTGCGCATGTGTGAAACTCCGCCAGCGTCGCTCGCCCCCGACGTTCTATTTTAACAAATATTCTCCACCCATTCTTTCTATGGTGCGTAGTGGGATGAACAATGGCGGAGACACATCAGGTGTGTACTACCTCAGGTAGCGACGAAAGCCCAGAGGCCGGAACGTCACGATCTGGGAAGCCGAGATTTAAGGCCTCCAATATGTCCTTTAAAGAGATGGTGGAAATGGTGGCAATTCTTCGAAAAAATTACTATGATGGGAAGTATGGACCGTACGCCTGGCCTAATTTTCAAAAAGCAAAAATAATGGTGAAGGTGGTGAAGACATTACATCTTTCTTTTGGGGTATGGTGCTCGAAAGATCAGATTCGGAAAAGATTGTCCAACCTCAAACTCCGGGAGCCGGATCAGTACAGAAGGATTCGTAAAGTGCTTAAAAAAAGTAAAGTACTTGTTGTGTGTTCATATTCTGTTTATTACCTTTTATACTGCTCCATGTGCTTTTCTTTACTGTACGAGTTTATATAGTTTGAAACGATATTTTTAATAAACCTCTATATATATAAATATATATATATATATATTTATATCTATATCTATAGATCTATATTTTTTTTTATATAGATATATAGATCTATCTAGAGATAGATCTATATATCTATATATAGATATATATCTATATATCTATATATCTATATATCTATATCTATAGATATAGATATAGATATAGATACACACACACATCTATATATATATTTCAATATATATATTTATATATCTATTGATATTTATAGATAGAGATATAGATAGATAAATAGATATCTGTATATATATATAGATATATATATCTATATATATATAGATATATATATATCTAGATATTAAAAATGTATTAAACTAGGAACTCTACACAAACAGACAATTTGTACACCACTTTACTACAATGTTTTAAGATTACTATGTACTAAAATATCTGTGTGCTAAGTATATTTTTTTTTGATCACAGGGGAAAAAAGACTCAGCCAAGATGAACCCAGTCCCCCCAACCGAAACAACATAATTGGGAAATCAGCCCAAGCCCCACTGAGGATGTGGAGGAAGGAGAGGTGGGCGACATGGGCATCCCACCAGGTGAGTGTCTGACACACCAGCTTACGGTAATCTATGTATGGCTGCATATTTTATTTTAAAAATTTTACACTCTATTTTAGGTGATCTGGTTGTGCTTGACTCAAGCAACAGCGCCACCCCCGAGGATGTTTCGGAAGTATGCAACATGGGCACTCCACCAGGTCAGTGTCTGAGACACCAGCTTATGGTAAGGTAATCTATGTATCTGCATATTTCTAAACACATCTTTTTTTCATTCAATTTTAGGTCTGAGTGAACATTTTACCACAGACAGTGCCCAATGGCTAATTGGTCAAATAATGGCCTGGAATGGGGAGATTGATCGAATGCGGAATCGGCTGGATCGTATGCAGCAGGAAATGAAGAACATGATCGATGTTTTGGGTAGAATCTAAATGCCCTTTTTCAACCCAAAAAACATTGATCATGTTCTTCATTTCCTTGTTTGCTGACCCCATTCTGGGCCTTCTCTTTTTTACCTTGGAAAAGTTATATGCGTGTTTAACCACTTGTTGCCCACCGTCATATGACGGCGGGACGGTGCAGCTGTTGTTCTGGGCCTTCCAGGCAGCCCAGGGGGCGCGCAGCATCGCTCGGGTCCCGGTGCGCGTGCCCGGCGGCCGCGATGTCCGCCGAGCACCCGCAATTGCCCAGTAACCGAGCAGGGCCGTGGATCTGTGTGTGTAAACACACAGATCCACGTCCTGTCAGATGGGAGGAGACCGATGGTGTGTTCCTTGTACAGAGGAACACCGATCGGTCTCCTCCCCTTGTGAATCCCCTCCCCCACAGTTAGAATCACTCCCTAGCAACACATTAACCCCTACAGCGCCCCCTCCTGGTTAACCCCTTTATTGCCAGTCACATTTATACAGTAATCAATGCATTTTTATAGCACGGAATGGCAATCCCATGAGGAAGTCTGATATGACGAAACATGTCGGGGCGTGGCTGTACGGCACCTATCAGTAACAGTTAGTGACGGACGGGACGTGGTTTTGGATCTCCGTGCACCGGCGGGAGCCTTCAAACGCAATAGAGGAGCTGCTCCCTGGGCTTGGATGTCAGTAGGTGATCCACATCAGCAGAGTGTCAGCAAAGAGGGGTGAGAACTTATCCAACGCTGCTTCTTGAGGTCCGCCGTGACCCTCATTTCCACAGTGGTGCTGGGCGTTTCACAGAGGAGGATTGAGTTTGATTTGGATTTGATTTGCAGTGTCAGTTTGGCTTGAATCAAGAGTTTTTCTTGTGAGTGTAATGATTGAAGTTTTAAAGTTGAATAAATTTTATATGTTTTACGGTATCACACTATTTTGAGTTCTTTTTATGAATTGAGGTGACACTTGGATAAATAAAGAATCTGGATCCTTTTACCTTCAATTGACCAACTATATACCTATGCCTTATTGCCAAAACACGAGAGTGTGAGGCATATTGAGCTGGTGAGTGTTGAATTTAAGGGGAGAGGAATCACCAACACTGAGTGAATTGGTGGACTGTTTCCAGATATTGCACATTTCCTTCACGGTGTCCTGTCTGTGGAATCTTTATGGACTAAATTACCTATATCTCACGTTCAATATCATTTTGCAATATAAATTGCTGTGTGTATGGTACACTTTTATGGAGATTGTCACGATTTTTTGTACACCGATGAGATTTTGTATGATTGTTTTTTACTCATGATTTATTTATATACATTCTTTGCTACAGCACTAGATCACTTTAGTTTATACTAGACAGTATAGATACTGTCATTTAGCGCCACTTTTATTGATTCACAAGGACCAAAAAAGCTTAGGGCCTCTTGGAAACAATAGAAAGGTTTGTACAGTTTATTTTACTTTTAAAGTGGCAGCTTTATAGTAATTTCATTAGGACGTTTTCTTCTGTAGGGGGTTAGCACCCCTTTGCCTGGCATTTGAGCGCAGTGGTGAAAACTCGAGAGGGGCGTATAGATTTGAGTTTTCTCATTTGTCACAATGCATTTTTATAGCACGGATCGCTGTATAAATGTGAATGGTCCCAAAAATGTATCAGAATTGTCCGATGTGTCTGTAGTCACGATAAAAATCACAGATTGCCGCCATTACTAGTAAAAAAAAAAATAATCATAAAAATGCTATAAATCTATCCCCTTATTTTGTAGACGCTATAACTTTTGCGCAAACCAATAAATATACCCTTATTGCGATATTTTTTACCAAAAATATGTAGAAGAATACGTATCGGCCTAAACTGAGGAAAAAATTTGTTTAAAAAAAAAAAAAATGTGGATACTTATTATAGCAAAAAGTAAAAAATATTGTGTTTTTTTCAAACTTGTCACTTTTGTTTTGTTTAAAGCACAAGAAATAAAAAACGCAGGGGTGATGAAATACCACCAAAAGAAAGCTCTATTAGTGGGGAAAAAATGATAAAAATTTCATTTGGGTACAGTGTAGTATGACCGCGCAATTGTTATTCAAAGTGCGACAGCGCTGAAAGCTGAAAATTGGCTTGGGCAGGAAGGGGGTGAAAATGGCCTGTATGGAAGTAGTTAAAAAAAAAAAATTCCCAAAAATAATAGAGGCCTGTTTTCCCAAAAAATAATAATTTTTTTTTTACAAAAATAGAGGCCTGTTTTCCCCAAAAAAATAAAACATTTAAAAAAAATAGAGGCCTGTTTTACCAAAAAAAAAAAAAAATAGAGGCCTGTTTTACCAAAAAAAAAAAAAATAGAGGCCTGTTTTACCAAAAAAAAAAAAAAAATAGAGGCCTGTTTTACCAAAAATAAAAAAATAAAAATAAAGAGGCCTGTTTGTTACAAAATATATATATATATATAGTTTAAAAAAAATAAGGACCTAATTATATTGTTGGAAATTTGTAAATATATCGATATTTTTTTGACTATCAACATTTTTTACAAATGCATAAGTGAATGTACACAGAATATTAAAACATCTGTTTAGTAATTAACTAAATGTGTGGTTTGTTATTTCAATGCTCAGTATCAGTTTGTTTAAATTTTAAATAGTTGTTTACAGTGACAATGGGGCTTATTTAGTCAAGGAAAATACACTTGGCACTACAAGTGCTCTACGATAACCTAGGAGAAAGCCAAAAAGAAAGGCAAGCAATAAATATAATTCAAGATTTGATCCAGATTTTTTATTTTGAGAAATTAAATATCCTGGGGCATTGCAATGGCCCCCCTACCCATAAAATAATCAACATATTGATCTCGAACTTGACAGGCACTTTGGGGGGCCAAGCCAGTACGGACAGTATCCAGGCCGTCAGATTGTCACTAATAAGTCCGGCCTCAGGCCCAACTGGCACAATATAATTTGTGAAATGTTTGTTCAAAAAGTTGTGCAGGATGCAGCACGATAAAATGATGTAATTCAGTTTGTATTCCGCCAGGTTTATGGATGTTTGAAACAGGTGGAACCGGCTGGCCAGAATCCCAAAAGCATTCTCAACAACTCTTCTGGCTCTGGCCAGCCGGAAATTAAAAACCCTCCTCTCCGGGGTGAGGGTCCTTTGGGGGAATGGCTTCATGAGGTGCTTGCTCAGAGCGAAGGCTTCATCTGCTATGAAGACAAAGGGGAGTCCTTCCACGTTATCCGCATCAGGTGGCAATCCTAGGCCACCACTCTGGAGACACTGGTAGAACTCCGTCTGGGCAAATACTCCTCCATCCGGCCATTCTTCCCCACGTCCACATACAGAAATTCATATTGTGCCAACACCACCGCCATTAAGACAATACTATGGAACCCCTTATAATTAAAATAGTATGCCCCCGAATGGGGTGGTGGCACGATGTGGACATGTTTCCCATCTATAGCCCCTCCACAATTGGGAAAGTCCCAACGAGTGGCAAAATGGGATGCCACAGTCTGCCATTCCTGTGGCGTTGAAGGAAACTGGGGAATCAAACAAGAAAACAAAACTCAGTAATTTTGAAAAGAACATTGCAAGAACATTATACACTTAAAACATTATTGCCCAGCATCAGTATAACAATAAATAACTGAAATCTTCTCTAAAAAATAATATGAAAAGGCACACTTATCAGATTGCTCACCCCCACTGATGGCACATTGTTACATTTTAGGGGGTGGTGAAATTAAAAATTAAAAGTTTAAGGACATGCAGGGTTTTATTGACTAAAGGCTACAAGACTGTGCAGTTTGAAAAGTGCAGTTGTCGCACTCTGCAAGTGCAGTTGCTCCACAGCTTACTAAATGAGGTAAGGTAAAGGCTTCATGTTGGAAGGAGTACCCAATCACATGCAAGGGCAATTAATCCAAACAATTTGTGGCTTGCACATGATTGGATGATGGAAATCAGCAGAGCTTGTGCTCATTTATAAAGCCCTGGAGCAAATGCACTTGCAGGGTGCAAATGCATTTTGCAAAGTGCAACATATATTTGCTTTGTAAAAATCAACTCCACAGAACATTATAGCAAATTATTAGGGGGGGGGTTTGAAATCTAGTTAACCACTTCAATACCAGGCACTTAGACACCTTCCCGCCCAGGCCAATTTTCAGCTTTCAGCGCTGTCGCAATTTGAATGACAATTGCGCGGTCATGCTACACTGTACCCAAACAAATTTTTTATCATTTTGTTCCCACAAATAGAGCTTTCTTTTGGTGGTATTTGATCACCTCTGCGGTTTTTATTTTTTGCGCAACAAATAAAAAAAGACCGAAAATTTTGAAAAAAAACAAGTTTTTCTTTGTTTCTGTTAAAACTTTTTGTAAATAAGTACGTTTTCTTCTTCAATGACGGGCACTGATATGGCTGCACTGGCAGGCACTGATACGGCGGCACTGATGGGCACCAATGAGGTGGCACCAATGAGGTGGCACTGATGAGGTGGCACTGACGGGCACTGATGATGGGCACTGATAGGCGGCACTGATGGGCACTGATAGGTGGCACTGATGGGCACTGATAGGTGGCACTGGTATGTGGCACTAATGGGCACTCATAGGTGGCACAGATGGGCACTTATAGGCGGCACTGATGGGCACTCGTAGGTGGCATTGATGGGCACTCGTAGGTGGCATTGATGGTTACTTATGGGTGGCACTGATAGTTGGCACAGATGGGCATGGATGGGCACTGATAGATGGGCACTGATGGGCACGGATGGGCACTGACAGGTGGCATGAATGGACACTGATGGGTGGCACTGATGGCACTGCTTGTTTGCAGTGATGCCGCTAAGGGTGGCATTGCTGGGCATCACTGCAACATAATGGTGCCAATCAGTGCCCATTTGTGGGCACTGATTGGCACAGATTTGGCACACTGGGCACATGTGGATGGCCATGGGGTACATACCTGGCCATCCACATGTTGCCCCTTCCCTGGTGGTCCTAGTGGCAATCCCTGGTGGTCCAGTGTGGTGAACTGTGGGGGGGCTGCGCTGATAAACAATCAGCGCAGACCCCCCCTGCCAGGAGAGCCGCCGATCGGCTCTCCTCTACTAGCGTCTGTCAGACGCGAGTGAGGAAGAGCCGATCAACGGCTCTTCCTATTGACAGCATGATCAACCGTGATTGGACACGGCTGATCACGTGGTAAAGAGCCTCCGCCGGAGGCTCTTTACCAAGATCGGTGGAGCGGTGTGTCAGACTGACACACCGCTCCACCGATCGCTGCGATGCACGCCCCCGGGGGCGCGCTGCAGCATGTTATCCTGCTGGACGTCATATGATGTCCAGTCAGGATAACAGAACCACTTCCCGGACGTCAATCCGCCATAGGGCGGGCGGGAAGTGGTTAATGACACACACACTATTTGGATGGAGTTTAGGGGGGGGAGAGGTTTTGAAATCTAGTTAATGACACACACACTATTTGGATGGAGCTTGGGGGGGAGGGGTTTTGAAATCTAGTTAATGACACACACACTATTTGGATGGAGTTAAGGGGGGGAGGGGTTTTGAAATCTAGTTAATGACACACACACTATTTGGATGGACTTTAGGGGAAAAAAATACAATGCAGCTGACTAAATACATTCAAACTGAGTAGATTAGGTGGATATGTGCCCAGCATTGCATGCTGGGGAGGTTAGTGAAGGCAAATATACATGCAGGAGAAAAAAGAACAATGAAATTACAGCATGCATGAGGAGAAAAAGGGGACATTCACACTATATTGCAATGATGGTAAGTAATGTTTGAGTTAAGAAATACATTACATTATCAAAGATTAAATAAAATAACATGTGATGCTAATAAAGGATAAAATCCTCACCTTAATATACTCCTTCTGCAGGACCTGAATGATGGCAGAATAGGTCTCTGGAATAATGATCCCCAGAGCCTGGGGGGAGATGCCTGTTGAGATCTTCAAGTCCTGCAGGCTTCTCCCTGTCGCCAAGTACCGCAGGGTGGCGACTAGCCTCTGCTCCGGAGTGATGGCTTGCCTCATGCAGGTATCCTGCCTGCTGATATAAGGGGTGAGCAAAGCCACCAAACGGTCAAAAACGGGGTCCATCATCCAGAGAAAGTTCCTGAAATCCTCAGGATTATTCTCACGGATCTCACGGAGCAATGGCATGTGACAGAACTGGTCACACTGGAGCAACCAATTCGTGGTCCATGAACTCCTCCTCGCCCTGTTCATGGACTGGTCTTGGGCTGAAGAATGAACTACAGCACCAAGCACATACAATGCATGAGCTCTACGACGAGTACGTACAGGTAACATGGCTTCAAAACGGTCGGCTGGTCAGAGCGCACTTAACAGAATGCACTGAAGAACAGCAAGGCCTGTGAAGAGCGACCTGAAAATCAGCAACGAGCGGACAATAAAACAAAGATTGCTCAATGCCAACTGACCACACGCACTGAAAAGCAGATACAAACCTCACAAGCACCGACTGAACAACAGTTAAAACGAACTGAAAAATACGAGTCTCACAAGCACGAATCGTCTCTCACCAAACTTCTACTAACACGAGGTAAACATGAGATTAGCAGAAGGAGCCCAAAGGGTGTCGTACGGGCTATTGAACTTCCGTTTTATAGTCTCGTTGGACTTGGTGTACGTCACCGTGTACTAGGCTGTCGGACTTTTGTGTAATCGTATGTAGGCAAGTCCGTTCATTAGAAAGTCCGCTGCAAGTCCGCCAAAAGTCCATCGAAAGTCTGTCGGACAGGCCGTCGGACTTTTGTAGCCAAAAAGTCTGACCGTGTGTACGTGGCATAAGTGTTAGTTGATTTCCCCTTCTTACTTCACACACCATCACAGCAGTTGTTGGGAAGAGAGACTGAAATTTACTTGAAATAATTAGCAATATCTTATTTCCAGTAATTTTGTAGTAAATATTGTTTTACAGCTAGTCTTTGTGCCACATGTTCTTACCTGGTATAAGCAAGGGTGCACTAAAAAGCTGTAAATCAGCATTTGTAGTGGTATGTGCTCTACAAAAGACATATGGAAACATTTAATAGATTTACACTGTGTTGTAAATTGAAGCCTCTGTGTGACATTACCCATTTGGCAGAACTAGAACATAATGAATTGCTCCATAGACATTTAATAAAACCATCCAAAAATATAGGTACAGACTTAGTTTTAAATCTCTTGTGCTCAGAAAGTAGCTCTAGTTTTTGATAAATGCAACTATGTTTAAAAAAATATGTATCACATGGAGAGAAAAGTCTAGAGTTTTATATAGTCTAGAGGATACCTACAGTGTGTTCTTTCACCACTTACTCCTAGAACAAGTTTCACTATCAGCTTAAAAATGTGTATTTTCCAGTTTGTCAGTGGGTTAGTAGAGATCGTGGCCATTCTTTAGAATTAAAAATGACTTGTGTTGTAGTTGATGCCACACAGATAAGGTGGCATAGGAGCATTAACAGATCTTTAAATTGATACTTTTTCTTACACTCTCTTTTAACAAATCAGAGTACAGTCATTTGCATATGTTTTATCAAATCCATGGCCAGGTCTGCATGAGAGCATGATAATGCATTAGACATCCCTGTAAATTGTTATGCATTCGCCTTGCATGAGCTGTACAGTACATTTGCTGCATACCATGTGATATATATCTAAACACATGGAATGTATATTTGCCAAACTGTATATTCTTTGCACTTTGACAAACACTTTTACCTAGTTCGTCTATGACTGTGATGCATTGAAAGCCTATTCTTCATGGTGCTGATTAGGGATGAGCTTCGTGTTCGAGTCGAACCCATGTTCGACTCGAACATCGTGTGTTCGGTCGTTCGCCGAATTACGAACGGTATGGTCCATTCGTATCAAATTTGAGTGGCGCGTCGCGGCCCATAATTCACTGCGGCATCGCAGTGCATTGCTGGCTGATGATTGGCCAAGCTTGCACTATGACCCGCATGCTTGGCCAATCACAGCGCTGTGTGTACAGAGAGCCGTAATTGGCCAAAGCCAAGGAGGCTTTGGCCAATTATGGCTCAGGGGGTTTAGTACATGCCTCACACTATATAAGGCCGCCTGCGCGTCGGCCCTGTGTAGTGTGTTCCGGCGTTGAGACAGAGATAGAGATAGAGAGACAGTGTCATTTGATTTAAGTTAGATAGAGTAGGCAGGTCGAGTCAGTTAGCTGCAGTTACTGTGTATTGTGTATATATATATGCATCCCTGGTGTTGTGTATATATATATATATATATATATATATATATATATATATATATATATACACACTGCATTCAGTTTAGCTAGATCCTGTTCTCCTGTTCTTCTCTTCCTAATATACTGACAGGCAGGCAGGTGTTTTTACAATATTTCCAGTTACTTTACTGTGTACCCTGCACAGTCTCACCTAAAGTATAGCTACCTGCAGCCAGGTGCTTGTGTAGGCTCTTTGAAGTATTTCCAGTTACTGTACTGTGTACCCTGCGCAGTCTCACCTACAGTATAGCTACCTGCAGCCAGGTGCTTGTGTAGGCTCTTTGAAGTATTTCCAGTTACTGTACTGTGTACCCCATGCAGTCTCACCTACAGTATAGCTACCTGCAGCCAGGTGCTTGTGTAGGCTCTTTGAAGTATTTCCAGTTACTGTACTGTGTACCCTGCACAGTCTCACAAGCACCTGCAGCCAGGTGCTTGTGTAGGCTCTTTGAAGTATATCCAGTTAATGTACTGTGTACCCCGCACAGTTGCACCTACAGTATAGCTACCTGCAGCCAGGTGCTTGTGTAGGCTCTTTGAAGTATTTCCAGTTACTGTACTGTGTACCCCGCACAGTCTCACCTACAGTATAGCTACCTGCAGCCAGGTGCTTGTATAGGCTCTTTGAAGTATTTCCAGTTACTGTATTGTGTACCCTGCACAGTCTCACCTACAGTATAGCTACCTGCAGCCAGGTGCTTGTGTAGGCTCTTTGAAGTATTTCCAGTTACTGTACTGTGTACCCTGCACAGTCTCACCTACAGTATAGCTACCTGCAGCCAGGTGATTGTGTAGGCTCTTTGAAGTATTTCCAGTTACTGTACTGTGTACCCTGCACAGTTGCACCTACAGTATAGCTACCTGAAGACAAGTGCAGGTGTTCATACTAATAATACTACAGGCAGGCAGTTGATTCAGCTAGCTGCAGTATAATCGGTATATATATATATATATATATATATATATATATATATATATACATCCCAGTTTTTTGCAGCTCGCTGCAGGCCAATAGTATGTCTGAAAGGCCAACAAGGAGAGGCAGACAGTCACAAGCCAATAAAGGAGAGTAAGCAGGCTCTGTGTCTAGAGGCAACAGTGCTGGTCGTGGACACGGTGCATCCTCATCAGCACGTGGCTGTGGGACACGCTTGGCCTTTTTTCGGCAGCTGGCCATGTTGAGCCGCAACATGCGGAAGACTTGGTCGAGTGGATGACCAAGCCGTCCTCATCCTCCTCATCCTATCTCACCCAGGCTCAGGGTACTTTGTCTGGCAAAGCAGCTGCCTAAGCGGCCTTTTCCCCGGCTCAATGGCATCAGTGATTCCTTCCCTAGCCCCACCATGTCCTCCTGAGGAGTCCCTCGAACTGTTTGACCACAGTGTTGGGTACATGCTCCAGGAGGATTCCCAGTGTTTTGAAAGCTCTAAAGATGGTAATGAGCTAGATGAAGGCTGTAACGTGAGCCCGGACAGAGGGGAGCCCAAGAAGGACAGCAATCTGGCAGTCACGTTTCCCCTGCTGCAGCATACTGCCAGGTTTGATCCAGTGATGAGGAGGGAGGGGATGATGAGGTCACTGACTCAACGTGGGTGCCTGATAGGAGAGAGGAGGAGGAGGCACATCACCAACGAGGCAGGATGCCCTCCAGGGGCCAGGCTAAGGGCAGCACACTGATCACACCGCAGAGCTCCGCATGTGCAGGGCGCTGCTGTCTCTGCGCATTATTCCAAAAGTTCTTTGGTGTGGGCCTTTTTTGAGACAAGTGCATCAGATCGCACCTCTGCTGTTTGCAACATATATCTCAAGCATATCTCGCGTGGCCAAAACATCTCCCGCTTGGGCACCACATGCTTGACCAGACATATGTTGACCTGCCATGCAGTTTGTTGGCAAGCGTACCTAAAAGACCCACACCAAAGAACAAAGAGGACCTCTCCTTGCTCCTCATCAGCTGGGATCTCCAACCCCACTATACCTTCAGTCCTCTCTAAGACCTGCACTGAGAGGAATGAAAGTGTAGAATTAGGTGTGTCACAGCCAAGTACTTGCGGGCAACCTGCCATCGGTACACCAACGTCAGATTGCACCAGGCAAATTTCCCTGCCCCAGCTGCTGCACCGCAGAAAGAAGTTCGCTCCCAGCCATCCACATGCCCAGTGGTTGAATGCTAGCTTGAAAAAATTGCTAGCACTTCAACTGCTGCCTTTTCAGTTGGTAGACTCTGCCCCCATCCGTGAGTTTGTGGAATGTGCGGTTCCTCAGTGGCAGGTTCCCAAATGCCACTTTTTCTCATGGAAGGTGATTCTGGCTCTCTACCGCTATGTGGAAGGCAATGTCTTGGCCTTGCTGGACAGGGCGGTCAGCGCTAAGGTGCATATTACCGCTGACTCATGGTCCAGCAGGCATGGACAGGGATGTTACCTAAGTTTCACGGCACATTGAGTGACTCTGCTGGCAGCTGGAAAGAATGAAGGACAAGGTGCAATAGTGTTGGAGGTTGTTCCACCACCAAGCCTCCAAAATGCCACTACTAATGATTCTGACACACCTCTCTCCTCCACCCCCTCCTCTTCTTCTTCCTCCATGGCCTCTTGCTGTGCTTGTGCCTGCCTGTGCTTTGTCCTCGGAACCAGCAGTGCTCCGTGGGCGTTAAAGGGCTACGCAAGTACGCAGGCCAAAAGATGCCATGTGGTGCTTGAGCTGGTGTGCTTGGGGGACAGGAGCCACACTGGGGCAGAGATTCTGTCAGCTCTGCAGGGGCAGGTTCAGAAGTGGTTGACACCATGCCAACTTAAGGCAGGAATGGTGGTTTGCGACAATGGCACCAACCTCTTCTCTGCCCTCCGACAGGGACAAATGACCCATGTGCCCTGTTTGGGTCACATCCTTAACTTGGTGGTGCAGCAGCTCTTGGGCAGTTACCCGGGCTTACAGGATGTCCTGAGGCAGGCCAGGAAAGTCTGTGTGCATTTACGCCGTTCATATAATGCCAGTGCTCGGCTGGCAGACCTCCAAAAGGAATTTAACCTGCCCAGGAACCGCCTAATCTGTGACATGCCCGCCAGGGGGAACTCAACGTTGGCCATGCTGCAGTGGCTGCACATGTAGCAGAGGGCCATTAATGAGTACTTGTGCGACTATGGCACCAGGACAGGGTCAGGGGAGCTTGTTTTTTTCCCCACGCCAGTGGGCCATGATCAGGGATGCATGAACTGTCCTGTCACCATTTGAGGAGGCCACAAGGATGGTGAGTAGTGACAGTGCATGCATCAGTGACACTGTCCCCCTTGTCCACCTGTTGGAGCACACGCTGCGTGCAATAATGAACAGGGCACTTGAGGCAGAACAGAGGATGGAAGAGGAGGACTTCCTTACCTCTCAAGGCCCGCTTTATCCAGACAGTGTTCCTGCGTGCCTGCCGATCACACAGGAAGAGGACGAGGAGGAGGAGGATTGTGTCAACATGGAGGTGGAGCCTGGCACTCAGCATCAGCAGCAGTCTTTAAGGGATCATTTACAGTCCCAAGAAACCCATGGACTTCTACGTGGCTGGGAGGAGGTGGCTGAGGATCATGTCATCCTTAATGACCCAGAAGACTCCGGACCGAATGCCTCAGCAAACCTACACTGCATGGCCTCCCTGATCCTGCAAAGCCTGCGGAAGGATCCTCGTATACAAGGTATCAAGGAGAGGGATCAATACTGGCTGGCAACCCTCCTTGATCCACGTTACAAGGGTAAGGTTTCGGACCTTATCTTGTTGTCACAGAGGGAGCAGAGGATGAAACATCTTCGGGAGGCCTTGCAGAAAGGTCTGTGCAGCACGTTCCCAGAGACTAGGAGGTTACAAACTCCTGTTCCTGGACAACATGTTGCTGAGGCTTCGGTCAGTCAAAGAAGGAGCGGTGGAGAAGGTGGCCATCTGACCGATGCGTTCAGACAATTTTTTTGTCAACCATCGCCAGTGTCTGTTTTACGTGGTGCAGGAATACCTAGGGGCAAGATCTGACTTGGAGACCTTTCCCACCGAAAATCCTCTGGGTTACTGGGTCTTGAGGATGGATCACTGGCCAGAGCTTGCACAGTATGCAATTGAGCTACTGGCCTGTCCTGCATCCAGCGTTCTTTAGGAACGCACATAAATGCTGCTGGAGGCTTTGTAACTGATCACAGGGTGCGCCTGTCCACCAACTCGGTCGATCGACTGACCTTCATAAAAATGAATCAGTCTTGGATCACCACCAGCTACCAAGCACCTGATGCTGATGTAACCGAATATTTTTTTTTGAAATGTCAGATCCCTTCAAGACTGCCTATGCTGATGCTGAGTGACTATCCTTTTATGCTGAGTGATTATCCTCTTCCTCCTCAATGGTCATGCTGATAGCTTGTAAGGACATTTTCGGTTCTGGATGCCGCCATCAGTAGCTAAGGCCCAATATTTCTGCCCCTGTTTAACAGGGGCATGTAATTACAATTTTTGATGCAATACTTTGCAGCAGGGCTCGTTCCTGCACTCCAATTAGAGTATCTGTGAGGGGTTGCAGTGTTGTGGCACCAGCACCAGTGGCTAAGGCCCAATTTTTCTGCCCCTGTTTAACGGGCATGTGATTACAATTTTTGATACAATACTTTGCAGCAGGGCTCGTTCCTGTGCTCCAACTAGAGTATCTGTGAGGGGTTGCAGTGTTCTGGCACCATCACCAGTGCCTAAGGCCCAATTTTTCAGCCCCTGTTTAACAGGGGCGTGTAATTACAATTTTTGATGCAATACTTTGCAACAGGGCTCATTCCTGCGCTCGGGGTTGCAGTGTTGTGGCACCAGCACCAGTGCCTAAGGCCCAATTTTCAGCCCCTGTTTAACAGGGGCATGTAATTACAATTTTTGATGCAATACTTTGCAGCAGGGCTCGTTTCTGCGCTCCAACTAGAGTATCTGTGAGGGGATGCAGTGTTGTGGCACCAGCACCAGTGCCTAACGCCCAATTTTTCAGCCCCTGTTTAACAGGGGCATGTAATTACAATTTTTGATGCAATACTTTGCAGCAGGGCTTGTTTCTGCACTCCAACTAGTGTATCTGTGAGGGGTTGCAGTTTTGTGGCACCAGCACCAGTGCCTAAGGCCCAATTTTTCTGCCCTGTTTAACAGGGGCGTGCAATTACAATTTTTGATGCAATATTTTGCAGCCGGGCTCGTTCCTGCACTCCAATTAGAGTATCTGTGAGGGGTTGCAGTGTTGTGGCACCAGCACCAGTGCCTAAGGCCCAATTTTTAAGCCCCTGTTTAACAGGGGCATGTAATTACAATTTTTGATGCAATACTTTGCAGCAGGGCTCGTTTCTGCGGTCCAACTAGAGTATCTGTGAGGGGTTGCAGTGTTGTGGCACCAGCACCAGTGCCTAAAGCCCAATTTTTCTGCCCTGTTTAACAGGGGCGTGTAATTACAATTTTTGATGCAATACTTTGGAACAGGGCTCGTTCCTGTGCTCCAACTAGAGTATATGTGAGGGGTTGCAGTGTTGTGGCACCAGCACCAGTGCCTAAGGCCCAATTTTTCTGCCCCTGTTCAACAGGGACATGTAATTACAATTCTTGATCTAATATTTCACAGCAGGGCTCATTCCAGCGCCCACCAAGAGTAACTGTGAGGGCTTACAGTGTTGTGGCACCAGCACCACCACCACCAAAGGCCCAGTTTTTCTGCCCCTGTTCAACAGGGGCATGTAATTACAACTATTAATCTAATATTTCACAGCAGGGCCCTGTGAGGGCTTACAGTGTTGTGGCAACACCAACACCTAAGGCCACGATTTCTGCAGAGTATATAGGGCAGGCCCCTACTTTCAAACATCCAACTTACAAACAACTCCTACTTGCAAACGGAAGGAGACAACAGGAAGTGATATGAAATCTACCCCTAGGAAGGGAAATTCTCTCCTTTAAGAGATAATATGGGAAAAAAGTTTCTCCTTTCCACTAATGCTTTATCACCAATCCTTGTTTCACTAAAAACCCCAAATTTTCTAAAAACATTTGTCATTGGGACAGAAAGTGAGGAGAAATCTTCACAGACAGCAAAACAAATGTCACAGGGGTGATAACCCTTCCCTATGTTTTCCAAAAAGCTTAAAGTAGATTTTTTGGCTGGAGCTAAACAAGTAAAAAATGTACCAGTTCAAAATTACAAACAGATTCTACTTAACAACAAACCTACAGGCCCTGTCTTGTTTGCACCACCTGTATACTGCTGTTCAGAGTATATAGGGCCTGGTGGCCCCACGCCTTTCCTTTTTTTAACTTGGGTGCGGGGTTCCCCTTAATATCCATACAAGACCCAAAGGGCCTGGTAATGGACTGGGGGTAGCCATGTCGTTTGTCTCACTGATTTTCATCCATATTGCCAGGACCCGACATTACATTAAAGCTGCAAGCCGTTTTTAAAACTTTTTTTGCATTGATGCATGTCCCCTGGGGCAGGACCCAGGTCCCCAAACCCTTTTTAGGACAATATCATGCAAATTAGACTTTAAAATTAGCACTTTTGATTTTGAACGTTCGAGTCCTATAGACGTCAGTGGGGTTCTAACGTTCGTGCAAATTTTCTGTCCGTTTGCAGGTTCTGGTGCAAACCGAACCGAGGGGTGTCTGGCTCATCCCTAGTGCTGATTCAGTGTTTGAATGTTTGTTCAGTACTTTTGTTTTAAACCTTGTCCCCCTGCCAAACCTGCTCGAGAAGTTAGGATAAAAATATTTTAAAAAAATGTCAGAGATCTTTTAAGTAGGTAAGCAAAAATTAAAAAATCCCCACATAGTAACCTCTAATTAAGGACATCTTCAGCAATTGGTGTATGGCCTCATTTTTTTCTAGCAATGCATTATCACCCATAAACATACTAACACACTCAATAAATCAAACTCACTAACACACATTGTAACAAAATAAAAGCCATTATCCTTTCTGATGTGTATTGTCAAACCCTGGCTTTAATCATAGTCTAGAATAAGTAAATTCTATGACCTATTATTACCCACCAACCAGTAAGGTGTAGTCTTGAATATAGAGGTAGAAACCAGAAGGCAGACCCCCCCCCATCAACACATCACGGACACCTCAAAGGTATAAAAAAACAAAGGAAAAAGCAGAAAAGAAATAGAAATGGACTTTCAGCAGGAAACTTCATCCAGTAAAATACCCTCAGCACAACAAACAAATCAAGATAATCTGCCTGCAAAGTGGGGCATCTGTACCATGTATAGAATCTGCTGCAGCAAGAATGACATTTCTAAATAGAAAAAGAGTAAAATCACAAAATGAGTCAAATCACATATCAATTGACTGTTGGTTGCAATTGCCGGCCCAGGTATTTAAAAAACAAAATAAAGAGAAAAAAAACACATGGGGTCCCCCCAGTCCATACCAGGCCCTTTGAGTCTGGTATGGATTTTAAGGGGAACCCAATGCCAAAATTTAAAAAAAGGGTCCCCCCAAAATCCATACCAGATCCTTATCCTGCTCGAAGCCTGGCAGGCCAGGAAAAAGGGGGGGCGATCAAGTGCCCCCTCCCTTTTGAACCATTCCAGGCCACATTGTCCCTCAACATGGGAAGATGGATGCTTTAGGGTGCCCTCCACCGCAAAGCACATTGTCCCTATGTTGATAGGGATGATGAGCCTCTTCCCAACAAACCAGGGTGGTGGTTGTGGAGGTCTGCAGGCAGGGAGCTTATCGGAATCTGGAAGCCCCCTTTAATATTGGAATTACATTGCACCACTACTCATTCACTGCCTACTCCACCAGATGAAAGTTCTTAAATAGGTAAGTGGCGAGGCCACATAATGACATCACCTGGTGACCCTGCCCCCTTGTGACATAATCGACCCAGCATGCCCTGGTCGGTGATGTCACAAGGGGCAGGGTCACCCTCTGATGTCATTGGGTGACTCTGCTCCTTAGCTATTTAAGAAACGGAGGAGCAGGCAGTCCATGGGGAGCATTTAAAGAGGCCAGAGGTTTTTATCCTATTTTAGGGTTCGGTGGTGCAGCTGGAATGAATTTTGGGGGGTCCACATCATTTTTAAAAAAATGTTGGCATGGGGTTTCCCTTAAAATCCACACCAGACCCGAAGTATGTAAATCCATAAGGTTTGGGAAACCTTTCATCCACATCCCGAAGGGCCTGGTATAGATTGGGCGGACCCCCAAACAGTTTTTTAAAACATTATTGTATTGCTGGCATTGTTTTTTTTACATTTCAGCTGTCAGTGAGTCATCAGTTGTTAAGGACACAGTGGCTGGCTTCTCAGCCAGCTGCTTAACAACCAGCTATTCTTCACACAGAATTCGAATCGGTCAATCATTTTTTGACCAATCCGAATTCTAATTGTTCTTAAAGCAGAGTTCCACCCAAAAATGGAACTTTTGCTTTTCGGAATCCTCCACCCCTTCGGTGTCACATTTGGCACCTTTCAGGGGGGGAGCAGATACTGTCTAGTACAGTTATTTTGCTCACACTTCCTGGCATAGATACTTGTGCCACCCACGGGTATCTACGCCACTTTCCGCCCCCCCCCGCTGTCTTCTGGGAGACACATGGGTCCCAGGAGACAGCAGGGACCAGTAGGAACGTGCAGCGTGAGTCGCGCATGCACAGTAGGGAATCAGATGGTAGCAGCAGCACCCGAGAGCCGAGGGACAGATCCTTCAGGTGCCGACATTGCGGGCGCCCTGGACAGGTAAGTGTCCATATTTTAAAAGTCAGCAGCTCCAGTATTTGTAGCTGCTGACTTTAAAAAAAAAAATCGGTGGAACTCCACTTTAAAATTTGGAATCAATTAAAAAACTAATAAACAAAATTAATTTTAATTAATTTCAACATAATTACTATTCATTACAATTTCATTCTGAGATTTGGATACATCTGAATCTCCGAATAACCAAAAATTTGTCCAAGTTTGTATTTGGACCGAAACAAAGTGCACATGTCTAATAGTCAGTCCAAACATTGAAAAAGTCTCACACATGGGGTACTCAGTAAGAGTAGCAGAATGTGTTTGGGCTATAATTCTAAGTATGCCTGTCCTGCATGTGAGAAATATCTCATTAAATTGACAAATGTATGTAAAAAAAATCATTTTCATTTTCATTTCGTATTTTCCAAAAACTTGTGGCAAAAAACTGAAGTCTTCAAAAGTCTCTTAGAAAATGCCATAGAGTGTTTGCTTGCCAAAATGTGGTCATTTTGTGGTTGTTTCCACTGTCCTGGTGCTCCAGGGTCTCCAAACATGTAAAAGGGAGTCAAAAAATTAGATGCATAATTTATGTCTCTAGAAAGCCCGAAGGTGTTCTTTGGATTTTGGGCCTCTCTCTCACTAGGCTATGCAAAAGTTTCACACTTGTGATATCCCCAGAAGACGTAGCAAAATGTGCTTTGGGGTGTAATTCTAAGTATACCTATGATGTGTGTTAGAAATATCTTATTAATTGACAGCTTTGTTTAAAAAAAATAAATTTTCCTTCTCTTTCCTGCATTTTCCACAAATGTGTGGGGAAAAAAATGAAATTTTCAAAAAAACCCATAATGCCTCTCAGAAAATGCCTTGGAGTATGTACTAAAAAAATATGATCATTTTGTGGATGTTTACACTGTTCCCGGCGCTCCAAAGCCTCCAAAAACAAAGATAGGTAGTCAGGAAATTAGATGTGTAATTTATGCCCTTAGAAAGCCCAAAGGGGCTCTTTGGATGTCAGGCCCCTCTGTGTGGTTAGGCTGTGAAAAAGTCTCACACACATGGTATCTCAGGGTCTCAGGGTTCTTCACCTTAATGCATTCTATGCATTAAGGTAAAAAACCTTCCATGCTGCAGCTGCCCCCCAGAGTCCCCCTTTTTCTTACTTGAACCCAATTGTTCCAGTGATGAGCATGAGCCCAGCAGTTCCAGCCGCTGTCTCGGGTCCTCATTGGATAGATTGATAGCAGTGGGAGCCATTGGCACCCGCTGCTGTCAATCAAATCCAGTGACACTGGGGGAAGGGCCGAGTCCTGCTGTTTGGGTCAATGGATGCAGCAGCAGGACTCGGGAGCGCACCCACATGGGTGTCCCCATGGAAATTGTCTCTCTGTGGGGACACTCGACAAAAAGCGGGGGCCAGGTGCGCCACTGGGGCACCCCAGAAAAGGATGATCAGGGCCGCTCTGTGCAAAACCCTTGCACAGAGCAGGTAAGTTTGACATGTTTTTTTTTAAATAACAATGAACCTTTACAATCACTTTAATTTATGGTCCTTGAAAGCTCAAAAGTGCTCCTTGTATTTTGGACCCCGTTATGCATCTAGGCTGTGAAAAAGTCTCACACATGTGGTATCCCCATACTCAGAAGGCATAGCAGAATGTGTTTTGGGGCATATTTGTAAGTATGCCTATGCTTTCTGTGAGACATAACATGTTAAAATGACAACTTTGTGAAAAAAATCGTATTTAATTTAGTGAGAACAGTGATCGCTGATTGAATTGGAAAATTGTGAACCTGCAAAGGTGGATGAGAGCAATTTCCTGAAAGGGGAAGTCAGGTGCAGGGTGTGTTCTAATGAGGTCAGCTGCTAAACTCCTTCCTGTGTCTTGACGGTTTTCCCAACCTAAAGGCCTTCCAGGAAGTTATGGAGTTTTTATATAACAAATTGGAGGCTGAGGTAATGCCTGGCCCAGGACAAATAGAAAGCTTTTTCTTTTCTTGAAAAGAGGTACATGCTAAATTGGTACACAGGAAAGCTGTAATTTAGAAAAAAATAAAGGGAACTTAGCCTTTAAGGTGCTTTGGACAAATCCCCACACTTTTGACTGTTTAACCCCTTGCTCAGTGGGACTCGAACATCATAGAAAAGAAATTTCTATATATGTGAAAAACTGTATTGCACCACTTCTTCCAAATAATGCTTATACATGTACACCCTTGATTAATAATACAATATTTCTTGCTTAAATACTTTTTATTAGGAAAATTCATTAATAAAATACATTTATCCATCAAATCATCGTATTTACACATTTTGTATAATGACAAAAACACCAATAAATATAAGCATCCTAATTTTTCCCCCTTTAAATCTGTGAACGAGAGAGGGAGATCCTGGGCCCCAATGCCAAAACATATTTCCATTGTTCGTCCGTTATTGGCCCGACATCCCCCTTCCATTTAATCCTATTTTTGAGTTCTACCAGTCCTTCCTGAACTGCCACACTTAAACAACCATACATATCAGAAATTAATCTTTTAGATGCACTAGCATTGACCACTTTCCTAAGGGAGGGCATTTCACACCACTCTGGCTCCTTCCCACTAAATTGTGCAACTAGGGCATGCCTGATTTGCAGGTACCTATAAAATAATCTGTTAGGAATCGCATACTCTTCCGTTATCTCCTGGAATGACTTTAGCCTACCTGCCCTATACAGCTGAGCCAGGTAGTGAATACCCCTCCGGCTCCATTCCTCTATTTTTCCCATTACTTTAAGTTCTTTTAGGTTTTTATTGTCCCATAATGGGGAGAACTCAGAAAAACCAACATAACCTAACACAGTCTTGACGAACCCCCAACTTTTAACCATTAACTGTGCGGTAGGGCAATTGGAACCAAAGGAGTCTGCCTCCAGCGCCTCCACTATCGTGTTGTGGCTAGTATCATTCAGCAGTAAGTTACAACCTACTCCCCTTTCTCCTAGCCTATTGCTACCTCTCTTATACTGCATTTGTATCGCAAGGAAATAGCACCTTGGATCTGGCAGTGCCAAGCCCCCCACCTCTCTCGGCCATCGCAACGCCTGCAAACGAATCCTTGCCACACCGTTTTTCCAAATTAGCTCTCTAAACACACTGTCCATATTTTTAAACCAGTGTTTTGGAATCCACACTGGAGAGTTGTGTATTACGTATAAAATTTGTGGCAACCATACCATCTTAATTAAGTTGCACCGTCCGGCAACTGAGAGAGGGAGACGGCCCCACACCCGACTTTTCTGTTTTAGTTTCCTCATAAGTGGGACCACATTTCCTGTTATATACTGCCCCAGGTCTCTTGTTACGTTAATACCCAAATATCTCATTTGACTTACTACTCTAATTTGGGTTACCTGTTGCGGAAGGGAATCTATGAGGGGGTCAATTGGCAAAAGTACAGATTTTTCCCAATTAATTGTCAGCCCAGAGAAATAACCAAATTCCTTGACTATCCCCATGGCTACCTTCAAAGAAGCCTGCATATCCCCCAGAAATAGCAAGATGTCATCTGCATACATAGCAACTTTCTCCTCCCCCTCCTTCTTTTGAATCCCTGTACCTCTTGGGCAGATTTCAAAGCAATAGCCAATGGCTCCATTGCCAGGGCGAAGAGCAGGGGTGACAACGGACACCCCTGTCTCATTCCCCTCCTCAACTGAAACCATTCAGAGCACTCACCGTGAACTCTAACCTTGGCCCTTGGGCTATCGTATAATATTCTTAACCATTGGACAAAGTTAGGGCCAAATTGAAATTCGGCCAATACCTTTCATATGTAGTGCCACTCAAAGCAGTCAAAAGCCTTAGCGGCATCTAATGAAAGGACGGCTCTGTTACTGCTGTTCTCTACTGGAAGTTACATGTTTAGGTACACATTTGCCTTATATTCGTACTTGTAGATCTATCCGGTATAAAACCAGATTGGTCTGGATGTATCACTTTGGAAATTACTCTATTCAGCCTTGTTGCCAATGCTTTTGCCAAGATCTTCACGTCCGAGCATAAGAGCAATATAGGCCTATAAGAGGTCACGTCAAGCGGGTTTTTCCCCTCTTTTAGTAAAACAGTTATTGTGGCTTCTGTCATAGATATGGGCAGTTTACTTTCTTCCATAGTCCTGTTAAACACCTCTATGAGTTTAGGGAGCAATACTTCCCCATACTTCTTAAATTTTTCTATGGGCAAGCCATCAGGACCCAGTGCTTTCTGGTTTGCCATGTCTGCTACTGCAACTCTACCAAAAGGGATGAGCCGAACACCCCCCTGTTCGGTTCGCACCAGAACTTGCGAACAGGCAAAAAATTTGTTCGAACACGCGAACACCGTTAAAGTCTATGGGACACGAACATGAATAATAAAAAGTGCTAATTTTGAAGGCTTATATGCAAGTTATTTCATAAAAAGTATTTGGGGACCTGGGTCCTGTCCCAGGGGACATGGATCAATGCAAAAAAAAGTTTTAAAAACGGCCGTTTTTTTGGGAGCAATAATTTTAATAATGCTTAAAGTGAAACAATAAAAGTGTAATATCCCTTTAAATTTCGTACCTGGAGGGTGTCTATAGTATGCCTGTAAAGGGGCGCATGTTTCCAGTGTTTAGAACAGTCTGACAGCAAAATTACATTTCAAAGGAAAAAAGTAATTAAAAACTACTCGCGGGCTATTAATGAATTGCCGGTCCGACAATGCACATAAAAGTTCATTGATAAAAACGGCATGGGAATTCCCCACAGGGGAACCCCCGAACCAAAATTTAAAAAAAAAATGACGTGGGGGTCCCCCTAAATTCCATACCAGGCCCTTCAGGTCACGCAACCTGGCAGGCCGCAGGAAAAGAGGGGGGGTACGAAAGAGCGCCCCCCCTCCTGAACCGTACCAGGCCACATGCCCTCAACACTGGGAGGGTGCTTTGGGGTAGCCCCCCAAAACACCTTGTCCCCATGTTGATGAGGACAAGGGCCTCATCCCCACAACCCTTGCCCGGTGGTTGTGGGGGTCTGCGGGCAGGGGGCTTATCAGAATCTGGAAGCCCCCTTTAACAAGGGGACCCCCAGATCCCGGACCTCTATACCCTGTGTGAAATGGTAAGGGGGTACAAAAGTACACCTACCATTTCACAAAAACACTGTCAAAAATGTTAAAAATGACAAGAGACAGTTTTTGACAATTCCTTTATTTAAATGCTTCTTCTTTCTTCTATCTTCTTTTTTCTATCTTCCTTCGGTTTCTTCCTCCATCTTCTTCTTCTTCTGGTTCTTCTGGTTCTTCCTCCGGTGTTCTCGTCTGGCATCTTCCTCCGCGGCGTCGGCGTCTTCTTTCCTTCTTCTTCTTGGGCCGCTCTGCATCCATGATGGCATGGAGGGAGGCTCCCACTATGTGACGCTTCTCCTCTTCTGATGGTTCTTAAATAATGGGGGGGCGGAGCCACCAAGGGACCCCGCCCCCCTCTGACGCACAGGGACTTGATGGGGACTTCCCTGTGGCATTCCCTGTGATACCAGAAGGGGGCGGGGTTACGTAACGGGTGGTGGTAATGGAGGTAAGGGCTCTGTGAACACATTATTATACAGATGCCATCCATTATTGCCCACGTCACCTACCATATTTTTGGAGAAGATTCATGAGCACTTATGCTGAGTATTTTTTTTTTGGACTTATTTCTTTATTGACTGACTTTATTTATTTCTTATCAGGATGTTCATCATTACTCATTCACTTGCACAATGATTTTTTGACACTGTATTACCACTTCACTAGCACTTTATTATTGTTGTGCGCGAAATCATTTTGTTTCCTCTTGTGTATTGGTTAACTAGTGTATACCACCAGATTTTGCAGCACTACATTTAGTTTTCTATTTTTAGTAGCGCAGAGGTCCTCACATTTTTCAATTCTAGATAAAGTAGCATGTGACACGAATATTGTTTCACTCCCGGATGCCACTTCCTCCAGACATCCACCAACCCTATCTCCTCACAATATTGGCCACTAGGTGCCCCACTGTTAGTAATCCTCGGTGGAAACCTATCTATGCAATTATTCATAGTCATGTTAAAGTCTCCTGCCACTATAACCGGCACCCCAGGGATATCTGCTATGAATCTTATTAAATCACACATAATTTCCGTACTGAATGGAGGAGGAATATAAACATTGGCCAATACACATACTCTGCTTTCAATTGTACAAAAAAGAAAAATATACCGTCCATTCTCATCTACCTTACTCTGTCTACTGGAGAAAACCAAACCCGAATTTATCAATATACTTACTCCTCTTGAATAGGAGGTATAGGTAGAGTGATACTGCATCTGATAATTCCTATGCCATAAGGCACTAATTGTATCCTTCACAAGGTGTGTCTCCTGCAGGCAGAGTATTTTAAATCCACCTGTACCAGCCAGAGAGAAAATTGCCTGTTTTTTAGACCTATCCCTTACCCTCTGCACATTCCATGAACAAATCTTAACTTGCTTTACTAGATCTGGGGATTTACCTCTACTATCTTTAGTACCTATCATTCTCCCGCCCTTGTTCCCTTTCTCCACACAGGATATTCCTTGATCTTATCTCTAATTCTTTTATGCCTAAAATACAGTAATGTTTTAACCTTAATTCCTATATTCTACCGAAGTGCTTTCCCCACTTGTGCAAACTTAAAATCTCTTATGTCATACCATAACGCATATCTTCCCCCCTTATACTCCCATGCAACCATAAGCACTCCCCAGTCCCATCCTGTCCCCCCCTCCCACCCACCAACCTCCTCAACCCTCCCTCCCTACCCCCCCACACCCAGTTTCCCATTACCCATCCCAGAAGGGCAGCACAGTGGTGTAGTGGGTAGAACTCTTGCCTAGCAGTAAAAAGGGTTGCTGGTTCAAATCCCAACCATGACACTACCTGCCTGAAGTTTGCATGTTCTCCCTGTGCCTGCATGGGTTTCCTCTGGGTCCTCCCACACTCCAAAGACATGCTGGTAGGTTAACTGGCTTCTGTCCAAAAATTGGCCCTAGTATATTAATGTGAGTTGGGGACTGTAACAAGCCCCTGCTCGCTCGATTCCACTCTCCCGACACTCCTCTGCAGCTATAGAATCAGATTGCAGATCGCAACATCTGATGATTCGGTCATCCGATGCTCCAGTACTAGAACTACAGCTATGTGCCGTTCTAATCCAGTTGTGTACCTCAGAACAAACACCAGGCAGGCTGTATGTAAGTTCAACCAGGAATCTCTCTTTATTGACAAGAATACAGTCTCTTTTATACAGTAAAAGAGGAGGTGCAGACCTCTTGCTCATATTACTCTAACAATACACCTGTAACCTAATTAACCTAATTAACATGGGCTAATTAACTAATCCCTTTAGACAGCCTAGATGACTCAGACATGACCTTTAGGCCAGACTGGCCATCTTGTAGCTCAGAAAACCCAATCAACATTATCACAATAGCAGAGTTAATTAACACAAACAACAATGGGGATCTAATGACTCTTAGATCCCATACTAGAGACTTATTTACAATACACATTCTAGCAGGCAACAGACAGACAGGTGGCTGGAATTTACATCAGCATCTCCTAACAGTATCTGTCCCAGCATTATGAATCAGCCACTTTTTCTAATATGGCAAATCCAGGGTCCCCAGAGTCTGTGTGTCCTTGGGGACCAGGACCCGAATCCACAGTAATACCACCTCAAGGGTCCCCAGGCATACAGCTCACAAAGAGCACCATTCCCCCAAATGCCAGGGCCCCAGATCGATCAGCAAGAGGCTAGCATTCAGTCCCCTCCAAAAGTCTCTCTCCCGGCTAGGTCTGTCACAGGGACCTTGGATTGTGGGCTCCATGAGGGTAGGGATCGATGTGAGTGTGTTATGTGTGGAGCACTGTGTAAATTGAAGATGCTATATAGGTACCTTAAATAAATAATATAATAGATGAGCATCTTAATGAGACACAATGTACAGGGATAGCGACAATTGGAGACATGCACCCACACTCACTCAGGTTGGACTGGTGTCTTTATTCAACCTTACTAACTATTACCCCCTTGCCCAATTTTGGGCCCATACTAAGGGCTTCTACTGTGACCATAACAACCCCCTGAGGTGGTGTATCTCTTTTAAGCATTGCTACCCAAACCTAATAAAAGGGGAACTATCCCCAACATGATCAATGTGAACATAAGTGTTTACTTTCCCCCCTCCCACCCCCTACACATCTGTATACATATATATAACCAAACATGAGTCCTGGAGAAGAATAGAGACACAAAAAAAAAAGTCTCGGACATTATGTTTAATAGGCACAACCATCTACTAATCTTCTCAGATTCCTTCACCTGACTTCCCCAAATGCTGATATTCGTAAATGTGCGGGATAAAGTAACGCATAATTAATTTTAAACTGTTGTAATCTCCGTTTACACTCTAAGAATTTAGCTCTTTGTTTCTGTAGCTCAGGGGAAAAGTCTGGATGTATTGAAATCCTTATGCCATTATGCTGTATAAGAATAAGGGGTCTTGGCTGACCCCCTGAGGGCGGAGCCCTGGAAGCAACTCTATACACGCGTTTGATTGCAAAAAAACTTGATAAAGAGTCCCAGAACCCTTATGTTCTCTCTACATAACCTATTTTCCATACTGTCCATTTTCTGCATACACATATTTAATTGATCCCTCATTAGCAATACTTCTTGTCTCATCGGATTCACATCATCTTCTAGTTGACTGAGTTTCCCTTCAAGGGCAGTTGTCCGGGCACATACTTCTTGTACATCATGTCTTAAGGCTAATAAATCATCTCTAATATCTTTAAGCTGGTCAGATAAATCAGATAATGATGACTTACAGTTGTTCACATAGTAAAGGACTGCTGTCATTGGCCCTTTACCCCAATCTGTGATCTGCTGTGTCCATGGCACACAGCAATCACAAAACATCCTCCCAGAATTGGAGAGCTGTGCTGTAGCTGTATATCAGCTATTGTCTGGGCAGCAAGTGGTTAAAAATATACATCCAAGTATTTTGGGGAACGTCAAATAACAGCCCGGAGCTCTGTGTTGACAATTAAAAGAGAGCTCTGTACAAAGGGAACAATCTCTCTGTTTCTCATCCCTGCAAAGCAGCACACTTTATACATATTACACATAGTTAGGCACACATTTAACCCCTTGATCACCCAAGATGTTAACCCCTTTCCAGCCAGTGTTATTAGTACAGTGACAGTGTATAGTATTATCACTGATCACTTAATGTCACTGGTGATGTCAGAGGCAGTTAGTTCTCCGGAGCCTCAGTTAGTGTCACACTTCACGCCACACTATCGCAGTCCAATTATAATTCACTGGTCACGGTCATTAGTAGAATAAAAAAAAATCCAGTATATATACACCATAGTTTGTAGGTGCTATAACTTTCATGCAAACTAATTAATATACACTTATTGTGATTTTTTTTTATCAAAGACATTGAGCCACAAATACAATATGGCCAACATGTATGAAGAAATTAGATTTTTTTTAAATGTATTGGATATCTTTTATAGCAGAAGTAAAAAATATTGCTTTTTCTTCAAAATTTTTGGTCTTTTTTTGTTTATATCGCAAAAATAAAAACCAAGTGGTAATCAAATACCACCAAAGGAAAGCTCTATTTGTGTGAAAAAAAAAAATATATACATTTTGTTTGGGTACAGCATTGCATGACCACACAATTACCAGTTAAAGTAGCACAGTGATAAATAGCAAGAAATGTTCTTGTCATGAAAGGGGTAAACTCTTCCAGCGCTCAAGTGGTTAAATATAGCGCCACAAGTGGGAGTCTCACAGACATAATTTTTGGAAACTAAAACCATAAAGAAGCACTTCAGTAAAATAGTAGGGGTCTACTTTTCAATCAACAACTGTTGAGGCAATGAACATTTTGATCAGGAGTATATAATTACAATATACAATAGCATATATAGTGCAATGGTCAGGAGAATATAATATAAAGAATGCAGTGGTCAGGAGTATATCATGTACAGCCCAGCGTACAGAGTGCCGTGGTCAGGAGTATGTAATGTACTGTCCAGAGCACAAAGAGCAGTGGCCATAAGTATGTAAGAAAGAATTTTATGTAGAAGGACAGCTTACTGCATTTAGTGCCACATCCAGTATTAAAGCTAAGAAAAAGACAATCCCCTAGTGGTGGACTTTTAAGGCACATAAGAAGTAAAATAATGTTTTAATATAAATATAATTTATTGAATGTATACTATAATAACATATTAGTCATGTAACACATAATATCCGGAATGCATATATAACATTGCAGCATCAATGTACATACAATAGTGTAAATTACTTTTGCACCCAAGGGTAATATGTATGTAACGTATCCCACAAATGAAGTGCAGCACTACATAAAAAGTGAAAATAAACCACTACAAGTATTGAGTGATACAAATTAAAATAAAAGTGAACATGAATATTGAGTCCCAATACAATAGTTAAAAGTGACAGTCCTGAATGAGGGTTGAGTCTCCGTCAGGTATACAAATAAGCAGTCAGTGAACCATTGATATTCACCTATGCACTCACCAGAACTTTGTACAATACCAGTATTATCAACAAGTTTATTCCACCAGGTGTGATGTAACCAGATCAGCTCTTGTGAGCCTCCACCAGCATGTAACTCACCAGAAAATAGATGAAAATGCGCCTTAATAATCTCCTTCAGAATAGGGTCTCTCCCGGTTCCTCTTGTCATTTAGACAAGGGGGTCACTCAGGGAAAACTAAGCTGGATAAAATAGCTCACAACCAGGAGCCCACAAAAGTGCTTATATTGTGCAGCATTTATTAAAAGGTTAATAAAACATAAACAATGCTATAGCATAAAATTGAGTAGGAAAGACTGGCCAAACTTTCAGCAAAGTCCTGACCATGCAGATGCAAATGACCATGCAAAGGCCATTCCTGACCATGCAGATGCTGCAGCAGTGACGCCAGCACGTAGGACCCTACTGACATGTTTTGTGCACAAGTACGTTATCAAGGGATCCACCATAGGTGGATGATACTCCTCACCATATTGTTTTAGAGGGTGCTCTATCTGGCACACTATGCTCCACATATGGTGGGATTGCCCTAAATTGCAGGGTTTCTGAAACAGAGTTTTTTCCCTGCTCCTTTGTGATACTCATCTATAGGAATTGCAGCAACCCCAAATTGCCATGTTGAATGAACCTAAACCTGGGATCTCTCATAGCTCACAACAGCTGATTTTTGTTATTCTTCTTGCTGCTTAAATCTCAATAATGGGAGCATGGAAGAAACTAGACATGTGCAACTAGTTTCATAACGAATTGAAATTCGGACGAATTTTGCATCTTTCGGACATTTCAGAGTAGACAGATAGATTTGGGTGTCATCAGCGTATAAGTGGTATTGGAAGCTGTGGGTGGTTATCAAGTGACCAAGGGAGGAGGTGTAGATAGAGAAGAGAAGGGGTCCAAGAACAGAGCCTTGGGGACCCCCACAGAAAGGGGCAATGGTGAGGAGGAGACAGAGTCGTAGGTGACACTGAAGGAGCGCTGTGATAAATAGGCAGAGAACCAGGATAGAGCAGAATTTTGAAGGCCAAGGGAATGTAGTTTATTGAGGAGGAGCGGGTGGTCAACGGTATCAAAGGCTGCAGAGAGGTCAAGTAGTAGGAGTATGGAGTACTGGCTGTTGGTTTTAGCAGTTAGTAAATCGTTAGTGAGTTTTAGTAAGGCAGTTTCCATGGAGTGCTGCAAGCGAAAGCCAGATTGTAAGGAGTCAAGAAGGTTATTTTCACTGAGGTAGGAGCTAAGAGGGTTGTAGACTAAGTGTTATAGAAGTTTAGAGGTGAATGGGAGCAATGAAATGGGTCTTAAATTGTTCAGGTTGGTAGGGTCCAGTGAGGGATTTTTAAGTATGGGAGTGATCTGCCCATGTTTTAGAGGGGGAAAGGAAGGTGCCACTAGAGAGGGAGAGATTGAAGATGTGATTGAGGGAGCATAGGATAGAAGAAGAGGGTGACCATAGTAGTTGTGATGGAACAGGATCCAAGGAACAATTGGTTAGGTGGGCATCTGAGAAAAGTTTTGTAACCTCTTCACTAGGAGCCAATTCAAAAGAGGAAAGTGTTGAATGTGCTGCTAGGCAAGGTATGTTGGGTGGGGAAGATGTACGCACAGTGGAGGTGTCCTCACAAATTGCATCGATCTTGTCTTTGAAGTGATTGGCAATCTTTTGGGCAGTGAGTAAGTTAGTGGTTAGAGGGGGTGGGGGACAAAGCAGAGAGTTAAAGGTTGAGAAGAGCCGACGGAGACTGGATGACAAGGAATTAATAAGAGAGACAAAGTATGCTTGTTTGGCAGCATGGAGGCAGGAATTGTATTTTAGAAGGGCAGATTTATATAGGGTGAAGTCTTGCAGGCATTTGGTTTTACGCCACAGTCGTTCAAGAGCACGGCAATGTCTCTTGAGATTTCTAGTGTTGTCAGTTTGCCAGGGTTGTAAAGGTCGGGGCCTGATTCTGCGTGTGGTTAGAGGAGCAAGTGCATCTAGTGATGATGAGAGTGAACTGTTGTAGACAGAGGTGGCCAGGTCAGGACAGGACAGGGGAGAGATTATGTCATATAGGTGGTCAGTAGCAGAATAGAGAAGAGAAAGGTTAAAGTGGCGAAGGTTTCTACAAGTAATTGTTTGCTGCTTGAAGGGATGGGTGGTTGGAGGCAAGGATACAGTGAAAGTAATGAGGCTGTGATCAGAGAGAGGAAAGGGGGTGTTGGTGAGGTTGTCAGGGTTGCAGAGATGGGAGAATACAAGGTCAAGGGTATTACCATTGGAGTGAGTGGAAGTATGTGTCCATTGGGTTAGGTCAAAAGATGAGGTTAAGTCAAGAAGTTTAGCTGTAGTTGGGCTGTTAACATTGACAGGAATGTTGAAGTCACCAAGAATAATGGTGGGTATTTCAGAGGAGAGAAAGTAGGGTAGCAAGGCAGCAAAGTCATCAAGAAAGCGTAATACCAGTCCTGGAGGCCGATAAATTGCTGCAATCCTCAGAGAAATGGGAGAAAACAGACGAATACAGTGCATCTCGAAAGAAGAGAGGGATAGAGAGCATATATAGTGCAATGGTCAGGAGAATATAATATAAAAAATGCAGTGGTCATGAGTATATCATGTACAGCCCAGTGTACAGAGTGCAGTGGTCAGGAGTATGTAATGTACTGTCCAGAGCACAAAGAGCAGTGGCCATAAGTATGTAAGAAAGAATTGCACTCTGTATGTTGTTTTATACATTACATATGTCTAACTGAAAAAACCTTTATGCTGTGGTGTACTTTGCATACTCCTGATTGCTGCACTCCCAGCATACCAAGTGGTTAGGTTTATATAAAATATAGCCCAGCTTACAGAGTACAGAGCCCAAGATTACATACCATGAAGGCCATTATACAGAGTGCCATACATTTAGGAGTTTAGATATGCAACATATGACAGTAGGGGTTATGTAACGTATCCCACAAATGAAGTGCAGCACTACATAAAAAGTGATAATAAACCACTACAAGTATTGAGTGATACAAATGAAAATAAACGTGAACATAATATTGAGTCCCAATACAATAGTTAAATGTGACAGTCCTGAATGAGGGTTGAGTCTCCGTCAGGTATACAAATAAGCAGTCAGTGAACCATTGATATTCACCTATGCACTCACCAGAACTTTGTACAATACCAGTATTATCAAAAAGTGTATTCCACCAAGTGTGATGTAACCAGATCAGCTCTTGTGAGCCTCCACCAGCATGTACACTCACCAGAAAATAGATGAAAATGCACCTTAATAATCTCCTTCAGAATAGGGTCCCTCCCAGTTCCTCTTGTCATTTAGACAAGGGGGTCACTCAGGGAAAACTAAGCTGCATAAAATAGCTCACAACCAGGAGCCCACAAAAGTGCTTATATTGTGCAGCATTTATTAAAAGTTTAAGTAAAACAATGACAGTGCTATAGCATAAAATTGAGTAGGAAAGACTGGCCAGAATTTCAGCAAAGTCCTGACCATGCAGATGCAGATGACCATGCAAAGGCCATTCCTGACCATGCAGATGCTGCAGCAGTGATGTCAGTACGTAGGACCCTACTGACATGTTTTGTGCACAAGTACATTATCAAGGCATCCACCATAGGCGGATGATACTCCTCACTCCTTTTCCCTGCTCCTTTGTGATACTCATCTATAGGAATTGCAGCAACCCCAAATTGCCATGTTGAATGAACCTAAACCTGTGATCTCTTGTAGCTCACAACAGCTGATTTTTGTTATTCTTCTTGCTGCTTAAATCTCAATAACGGGAGCATGGAAGAAACTAGACATGCGCAATTAGTTTCATAACTAATTGAAATTTGGCCGAATTTTGCATCTTTCTGACATTCGGATGCATCTGAATAAAAAAATAACAAATTTCAACTAATACAAAAGAAATTATAGCGAAAATAATGAATTAATTTGACATGATTCGGTAATTCGTTAAAGATCTAATGAAACAAAAGGTCAACTCAAAGTAAATCTTAGTCCAATCAGCTGATTCATTTTGTGCTGAAAGTTGGATTACTGGCAAAGTGCATACCTGAGAACTGAGTGAGAAGGGTGTTGTATTGTATTTGAGCAGAGGAGAAGAGATATTGTCATTGTGTGTGTTAATAGATTCAATAAACAAATGACTTTCCAAACTACGAATCATTATCACGAATATATATATACATACATAAATATCGAATTTCAACTAACATGAAAGAAATTATAGCAGAAACAACAAATGGATTTGACATGATTCAAGATTCCTTATAACGAATATCGACACTCTACTGAAATAACAAATTATCCAAAAACAAATTAACGTAACATAACGAATATAACAGTACAAAATTATGTATTTTACGAATGACAACTAAACAAAATTTTCCATTGTGCACAAGTCTAGAAGAAACCCTTGGTCTCTTTGCGAAAAGTTAAGCATAAGATTTCCTAGGTCTGCCTCACTCTCTTTCTCTCACTCAGGACTAGCATTGATAAATGTAATCATCTCATGTTTATTGAATTTGCTATCATTCCTTATAATCTAATTCTGTTCGATGACATATCACAAAGTGTGATCTTGCTGATTGTTTGCATAATATACATCTCTTTTGTGCACTACCTTATGCATTTCTACTTGGTACAATCAAGTCTTCTTATTGTTTTATGTTGTCATCCAATTTTGTTCCTCAATAAGAATATTGAACAAAAATTTGAAGTTGATGCTGGGATGCCGATATCTGCATTACCAATTGAGCATACGCTCAGAGCAATACAGGAATTTCAAAATTCTGAGATTATTTTTTTAACAATTAAAATGTATGCCTGGGAAAAAAACACATTCAGTACATCTGTGCAATGCAAACGCTGAAAGTACAGAAAAACACATTTTGATCATACCAGAAACCCAGTGAGCTCTAAAATTCCTGTAGTAATCTGACCTTGATGCCTCTGCTGTACTTATTCCAAAATCTTTTCTGAATTCTACTCTACTGGAATACTGAACATCTGCCCCTAATCTCATCTGCACAACATCTGCTCCCAAACAGCATATTCTCTTTACATAAAAACAAATATTTGAAATTATGTCATATCTGATATTAGTCTGCTAGTTTTTATTGATGAACACTAGTGATAGTTATTATTACATGTCCCATACTGAGATTTACATGTTCAAATCATGTACTATACATTGTATACTTGAGATCCATGCCTGTTACCATCATCTTTTTCCTTGAAACAATTCCAACATTTCCCATTTTCATCTGCTCTGCACCCTCAGCATGTTGCTTCAAACAAAACAAAAAAAAAGAAAAACATTGAAAATAATGCCTTTTTTAGTGGAAACAAGAAAATAAACAGTACCTGGGCACTGAAACGTAAATTATATAGCACAGTGTGTCAATATGCAATAGCTGAGTAAATATACATCTACAAAACAGAATTCAGGCAACAGGAGACCAAAGGACATTTACAAGCAACCTTTAAGACATATAGATTTAAAGTATGACTTAACTTTTAATAATTACTTAACATACTAAATAAAGACAGTAATGCCTTATCTTTGAAGCTAAAATCATGGTCAGTCATAGATTAAATTGCCAGCAAATGCTTGCCATAAAGCAACTTCTTGAAAGTCAAGAAATCTTGTACTTGATCATTTCTTAAAAATTTTGCAGAGGATAATAAAACACAAATATTGATCTGTATTTAAAGATAATTCTTCTTTTTTAGCTTTGGATACAGTGGGGGTCAGAACCTCAGTTTTTTGTTATTTGTTGACTGTTTCCATGCTTGGAGGATTATCTCTCTCTCTGTTTGTCCTGATGACCCTTGTTACTGGAATTGAAAGTAATGGGAAACCAAAACTTTTGAGTTGTCACCAGAACAAGAATAGAGTGGAAATTTGTTTCAATGCCAGCTGCCTAGGAAAGGATTTACCTAATTTTTTTTCCAACCAGACTAACTGTGTAACTATATCTTAGCCTATCCAAAATTAATAAAAAAAGGTTTTGGCTTTAGATTGTTAAGTTCATTCATTTGTAGTAATACATCTGATTTGGGGTTGTTGGTAAGTTATTATAAATATTTTTTTAAACATTTTTTGCATTGTTTGCATGTTTAACATGGAATGTGCTAAAGGCTAAATATTCCTTAGCAGTGATTAATCTTGAAGACAGCAAAGTTTGTCAGTGTGGAAGGGGTAAATGGCATTGCATTTCTTTGCAGGCTCAGCTACTTATTTATGTATTTATTTATTTTTAATACCAACAGAGTCATTTCAAATCCCTTTTGTAGCTATTGTGCCACTAGGGAACTACTTTGTGGGAAATATCATCAATGGTACAAATTACAGAAGTTGAAAATTGACAGAGATTCCTAACCCCCCCTCCAAAAAAAAAGAACAAAAACACATCTCTGCAATCTGTAGATTACCATTCTCAGTTACAGTTCCCCTTGCCCCATGATTTTAAATCAAAAGGTTACATGTTGTGTTAGCAAGATATGTTATATAATTTGTAGAATTATGTATAAGAGCTGATGCAGATGGATACTTACAACTGTAAGGCTTGAGAAAGGGGCAGTGATTTGCTTGATGCTGCTGGATCCTGAGGCCAATCTTAAAATGTTACTTCCCTGTCATAATTTGTAAATGTATTATTGATTTTATTAGCATAAATGTGTATTTAGTAATGTACCTGTTTTTTTCCTTTTCTCATTGTTACAGTTGAGGATACCCTCTGTGACTGAGCATGCTATGGATTATCTCACAGTTAGTCTACATTATCTATTGTGTGTGACCTATATACAGTCATTTTTCAAAGGCTACTGTCACCTGTTAGGAAGGACCATGTTAAGCTCCAATACTGTTAATATTTGAAAACAAATTTTTAAAAAGGTTAATCATGGGTAATCTGTACAAGCCATACTGGAATTTAATGTTATTAAAAATTACCTTTCTTTTTCAATCTGCAGTATTGTGATTTTCTGTAAAATTCCATGTATTGTGGCAAGCTGGAGACCAGTACCAGAACAGTTGGTGTACAGAACTTCCCCAGAAATGTAATGTGATGTAACATGTGCAAGTGCATCAACTGATTAATAATGAAAAAGTCACTCCTGTTCAGATTCAGTCTGCACACAATAAAAAGCAATTTCTTCATAGCAGGAATATGTAGGAATCTGCAACAAAGTTTGTTAGAATCCCTGCAATGTAAATTGATCACCCAGAGAAGAGAGTTTTTTTTCCTTAACAAAAGTGGAGTTACTCGTTAAGGAAAATGTAGCAAGTATCAGTAATAGAAACAAACAAGCAAACGCACACAATCTCAAGCACTGAAGCACATGTTGAGGATAATTAAAAAAGGCACATCCTGTGCCAAGGACCAATCAAGGAGGTCAAAGACATGTGCTCAGTAAAACAAAGCAGCAGCAAGCAATCCCTGGGCAAGGCTAGAGGGCTACATCCCATTGCTCTTCAACTAGGATGCTAGCTGAGTGAAGGGGCAATGCTGCATCCTATTGAAAATCAATCGGGATGCAGACCAGCACCGAGAAAAAGATGAAGATTTTTATGAAAATGATTTACAGCTAATTTTCTTTAACCATTTTGAATGACAATTGCGCTGTCATGCAACACTTTACCCAAACTAAATTTTTATCACTATGTTCACACAACTAGAGGTTTCTTTTGGTGGTATTTAATCATCACTGGGTTATTTATTTTTTGCTAAATAAATGAAAAAAGGCTGTAAGTTTTGAAAAAAAAAAGTTTTTCTTAATTTTTGTAAAAAAATTGTGCAAATAAATACCGTATTTATCAGCGTATAACATGCACTTTTTACCCCTGAAAATAGGGTGCAAATCACGGGTGTGTGTTATACGCTGATAGCGTATCTTGGAGGGGAAGTAGGGGGACGAGAGCCGCCGAGCATCGCCGGAATTCACCGAGCCATCATCTCCTGTATAATCTGCTCTCACTCAGCTCACAGGAGCTGGTCCAATGCCGATGGCAGAGGCAGGACTGTGAATGTGACTGCCGACTGAGAGCCAAATAAACAGGAGATGACGGCTTAGTGATTTCCTACATGAGAGATGGTGAGGATGCAGATGGGCATCAGGCTGCATTGATGAGAGATGGGTGCAGATTGGCTCATATCAGGCTGCATTAAGGCTGTAGATGGGGAGAGGTCAGGCTGCATTGAAGCTGCAGATGGGTACATATCAGGCTGCATTAAGGCTGCAGATGGGCACAGATCAGGCTGCATTGAGGCTGCAGATGGGCACTAATCAGACTGCATTGATGGGCACTGACCATTATTTTGCTTCAAGTTGGTTTATTTTGAAAAAATATTTTTTTTTCCTGAAACTTCCCTCTTAAATTGAACTTGCGTGTTATAAGCCTGTGCGTGTTATACGCCTGTGCGTGTTATATGCAGATAAATACGGGTAATTGTTCTTCATACATTTAGCCAAAAATGTATTCTGCTACATTTCTTTGGTCAAAATAACCCAAATCAGTGTAAAGTATTTAGTGTGTAGGAAAGTTATAGAATCCACAAACTATGGTATATATCTGAAAATTGATCAATCCTGTAATCCTAAAATGCCAGGACAGTAGAAATACCCCCCAAATGACCCCTTTTTTGGAAAGTAGACAGTCCAAGGTATTTAGTAAGAAGCATGGTCGGTTTTTTAAAGTTGTAATTTTTTGTCATAACTTTTTTAAAGATGAAGAAATTACAAATAAAATTTCACCTTTGTTTTTTTTTTTTTTACATACTGTCACCAGTGCAGTACAGCATCATCTCGTGCCACTGGTATGGCTGTGATCAGGGACACTGACTGGTGACAGTACAAAAAAAAGGTATTTTTTTTGTTTTATTTTTTATTACAATTATTTTATTTTATTTACTTTTTTTTTTTTTTCAATATTCTTTATTGGGTTTTGAAGTACACATTTTGCGTTACATGTGAAAACTTGACTGATGTTCCAACTGGAGCATAACAATGGGTAGTATAGAAGACAACTTATAACATTGGTGTATCTTCATCTGGAGGTAGCGGTGAAGAGGCGCCAGAGGAAGGGGGGTGGGGTTTAGATAGGAGGGTTGGGGAGGGAAAGGAAGAAGGGGGACAGAGGTACCAGCAAATTTCTCAGAGAATACATTTCAACAGTCAACATAGCTCATTAAACTTGTTCAGTACAAATGGGGTGGGACAGCCAAGAGGACCACTTGTAGAGAAACTTGTCCATGGCTAGGTTTTTCCTGGCTACAGTTTTTTCCATTTCACACTGGTAGTTAAAGTCAGCTAGTGTCAACTTTAGAGAAGGGGGTTCAGTAGTTTTCCACTGTGTAAGGTCACCAGAGTCCAGTTTACAGATGCACCCTGTTGGGGTCTGGAGTGCACCGCAAGGTATTGGGCTCTACGGATGACTGCTGTGGATGGAGCTTTAGGTGATACAGGAGAGTAGGAAGGAACTCTGTAGTACCAACATGGTTGACACTGGGAGCTAGAGCATGAGATTTCCCAGGGCGCGGAATCTAAGAGCCAGCGAGTGTTCACCAGAGGCCCCTAGTAGTGGGGATGGATTAAGCTGCAGTCTGGCTCCAGGTCGTGACCTCTAGGGCCTCCCAGCTCATGCTCACGGTAGACTACAGGGAGGTAGAGAGGAAGCAGCAGACTGCTACAACAAAGGATAGTCAGGAGATAGCCAAAGGTTGGGGCAACAATCAGGTAAGGATAGTCAGGAGATAGCCAAAGGTCAGGGTAACAAGCAGGTAAGGATAGTCAAGAACAAGCCAGGATTGGTAACTGGGATCAGACGTAGAACACAGAGCAAGTAGCACACGGAAGCCAAAAACACAATACTGATCAGCTGGGCTGGCTTGCAGTGCACAGGTTAATATAGAGTTCCCTGATAGGGGCTGGGTGGAGCCATGCTTTGAGGAGAGCAGCCAGGTGAGAGTGGCTGGCCTCTTAAGCTGAAAGCATGGAGAGGTAAGCTGACAAACATTACTGCATATCCATGACAAACTGTCTGGTAATGTTCACTTTTGCTGCCAGTAAAAGGTGTATGATTACATCTCTGAATCTGGGAGGGAATTTTTATATGCCCATATGGCTAGTGATGGTGAGGGTTCTGTAGGGCTTTGTGATATGCAGGAGATTAGAGAGAAGACTTGTCTCCAAAAGGAGCTGAAGGATCTGCAAAACCAGAGGAGGTGTGCAATTGTGCCCATACTGCCGCAGATCCTCCAACAAGTAGAGGGTAAGTTGGCATATATTTTGGACAGTCAGTGGTTTTTTGATAAGTTTCCCAATAATTGGAGTAGTGGGATGCCTCGTAGGTGTATTTGAAGGCTTTCTGACACATGGGAGGGGTTGCAGTATGGTTTAGTTCTGTTTTCCATTTTGATATGGTGTTAATTTGGGTGACATTGGTCCACTAGGGCTGTATATGCCACATTTAGGGTATGTGGGTTGAGAGTAAAATCTGTGGAGTGTTTCAGGGATGGAGGCTGCCGATGAGAGTTTAGAGGTTTTGAGGAAGTGGCTGATTCTTACGTGTGTGTATGCTTCAGATTCTGGGAGATGGTATTCATTTTGGAGGTCCTTTTTCCATATGAATTTTGTGCGTTGTCTTTGCACTGAGGTGAAGAAGGTCTGTGCGAAACAGCTATATGAGTTTGGGCAGGATTATCATTTTGAATGAGGCTATTCTTCCCAGTGTAGAGAGGCCAGAAACCCTCATTTGTTTGAATATTCGGGGAAGTTGTTTTTGGAGAGTTCTATAGTTTAGGTCATATAGCTGGTGTGGGTATGGCGATAGTTCAGTTCCTAAGTAGGGAATAGCCTGAGTAGCCCAGGTGAAGGGAAGCTTCTGTTTTAGTAGTGTTTCATCTTGTTCAGAGAGGTTCATTGGAAGGATTAGGGATTTGTTGGCTTTGAGTTTGTAGAATTATACTGAGCTGAACTAGTGGAGAATTTCTTGGATCGTCTGTAATGATTGGTTTGGTTTGGAGATCATAATGAAGATATCATCCACAAACAGACTGATTATGTGATCTGTACCATTACAGGAAATTCCCAAAATTCATTGGTCAGTCCTAATTTTGGATGCTAGGGGTTCCATTAGGAAAGCAAATATGATTGGGGTGAGCGGACAGCCTTGGCGTGTGCCTTTGGAGATCCCGAAGGGTTTGGATACCATACCTTCAGTTAGGACTGTAGCAGAGGGGTTGGAGTATAGAGAGAATATTGCCACCTGAAACCAGCCTATGATACAAAATGTGGAGAGCACTGCCTTCAGGAATCCCCAATGCACCCTGTCAAAGCCTTCTCTGCATCTAGGGATAGGAGCAGAGAAGGTACTTTTGACTGGGTGGCTCAGTGGATTAATTCAATAGCTATTCTTATTGAGTATGGATGAAACCAGCTTGGTCCAGGTGGAACAGAGTTAGTAAGTAGGGGATTAGTCTGGATGCTATAACTTTGGCTAGTAGTTTGACGTCAGTGTTAAGAAGAGATATAGGTCTGTAGTTGGTTGTGGAGGTGGGGTCTTTATCTGGTTTAGATATGGTTGTGATGATAGAGTGTAGCATGTCCAGTGGGAAGGAAAAAGAGGAGGCAGCAGAATTGAAGAGATTGGTAAAATGGGGAGAAAGAATGTTGGCAAATTGTTTGTAATACTCATTGACAAATCCATCTTCACCTGGGGATTTGTTGCAGGGGAGGGATCTGATTGTGTCAAGAATTTCAAAGGATTGTGACAGCTGCTGCAGCTGATCCGAGGTAATAGATGGGAGGTTAACCATTGACAGGAATTCCAGGATGAGGGGGTTTATGGACTTTGGTATAGTGGGGTCCGTAGCTAGATTATAGAGGGATGAGTAATAATCACCAAAGGCATTGGTAATATCCTGAGGGTTGCTTAGTAATTGTTTTTTGGGAGGGTGGTGTAAGGCTGTGATTTTATTTTTAGTTCTTTGGGTTTTGACTTGACGGACAGTAAGGCAATGGTTTTGTTCCCTGGTGCATAGAAATTTACTTTGCTAAGTTTAAAACGGAGTTCCACACAAAAATGGAACTTCCGCTTTTCGGAACCCTCCCCCCTCCGGTGTCACATTTGGCACCTTTCAGGGGGGAGGGGGGTGCAGATACCTGTCTAAGACAGGTATTTGCACCCACTTCTGGCATAGACTCCCATGGGAGTCTACGCCACTTCCCGTCCCCACCGCGCTGTCTGCTGGGAACACACAGCTCCCAGGAGAGAGCGGGGACCACTTGGGACGTGCAGCGCGACTCGCGCATGCGCAGTAGGGAACCGGGAAGTGAAGCCGCAACGCTTCACTTCCTGATTCCCTCACCTAGGATGGCGGCGGCAGCTGCCGACAACCGAGCAGGTTCTCGGCGTCCCCTGCCGACATCGCTGGACCCTGATACAGGTAAGTGGCCATGTATTAAAAGTCAGCAGCTGCAGTATTTGTAGCTGCTGGCTTTTAATATTTTTTTTTTTGGGCGGTGTGGGTGAACCCCTGCTTTAAGGTTGGTTTCAAATTTGTAAAGTAGTATGAAACAAAGTTTTGATCTGTGAGTGAGAAGCTTATTAGCATTATTATGGGATGGGGTTTGTTTATTGATTTTTTCTAGTTGGTCAATTTGGGATAGCATCTCCTCAATTTACTGCTTCCTCTGCTTTTTAATGTTACTATACAATTTAATAAGAATGACCCGCATGTACACTTTTTATGTAGATCAAAGAACAAGTCGGTCAATGTCCGGCTGATCATTGAGTTCAAAGAATGAACGATGTTCATCGTCAATATTTTGGATAGTTTCCTGATCCGCGAGAAGAGAGATGTTGAGTCTTCATGCGAGATGGGCCCGTTATCCACTCTCCCACAGTGATGGTGACAGGTGCTTAGTCTGACCACGCAATGGTTCTAATTGTTAAATCTGTGATGTCTTGAAGCATCTGTTTATCTACTAGAAAAAAATCCATGCAAGAGTAGGACAATTGAGATGGTGAGAAGTAGGAGATATCCCATTCAGAGCCGTGGTGGCATCTCCAGATGTCATATATAGGGATGGGCTTTATGTTCGGGTTCAACATCAGTTCGACTCGAACATTGGCTGTTCGCTGAACAGAGAACAATTTGGGGTATTCGCGGCAAATTCAAAACCCGCGGAACTTCTTTTAAAAGTCTATGGATGAAATCAAAAGTGCTAATTTTAAAGGCTTATATGCATGGTATTGTCATAAAAAGTGTTTGGGGACCTGGGTCCTGCCCCAGGGGACATATATCAATGCAAAAAAGTTTTAAAAACGGCTGTTTTTTTGGGAGCAGTGATTTTAATAATGCTTAAAGTGAAACAATAAAAGTGTAATATTCCTTTAAATTTCGTACCTGGGGGTGTCTATAGTATGCCTGTAAAGGGGCGCATGTTTCCCATGTTTAGAAAAGTTTGACAGCAAAATGACATTTCTAAAGGAAAAAAAAGTCAAGTAAAACTCAAGTCAAGTATACACATAAAAGTTAATTGATAAAAACGGCACGGAATTTCCCCACAGGAGAACCCTGAACCAAAATGTAAAAAAAAATGTGTGGGGGTCCCCCTAATTTCCATACCAGGCCCTTCAGGTCTGGTATGAAAATTAAGGGGAACCCTGCGCCAAAATAAAAAAAATGGTGTGGGGGTCCCCCTCAAAATCCATACCAGACCCTTCAGGTCTGGTATGGATTTAAAGGGGAACCCCACGCCAAAATTAAAAAAAAAATGGCGTGGGGTCCCCCCAAAAATCCATACCAGACCCTTATCCGAGCACACAACCTGGCAGGCCACAGGAAAAGAGGGGGGACGAGAGAGCGCCCCCCTCCTGAACCGTACCAAGCCACATGCCCTCAACATTGGGAGGGTGCTTTAGGGTAGCCCCCCAAAGCACCTTGTCCCCATGTTGATGGGGAGAAGGGCCTCATCCCCACAACCCTTGGTTGTGGGGTTCTGCGGGCAGGGGGCTTATCAGAATCTGAAAGCCCCCTTTAACAAGGGGACCCCAGATCCTGGGCCCCCTGTGTGAATTGGTTATGGGGTACAAATGTACCCCTACCATTTCACAAAAAAAGTGTCAAAAAGGTTTAAAAACACAAGACATTTTTTGATAAGTCCTTTATTAATTTCTTCTTCTTTCCGCTTCTTCCATCTTCTTTCTTCTGGTCTTCCTTCGGTGTTCTTCTTCTTCCTCCATCTTCTTCTTCTCCATCTTCTTCTTCCTCTGCTCTTCTCGTCCCGCATCTTCCTCCGGCTTCTTCTCTGCTCTGTCCACAAGATCCGCCTCAGTGGGAGTCTTCCACCATGTGACGCTTCGGTTCTTCTGACACTTCTTATATAACGGAGGGTGGAGCCACCCGGTGACCCCGCCCTACTCTGATGCACAGGGACTTCCCAGGAACTTCCCTCTGGCTTTCCCCGTGTTGTCAGAGGGGGGCGGGGTCACTCGGTTACCCCAGGTAGACTACCTCGGTTCGGGGGAGTCTACAAAATAAAGTGCAGGCAAGCGGTTATGAATGAGTACCCAGGCTTATGAGAGACAGGGTCTTGGAGACAGGTTCAGGCTTGTTGTTAAGTTCCTCCAGTTTCCATTTGAGAGGTGGTCTGATCACTGGAATCCGGGGTGCCCCCTGGGATAATGTGCCAATGTTTCAGGAGTTGGAAGCCTGAAGAGAGGGTTCTCATGGCATGGGTCTTGCTTTGATGAATAGTTTGGTGGGGAATCACCATTTGTAGGGGATTTTGTGGTTCTGAAGGGCTTTAGTGATTGTTGTAAGCTGCCTGTGAATTTCTATTGTCAGAATAGAGATTGATGGAGGAAAAGGGTGTCTAGACATTTGTTTTGCTGCATACATAATGCAGTCCTTGAACATAAAAAAATGGATGCGAGCGAGAACATCCCTGGGTGAGGATGGTGGCAGATGGGGAGGTTTAGGGAGTCAATATGATCTGTCAATTACCAGATCATGATTAGTCAGCTCAGGGATTAGTGTCCGCATTAAGGACTGTAGGAACTTCATCAGGTCAGATGGTTGGACTGATTCCAGTATATTGCAGAAATTGATGTTGTTCCTGCGAGACCTCCAGGTCTGCCAATTTGAGTTGAATCAGTTGGATTTCATCTTAATGGTCTGTGACTACATCCACCATTTCATTGTGAGCAGCATACAGCTCATCCACTCTGGTTTCTAAAGTGTTAATACTCTGGTCATGCTGTTGTACAGACACAGACAATGAAGATATAGTTGTGGTTAAGTCAGTGTACAGAGTCTGTTTTAAGGACAGGAGCATGTTCTTCATTGTCTGTTCTGACAGGGGCTGGTCTGATGCAGGGAAGGAGTCCAGCAGTGGTGATTGCTGAGGAGGAGGGAGAGAAAATAGGCAGGAGGTTGTGATGCCCTGATTGGGCCCTGGTCCCTCCATTCTAAGTCTCGATTTGGCAGGGCTGGCTGTGGAGGGTGAGTTAGGGGGAGAAGACTCACCATTGTTGCCTGTGGGGGAGATCGATTTGGGGAGCTGGTGGTATAGCTGATCTGGAGGAAGAGAGGAGAGCCGTGTTGTGTTTCCCTGGGTCGCGCTGGCGCCATCTTGTCTGCTGTTCAGGCTAGGAGGGGAGAAGAAAGCTGTGAGCTTCTGAGGAAATGTAAACTCCTTCTTCCGCTTAGACATCATGGTCGGATGGAGCAGGTGTGCTACGGGAGAAAGGGGGAACAATTGTGACCCTGTTTGAGGTAGCTGGGTGGTCGCTAAGGCCGGGTTTTCTGCGAGCTTTGAGATCAAGCAGCCATTCACTTGCGCCACTAAGCCACACCCCCTACAATTTTTTTTAAACACACTGACCAAAACAATATAATGTTACCATATTAAAATTGAACTACTCTGGGAAAGTGTTTTTTTTTGACACATTATGTTCACTTATAGCAGTGAATTGCATTGCTATAAGCAAACGTTTTACTGAATGAAACTGAATCATTCAGTTTGTTTTGTTGTGATTAGATGTGATCGGTCAAAGCTAATCACATTGTTCATATGGGCTGTAATTGGCCCTGTCTGTGCCATGTGAGCGAATTGACCAATCATAGCTACCAACACATTTCTACACAATGGATTGAATGAAAAGAAGCCATCCATAGTGTACAACTGTCATGTGACCTGCTGTGATTGGTCACGGTGGTCACATGGTACCAGCAGCGAGCTGGTACTCTGATCAGTCATCAGCTGTGTACCGTGGAAACAGCCGGTGACAGATTGTGTTGTTGCGTGGCCCAGTGGTCGGCGATACCTAACAGGACATCATATGATGTCCAGTCAGGATGGCAAAGCACCCACCTGGTTCTCAATGGTCTATAGACTGGATGGGAAGTGGTTAAACAGTTCAATGTTTGTGGCAGAAGGAAAGGAAAAAAATATTTTATCTGTTAATGCATCCCATTGTTTGAGTGTGTTTGGACAGCTACTAAATAGCTTACTGTTTTGTGAAAACTTTATAAATAGTTAGATAATTTAGCATCTTGTTCTGTTAGGTCATACTGAGTTTCTAAATAAAAAATAAAGATACCAGAGAGAATACAGCAGTGTAAAATCGGTCAGCAACAGTACAGGTTTAATCAGCGATAATAGGCCTATTTGATGAATACCTGCTTTTTGTTTTATCCTTAGGGGTGAGGGAGTTGCAGTGAATGTGGGTGATATAATGTAAGATGCACACAGTTCTTGCACACATTTTATTTTCTATGAAATGCTGCACAAAAAAAGCTGAACTGGATGAACTGTCAGTAACAACTGCCTGATTTGCTTTATTCCAAGTTTAAATTTAGAATCTAAAAAAAATTAAACGGGGGGCGTGGCCTAGCACCGGACAAAGATGGTAGCTTGATCTGAGAGCTCCGCCACCTAGAGCTATAACTTTGCCTTTCATCAGCAGGACAATCCCTCCTCAAGCCTGCCATAATGACTGGGAGAAGCTCCTCCTGATCACAATAAGACCCTGCACAAGGTACCTCTGCCCCACATACCTCCCCCCTATTGTGCCTCTAAGACCTCCAAAAAGTGGCACTGGACATTAAAACCCCTCTATTTGTGGCAATAGCGGACCTTAAGACTGACATCAGAGCTGTGGCAGCCAGGCTAGTGCATGTGGAGTTGGCCGCCTTGACACATTGGATGGCCATACAGCAAGTACAGAATGTTGTCAGTGTATATGCACATCACTTGATTGAGATGCACAGACACATGGAAGACCTCAATAATAGGGGATGCAGATGCAATTTGAGGGTGAGAAGTATCCCAGAGACAGTAGAAGGACCCCAAGTGCAATCAGTGGTGTGGGCAATCTTTAACACACTGCTAGGGAGGCTGCCTGATGCCCCTGTGGAGATGGAAAGGTGTCATACAGCTCTCAGACTGAGGGGTAAAGTTACTGACCCCCCCAGAGATGCAGCATGCTGTCTAGTTGATTTCACACAAAAAGAGGAGATACTACGTCTGGCCCGCAATCATGAGCGCCTGGAGCACAATGGTGCACGCATACAAATATTCCAAGATTTGTCTACAATCACCCTACAACGTAGGAGGGACCTGCGCCCTCTGTTACAGACTCTACGCGATAGGCGCATAGCTTATAGAAGGAAATTTCCATTTTGCTTACAGGTGACATCTGGAAATAGCACAGCACAGTTGAGAACCCCAGCTGATCTGCAACCCTTTTGTGATACCCTAGGCATCCCGCTGACAGAGGTCCCAGATTGGTACAGCGCATTCATGCAACCAGACCCCTGGATCCCCACGCCACCCGAGGATACCACGCGCTCACACAGACACAGACAGAGGAGACGCAGAACATCAGCCAACTCCCCAATGAGGATTCCTGGGGACACGGAGATGGATGTAAGCCCACGAGTCTCACCATCATCTGTATGATGCAAAATGGATTGCTAGCCATGCAATCGATGGTTAGGTGAGACTGTTCAGAACACCTTTTCAGAACACCTTTACTTTATACACTTATCATTATGGGGCCTTACGATTGTTTTCCACGAGGAAGGGAGGAAAATGTTGCCCACTTTTGCTGAATTCAAATGCCGGGCAGCAAGGACCATAGGCACAAAGTACTCTACTTAAAGCTTGTAGCCACACCAGCTGTTGTAGCTGTTTATGTGACTGCCTACCCAATAGCTTTGTTTGGGGTGAGCCCTCTTTTTTTTTTTTAACATCAAAGGCCCCAACCAGCTATCCTCACAAAGGTGTCCGTATTACAACTGTGTGGTTTTCTTATCAATGTTGATGTTTGAGATGTTCGATGTAATGTTACAGATGGTGATGCACTCCTCTCCTCCTGTAGAGTTGGATGTACTCCTTGGTTAGTGTAAGACTTAGATTCTTGAAGCCTCCACCACTTCAGGTTTGCTGTTTAAATGCAACCTGTGTGCTGGAGTCTTGGCGATAAAGGGCATGGATCCTAGATCTTAAATCTAAAATACTCTCTACTGCTCCTGATTTACCCCATACCACAGATACTGAAACGCAATCCTCTTACTGTCTCAGAGGACTTCATGGAATAGCTTACTGTTACCCAAGGTAGGCCCTGGGTGTACTATGGCAATGGAGAGGTCTATAGATAGACATTATGGCTACTTTGCTTGGGGGGCATCTAGCAGGCACCTGCCGGTGCTCTTAGCCTAGGAGTGTCCCACAGAAATCAAAGCATCATTTTGGGAGAATCTGGGTGGTGGTGATACAGATTTCTTCCCTAGTGTTAGACCACTTTCCCACCTCAATGTGGCAGGTTCCTCTTTGACAGTCACCGGTATACACCCCTCACCATCCCCATACCCCTTGAACCTGTTTGATTAGGTGGATCAGCCAGTCTAGGTCCACCTCTGGTATATTACAAGACATACCTGCATTGCGGAGATTTGCCACACACACATAGAGATATTTTACCCATCACCTGTAATCCCTGAAGTGCATACATTGGCTTTAGATATTTCCTACTTCTCCCTATTTATTGACACTTTCTAGTCTTTCCCTCTCTACCCCCCTCCTTCCACCCCCCCGGGACCCCTCTTCATCTACGTCTACAAGTGCGATCCACGCACACTAATATCACTTCTTCATGTCTTCCACAGCCCAAACATCAGTTCCTTTATCGCTCAAAGTATATTCTCTAAATGCTAAGGGCCTCAATGTACCGGAAAAGCGTAGTAGTGTCTTAGCAGAGGCTCACCGTTGCAGAGCAAATGTGGTTTTCCTACAGGAAACCCATTTTAAAACAGGGTCTGTTCCCCGCCTTGCTAACAAATGTTTCCCCCGAAGCATATCATGCAACATGTGCAGACTCCAAAACAAAAGGAGTTTCCCATCTGCTGGCTAAGTCACTCATGTTTCACCTGACAGACCAAATGCTGGATTCTGAGGGCAGGTTTCTTTTCTTAAAAGGCACCTAGAACGAAAAACCTATGACTCTAGCAAACATATACTGCCCCAACTCCAAGAGGGTGACCTTTCTAAAAGAGACATTCCTGAAACTTGCCTCCTTCCACACAGGCCTACTGATACTGGGGGGCGACTTCAACATAGCCCTTGACCCATTATTAGACACCTCTACAGGCACCTCCTCCCTTACGTTCTCGGCACTATGACAAGTGAAACTTCAATTGACCTCTCTTATGCCCCATACACACGGCCGAATTTCCTGATGGAAAATGTTTGATGGGAGCTTTTGTCAGAAATTCTGACCATGTGTAGGCTCTATTGGACATTTTCCATCAGAATTTCCGACACACAAAATTTGAGATCTGGCTCTCAAATTTTCCGACAACAAAATCCGTTCTGGTAAATTCTGATCGTGTGTACACAATTCCAATGCAGAATGTTCAACGCATGCTCAGAATCAAGTACGAGACGGAATCGCTCGGTCTGGTAAAACTAGAGTTCATAATGGAGATAGCACATTTGTCATGCTGCATATTTTGAAATCTTTTAATGCAGCACATTCTCTTCTTCTTTAGAATGCTAGAATAATGAAGTTGTTTTACTGCTCATATTCACACAGAGTTCTGAAAACCTGATTTCTTTATTATTTCTTGTGATCTCATGAATAATTGTTTTTTTTTAATTATTCATCAGATCTCCATAATAATGTTTAGAATTTTTGATTATAGTGTTTTTTTTTTTTAATAGTGATCTCCATAATTTTTTCTTTCATTTTGTGCCAAGTTACCACAACACCATTATTATCTTGTATTTTGTAACCTCAAGGAGGTTGGTGTTGGTGTCCTTTGTTAATTTCACATTGTATTTTTGAAATGTACCTGCCTACTCACAAACAAACTGGCCTTTTTGAAGCTAAACACATAGCCAAATATTTTTGAAAAATAAATAGCCATTTATTATGGGTCATAACAAAATAAAGAGGAAGGCAACGCTGGAGAAACTGGTGAAATTTGCAAAGCCTTTGTACCCCAGGGCACACATCAATTATTTTACAGTCAAAGTTGGTGGCCTGAGGAGTCCTTATAATAGTGAGCACAATCCGGTCCAGGACTACAAGATATCAGGAACGGCAGCAGATGACATATGTCCCAAGGCTGTGGTCTTACAACAGCCTGCATCTTTTGTCAGACCACACTAAACCCAGGCCATCACTCTCTTGTCTTCCTTACATGCTTGCTTCCAGGCTGTGGCTCTGGTGTGGCTCTCTAGTTGTGGCAGGAGGTGGAGGAGGAGGAGAAGGACCATGGTTGAACTCAGAAACGTGGTTTTGGCTTGTGAGTTCGCCCCTCTACCCCTTATTTAGGGCTTGTAACATAACTTCCTCACATAAGAGGTGTTGCCCCCCTTCCATTTCCTGCATTTTGCAGGCTGCCATGTAGGCATAGTCCTCTTGATTATTGGGGGGGGGGGGATACTAGGGGTCTCTACATGTGTGATACTTTAACAAAAAAGGTAAGTAAGAAAATCATGTCTTCAGCCTTAAACTCTGCCAAAACAGACAATTGTACGACACTTTCAAGCAATGTTTCATATTCCTATTTCTTGCCTCAAATATCTGTGTGCTAAGTATACCTTTATTTTATTCACATAGGGGAGAAAAGACTTGTGATGTCTGCGGTCACCAGGGACCCCCGACCTCCAAAAGAAGGGGAAATCCAAAAACAACAAGGAGAGGATGTGGAGGAAGGAGAGAATGAAGTGGGCGAAATAGTGACCACAACAGGTGAGTGTCTGAGACCACAGCTTCAGGTAATAGATAGATGCCTGCATATTTATAATACATAGTATGCTATTTTTTAGGTGATGTGGATGTTGTGGAAGAAGAAACACATTTCACAAGTGCACAAGTCCTCATCAGGGAGATCATGGTGTGCAATCGGGATTTACAGAAGATCAAGGAAGACATCAATGATGTTGAAAAAATACTCAAAAACATCATTGATGTTTTAGGAAGAATCGAAAACACACCAACATTTATCAAATTCTTTCTATTTTTCTAACTTTTCTCAAAAATATGGAAAGCCAAATTTTGAAGATGCACACAGTGTGTCAACATGTGCTATCTGCCATCACAGGATATCTCGGTACACGTTTTTGGGGTGCAGCCCCTTCCTCGCAACTAAAGTAGATGAGAGGAAGGGGTTACACCCTCGAAACACGTCCATTGATCCCCCATGATGGGAGCTAGCACATGTGGACAGTAGGCATGGGATCAGGAGGGAAATTCCCATTTTGACTCTCAATTTATGTTCATCTTCAAAATTTGGCTTTCACAGGGGTGACATAACCCCATCTGATGAAGGCAAGATCAACACAGTTTGGACATACTAATGTTTGATATTGCCTTCACTTTGTCAAAGTTGTAACTTTGGCAGGGTGCCTTTGGCCAATTATGGCTCAGGGGGTTAGTTAAGTCCATGCCCCACTCTATATAAGGCCGCCTGCACTTCGGCCCTGTGTAGTGTGTTGCTGGCGACCAAGAGAGAGTGTAATTTCATTTAGACTGAGCAGGCAGGCGATTCAGTTAGCTGCAGTGTATTTAGTATATATATATATATATATATATATATATATATATATATATACATCCATGCTTGTATATATAAATAGGTATAGGTCATATTTTTTATTCATCCCCTTAGGGTGAAGGGACTGTAATCTATTAATCCACCACACCTCCCGTTTTTTAAGTTTTAAAATTCTGTCACCCCCTCTTTTATCACTAAAAACCTCCTCCAACACCATAAAACATAACTCTGACTCATTGTGTCCTTTCTCCAAGAAATGTCTAGATACCGGTAAACCGGGTTGTGAATGTCTGATCGTGCTGCGATGTTGGGCTATTCTATCCTTGATCTTCTGAGTAGTCTCACCAACATATATGAGGTTGCAAGGACATACGAGGATATATACCACATATGACGACTGGCAAGTATGGAAACCATTGATTATTATTTTCTCCCTACTAATAGGATGAACATAGTGATCACCTTTCAATAAAAGATTGCATTGAATGCAATTTAAGCAGGGGAAACATCCCTTTCTTTTTTTTACCAAGGAATGTTAATTTGGTTTCCTGGGTATTAACACTGAAATCAGATCACACCAATGACTCATGGGGGTCTGTTGAAACTCATCTATTTGGGGATAAGATCATTTCAAAAGGGGCCAGTGTTTTTTCACAATATTAAAGATCTTCTCACTATAGCTGTGAAACTGGAAAACAAAAGCTATCCTCGGTCTCGCCTGTTTTTGTTTCCTAGAAACACAAGTGGTATCTGCTCAATATTCAATGTTATTGAATTCCTGCTGAATAAGTCTCTCTGGGTATCCTCGCTCTCTGAACCTCTGACACATTTTCCCTAGTCTGGTATTCCTAATTGTGTCATTACTGACAATAAATACAACCCTGAGCAGTTGGCTCCTAATGATAGATTTGAAAACATGGGGTGGGTGATAACTGTTAAATAATAGAAGTTGATTCCTATCAGTTGGTTTAGTATACAGATTGGTGTCCATCTGGCCATGATCAATATATATCCTTGTGTCCAAAAAAGGAACTGAATCGCCACCAATATGTATTTTAAATTGAATATCTGGAGAAAACCCATTTAGTACCTCATCAAACATTTTCAAAGATTCAATGCTGCCCCGCCATATCACAAAAATATCATCTATATAGCGCCACCAGGTGGCGCAATACCTCTGAAAAATTTCATTAATGAAAATATATCTGTGTTCAAAATCATTCATGAATGAACATGCGTATGGCGGGGCAACATTGGAGCCCATCGCAATTCTGTTCAATTGTACATAAAACTGTTCTTTGAACATGAAATAATTGTTATGCAACACGACATGCAATAATTTTTCAAAAAGTAAGATCTGGGCTTCAGCGTATTCTTGGCTATTTCTAATCAATTCAGTTGCAGCCTCAATGCCTGCCTTATGTGGAATAGATGTATAAAGACTCGTGACATCCCAAGTCACAAGAATCCCATCTCCATGGTGTGGGGGTAGTTCTTTAATTTATAATAAAAAATAATTGGTATCCCTGATATAAGATCTGGTCTTCTTCACAAGGGGGGATAGAATCTTGTCAAGGAGTTGTGCCATTGGAACAAAAATAGAGTCCCTCCCCGAAACAATGGGGCGTCCTGGTGGAGACCAGCTGTCTTTATGTAATTTTGGCAACATATACAAGACAGAGATACGTGTGTGGGATGGTACCAAAAACTCAAATAGATATCGGGAAATCAACCCCTCTTTCAGTGCCTGTTTTAGAATATTTTTTTAATAATATAGTAATATCCCATGTGGGGTCTGTAGAAACCTTCTTGTATACAGTACAATCATTCAATTGATATAACCACCACTGAACCCCCTTTGTCAGCCGGCTTGCTTGCACGTATGCACTTTTTGTTTCGATTTTTGAAATATTTTGATGTAAAGAAGAATTGCATTGAAGCATTGGTCCCGTCTTTTTCTTTTAATTATTGGTGGAGGATTGGGAGTCCACCCTGACCGTGCTTTGATATCACAGAACAAAAAGAAAAGAAGGTAACCCACCTATTGATTGCGCTCGCTCGCTCTCTCTCTCTCTCTCTCTCTCTCTCTCTCTATATATATACACTGCATACAGTTTAGCTATATCTCACTGCAGGCCATTCCTGATGTACTGTTTCTAATATACTTCTGGCAGGCAGGTGATTCAGTGAGCTGCAGTGAATAAAATATATATACAGTCTCCTACATATATATATATCCACTGCATTCCAGTCTAGCCAAGCCTATATCTGACTGCAGGTCATTCCTGGTGTACGTTTTCAAATATACTTTCAGGCAGGCAGGTGATTCAGTGAGCTGCAGTGCATAAAATATATATACAGTCTCCTACATATATATCCACTGCATTCTAGTCTAGCCAAGCCTATATCTGACTGCAGGCCATTCCTGGTGTACATTTTCAAATACACTTTCAGGCAGGCTGGCAGGTAATTCAGTGATCTGCAGTGCATTAAATATATATACAGTCTCCTACACTCCTACATATATATCAACTCCATTCTAGTCTAGCCAAGCCTATATCTAACTGCAGGCCATTCCTGGTGTACATTTTCAAATACATTTTCAGACAGGCAGGTGATTCAGTGATCTGCAGTGCATAAAATATATACAGTCTCCTACATATATATCCACTGCATTCTAGTCTAGCCAAGCCTTTATCTGACTGCAGGCCATTCCTGGTGTACGTTTTCAAATACACTTTCAGGCAGGCAGGCAGGTGATTCAGTGATTTGCAGTGCATTAAATATATTTACAGTCTCCTACATATATATCCACTGTATTCTAGTCTAGCCAAGCCTTTATCTGACTGCAGGCCATTCCTGGTGTACATTTTCAAATACACTTTTAGGCAGGCATGCAGATGATTCAGTGATCTGCAGTGCATTAAATATATATACAGTCTCCTACATATATGTCCACTGCATTCTAGTCTAGCCAAGCCTATATCTGACTGCAGGCCATTCCTGGTGTACATTTTCAAATACACTTTCAGGCAGGCAGGCAGGCAGGTGATTCAGTGATCTGCAGTGCATAATATATTTATACAGTCTCCTACATATATATCCACTGCATTCTAGTCTAGCCAAGCCTATATCTGACTGCAGGCCATTCCTGGTGTACGTTTTCAAATACACTTTCAGGCAGGCAGGCAGGCAGGTGATTCAGTGATCTGCAGTGCATTAAATATATATACAGTCTCCTACACATATATATCCACTGCATTCCAGTCTAGTCAAACCTATATCTGACTGCAGGCCATTCCTGGTGTACGTTTTTAAATATACTTTCAGGCAGGAAGGTGATTCAGTGATCTGCAGTGCATAAAATATTTATACAGTCTTCTACATATATATCCACTGAATTCTAGTCTAGACGAGCCTATATCTGACTGAAGGCCATTCCTGGTGTACGTTTTCAAATACACTTTCAGTCAGGCAGACAGGTGATTCTGTGATCTGCAGTGCATTAAATATATATATATAGAGTCTCCTACATATATATATATATCCACTGCATTCCAGTCTAGCCAAGCCTATATCTTACTGCGGGCCATTCCTGGTGTACATTTTCAAATACACTTTCAGGCAGGCAGGCAGGTGATTCAGTGATCTGCAGTGTATTAAATATATATACAGTCTCCTACATATATATCCACTGTATTCTAGTCTAGCCAAGCCTATATCTGACTGCAGGCCATTCCAGGTGTAAGTTTTCAAATACACTTTCAGACAGGCAGGCAGGCAGGTGGCTCAGTGATCTGCAGTGCATTATATATATATATATATATATATATACAGTCTCCTACATATATATCCACTGCATTCTAGTCTAGCCAAGCCTATATCTTACTGCGGGCCATTCCTGGTGTACATTTTCAAATACACTTTCAGGCAGGCAGGCAGGTGATTCAGTGATCTGCAGTGTATTAAATATATATACAGTCTCCTACATATATATCCACTGTATTCTAGTCTAGCCAAGCCTATATCTGACTGCAGGCCATTCCAGGTGTACATTTTCAAATACACTTTCAGACAGGCAGGCAGGCAGGTGGCTCAGTGATCTGCAGTGCATTATATATATATACAGTCTCCTACATATATATCCACTGCATTCTAGTCTAGCCAAGCCTATATCTTACTGCAGGCCATTCCTGGTGTTCGTTTTCAAATATACTTTCAGGCAGGCAGGCAGGCAGGTGATTCAGTGATATGCAGTGCATTAAATATATATAGACAGTCTCCTACATATATATATACACCCACTGCATTCCATTCTAGCCAAGCCTGTATCTGACTGCAGGCCATTTCTGGTGTACGTTTTCAAATATACTTTCAGGCAGGCAGGCAGGCAGGTGAATCAGTGATCTGCAGTGCATTAAATATATATACAGTCATCTACATATATATATATATCCACTGCATTCTAATCTAGCCAAGCCTATATCTGGCTGCAGGCCATTCCTGGTGTACTTTTTCTAGTAAACTTCAGGCAGTGTTTTGCTAATAAAATTTTGCAGCATGTCTGGAAGGCCACAAGGAGAGGTAGATGCTCACAGGCCACTAAAAGAGGGCAAGCAGGCTCTGTGTCTACAGCCAACAGTGCTGGTCGTGGACATGGTGCATCCTCAGCACATGGCCGTGGGGCACACTTGTCCTTTTTTTCGGTAGCTGGCCGTGTTGATCCACAACATGCAGAAGAGTTGGTAGAGTGAATAACTAAGCCGTCCTCATCCTCCTCATCCTCGGTCACCCAGGCTCAGAGTAATTTGCCTGCCAATGCAGCTACCAAAGTGGCCACCATCATGCATGGAGGATCCCCCCAAACTGATCGACCACAGTGTCGGGTACATGCTGCAGGAGGATGCGCAGTGTTTTGAAGGCTCTGATAATGGTACCCAGGTTGAGGAAGGCAGTAACGTGAGCCCAGAGAGAGGGGGTGCCCAAGAAGGACAAGAAACTGGCAGTCATGTTTCCCCAGCTACAGCATACTGCCAGGTTTGCTCCAGTGATGAGGAGGGAGGGGATGATGAGGTCACTGACTCTACGTGGGTGCCTGATAGAAGAGATGAGGAGGAGGCACATCTCCAATGAGGCAGGATGCCCTCCAGGGGCCAGCTTTTGAAAAGTTCTTTGGTGTGGGCCTTTTTTGAGATGAGTGCAGCAGATCGCATCATTGCTGTTTGCAACATATGTCTGAAGCGCATCAAGCGTGGCCAAAGCAGAACACATGCTTGACCAGACATATGTCGACCTCCCATGCAGTCCGTTGGCAACAGTACTTAAAAGACCCACACCAAAGAACAAGGTGGACCTCTCCTTGCTCCTCATCAGATAGGATCTCCAACCCCACTATACCTTCAGTCCTCTCAGAAACCTGCACTGAGAGGAATGAAGGTGTAGAATTAGGTGTGCCATGTACTTGCGGGCAATCTGCTATCGCTACACCAACATCCGTTTGTAGCAGGCAAATTTCCCTACCCCAGTTGCTTAACCGTAAAAAGAAATTTGGTCCCAGCCATCCACATGCTCAGCAGCTGAATGCTAGCTTGGCAAAATTGCTAGCACTCCAACTGCTGCCTTTTCAGCTGGTAGACTCTGCCCCCTTTTGTGAATTTGTGGAATGTGCGGTACCTCAGTGGCAGGTTCCCAAACGCCATTTCTCTTCACAGAAGGCCATTCCGGCTCTCTACCGGCATGTGGAAGGCAATGTCTTGGCCTTGTTGGACAGGGCGGTCAGCGATAAGGTGCGTATTACCACTGACTCATGGTCCAGCAGGCATGGACAGGGACGTTACCTTTCTTTCACGGCACACTGGGTAACTCTGCTGGCAGCTGGGAAGGATGCAGGACAGGATGCAGTGTTGTTGGAGCTTGTTCTGCCACCACGCCTAAAAAATGCTAGTAGTGGTGATTCTGCTCCACCCCCTCCCATATTCTTTTTCCTCTATGGCCTCTTCCTCTGCAGATTTGTCCTCAAAATCAGCGGTGCTATGCAAGCACTCAGTTCTGCAGGGGAAGACTCAGAGGTGGTTGACGCCATGCCAGCTTCAGTCAGGAATGGTGGTTTGCGACAATGGCACCAACCTCCACTCCGTCCTCGGACAGGAACACTTGACCCATGTTCCCTGTTTGGCTCATGTCCTTAATTTGGTGGTGCAGTGGTTCTTGTGCAGGTACCGGGCTTACAGGATCTCCTGAGGCAAGCCAGGAAAGTCTGTGGGCATTTCCACCAGTCATATAATGCCAGTGCTCGGCTGGCTGACTTTCAAAAGTGATGCAACCTGCCCAAGAACTGCCTCATTTGTGACATGCCCATCAGGTGTAACTCAACGTTTGCAATGCTGCAGTGGCTGCACACACAGCAGAGGGCCATCAATGAGTACCTGTGTGAGTATGGCACCAGGACAGGGTCAGGGAAGCTTGGCTTTTTTTTTTGCCATGCCATTGGCTACTGATAAAGGATCCATGAACTGTCCTGTCACCATTTGAGGAGGCCATGAAGATGGTGAGCAGTGACAGTGCATGCATCAGTGATACTGTCCCTCTTGTCTTCCTGTTGGAGCACACGCTTCGTGGAATAATGAACAGGGCACTTGGGGCAGAACAGAGGGAGGAAGAGGAAGACTTCCTTACCTCTCAAGGCCTCCTTTATCCAGACAGTATTCCTGCGGGCCTGCTGATCACACAGGAAGAGGAGGAGGATGAGGATTGTGTCAGCATGGAGGTGGAGCCTAGCATTCAGCATCAGCAGCAGTCTTCAAGGGATCGTTTTCAGTCCCCAGAAACCCATGGACTTGTACGAGGCTTGGAGGAGGTGGCTGTGGATCATGTCATCCTCTGTCTCTCTGATCCTGCAAAGCCTGCAAAAGGACCCTTGGATTTGTGGTATCAAGGAGAGGGATCATTACTGGCAGGCAACCCTTCTTGATCCATGTTACAAGGGTAAGGTTGCGGAACTTATCCAGCCTTCGCAGAACTTATCCAGCCTTCGCAGAGGGAGCAGAGGATGAAACATCTTTGGGAGGCCTTGCAGAAAGGTTTGTGCAATGGGTTTCCAGAGCCTGGGAGGTTACAATTTCCTGGTCCTCCTGGACAACGTGTTGCTGAGGCTTCGGTCAGTCACAGATGGAGTGGTGGAGAAGATGGCTGTCTGACCGATGCGCTGAGACAATTCTTTAGTCCGCAGCAGTTCCAGCAACCATCGCCAGCGTCTGATTTACATGGTGCAGGAATACCTAGGGGCAAGATCAGACTTGGAGACCCTTCCAACTGAAAATCCACTGGGTCTTGAGGATGGATTACTGGCCAGAGCTTGCACAATATGCAATTGAGCTACTGGCCTGTCCTGCATCCAGCGTTCTTTCTGAACGCACATTCAGTGCTGCTGGAGGCTTATTAACTAATCACAGAGTGCGCTTGTCCACAGACTCAGTTGATCAGCTCACCTTCATAAAAATGAATCAGTCTTGGATCACCAGCTACCAAGCACCTGATGCTGATTTAACTGATTAATACTTCTATGAATGTGAGATCCCTTGAAGACTGCCTATGCTGAGTGACTATCCTGTTATGCTGAGTGACTATCCTATTCCTCCTCAATGTTCATGTTGATAGCTTCTAAGAAAATTTTTGTTTCAGGGCACCACCACCAGTGCCTAAGGCCCAATTTTTCTGCCCCTGTTAAACAGGGGCATGTAATTACAATATTTGCTCTAATATTTCACAGCAGGGCCCATTCCTGTGCACAACAAGAGTATCTGTGAGGCTTTACAGTGTTGTGCCACCACCACCACCACCGCCTAAGGCCCAATTTTTCTGCCCCTGTTTAACAGGGGCATGTAATTACAATATTTGCTCTAATATTTCACAGCAGGGGTCGTTCCTGCACTCAACAGAATCTGTGAGGGGTTACAGTGTTGTGGCACCACCACCACTGGCAAAGACTCAATTTATCTGCCCCTGTCTAACAGGGGCATGTAATTACAATTTTTGATCTAATATTTCACAGCAGGACCCGTTCCTGCACCCACCAAGAGTAATTGTGAGGGCTTACAGTGTTGTGGCACCACCATCACACCACCAAAAAAGGCCCAATTTTTCTGCCCCTGTTCAACAGGGGCATGTAATTACAATTCTTGATATAATATTTCACAGCAGGGCCCGTTCCAGTGCCCACCAAGAGTAACTGTGAGGGCTCACAGTGTTCTGGTACCACCAACACCTAAGGCCCAATTTTCTGCAGAGTATATAGGGCAGGCGGTATAGTATATAAAGGCGGTCCTCTACTTTCAAACATCCGACTTACAAATGACTCCTACTTACAAATGGAGGGAGACAACAGGAAGTGAGAGGAAATCTACCCCTAGGAAGGGAAATTCTCTCCTGTAAGAGTTAATATGGGAAAAGGGTTTCTCCACTGATGCTTTATCACCAATCCTTGTTTCCTTGATAACCCCAAATTTTCAAAATCCAATTGTCATTGGGACAGAAAATGAGGTGAAATCTTCTGAACAGGGGCACAGACAGCAAAACAAATGTTACAGGGGTGATAACCCTTCCCCGTGTTTTTCAAAAAGCTGAAAAATTGATTTTTTGGCTGGCGTTACACTTACAAAATGTACCTGTTCCAAATTACAAACATGTTCAGCTTAAGAACAAATCTACAGTCTCTGTCTTGCTTGGGCCGCCTGTATACTGCTGTTCAGAGTTTATAGGGCCTGGGGTCCCCATACCTTTTCTTTTTTTAATGTGGGTGTGGGGTTCCCCTTAATATCCATACAAGACCCAAAGGGCCTGGTAATGGGCTGGGGGGGTACCCATGCCATTTTTCTCAATAATTTTCATTCATATTGCCGGGATCTAACATTACATTACAGCCGCAAGCAGTTTTAGATTACTTTTATTCCTTTAGAAATGCAATTTTGTGCAGGGACTGTTCCAAACACGGAAAACATGCACCACTTTATAGGCATACTATAGTCACTCCCCAGGTACGATATTTAAAGGAATATTTTACTTTTATTTTTTCACTTTAACATTATAAAAATCACTACTCCTGAAAAAACGGCCGTTTTTTAAACTTTTTTTTGCATTGATGCATGCCCCCTGGGGCAGGACCCGGGTCCCCAAACACTTTTTAGGACAATAACTTGCATATTAGCCTTTAAAATTCACACTTTTGATTTTTTACGTTCGGGTCCCATAGACTTTAACGGTGTTCAAATGTTCGCGCAAACTTTTGGTCCGTTCGCATGTTCTGCTGCGAACCGAACCGAGGGGTGTTTGGCTCATCCCTAAAATGATGTATATTTTTAACAGTAATGCATTACATACATTAACAACAAAAACAAAGTGTGTTTGTAGCAGACCCACAACATAATAATAGTAGAGATAGAGATAGAGATTGTCACCAAATAAATTACGTTTGCACTATTGAAGAAAATTTCCAAAAAAAAAGCCCACTGGAGAACCTAGGATACAGCTAAAAGAAACACAAGCAGTAAATCAAAGGAAAATTTATTTCAGTTTAAGTTAAAAAATGTATTTTTAAAATGTTTATTAAACATTTTCTGGCATATCAATGGCCCCCCTACCCACAAAGTACTCCATATATTTTATACAGACCTTGCATGCGCTTGGGGAGGCAAGCACTGAAAACCAGATACAAACCCACAAGCACAAACTGAAGAGCAGTAACGATCTGAAAAGCACGAGGCTGAAAATCGCAAATCGTCTGTCACCAAACTTCTATTAACACGAGATTAGCAGAAGGTGCCCAAAGGGTGGCACACTTGGTATTGAACTTCCCTTTTCTAGTGCCATCATACGTGTTGTACATCACCGCGTTCTTGACGTACGGGATTTCCGACAAGATTTGTGTGACCGTGTGTATGCAATACAAGTTTGAGCCAACATCCGATGGAAAAAATCCATGGATTTTGTTGTTGGAATGTCTGATCGTGTGTACAAGGCATTACCTCTACACTCTTAACCCTAGGGAGAGGGACTATGCATTCTTCTCATTGCCCCACAATTGATACTTGAGGCTGGACTACCTCTTCATTTACCAATCTGACTTGACATATCTTGCAGACGCGACCATTGAAAATATGGCCCTCTCTGATCTTCACCCGATTACCCTAACTCTGCGATTTCCACAAAGAGTGGAGTCCATCAAGACGTGGAGACTAGATGCCTCCATTCTTGTGGATCCTGGAGATCTAGACAGATTATTTTTACCAAAATGACACACCTGAGGTAACTCCCATGGTTCAATGGGAGGCACATAAGTGCGTCATACGAGGACCCCTCCTTGCTATAGCGGTTAGGAAAAAGAAAGCACATCAAGTGTTGATTATCTCGCTTTCCAAGAAAATAGCTAGGCTAGAAGCCCAACATAAATGTTCTCAGGCTCTCCAAGTAACTAAGGAACTAGCAGACATGCAAGCTCAGTTAGTGGAGGAACTGTTTAAGAAAGCATGCAAGGGACTTGTTCTATCACACAAACTGTTTTATGAACAGGGCAATAAGCCAGGTAAGCTACTAGCCAGATTGACGCAGAAATGCACACAGACCCACACAGTACATCATGTGACCGACTCATCGGGAACAATTTACTCCAAAAGCAATTTACACCAATTTCGTTGCTTTTATAGTGAACTTTATAATCTTAAAGGGGCAGGTCAGAATCAGAACCCCACTAATGTCGAAACAAGATGACGACTGATAAAGGACTTCCCTCTGCACTCTGAAAAGTGGACAGAGGCCCTAAAAGCCACGAAACCTGGCAAATGCCCAGTACCAGATGGCTTCTCAGCAAAATATTATAAAAGCTTTGCAGACCTGTTAGCCCCACGCTTCCTTAAGGCTTTTAATACACTGGCCACCACCTCCTGCCCCTCAGAGACCTTACGAGAAGCCTACATTTCTGTAATCTACAAAGAAAATAAATACCCGATCAATGTGGCCAATTATCGTCCAATTTCACTTTTAAACATGGATCTCAAACTCTTTTCTAAAATTCTGGCCAATCGACATGCATGTACCAGCGTGGATAGGCTTGGACCAAGTGGGGTTTGTCCCTGGCAGGGAAGCCAGGGACAACATTATCAAAGCCCTGAATCTTCACCACTGACTCACCTCTCCCCAAAAAGAGGGATTTTTCCTGGCAATGGATCGATCGAGTGCTCTGAGACTATATGGAAGCAATGCTGATAACTCTTGGTTTAGGGAGCAGTATTGTGCATTTATAGGCTCCCTTTATGTGAATCCAAGAGTCAGAGTCCGAGTCAACGGCCACTTATCAGACGCCTTCCCCATCCATAATGGCACTAGGCAAGGGTGTCCTCTCTCACCCATACTCTACATTCTGACCCTAGAACCCTTACTTCGGTGCATCAGAAAGAACCCAAACATAAAGGGCATTGCAGTCCACCAAAAAGAATACAAAATTGCGGCTATTGCGGACAACGTCCTGCTCTTACTTTCCTCACCACTGACATCCCTACCTAACCTTATGCCAATCTTAGATCTCTTCCAGCATATCTCAAATTTAAAAATCAATCTGTCCAAATCGTTCACACTAAATGTCTTGTTACCAAATGACCTGGTGCGTTAATGCCAAACGAACTTCCCGTTTAAATGGGAGAAAGAGGCCATCACTTACTTAGGCATCCAAATACCAGTTAATCTAAAAACACTGTACACTACAAACTTCCTATCGGAGCTAAAACTTATACAACGAGACCTTCTGAAGTGGAACGTGCCTACCCTTTCGTGGTTCGGACAGGCCGCTATCCTAAAGATCGTATATGGTGGTGTTCTGCGCTTAGGACGGGCTTGTGACTGAACTGCAGCCCCCCAGATAAAGAAAGCCCCAAAGGTGCGATCCAGTAGTTATAAAATCTGAATTAGGGGATTGGCGCTGTTCACTAGTATGAGATAAAGAGATCCACTATAAACAAACTGCTACTCCAAGGAAAACATTTTACCCCAATTATAAATAAATGAAAAATGTAGCACAGTGTAAATGCTGTTAGAAAAATAAAAATAAGTGCTAGGAATGGTCACCAAAATGTGCAGACTACCCAAAGTAAAAAAGAATATAATACATAAAAAAATGGAACTCCAAACAATGAGTGATCGGTCAAGTGTGTGTAGAAAGTGGTTGTCAAAGTCCACTGAGAATGAATGATGTTTATGCAATAAAAAGTGCGATAAAAAATATAAGTGAGTTATACCTAAAAGTGGGGAAACACACTGTTGCCCACTATAAATAAGTGTGTATACTAGTGTAGCCAAATATTAAAAAATTATATTGTTTGAAAAAAATGTGTTGAAAAAAAATGAAAAAACACAAAACAAAAATAAAAAACAAAATAAACAAAGGAAAAAAACAAAGTCCAGGTACCACAAAATTGTAATCAAAAAGCAACACAAAAACAACAGGTGCCGTGAATATTAGTTCTGTCGTTCAGTAAAACAGTTCTAGTGCAACAGGCTAGTGCATCTTCAGAGGTTACAGGTAAGTCCGTCCCAATAGTTGTATACTGTCCAGGGTGGAGTCCCCTCTAGTGCCCCCACTCACCAGAGTGCCCAACCCCTGCAGGGGTAATGAGCATGTAGATCCAAATCTGATGATCCAATCGGTCGGTGTCCCCCTCACCACCTTTTATCACTTGTGTCACCAGATCGTTCTCAGAGGACATCCATCCGGAACAGTTATCATATGCAGGGAAAAGAGAAGAGCCTCATAGTGTAATTCCGAAAGTAAATTTATTAAACTTAAGCTCACAACAGGAATGGATAAATAAAATCCGAAGATTAAAACAAATGGCACTCTGCCGGCTGACTCCACGTGAGAAGCCGCAGACAGAGCAGTGTAAGCGGCGTGCGTTCCACAGCCGTCTGCCGATGCCGGAAGTGCAGGACAACAACGAAAGGATAAAAAGACGTATGCGTACCAAGAGACCACGCCTTACGCGTTTCGTCATCAAGACGTCATCTGAGGCGCGGCCATCTTGGTACACCATACGTCTATAAATACTGCACGGAGGCGCCACGGAAGCCAATCGAAAAAAGCGGTGTATGACGAGCACATCCGCCCTGTTAATGAAAAATGGGAGGATTCGATGTAGTGCAAAATGGGAGATATGCTGTCGGACACCCCCTAGTGGGAGTTTAGGCAATAGATAATAGGTTCCAGGTAAAATGAGAAAGAGCGCCTCCGTGTGTACCAATAACTTAATGTCACCATTTTAACAAAACAATCCATACTACAACGAAATAGATATCTAATATATAATACAGAAATCCATGTAGCAGAAGGGAAATGAAAAAAATGAAAAAAGGAAGGGCCTTATCAATACAAATAATATAATGTCATATACACCAGATCATATATATAATGCCATAATGTAAAGACTGGCCTATTAATGAGATGCCTGTATATAAATACTCATGAGTAAAAACATATATAAATATTCATAAAAAACACATATAAATGGTCATCAAAAACTATCTTAAACATTTTTTCAGAAAATTCTTTGATACAAAAAGATTGTTCTAAATATCCCTAGTTCCACAACACGTTAGACAATTAAGTAGATTATAAAAATAAAAATAAAAATAAACAGGCAGAATAAAACAAGAATAAAAATAGAAGGTTAAAAACGGATACCATATAAGATAAAAATCAAAAAAAAATTTTTTTTTTTAAGATAAAAAACCGGAGAGAATATGGTCGAAAATGATTATAATATTTCTAATGTGAGGCCTGGGACATGCCATATGAAAAGTGTGCAACCAGGCTCCGGATACCAAGGGATGTGCCCTTGGATCCAAGTCTGGGATCATATATACAGCAACATTACCATCCACATCCAAAAACATATTTAGTGTATGAGTAAAGGAAAGATACTATAGCTTTAAAAAATATATATGAATGGGATACACCATAGAGTAAGATTTAGTTAGGAAGGGGGAACATAGGTGCCCAAAGTACACTAGCTATCTCACGTGACACATATTGTGCTATAATAAGAACCAGAAGGGAGGAATATAGTCATGGACCCTATATAATTATATACATGTCATACTGTATGCCGTAAACGGAAGGGATGAGGTGGAGTCCCTATGTGCGTATGGATATTAAAAATTAGATAAAAAACAGTTAAGATCGATGTCCACATTAAGTCCTCTAGGGACCAGACTGTCCAAACGGTATATCCATCTAGTTTCGTTTTGGGATATCAACACCTTCTTACTCCCCCCCCTCCAATTATCCTTGATCGTGTCTATACCGTAAAACACCAAACCCGATGGATCTCTATGATGGAACTCGTCAAAGTGCCTGGAAAGGTTATGCTTAGGAAACCCCTTTCTTATATTAGTAATGTGCTCCCTAATACGCACACGTAGGGGTCTCGTGGTCCTGCCCACATATTGTTTCCGACAGGGACACTCAATGACGTAGGTCACATGGGTGGTGTTACACGTGATCAATTCTCTAATGTCAAACTCTGTACCTTTTCTAGAAAAGAAAGAGGACCTTTTCTTCGGTTGCTTTTTGCTAACCCGACATCCCAGACAATTCTGGCATCTATAAAAGCCTTTAAGGCCTGAGAACAGCTTAATGTTTTTAGGAGGGTCTATAACATTATGTACCAATTGGTTCCTGAGGGTAGGGGCCCTTCTGTAAATAAACCGTGGTTTTCTGGTAAGAATGTTCCCCAGCGTTCTGTCAGATTTTAAAATGGGCCAATATTTCCTCACTATATGTTCTATATTCCTGTATTGAGTGTTAAAACCCGTGATAAAAGCTATGTCCCCTGGCAAGTCCCTTTGCGTGTTGTTTCCCTTAGTGACTAAGAGGGAATCCCGGTCCGGATTCATTATCTCATTTTTCAGTTGCCGTAGGGAATCGATATGGTAACCCTTATCAGTGAATTTTTTAATCAACATATCAGATTGTTCACAATAATCCTCAACATTCCGACAATTCCTCCTTATTCTCAACAGCTGTCCCTTAGGGATGTTATCTTTCCATTTGGGGTGGTGACAGCTGGAGATGGGTATATACCCATTACGATCGGTGGTTTTGAAGTATGTTTTCGTGAACAATTCATCCCCTTCCTTAAAAATTTGAAGGTCCAGATAATCAATCGTGTAAAAGTCCGATTTTCCAGTAAGCGAGATGCCAAAAGTGTTCTGATTAAGTTCATCAAGAAATTTTTGAAATGTGTCCGGGTTGCCTTCCCATAGAATGATGACATCATCGATGTAGCGGCGGTAAAATTTAATTTCTGGTCTCGATATCCCATATATGTAGCGTTCTTCCAACATGTCCATAAATAAATTCGCCACACTGGGGGCGTATTTAGCCCCCATGGCTACCCCTTTTTTCTGAACATAGAACTCTTTCTTATACCAGAAATAGTTGCAACTATTTCTGGTATAAGAAAGAGTTCTATGTTCAGAAAAAAGGGGTAGCCATGGGGGCTAAATACGCCCCCAGTGTGGCGAATTTATTTATGGACATGTTGGAAGAACGCTACATATATGGGATATCGAGACCAGAAATTAAATTTTACCGCCGCTACATCGATGATGTCATCATTCTATGGGAAGGCAACCCGGACACATTTCAAAAATTTCTTGATGAACTTAATCAGAACACTTTTGGCATCTCGCTTACTGGAAAATCGGACTTTTACACGATTGATTATCTGGACCTTCAAATTTTTAAGGAAGGGGATGAATTGTTCACGAAAACATACTTCAAAACCACCGATCGTAATGGGTATATACCCATCTCCAGCTGTCACCACCCCAAATGGAAAGATAACATCCCTAAGGGACAGCTGTTGAGAATAAGGAGGAATTGTCGGAATGTTGAGGATTATTGTGAACAATCTGATATGTTGATTAAAAAATTCACTGATAAGGGTTACCATATCGATTCCCTACGGCAACTGAAAAATGAGATAATGAATCCGGACCGGGATTCCCTCTTAGTCACTAAGGGAAACAACACGCAAAGGGACTTGCCAGGGGACATAGCTTTTATCACGGGTTTTAACACTCAATACAGGAATATAGAACATATAGTGAGGAAATATTGGCCCATTTTAAAATCTGACAGAACGCTGGGGAACATTCTTACCAGAAAACCACGGTTTATTTACAGAAGGGCCCCTACCCTCAGGAACCAATTGGTACATAATGTTATAGACCCTCCTAAAAACATTAAGCTGTTCTCAGGCCTTAAAGGCTTTTATAGATGCCAGAATTGTCTGGGATGTCGGGTTAGCAAAAAGCAACCGAAGAAAAGGTCCTCTTTCTTTTCTAGAAAAGGTACAGAGTTTGACATTAGAGAATTGATCACGTGTAACACCACCCATGTGACCTACGTCATTGAGTGTCCCTGTCGGAAACAATATGTGGGCAGGACCACGAGACCCCTACGTGTGCGTATTAGGGAGCACATTACTAATATAAGAAAGGGGTTTCCTAAGCATAACCTTTCCAGGCACTTTGACGAGTTCCATCATAGAGATCCATCGGGTTTGGTGTTTTACGGTATAGACACGATCAAGGATAATTGGAGGGGGGGGAGTAAGAAGGTGTTGATATCCCAAAACGAAACTAGATGGATATACCGTTTGGACAGTCTGGTCCCTAGAGGACTTAATGTGGACATCGATCTTAACTGTTTTTTATCTAATTTTTAATATCCATACGCACATAGGGACTCCACCTCATCCCTTCCGTTTACGGCATACAGTATGACATGTATATAATTATATAGGGTCCATGACTATATTCCTCCCTTCTGGTTCTTATTATAGCACAATATGTGTCACGTGAGATAGCTAGTGTACTTTGGGCACCTATGTTCCCCCTTCCTAACTAAATCTTACTCTATGGTGTATCCCATTCATATATATTTTTTAAAGCTATAGTATCTTTCCTTTACTCATACACTAAATATGTTTTTGGATGTGGATGGTAATGTTGCTGTATATATGATCCCAGACTTGGATCCAAGGGCACATCCCTTGGTATCCGGAGCCTGGTTGCACACTTTTCATATGGCATGTCCCAGGCCTCACATTAGAAATATTATAATCATTTTCGACCATATTCTCTCCGGTTTTTTATCTTAAAAAAATTTTTTTTGATTTTTATCTTATATGGTATCCGTTTTTAACCTTCTATTTTTATTCTTGTTTTATTCTGCCTGTTTATTTTTATTTTTATTTTTATAATCTACTTAATTGTCTAACGTGTTGTGGAACTAGGGATATTTAGAACAATCTTTTTGTATCAAAGAATTTTCTGAAAAAATGTTTAAGATAGTTTTTGATGACCATTTATATGTGTTTTTTATGAATATTTATATATGTTTTTACTCATGAGTATTTATATACAGGCATCTCATTAATAGGCCAGTCTTTACATTATGGCATTATATATATGATCTGGTGTATATGACATTATATTATTTGTATTGATAAGGCCCTTCCTTTTTTCATTTTTTTCATTTCCCTTCTGCTACATGGATTTCTGTATTATATATTAGATATCTATTTCGTTGTAGTATGGATTGTTTTGTTAAAATGGTGACATTAAGTTATTGGTACACACGGAGGCGCTCTTTCTCATTTTACCTGGAACCTATTATCTATTGCCTAAACTCCCACTAGGGGGTGTCCGACAGCATATCTCCCATTTTGCACTACATCGAATCCTCCCATTTTTCATTAACAGGGCGGATGTGCTCGTCATACACCGCTTTTTTCGATTGGCTTCCGTGGCGCCTCCGTGCAGTATTTATAGACGTATGGTGTACCAAGATGGCCGCGCCTTAGATGACGTCTTGATGACGAAACGCGTAAGGCGTGGTCTCTTGGTACGCATACGTCTTTTTATCCTTTCGTTGTTGTCCTGCACTTCCGGCATCGGCAGACGGCTGTGGAACGCACGCCGCTTACACTGCTCTGTCTGCGGCTTCTCACGTGGAGTCAGCCGGCAGAGTGCCATTTGTTTTAATCTTCGGATTTTATTTATCCATTCCTGTTGTGAGCTTAAGTTTAATAAATTTACTTTCGGAATTACACTATGAGGCTCTTCTCTTTTCCCTGCATATGATAACTGTTCCGGATGGATGTCCTCTGAGAACGATCTGGTGACACAAGTGATAAAAGGTGGTGAGGGGGACACCGACCGATTGGATCATCAGATTTGGATCTACATGCTCATTACCCCTGCAGGGGTTGGGCACTCTGGTGAGTGGGGGCACTAGAGGGGACTCCACCCTGGACAGTATACAACTATTGGGACGGACTTACCTGTAACCTCTGAAGATGCACTAGCCTGTTGCACTAGAACTGTTTTACTGAACGACAGAACTAATATTCACGGCACCTGTTGTTTTTGTGTTGCTTTTTGATTACAATTTTGTGGTACCTGGACTTTGTTTTTTTCCTTTGTTTATTTTGTTTTTTATTTTTGTTTTGTGTTTTTTCATTTTTTTTCAACACATTTTTTTCAAACAATATAATTTTTTAATATTTGGCTACACTAGTATACACACTTATTTATAGTGGGCAACAGTGTGTTTCCCCACTTTTAGGTATAACTCACTTATATTTTTTATCGCACTTTTTATTGCATAAACATCATTCATTCTCAGTGGACTTTGACAACCACTTTCTACACACACTTGACCGATCACTCATTGTTTGGAGTTCCATTTTTTTATGTATTATATTCTTTTTTACTTTGGGTAGTCTGCACATTTTGGTGACCATTCCTAGCACTTATTTTTATTTTTCTAACAGCATTTACACTGTGCTACATTTTTCATTTATTTATAATTGGGGTAAAATGTTTTCCTTGGAGTAGCAGTTTGTTTATAGTGGATCTCTTTATCTCATACTAGTGAACAGCGCCAACTCGCTATCCTAAAGATGACAGTCTTGCCTCGTTTACTGTACAAAATGCAGACCATACCGATACTCTTACCACCCGCCTTTTTTACAGCATACAGGGGGATGTGTAGATTCTTTCTTTGGGGTGCAAAATCAGCTCGCATTGGATGGGCAAAGCTAGTTCTGCCCAAAGCAAAAGGTAGATTTGGCCTCCCAGACTTACAGCGCTATCATTGGGCTGTCCACATGACCAGGGTGGTGAACTGGAATATCCATGCCCGGTGCAAAAACTGGGTGAACCTTGAGAATATAATGGCGGAAACTGAACTGAGCTCGATACCTTGGGTCTCTAAACAATTGGCACCACCTAAGCTTCACACACATCCCCTCCAAGGCTGCCATAGGGCGTGCAAGGCCCATGCAATGTCAGCAACAGATTGCCTGATCACCCCCATTAGAGGCAACCCAGACTTCCCCCCAATCCTACCGAAGTCCTATCTTTTAAAGGAATGGCCCTATACATAGATACACGCTAAACACTTCTTCCACAGAGGTAAGTTTCTAAGACTACAAGATCTCGTTGCTTTGTCCAACACTGAATCTTTCCCCTCTTGGTCTTATATGCAACTCAAACACTTTCTAGATGTGCCAACGAAAATACTCAAATTCACGAACCCTCCCACAGTGTTTAAATCTTTATGTTCTCCCCAGAGTCACGTGATCTCGGCCTTATATGCCTCCATGTTTGGAGAACCATACTCCTCTCTACACTCAGACCATGCATTCTGGGAGTCAGCCTTAGACAGGGAGATAGGAGAAGCCAGCTGGGATTGTATCCACTTATACATACACAAAGGATCTCTCAATGTCAATACGCAGGAAAATGGGTATAAGCTCAAAACTAGATGGTATAAGACCCCACAGGTGCTTCATAAGATTTTCCCGACGGTGCCAGACCACTGTTGGCAATGTGAAACAGAGGTGGATACCCTCCTTCATGTCTGGTGGTCCTGCCCTCTGGTCCAGCTATACTGATGTAAGATATATGAAGTAACTACAGCGATCTCCTCACTCCCGTTGGAGTTCACACCAGGACAATACCTGCTACACTTATCCAAAATTCCCCCAAAAGAATACTTCAAATCGATAGCTATGCACTTGATAAATGCTGCTAGGCTCTGTGTACCGGTACATTGGAGGTCCACGCGGCCGCCTTCACTAAAAAAACGCGCACTACGTGTTGACCGCATAGTAACTATGGAGGAACTGATCCTCAATTCGCAAGATGAAAACTCGAGCTTATCATTGATCTGGGAGGAGTGGATCACATACAAAAACTCTCAACCTTATCAGGATTTATTGCAACAAATTACCTAACCTATTAGCATTACAAAAAATGTATTGTGGATGGTCCTCTCCAGGGATCCGGGAGACCCAGTGAATGTAGCAGGTGGGCGGTAGACAGAGAGGGTAGCAGGTGGGATCCCACCTCCTCTCCTCATACCCCCCCACCCCCCTCTTCTTTCTGTATGCTTCCCCCCCTTACCTTGTCTTATTTTTCTATTCTTGATACAATCTGAGCCCTGTAACTGGATGGACGTGGTGCTTGGTGCAGATGGTACTGTCCGATCCTGAGCCACATATCCCTAGCCACAGATGAGGACAAGTGGGTAAAGATAAACTAATATATCTATGCTCGGGCAGGTGGTTCCGATAAAATCCTGAGAGGAGTTATACTGTACTGAGGTACACATAAGCCCTAGAGCAGGGATATGCAATTAGCCGACCTCCAGCTGTTGCAAAACTACAAGTCCCATCATGCCTCTGCCTCTGGTTGTCATGTGTGTGGCTGTCAGAGTCTTGCTATGCCTCATGGGACTTGTAGTTCTGCAATAGCTGGAGGTCCGCTAATTGCATATCCCTGCCCTAGAGCATTGACCAAATTCCTTTTTTTTGTATGCAAATAAGATACATATGGAACTTGAGTATATGCTGGATAATTACTATGTTCCGAACATGTAAATTATTGCTTGAAACACTTCAAATGGAACCTGTTACCCAATTTGTTATATTGTTGTATTGTTACACTGTGTTGTATATTTCTTGAAATATGTAATAAAATCTTTATGAAACAAAAAAAAAAAAAAAAAATTAAACTGAAAAGACCCCCATTTAATAGAAAATTTAGCTTAGGTGTGGACAATGGAAAAGTTAGTTTTTAAACAGTTGTTGCAGAAAGATAAGAAGTATTTTTGGATGCCTAGTTCTGTACACACAGGCAGGAAACATGTACTCCAGCACTGCAATTCAAAGATCTCAAGCATAACTTGTGTTATCAAGCATAATTGTTAGTAAACGCTAACTATAGCTATTTCTTAACCACTTAAGCCCCGGACCATTTGACTGGCAAAAGATCAGAGCACTTTTTGTGATTCTGCACTGCGTTGCTTTAACTGACAATTGCACGGTCGTGCGACGTGGCACCCAAACAAAATTGACGTCCTTTTTTCCCCACAAATAGAGCTTTCTTTTGGTGGTATTTGATTACCTCTGCGGTTTTTATTTTTTGCACTATAAACAAAAAAATAGCGCCAATTTTGAAAAAAATGCATTTTTTTTACTTTTTGCTATAGTAAATATCCCCAAAAAATATAAAACATTTTTTTCCCCTCAGTTTAGGCCAATACGTATTCTTCTACATATTTTTGGTAAAAATGCAATAAGCGTTTACTGATTAGTTTGCGCAAAAGTTATAGCGTCTACAAAATAGGGGATAGTTTTATGGCATTTTATTAATATTTTTTTTTTTTACTAGTAATAGCGGTGATCAGCGATTTTTACCATGACATTATAGCGGACACATCAGACACTTTTGGCGCTATTTTGGGACCATTCACATGTATACAGCGATCAGTGTGATTAAAAATGCATTGATTACTGTGTAAATGTGACTGGCAGTAAAGGGGTTAACCACTAGGTGGCGCTGTAGGGGTTAAGTGTGTCCTAGGGAGTGATTCTAACTGTGGGGGGAGGGGCTTTGTTTGACACAACACTGTTCATCCCGATCAGTGTCAGTGTCACTAGGCAGAACGGGGAAATGCTTGTTTACATCAGCATTTCCCCGCTCTTCCTCCGTGAGACGATCATGGGTATCCCCATGGACAACGAGTCTGCAGGACCCGCGACCACACTCATGGAGCTCACGGCACGCGCACCCGCAAACAGCTTCTTAAAGGGCAACGTACAGGTACATTAATATGCCTGTACGTGCCCTTTTGCCAACGTATATCGGCATGAGCCGGTCGGCAAGCGGTTAAAAATGTCCCCTCCCCGCTGCTTCTACCTATCCTGCATAGCCTGTATGCACACAAAAAAGATCTGTGAGCTTACCCTTTTAAAATCTGGTTTGGTCAAGTGATTCAGCAGCTCCAGCTCCACTGTGTAAGTGCTCCACTGGGAGTGCTCAAAAAATGCCTGTGAACTCCCGGAGCTGTGACATCATGCATAGGCTCCCACATCCAATTCATTGCTGGCATTCCCTCTTCTTACCTTCAGCTGCTACTTTCTGACACAGGGGAGCTGGAGCTGCTGGATGACATGACTGGACTGGAACAAAAAAAAAAGATACACATATTTTTATACAGGGTATGCAGAATAGTTATGAGGAAAGAGGATAGCATGTTTTTTTAAGAATACTTAAAGTTAGCCTCATCTTCCACTTTAAAGCAACTGTAGATCCAACCAAATATCACATAAGCTATAATAGTAGGGTGATAATGATATGGAAGCCATTGTTTAGGCACTTTGTGTTTAGGGGGGACAACACTCTGCCCCTGTTTCCCACAATCTTCTGCCTGTAAATTGCTTTGACACATGCCTTCCTTAAGGAAAAAATAAGCTTCTGTTCTGTCCATAAGTTATTTTTTATGTTATAGCCAACAACAATTAGGAAATTTGACCTGTGAAAATACACATGCATCCATTTAGTAGTGAAATGTATAGGGCTCAAAGGCTGTAAAACATGAAGCCACTAGGGATGAGCTCGATGTTCGGGTCGAACATAAGTTCGACTCGGACATTGGGTGTTTGCCCGTTCACAGAACAGCGAATATTATGAGGCATTTGCGGGAAATTTGAGCGCTCGTGGAACGCCCCGTAATGCACTGCAAGATTGCAGTGCATTGATGTATGTTGATTGGCCAGAGCACGCACCTGACCTGCATGATTTGGCCAATCCCAGTGCCCTCTACTAAGAGAGCTATAATTGGCCAAAGGCAGGGTGCCTTTGGCCAATCATGGCTCAGGGGAACTAAGTCCACGCCCCACACTATATAAGGCTGCCTACACGGCAGCCCTGTGTAGTATTGTTGGCGTGGACGGAGAGATATTGTGATTTAGATTAAGCAGTCAGGTTATTCAGTTAGTGGCAGATGCAGTGTATTTGAGATATAGATATATATATATATATATATATATATATATATATATATATATACTCTGCAGCATCCAGTGTAGCCTATATCTACAGTGCATTCTGTGGTGTACTGTTTCTACTAGTTTTCTGGTGGTGTACACAGTACACAATACAGTGCAACCGTAGTGCAGTTGCTACTACTTTTCTGATGGTGTACACATTGCACAATACAGTGCAGCCATAGTGCAGTTGCTACTACACTTCTGGGGGTGTACACAGCACACAATACAGTGCATCCGTAGTGCAGTTGCTACTACACTTCTGGCGGTGTACACAGTACACAAGACAGTGCAGCTGTAGTGCAGTTGCTACTACTTTTCTGGTGTACACAGTACACAATACAGTGCAGCTGTAGTGCACTTGCTACTACACTTCTGGTGGTGTACACTGTACACAATACTGTGCAGCCTTAGTACAGTTGCTACTACACTTCTGGCAGTGTACACAGTACACAAGACAGTGCAGCCATAGTGCAGTTGCTACTACTTTTCTGGTGGTGTACACAGTACACAATACAGGGCAACAGTAGTGCAGTTGCTACTACTTTTCTGCTGGTGTACACATTACACTATACAGTAAAGCTGTAGTGCACTTGCTACTACACTTCTGGTTGTGTACACAGTACACAATACTGATGGTGAACACAGTACACAATACAGTGCAACCGTAGTGCAGTTGCTACTACTTTTCTGGTGGTGTACACATTACAATACAGTGCAGCCGTAGTGCATTTGCTACTACACTTCTGGTGGTGTACACAGTACACAATACAGTGCAGCCATAGTGCAGTTGCTACTACCTTTCTGGTGGTGTACACAGTACACAATACAGTGCAGTGTGGTGTTGCAAAACAAAATATACATCATGTAGGCCACCAAGGAGAGGCAGACACTCACAGGCCACTAAAAGTGGGCAAGCAGGCTCTGTGTCTACAGTCAACAGTGCTGGTCGTGGACATGATGCATCCTCTGCAGGTGGCCTTGGGGCACGCTTGTCCTTTTTTTCTGCTGCTGGCCGTGTTATTGAGCCAGAACATGCAGAAGAGTTGGTGGAGTGGATTACAAAGCCGTCCTCATCCTCCTCATCCTCTGTCACCCAGAGTAGTTTGCATTCCAATGTAGCTGCCAAAATGGCCTATTCCCTCGGCTCCTTGTCCACAGTCACTCCTTCTGTAGCCCCACCATCATGCATGGAGGAGTCCCCCGAAGTATTCAACCACAGTGTCGGGTACATGCTGCTGGAGGATGCGCAGTATTTAGAAGGCTCCGATGTTGGTTCCCAGGTTGAGGAAGGGAGTAACGTGAGCCTAGAGAGAAGGGGTGCCCAAGAAGGACAAGAAATTGGCAGTCATGTTCCCCCGGCCACAGCATACTGCCAAGTTTGCTTCAGTGATGAGGAGCAAGGGGATGATGAGGTCACTGACTCTACGTGGGTGCCTGATAGAAGAGAGGAGGAGGAGGCACAACTCCAACAAGGCACGATGTCCTCTAGGGGGCAGCTTAAGGGCAGCCACCCTACTACATCACACCGCAGAGCTCCGCAGGGTTATGCTGACTACCCGCTGATTTTGAAAAGTTCCTTGGTGTGGGCCTTTTTTGACACATGTGCAGCAGATTGCACCGTTGCTGTTTGCAACTTATGTCTGAAGTGGTTCAAGCGTGGCCAGAACAGCAGCCGCTTGGGCACCACATGCTTGACCAGACATATAAAAACATATAAAAAAAACATAAAAAAACAAAAAAGATGCAGTGCTAGAAATAATATGTGAAAAAATTGTGACTGAAGAAAACTAAGGCAGAGTCTCATAAGCATATCAGCATGTGATCGATGGTGAAAAATTCATATGAGACATAATCTAGTGAACAATAATACACTCCATGGATGGGTGTTTTTTCCTTGTTCATTCATGGACTGATACTCTGATGGGACTTTTCCTTTTTGCTTTTTTCACATGTAAAGTTTTATATATGTTTTTGTATTATTGTTTACTAGATTATGTCTCATATGAATTTTTCACCATTGATCACATGCTGATATGCTTATGAGACTCTGCCTTAGTTTTCTTCAGTCACAATTTTTTCACATTTCTAGTGCTGCATCTTTTGTGTTTTTATATGTACTTTTGGAGTTTGATACTAGACTTTCAGGTGCTGGCAGCTTTAATCAATCTATTTTGACACTTATTCATTATTTGTTATTTTTTATTTCTAGCGCAGCTTCAGCCTTTGGGCCAGTGGCGTCTCCAGCTTTCATATTTAGGGGGGGCACATGGGGGGACAGGGACAAAAGTAGGGGGGCAACTATAAAATGCAATTATATATATATATATATATATATATATATATATATATATATATCCTGGGGCCCTTTACTACGATCCCACAACGGCCCTTTCACTTTTTCTGCAGTGAGCTCCCTTCCTACTGTATTGGGGCCCCAAGAGATATATGTCACCAGCATACTAAGAAAATATAAGGGTCCAAAGCAGTGGGAGAACTATCAGGGTTGCAAAGGTTGTCTTGCCACCAGGCCCTGGTGTTCTGCCACTGTGGGGTTCCCCAGCCTCCTCTTGCTGTCCTGCCCCTGCTGTTGACAGCACTGGTCTGGCATCTCTTGGAATTTACAGGCTGGTTATCCTGTCCTAAGGATTGGAGAAATCAGTCTGTTTTTTCAGTAACTAAGAGTCCTGGTGGGGTCCTTCCTGCAACTCGCTCTTCTCCCTGCCAATGAGGTTGCAGGGGAAGGAGCAGATCGGGCGGCTGTGGTTGTGTGAGCGCTCGCATTATGCAGTGTCAGTGAGCAGAGGGAGGGGGGAGGAATCACCCACAGGAGCTGACTGGGGACGCTCTCCCTCTTAGACATTGCCTTTTTTGTAAAAAAAAAAAAAAAAAAAATTTATTGGGGGGGGGCACATGGTGGTGCACAGCATTATGTTGGGGGGGGGGGGTCAGGGCCCCCTCTGGCCCCCCTAGGGACGCCACTGCTTTGGGCTTTTTGTTTTCTCTTGACTAGACATATGACAACCTCCCATGCAGTCCGTTGGCAACAGCACTTGAAAGACTCACATCAAAGAAAAAGGCAGACTTCTCCTTGCTCCTCATCTTGGATCTCCAACCCCACTATACCTCCAGTCCTCTCAAAAACCTGCACTGAGAGATATTGTATAGCTATAGGTGTCCCAAGTACTTGCAGCCAATCTGTTATCAGTACACCTACTTCTGATTTTAGCAGGCAAATTTCCCTACCCCAGTTGCTAAACCTTAAAAAGAAATTCGGTCCCAGCCATCCACCTGCTCAGCGTCTGAATGCTATCTTGGCCAAATTGCTAGCACTGCAACTGCTGCCTTTTCAGCTGGTAGACTCTTCCCCCTTTCTTGAATTTGTGGAATGTGCGGTACCTAAGTGGCAGGTTCCAAAATGCCATTTCTTTTCATGGAAGGCCATTCTGGCTCTCTACCGGCATGTGGAAGGCAATGTTTTGGCCTCGTTGGACAGGGTGGTCAGCAGTATGGTGCATATTACTGCTGACTAATGGTCTAGCAGGCATGGGCAGGAACGTTACCTTTCCTTCACAGCACACTAGGTAATTCTGCTGGCAGCTGGGATAGATGCAGGACAGGGTTCAGTATTGTTGGAGCTATCAGGGTTGCCTCCAAAATGCTAGTATTGTTGGAGCTATCAGGGTCGCCTCCAAAATGCTAGTGGTGATTCTGCCACAGCTCTGCCACAACAGCCCTTTCACATTTTCTGCAGTGAGCTCCCTTCCTACTGTATTGCCCCCCCCCCCACCCAGGGTGGCAGAAAACAAGAGATATATGTCACCAGCATACTAAGAAAATATAAGGGTCCAAAGCAGTGGGAGAACTATCAGGGTTGCAAAGGTTGTCTTGCCACCAGGCCCTGGTGTTTTGCCACTGTGGGGTTCCCCAGGCTCCTCTTGCTGTCCTGCCCCTGCTGTTGACAGCGCTGGTCTGGCATCTCTTGGAATTTACAGGCTGGTTCTCCTGTCCTAAGGATGGGAGAAATCAGTCTGTTTTTTCAGTAACTAAGAGTCCTGGTGGAGTCCTTCCTGCAACTCGCTTTTCTCCCTGCCAATGAGGATGCAGATCGGGCGGCCGTGGTTATGTGAGCGCTCGCATTATGCAGTGTCAGCGAGCAGAGGGAGGGGGGAGGAATCACCCGCAGGAGCTGACTGGGGATGCTCTCCCTCTTAGACATTGCCTTTTTTGTAAAAAAAAAAAAATTTTATTGGGGGGCACATGGTGGGGCACAGCATAATGTTGGGGCCCCCTCTGCCCCCCCCCCAGGGATGCCATTGTCTGTAAGCGTTCAAGGGCCTACGCAAGCACTCAGGAAAAAAGATCCCATGTGGTGATTGAGTTGGTCTGCTTAGGGGACAGGAGCTACACTGGGGCAGAGATTCTGCAGGGACAGGCTCAGAGGTGGTTGACTCCATGCCAGCTTCAGCCAGGAATGGTTGTATGCGACAATGGAACCAACCTCTCTGCCCTCTGACAGGGACACTTGACCCATGTCCCATGTTTGGCACACATCCTGAATTTGGTGGTGCAGTGGTTCTTGAGCAGGTATTCAGGTTTACAGGATCTCCTGAGGCAGGCCAGAAAAGTCTGTGGTCATTTCCACCGGTCATATAATGCCAGTGCTCGGCTGACTGACATTCAAAGGGGATGCAACCTGCCCACCAACCGCCTCATTTATGACATGCCCACCAGGTGGAGCTCAATGTTGGCAATGCTGCAGCAGCTGCACTCATAGAAGAGGGCCATCAGTGAGTACCCGTGTGAGTATGGCACCAGGACAGGGTCAGGGGAGCTTGGCTTTTTTTCGTCACACCAGTGGCTACTGTTCAAGAATGCATGCACTGTCCTGTCACCATTTAAGGAGGTCATGAGGATGGTCAGTGATACTGTCCCACTTGTCTTCCTGTTGGAGCACATGCTTCGTGGAATAATGGATAGGGCACTTGAGGCAGAACAGCGGGAGGAAGAGGAGAACTTCCTTACCTCTCAAGGCCCCCTTTATCCAGATAGTATTCCTGTGGGCCCGCCAAACACACAGGAGGAAGAGGAGGAGGAGGATTGTGTCAGCATGGACGTGGAGGATAACACTTATCAGCAGTCTTCAAGGGATGGTTTTCAGTCCCCAGAAACCCAAGGAGTTGTACATGGCTTGGAGGAGGTTGTTACAGATCATGTGATCCTTAGTGACCCAGAGGACTCAGATTCAGTCAGAGGAAGAGCAGTGGAGAAGGTGGCCGGCTGACCGATGCCTTTAGACAATTTTTCAGTTCCCAGCGCCAAGGTCTGATCAGTTCAAGCAACCATCGCCAGCGTCTGCATTACATGGTGCAGGAATATCTAGGGGCAAGAGCAGACTTGAAGACCTTTCCAAGAGACCATCCACTGGGTTACTGGATCTTGAGGATGGACCACTGGCCAGAACTTGCTCAATATCCAATTGAGCTACTGGCTTGTCCTGCATCCAGCATTCTTTTCTGAACACACTTTGAGTGCTGCTGGAGGGTTTGTAACGGATCGTAGAGTGCGCCTGTCCACAGACTCCATTGATAGGCTCACATTCATAAAAATGAATCAGTCTTGGATCAGCAGCAGCTATCAAGCACCTGATGCTGATGTAACTGATTGATTTTTCTATGGATGTGTGATCCCTTGAAGACTGCCTATGCTGAGTGACTATCCAATTCCTCCTCAAACTTGATGCTGCTAGCTTCCAACAATATTTTTGGTTTAGGGCACCACAACCACTGTCTAAGGCCCAGTTTTTCTGCCCCTATATAACAGGGGCATGTAATTACAATTTTTTAACAAATATTTCAGAGCAGGGCCCGTTCCTGCGCCCAACAAGAGTAACTGTGAGGGCTTACAGTTTTGTTGCACCACCACCACCAAAGGCCCAGTTCTTCTGCCCCTGTTTAAGAGGCATGTAATTACAATTTTTGATAGAATATTTAACAGCAGGGCCCGTTCCTGCGCCCACCAAGAGTAACTTTGAGGGCTTACAGTGTTGTGACACCACCACTACCACCAAAGGCCCAATTTTTCTGCCCATGTTTAACAGGGGCATGTAATTACAACTCTTGATCTAATATTTCACAGCAGAGCCCATTTCTGCACCCACTAAGAACAACTGTGAGGGCTTACAGTGTTGTGGCACCACCACCACCAAAGGCTCAATTTTTCTGCCCCTATTTAACAAGGGCATGTAATTACAATTCTTGATCTAATATTTCACAGCGGGGCCTGTTCCTGTGCCCACCAAGAGTAACTGTGAGGGCTTCCAGTGTTGTGGTACCACCACCACCAAAGGCCCAATTTTTCTTCCCCAGTTTAACAGGGGCATGTGATTACAATTCTTGATCTAATATTTCACAGCAGGGCCTGTTCCTGCACCCACCAAGAGTAACTGTGAGGGATTATAGTGTTCTGGCACCACCAACACCTAAGGCCCAATTTTCTGCAAAGTATATAGGGCAGGTCAACAAAGGGCAACAAAGCTAATAAAGGGTCTGGAGGATCTTAGTTATGAGGAAAGGTTGCAAGCACTGAACTTATTCTCTCTGGAGAAGAGACGCTTGAGAGGGGATATGATTTCAATTTACAAATACCGGACTGGTGACCCCACAATAGGGTTAAAACTTTTTCGCAGAAGAGAGTTTAACAAGACTCGTGGCCACTCATTAAAATTAGAAGAAAAGAGGTTTAACCTTAAACTACGTAGAGGGTTCTTTACTGTAAGAGCGGCAAGGATGTGGAATTCCCTTCCACAGGCGGTGGTCTCAGCGGGGAGCATTGATAGCTTCAAGAAACTATTAGATAAGCACCTGAATGACCGCAACATACAGGGATATACAATGTAATACTGACACATAATCACACACATAGGTTGGACTTGATGCACTTGTGTCTTTTTTCAACCTCACCTATTATGTAACTATATGTAACTATGTAACTATGTAACTATGTAGGTCGTATAGTATATATACTTCTGTTCAGAGTATATAGTGCCTGGGGGGCCCCCCACATCATTTTTTTTTTTAAATTTGGGTGCAGGGTTCCCCTTAATATCCATACAAGACCCAAAGAGCCTGGTAATGGGCTGGGGGGGGACCCATGCCATTTTCCTCAATGATTTTCATCTATATTGCCGGGACCCGACAATACATTACAGCCACAAGCAGTAAAATTACTTTTTTTCCTTTAGAAATTTCATTTTGCTGTGATATTGTTCTAAACACGAGAAAACTTTGCCACTTTACAGGCATACTATAGACACCCCCTAGGCACGATATTTAAAGGAATAATTAATCTTTATTGTTTCACTTTAAGCATTCTTAAAATCACTGCTCCCGAAAAACGGACATTTTTAAAACTTTTTTTTGCATTGATACATGTTTCTTGGGGCAGGACTCGGGTCCCCAAACACTTTTTTTGGCAAAAACCTGCATATAAGCCTTTAAAATTAGCACTTTAGATTTTTCACATTCGTGTCCCATAGACTTTAATGGTGTTCGCACAAGCATTTTGCATGTTAGTATGTTCTGCTGCGAATCGAACCGGGGGTGTTTGGCTCATTCCTAGTAACCACCAAACAAAAATATGCCCTTTTGAAAATACACATGCTGTCTGGTATGGCTTTTGATTTGGAAAGGCTGTAAAGGTGCTGCAGGACACACACATTGGCATTCAGCAGTATTTAGCTGTACAAATCCTTTCCTCTGCCCACTGTCACATTCTTTAAAATAACCAGCATTTTCTACTGAAGGACATTTATGTTTTCTCACATAAACTTACATTTACAGTATGTGAAGGTTTTACATTTACTCAATTACACTCCACAATATGGCTGCTGGGAACCCTGCCTTTTTATAGTGAGTGGATGGCAAATTCTTATTAGTAGTTGGCTGCTATGGCGGCAAATGAACACATTAGTTCAATGGGTCCTCATAATGCAAACAGGTTGTGATGCTATGGATCCATCCTCGACCCAAAGCTCATTTCTATTCCTGAAAATTGGTAGAGCATATGACAAGTGAGTGCATCTAGGCACATTCAGGGATGTACCAATAACAAAATATGTAGTGCAATGCTGCCCTCACTAAACTCAAATCATAGAAAAAGTGTTCAATAATTGAGGGATATAAAAATAATGGTTAAAAACTGTAAATGTTACTAACAAAATTACACTGTGTGAAACAAAATCACAATAAATCCAACAAGTGTGTTAATGTGAAATCGAAATATGCAGCGCTACAAAATTATGGTAAACAGTCAAAACATTCCGATCTGATGATATTTAAGCTACTGGATCCATATAAAGGTGAGATAAAAGGAGCCGAACACCAGCTTTAAATGTGATGGAAGACAGCACTCGGCACCACAGTGATCAAGCCAAACCGCTTACCAGATATTAGAGACCCTCGAGTTATAGAGTGGTCAAATAATAATCGAGGGTTCAATTGATCACCCAATGGCCAGCACAGATCAACAGACATATGGTGGACATACCCTCATAAAAATAAAGAAGCCTCCATAGTGTAATAAGTTAAAATAAAAACAATATTAAGGTATTATGCTCACATGTATATAGAAGTAACAGCACTTGTTTCAAACCAAAAAGATATCATCCTACGTGCTGACGCCATACACTGGGCACCCGCCGGGCACCCGCGATCGCTCGTGACGGAGCGAGAACCAGGATCTGTGTGTGTAAACACACAAATCCCGATTCTGTCAGGGGAGAGAAGACAGATTGTGTGTTCCTACTAAGTAGGAATAACGATCTCTCTCCTCCTCTAGTCAGCCACATTCCCCTCACAGCTAGAAACACACATAGGGAACACAGTTAACCCCTTGATCGCCCCCTAGTGTTAATCCCTTCCCTGCCAGTGACATTTATACAGTAATCAGTGGCTATTTTTAGCTCTGATCACTGTATAAATGTCACTGGTCCCACAATGTTGCAGTCCCGATAAAAATCACCGCCATTAGTAGTAAAAAATAAATAAATAAATAAAAATGACATAAATATATCCCCTATTTTGTAGACGCTATAAATCTTGTGCAAACCAATCAATATACGCTTACTGTGATTTTTTTTACCAAAAATATGTAGAAGAATACATATCAGCCTAAACTGATGAAGAAATGTGTTATTTCTATTTATTTTTTTGGATATTTATTATAGCAAAAAGTACAAAATATTGTGTTTTTTTCAAAGTTGTCACTCTTTATTTGTTTATAATGCAAAAAAAAAAAAAAAGAAAACCCAGAGGTGATCAAATACCATCAAAAGAAATTTGTGGGGAATAAAGGACATAAATGTTGTTTGGTTACAACATTGCATGACTGCGCAATTGTCAGTTAAAGCGATGTAGTGCCATATCGCAGAAAATGGCCTGGTCAGGAAGGGGGCAAATCCTTCCAGGGCTGAAGTGGTTAATGTGCAAAATACATCTCAAATTTTACATATTAAGTGTTAGATAACCAAACTACTATGAATAGTCTACAACTATATATGCACAACAAAATAATAAAGTCCCAATCCAGGAATGTGCATCCACAAGATGTGTCTACTCCTTAAAATTACACACTGTGAAATGCAGCCCAATCACCAGTGTCACTCCAACCTGCTCACCTTAATAATATGGCCTCTACAAATTAATGAGGTCTAACATGCTTGCATACCCACGGGGATTAAATATTACTCAGTCATCCAGATCAAGGGTGTATTTTAGGCCTTTCAGAACCAAGATTCGTCTGCATAATACTCATCACCACATAGTTACATAGTTAGGTTGAAAAAAGACACAAGTCCCTCTACTCTCATAGTCAGTGGCATTGGGAGGGGGGGCCTGAGGGGGGCTGGAGCCCCGAGTGAGCCCCTAAAAAGCCCTGGGTCTTGGGCATTCACAACTCTATTATTAGCCCCGAGGGAGGAGTGATCTGACTCTGAGTGCAGCCGAGTAACATAGCAGGTCCCGCCTTCTGGAGCTCGCAGCACCTATGATGGATGTCCCACTGGTCCAATGCAATGACCGCGGGACGTGTGACATCCATCATAGGCGCTGCAGGCTCCAGACGGCAGGAATTACAATGCGGCTGCATCAGAATGAGAAGATCCCCACTCTGCGCTCGGGCGGGTGGCTCTCCTCTTCTGGCTCTGGCTGCCTGCTCTCTACTGTGATGGGCGCGCCACACACTATGGCTGAGCTGCAGGAGGAGGTCATCTGAAGTCTGGTCAGATAGGTCAGTGTATGTCAGTGTATGTCAGGTAGGTCAGTGTATGTGAGGTAGATCAGTGTGTGTCAGGTAGGTCAATGTGTGTCAGGTAGGACAGTGTGGGTCAGGTAGGTCAGTGTAATGGTCAGTGTGGATCAGGTAGGTCAGTGAAATGGTCAGGTAGGTCAGTGTGTCAGGTAGGTGAGTTTAGTGAAATACCAGACAGCTCCCTGCCTGATCCTTTGGACACTTCCTGTTTGCCAGATTATTGTTACATAGTTAAATAGTTAGTCTGGTTGAAAAAAAGACACACCCCCATCCAGTTCTATGAATAGAAGGGAAAAATACAATAATATATTCACTATCCTATACTCACAGTTGATCCAGAGGAAGCCCCCCCCCCCCCCAAATAAAGCATAATCCAATTTGCTCCAGGGGGGAAAAAATCCTTCCTGATCCCCCAAAAAGCAATTGGATATTCCCTGGATCAACTTTACCTATAAATATTAGTATATAGTTATATTATGTGTATATAAGAAAGAATCCAGGCTTTTTTAAATCAAATCAATCTACAGGGCTAGCCAGAACCAGCTCATATAGGAGTCTATTCCACATTTTTACAGCCAGAACCCGCTCCTTCTCAGTAAACTCTGTTCCCTTGGCCTCCAAGATTCTGTGCTGTTCTGGTTCTCCTCCTACCTATCACAGCGCTCCTTCAGTGTTACCTACACTGCCCCCTCCTCCTGTTCTCCTCCTCTCCATTGCCCTTTTCTGTGGGGGTCCTCCAAGGCTCTGTTCTTGGACCTCTTCTCTTTTCTATATACACCTCCTCCCTTGGTCACTTGATAACTTCCCACAGCTTTCAATACCATCTATACGCCAATGACACTCAAATCTATCTGTCTACTCCCCACCTCGCTCCTTCAGTCTCCTCTCGCATTACTAACTTATTAACTGACATATCAGCATGGATGTTGCACCACTTCCTTAAACTGGGTCCGGCTATCTCCTACTCTAGCTGCCTTTAGTCAATCCCTGAAAACTCATCTCTTTGGGGAAGCCTATCATGCCTCCAACTAAATTTTTACCACATCCATCAGCTCATTCCCCACAGTTACAACCTTTTGTACCATCTGCCCAACCCTATTAGATTGTAATCTCTTCTGAGCAGGGCCCTCTTAATCCTCTTGTATTTTATTGTATTGTAACTATATTGTTTCCCTTTTATATTGAAAAGCGCTGCGTAAACTGTTAGCTCTATATAAATTCTTTGTATACACAGAGCTGAAAAAGGTATTTAATAAATTTGCCTTTTCTTTGTCCCCAGTCACCCGCTCTAGAATATTTTGTAAAGGGCCTACTTGCTCAGACATGACCTTTTTACTATAAATATATTTAAAGAATTTCTTGGGCTTTGTCTTACTGTCTTCGTTTTGAATTTTTGCGGCCTTTTCCTTTTTACATATTCTGTTTTATTCTTTGTAACATTTAAAAGATGATAGTGTTTCTTAATTTTTATATTTTTTCTTAATAATAATAGCTTTTTTAAAGGATAAGTTCACCTTTGAGAACATGTTACATGTTCCACCCGATTTTAGGGTGCACATGTAACAAGTTTCTAGTGCTGCAGCTGCCACCCGCTGCCCCCCTCCCTGTGGCAAAAGTTCCCCATAGTAGCTACCACTAGAGTTGGGCGAACAGTTCGAGCCAAGCAGAAGTTCGGCCCCAAACATTGCCTGTTTGCCTGTTCGGCGAACACCCAAATTTGTGCGGCACCCCACAATGCACTGTGTGCTGCATAGTGCACAGCTGGTTGTTAAGGAGCAGGCCAGGAAGCCGACCACTGTGCCCTTAACAATGGATGAGTCATCAGCTGTCAATGTCCTTGACAGTTGAATGAAGAAGAAACATCACCGGCAATAGAGAAAACTGAAAAGAAAATGGCGTGGCTTTCAGGTCTGGTATGGATTTTAAGGGGAACCCCATGCCAAAATAAAAAAATTGCATTGGGTCCCCCCCAAAATCCATACCAGACCCTTATCTGAGCATGCAGCCCAGCGGGTCAGGAAAGGAGGGGAGAAGGGAGCGCTCCCCCTAAACTATACCAGGCCACATGACCTCAACTTGGGAGGGTGCTTTGAGGGGTTCATCCCAAATAACCTTGTCCACATGTTGATGGGGATATGTTGATGGGGACAAGGGCCTCTTCCCGAAAACCCTGGGTGGTGGTTGTGGGGGTCTGCAGGCAGGGGGCTTATCGCAATCTTGAAGCCCACTTTAACAAGGGGGCCCCCATATACCGCCCACCACATGTTAATGAGTATGGGGTACATTGTACCCTACTCGATCACCAAAAAAAGTGTCAAAAATAAATAAAGACAAGAGGCAGTTTTTGACAATTCCTTTATTAAAAAGATAAAAATGCATGATGTTCCCTGATGTAGATCCATTGTCAATTACGACGCTCGCCACACCACTGGACCCAAAAAAAGGAAAAAAAATGCTCTGTATTCACATAGGGAGGGGGCCGGGATCTGGGGGCCCCCTTGTTAAAGGGGGCTTCTATACTTCTATATTCCAATAAGCCCCCTGCCCGCAGACCCTCACAACTACCGCCCAGGGTTGTCGGGAAGAGGGCCTTGTCCCCATCAACATGTTGAGAGCTTGTGGCCTGGTATGTTTTAGGAGGGAGGGGGTGCTCCTTCGCCCCCTCCCCCCCTTCCTTACCTGCTGGGCTGCATGCTCAGATAAGGGTCTGGTATGGTTTTTGGGGCGTTTTTTTAAAGAATGATGTGGGGTTCCCCTTAAAATCCATACCAGACCCAAAATTGGTACTGGAAATTGAACGAAAGCTTTCTTCAAGACCCAGTAATTCAGGCAGAGGTGGTCAAAGAAATAGGTTTTTACTTTAAAATTAATGATATTCCAGATTGTGAGCCTTGGACCATTTGGGAACCCCATAAGGCGGTGATCCAGGGTGTTCTCATTAAACATGGCTCATGGATCAAACGGAAATGGGAAGAAAAGCTGACGTCTCTTCTGACAGATATCCACACCTTAGAATCCCAATATAAATATGCTCTGTCCCTGACATTGGAATGAGAACTCTAAAAGGCTTTTTTAAAAAAATGAATAAATAACAAACATGTTATACTTACCTGCTCTGTGCAGTTGGTTTTGCACAGAGCAGCCCGGATCCTCCTTTTCAAAGGTCCCTCTTTGCTGCTCCTGGCCCCTCCCTCTTATTGAGTGCCCCCACAGTCAGAAGCTTCCTATGGGGGCACTGGAGCTGAGTCACAGCTCTGTGTGTCCATTCAGACATGGAGCCCCAAGCAGGACCCCCGCCCCTCTCTCCCCTGATTGGCTGACTGGCTTTGATTGACAGCCGCAGGAGCCAATGGCGCCGCTGCTGTGTCTCAGCCAATCAGGAGGCGTGTCCCAGATGGCTTAGACATTCATGGACATCGCTGGAGAGGGATGAAGCTCAGGTAAGTATTAGAGGGCTGAGGGGGTCTGCTATAGATAGAAGGTTTTTTTATCTTAATGCATAGAATGTATTAAGATAAAAAACCTGCATTTACAACTTCTTTAACTCTACATAGAAGTGTTACTAATCTGATGCGTTACAAAGCTAAAGCAGCACTACAAACTTGTTGGAAATTATCCTACCAGTCTGGCCATAATTGTGGGTGTTTGTTGGCCAGATCCCTCCAGGAACAAAGGTTAGCGACATACAGTGCCTTGCAAAAAGTATTCATACCTCTTGACATTTTCCACAGTTTGTCATGTTACAACCAAAAACGTAAATGTATTTTACTCAGATTTTTTGTGATAGACCAAAACAAAGTGGCACATAATTGTGAAGTGGAAGGGAAATGATAAATGGTTTTCAAAATATTTTAAAAATAAATATGTGAAAAGTGTGGTGTGCATTTGTATTCAGCCCCCTTTACTCTGATACCCCTAACTAAAATCTAGTGGAACAAATTGCCTTCAGAAGTCACCTAATTAGTAAATAGAGTCCATCTGTGTGTAATTTAATCTTAATATAAATCTCATTTGCAGTTTGTGAGAAGCCATGTGGGGGACACAGAAAACATGTGGAAGAAGGTGTGCTGGTCAGATGAGACCAAAATTTAACTTTTTGGCCTAAAAGCAAAATGCTATGTGTAGCACAAAATAACACTGCTCATCACCCTGAACTGTCAGAGAGGTTTCCAGAACAGACTCAGTACCAGGCGCCCTGGGGTGCGCCGGTGCGCTATTTACTTCTGCTTCCATCCTGAAACATCCAGATACTGTCCTACCATTTATCCTTGAAGTGGATGCATCGAAGTTCGCAGTTGGGGCAATACTTTCTCAGCGGCAAGGTGCCAAAGCCCTCCTCTATCCAGTAGCCTTTTTCTCACGTAAGCTCTCCACTGTGGAGAAAAATTACGAAGTGGGAGGTCGGCAGCTTCTGGCCATCAAGACCACCCTAGAAGAGTGGCGCTACCTACTGGAGGGTGCTGCACATCCCTTCCTGGTCTATACCGACCACAAAAACCTGGAGTATTTGAGAACCGCCAAAAGATTGAGACCACGGCAGGCAAGGTGGGCCCTATTCTTCTCCAGATTCCAGTTCCACATTACGTACAGACCTGGCTCTAAAAATATTAAGCCGGGTGCTTTATCCTGCATGTTCCATGATTCCGGAAAATCCTTACCTCCAGACACCATTCTTCCTGCTGGAAATTTCTTGCTACTTCAAGGGGACATCTTATCCCAAATAAAACAAGCCTCCGTGGGTTGGTCCCCATCTACTGAAGACAATGTAAGCATGCAAGATGGTCTATTCTGGCACAAGGACAAAATTATGGTTCCAGAGAATCTGAGGGTGGCAGTACTGGAACCCTGCCACGACCATAAATTGGCATTGTCAGTTTGGTGTTCTGAAAATGACAGAGATGGTACAACGTACATTTTGGTGGCCTCAGCTGGCAAAAAACTGCAGGAGCTATGTGGAATCATGCACCATCTGTGCTCGGAATAAGAATAGCCGAACAAAAGCCTGGGGCCTACTAAGACCTTTACCTGTCCCAGAAAGGCCCTGGAATGATTTTGATGGATTTCATCGTAGAGCTCCCTCCAGCAGAGGGTTTTTCCACCATCTTCTTTATCGTGGATAGATTGTCTAAGATGGCTCACTTTCTACCCATGAAAGGCACACCTTCAGCATTGGAAACAGCAAAAATTTTCATTAAGGAAGTAGTAGACTGCATGAAGTTCCATCAAGTTCCATCAAGTATCAAGTATTTTAGAATTGTAGGGGGCTGAATACAAATGCACACCACACTTTTCACATATTTATATGTAAAAAAATTGAAAACCATTTATCATTTTTCTTCCACCTCACAATTATCTGCCACTTTGTGTTGGCCCATAACATGAAATACATTTACGTTTTTGGTTGTAACGTGAGAAAATGTGGAAAACTTCAAGGGGTATGAATACTTTTTCAAGGCACCGTATATTCCTCAAATCTCCTCCTTGAATGGTCAGAATGTTATCTTCCCCAAGCAGATCACACAAGAGGTCAAGGCATTCTATTCCTCTCTTTACAATTTACTAATGCCACCCTCCACCCAAACTCAACTGGATGACTACCTTGTCTCATCTCATTTACCTACACTGGCTCTTATGGTATGCGCCCATCATGCTGCAGGAACTCCAGCAGCCTTTCAGCATGACCAAGGTGGGTAAATCACCAAGACCTGATAGCTTTGCATTGCAATATTATAAATTCCGCTTTCCCTCTCTTGGCCCTTATATGGTTAAAATATTTAATGCACTTGGGTCAGAGACAGCTTTCTCTTCTGAACCCTTAAAAGCTCACATCACAGTCATTCCCAAAGAAGGCAAAGATTCAACATCTTGTGGCAGCTATAGACCAATATCTTTGCTAGCATTGACCTTAAGTTATTTATCAAAATATTGGCTTCTTGACAGCATCACCTACCACAACTAATCTATCTAGATCAAGTTGGGTTCACCCCAACCCGTGAAGCTCAGCATAGTACAGTCAAGGTCCTAAACTTGATTCATGTGGCCAATAAGAACCATACCTTGTGTGTGTTCCTGGGCACAGACGCTGAGAAGCATTTGACTGGGTGAACTGGAGGCTCATGTTTTCAGTCTTATGGCACATTGGTCTCAGAGATACCATGCTTAGCTGGATTTCCAAGATACACTCTAACCTGACAGTGCAGGTTAAGGCCCTTCTACATTACCAATGGGACGAGGAAAGGCTGCCCCTTATCTCCTCTCCTCTTTGCCTTATCACTTGAACCCTTCCTTTGTAAAATTTGCTTAAACCCAGGTTATCACTGGTGTAGACGTAGAAGGAGTTCAACAGAAGTTGTGGTATATGTGGATGATATGCTTTTTTTTCTGACCAATCCATCAGTGTTTCTTCCTAACCTCAGGGGGAATTTGACCTGTATGGAGCACTGTCCAATCTGAAAATCAACTTCACCAAATCTGAGGCAAAATTGATCACCTTCAAAATTAAACTTGAAGCTAAGCTTCAAGTTTAAGTGGACGGACTCCACCCTGAAATATTTGGGCACATATGTCCCATCCAGACTGTCCCGTACTTTTGATCTTAATTTCTCTCCACTTCTTAATAAAACTTGTACCTTACTAGCGGCGTGGCATCGTGGACTATACTCATAGTTTGGACGCTGCAATATCATAAAAATTTGTATTTTAGAGACATTTTTATAACTTTTCCAAGCCTTGCCTATAGTGATTCCCCTCCGCTACTTCAAACAAGTTCACTCTCTATTCATCAACTTTATTTGGGCTCACAATGTCCCCAACTCCACACACACCAACTATTGTTCCTTAAGCAATATGGAGGATAGACAATCCCAGATGTTCATAAATATTACCAAGCAACTCATCTAGGTAGACTTATTGACTGGTGTCACCATCGAAATACTAAGCTCTGGCCTCAGCTCAAACAAGCTCAAAGCAGTATTCCACTTCCTGGTGTGCCATGGTGCTATGAGACACTACCATGCTTTTTGAAATCACATCCTTTAATATTATTAACATTAACATTATTTCCAGTGCTGGGAAATCTGCAATTCTTCCTGCGCCTCTTTCACACTCGCATTGAGATCACTTCTCACATACAGACAGACACTGTCACTTTCAGTTTTACCTTGTCTCTCCGAAAGAGAGCATAGCCAGGAAAAGTAATAGCCAAGTCATGTGAAGAGTGAAGCCAAGATTCGGCAACACCAAATAAATCATAGTTCTCTTTGTTCACCAAAGCTTCCAACTCTCCTATTTTCCTTGGCAGACTTCTGACATTGGTGAACAAACACTTTAATTCATTAGCACATTTTTCTCTTGTGTTTGTGCTCTGCTCCAGCAAATATCCTGCTCCTTGCCCTCCTGCAGCCACCCATACCTTTACCACCACTCATTATTGATCTTTCACTTGTTTATCAACTTCCACTTGATCCCAAACTGCAACTCATTACTGACATTTGGCTTGTTCATAGACTATGCTGCTGCTTGATCCCAACCTGCTACATCTGTTACAAGACCCTAGCTTACTCACCTCCTGGTGAGACAATCCTGAGCACAGCAACCTGGCACTAACATGATGCAAAACCCATTTCTACCATTAGAAGCTCTGGTAAAAACTGGTTCATGCTTAGAACCCATGGCTCAAATGAGCACACATCATCTGCCAGGGAGACTCACTTTTGTATTTATCCTGCTGGTTACTATGTGAACCTTTCTACTACTATAGTTACTGGCTTCAGAACCTGATCCCTGACCATGACTGGAAGTGATCAGGTGGATTTAGGCAGAAGAGTTAATTGATATTGTAACATATTGGAACTGCAGAACACTCTGATACATATACAGTATAAGAAGCCAAAATGTAAACTAGTGCTTGGCACCCTTTAATAGACAATTTCATTCAAGTCATTGACTGCTGTGTAGGAAAAAATCAGTCACTAAATCTTCTAACCTATCAAAGAAATATCAGTTTTACTTGAGATATTTAAGGCCCTTTTACACCCCAAAGAGTGTATTAATGTGCCCATAACACACACATACAGTGTTGTGCCTGCACATTGCTGTGGTCTATGCATTGTTTTTTGTTAAAACACTTGTATGTGAACAGCATATTACAGAGTGTTAGAATGCCCTGTGCAAAAATGTAACATGTACTACACTTTTAGCACAAACTGAAGCCTGGCTTTTGGACTGTTAAGACCAATTTTGCCAGATGCAGCTCAGTGCTACGGGTCTGTACAAGCAACTGATTTTTTTTATCAATCATGCTGGTATTGACCAATGAAAGTAGATGCCACAAAAGGCCTAAAAGCTATAGGAAAGTTTAATATTACATGAAATTAAAATAAGGCCTTAATCTTACAAATTAGCCAGTAGCAAAACAGTTTAATAGTATAGTATTATAACTACTTTTATGCAGTACCACGCTGCATTTTCTTAAAAGTTTAATTAAATATCAAAAGTGGAAACAAAATCACTTCAGAGCAACAACGCCACATTCTCTGAATCCCCTCCCTTCTCAATGTCCTAAATTATTCCCAAAATAAACAAAATATAGACTTCAAATAAATGTTTGGTAGAAATAAACTATTTATTTATTTCAATATAGTTAGGGCAAGCTGGCCATAGATGCAGGAGGAAGACTGCTTGCCCTTCCAGAATGCGGAGGGCAGGCAGCAGCACGTGGAGGGGGAAAATCCTACAGTAAGGGGGAAGGGGTTGCAGCAGTAAAACATGAAGTGTCAATTTCTATGCCATAGAAGGAAAGCAGTTCAGGACTGTCCCAAAAAATGAAAGGGGAGGGGTGCTGCCACTTCTTCTAAATAATAGCTTGAGCATGGTTCACATTAAGAGTTTCCCACTCGCCAATATACATGTTTTTTTTTGTTTTCTTTTTTTTGTTATTAACATTTTTAGCACTGTTCTGTTTTTTTTTTATTGTTAATTTTTCTTCTAAGGCTGACCCTGCTCTGGTCAAGTAGGGACAACAAGGTTGTACACAAAACACTTACAAGCATCCATTTCAATGGAGTACTGGGTGTCAAGGATGTTTAGCTGGCTGAAAGATGCCCAATATGCACTATGGTGGAATTTGTGTCTGAGAAGCTGAACGGGCTGAAAAAAATAAATACATGTATTTTATACCCATTTTGGGTATATGGGGGACACGGATATTCACTTCAAACCCATGATAGTGGCAAACCTAAACCTCATGCTTATTTTATTAAATATATATTTTTGGTAGAAAAGTAATGAGGAAGAAATCAGCACATGATCCTACAGTATTTTCTACTTTCTAATGATGGTGTTAATTTAGGAGCGTTATGAACTTCTGCCTCCTAACTGTTATTATCACACTAGCAAATCATCATATCCTTAACGCTAATTGGGTATCTCTATAAATATCATGATGAAATCCAGGTTAAATCTACTCTTGTGCCAAGCAACAGATTATGTGTTCAACTTGAGTCTGTCCTTTTAAACTCTATTTTGTTTATGTAGAATCAGATAGTGGTTTCCATGGCAACAGGAAATCGTTAACTCAAGCTGTTACATCCACAATGCTTTGCTTTCATACTTATCTTTAACCAATATAAACACGAGGAACATAGTACTAGGAAATATTTAGGTAACCATTTCACATATTACTGAAATCAGACTATTTGAAGAAAAATGTGTGTGTCTGAATGTATTTATTTATTTCTTTATTGCAGCTGTCATGTATGTGTTGCCTGAAATAAATTTGCTAAAACAGGTAAATAAAATCCTATTTTTTAAGACCATACCTGAAACACAAACACCTTCATTTAAATTCATGAAATACTATTTGGTACATTTTAATCAAGATTAAACATTGATGCATACATGGAGATATCTGCTCAGTTTTTCATCCCAGCATTGTTGTAGTACACCAGTCCTCCACCCCTTTTGTTAATAATCTAAAAATTTAGAGAATATTCTGAGAAGCTCTGATTGTAATGTGCTATTCCCAAACACATCCACAGTAGACTCATTTATGTCTCTTACATACAGAAGTTATTAATTAAAGCAACCATGTCAATAAAATAAATTGGAGAATAGACAGCCATCTATCAACATCACCATAGGGCACAGTAGTAATGTGCAGGTTGACAGGAGGAACGAGCGTCAGGTGAGTATTTACTTTGTTTTTGCAGGTACACCTTTCAGTACAAGTTTATTTTACTGACAGGGTCACATTGTAAAAATATCCATACTAATTGTTTATCATAGTCATAGGAGATACAGTTCTATTCACACTAGTTGTAGCAGGAATTTTCATTCCTGCCCTTGTCTTGTGTTTGTTTGTTTTTTTGCACAACGTGCATAGAGCAGCCTAAACACTTGAATGGGCTGACCTACTGTATGCTTGACAAATGTGGCAAAGAAGCTTCCACACTTTTTTGGGTGGTGAGCTTTGGAGTTTTTTACTGTGAGTTTTGTTGCATTTTTTCCACATTTTATTGTGTGATTGCTGGCCGTGTTTAGGGTGTCATTAAGAATTATTGGCACTGCAAGCATGATGTGTGTTTTGGCACATTTGTTTCACTTGTTCCGAGAATGCATGCAGAAACACTGCATTTCTGGAGTGTGCGGGTACAAATGGGGCCTTAAACATGAAAGTTTAAATGAGTAAGGAAGTTACACAGTTTGGGTTTCACAGAGTACACCGTCTGTGTAGGTGGTCGCTTTGGAATCTGAATGTAGTACATTATATGAAATTTAAATAACTAGGATTACACCAGTGGTGGCTGGTGGGTTTCTCTTTTGGGGCAGTGGCAAACAAGCACCCGCCTGGGCATCCGGCGGAGCGGCACTAACCCCCCCGGGCGGCCAGCGGCACAACACTACGCCATCCCCAGCCCAAGCAGCCGGCGGTCCGGCACTTAGCCAATCTAGGTGGTGTGTTGTGTTGTCCTCAAGCACGGTCCACCCGCTGTGTGAGCGGCAGTGTGCTGGCAGCTGCTCCAGTGTATGCTCCTCCAGCAGCTTCCTCCACTGTATTTCTGCTCTCTCTTCCACCTAAGCGCTAGGCATCCAATAGGATCGATCGCCTGACACTTTGGCCAATCCGGAAACAGGTCTCACCACCTGCCTCCTGATAGGCAGGGAGGAACTTTAGTGTGAAAATAGAAAAAAATTAATTTGCTATTGTCACACAACCGGGTGTGCTTGGAGCGCAATGCTCTGCTCCCCAAGCCCACCCTTTTTTAAGGCCTATTAGAGCCTCTGGCTCTAATCACATACTTAAAAAAAACACCCACCTTGCATTTGAATCCATAGTTTGGTGGCCTGATATGTAGATCAGAGGGGCCGGACGCATGGATGAGGGGGGCGGCACCCGTGCACCCTCTATGGATGGGCCGCCACTGGATTACGGAAAACTGTGTATACATTTTGATTTAATGCATTAATATCTCACTGGTTGTTATCAGTTATTGCCTGGAATTGCTCTTTACCACAAAGTTAGGGTTACCTATTTTGTTTATAGCGTAAAAAATAAAAACCGCAGAGGTGATCAAATGCCACCTAAAGAAAGCTCTATTTGTGGGAAAAAAAGAAGTAAATTTTGTTTGGGTACAGTGTCGCATGACCGCGCAATTGTCAGTTAAAGCAACGCAGTGCCGAATTGCAAAAAATGGCCCGGTTATTCAGCAGCCAGATCTTCCAGGACTGAAGTGGTTAAAGAGTAGTTCCACTTTTGTTGAGAAAAAAACATTCCCCTCTGGGTGAACTATGTACATTGCAAGGATTCTAAATTTGTTTGTTTGTTTGTCTGTGTCCATGCGCAAAGTGAACCTAATGGGAGTGATTTTATCACAGGACAACACACATTTTCATGCCTTGAATATTAGAACTGTTCCTGAGTATATTTGACCTGATTCCAAACATAGCATCCATTTTTCCCTATCAGCTCTTATTTTTGATATACAGCATAAATGCCATATGCCATTCTTCACCCTGGTCGCCCATCGAAAATCAAGACATAAATATAGTAAAATATGTTGGGATGATTCAGGCAGCACCGTTTTAACCATAACACGTACCGAGCTCAATCTGCAAAAATGAAACAACTTGAGTATCAACATACACACTCCTCCTATAAGATCATAAATATAATAAAATTAATAACTTCCACTTCCAATCAGGGGCGGACTGATAACTCATGGGGCCCCCAGGCAATAGGAGATTATGGGACCCCCAGGCAATCAGAGATTATGGGGCCACACAGTATACAAACACACAGTATACAATCACACAGTATACACACAGTATACACAGACAGATGTAAAAAAAACACAGATTTATACATACTATCCCTGGTTTTACTGAGGCTGGCAACCCTGATGGGGCCCCCTAGTGGCCCAGGGCCCTCAGGCAGTGCCCAAGTGGCTCAGTGGTCAGTCTGCCCCTGCTTCCAATGTGTCTGATATAAAATTACACTTGGAAGTACATAAACACTCTTACTATATTTGCTAACTTGTATGCAAAAACAAACTATATAACAAAAAGAACAATTTGATCAGCAAGATCTTTTCACAAACTGACTAAAAATTACATAAATTTGACCATATCTAAGAAACTAGAGCTGATGTAGTCCAACAAATGCAATTTTCTCAATCAGGGCCCCCGAAAAAAACCAAAACAGGTCTAAAAAGCAAGGCAACAAGAAAAATGATTTTTTTTTGTTGGGCTATGAATTATCAATTAGCTGCTGCACATGCAGGGTTCTAATTAGGAAAGTGGTCAGGTCTACATCCCTTTGGACGTGATTTCTATTTGAGAGTATCTCACCAAAAATTTAATTTTTTAATAAATCTGACTTGTATCTTACTTCAGACTTCTGGTAAAATCAGTAAGCCAATCACACAAGCAGGAAATTATGTCTCTGGGGGGCGCCTGGGTACAGAATGCCTCCAGGTTGCTATATTGCATTGCATTTTACAGACAATTACAGACTGAAAATTAACAGTAATTTCTAAAATTCAATTACGATATGGCTTGTGTAGCTATTGTATAATATATATTTTTTTATTTGCTACTTTTTTTCCCTATGAAAGTGTAGTTACACTGTGGGGGTCATTTACTATAGTGCCATGATAATTAGCTCTAAAACGGTATTCACTATAGCGCTGGTAAAAAAAATACTCCCAAAATCGAATTTACTATAGTTCCCTGAAACCAAATAACGCCCAAACTCTTATGCCCCGTACACACGGTCGGACATTGATCGGACATTCCGACAAAAAAATCCTAGGATTTTTTCCATCAGATGTTGGCTCAAACTTGTTTTGCGTACACATGGTCGCACAAAGTTGAATTTCCGATCACCAAGAACGCAGTAACGTACACTATGTACGACAAGACTAGAAAAGGCCATTTCAGAACCAAGCGTGGCACCCTTTGGGCTCCTTTTGCTAATCTCGTGTTAGTAAAAGTTTGGTGAGAGACGATTCGCGCTTTTTCAGACTCGTGGCTTTCAGATCGTTTTCTGCGGTTCAGTTTATGCTTGTGGGTTTGTATCTGCTCTTCAGTGCGTGCAAGCAAGCTACGTGTGACTTTCATTAGTCATTGTGTTTTTGTTCGTTCGTTGCTGTTTTTCAGGTCACTCTTCACAGGCCTTGCTGTTCTTCAGTGCGTTCTGTTACTTTGTTCTGAGCAGCCGACCGTTTTCTAGCCATGTTGCGTATACGTGCTCCTCGTAGAGTTCGTGCTGTGCGGGGGCTTGGTGTTGGGGTCCTGACCTTGACACAAGTCAGTCCATGAACAGGGTGGGGAGGAGTTCATGGACCAAGAATTGGTTGCTTCAGTGTGACCAGTTCTCTCATATGCCTTTGCTCCGTGAGATCCGTGAGAATAATCCTGATGATTTCAGGAACTTTCTCCGGATGACGGACCCCATATTTCACCATTTGTTGGCTTTGCTGACCCCCTATATCAGCAGGCAGGATACCTGCATGAGGCAAGCCATCACTCCGGAGCAGAGGCTAGTCACCACCCTGCGGTACTTGGTGACGGGGAGAAGCCTGCAGGACTTGAAGTTCTCGACAGGCATCTCCCCCCCAGGCTCTGGGGATCATTATCCCAGAGACCTGTTCTGCCATCATCCAGGTCCTGCAGAAGTAGTATATGAAGGTAAGATTTTTATCCTTTAATATCACATTTTATTGTATTTATTGTTTGATAATGTATTGTATTTCTTTCCTCATTCCCTAATTACCATGATTGTAATAAGCTGTGAATGTCCCCTTTGTCCTCATTTATGCTGGATTTTTATCTAATTTTTTTTGTCCTTCATACATATTTGCCTTTGCTTACCTCCCCAGCATGGTCTACAGGCCCTATATTCACCTCATGTAGTCACTTAACAATGTATTTTATCAGCTCCATAGTAGTGCTTTACCCAAAACACCCCCTGAAATGTTTTAAAATGTGATTGGTGCTTTAAATTCAGACAGAGTGCCAGAGGATTTTTTGTTGGGGTGTCCCCAAATCATTTTTAACCCTCCCTTCCCCCAACTGCTAAGTCATCTGGTGACTTTGCCAAACCCATACACACTATACCCATCTCTTTTGTGCTCAGATGTATGGATGAATTCCCCAAAGCATGTAGTGCAAGGGCCTGCCTGTATACTTTCAAATGGTACTGTTTAAAGTTTTTGTATCCTATTATTATCTTGATAGGTAATAGCAGAATGTCCAAATGTGCTGAAATGTGTACAGTGTGTATTTATATCTTTGTATTATGACACTTCTTACCTGCCAATAGTGTAACTAAGGAGGGGCTGTTCAAAGTAATACCCATTATTTAGGCATTCATCTCTCAATGAAGTGGAGAGGGTTACCTGTCAAAGAGCTCCCCCCCTATAATGTTAGAAATGGCCCATGAGAGGGGGTGGGGGAGGGGGAATCTGATAGGGGTACCTTATACTTTGGTGTTTAAAAATTCCCATTAATAAATGTTATCTTGATGTTGGCCAAGAAGGTTTGTGTCTAATCTGCTTTCCATGTTTTAATGTGCAAAGAGATTAAGTTTATTTTTTTTTCCTCCACAGTTTCCTTCCATGCCACAGGAATGGCAGACTGTGGCCTCCCACTTTGCCCAGCGGTGGGACTTTCCTAACTGCGGAGGGGCAATTGATGGGAAACACATCCACATCATCCCACCACCCAACTCGGGGTCCTACTATTATAATTATAAGGGGTTCAATAGTATTGTGATCTTAGCGGTGATGTCGGCTAATTATGAGTTCCTGTATGTGGACGTGGGGAAGAATGGCCGGATGTCCGATGGTGGAGTCATCGCCCAGACGGAGTTTTACAGGCATCTCCAGAATGGCAGCTTGGACTTGCCACCTCCAGAAGACAATGTGGAAGGACTCCCATTCGTCTTCGTTGCGGACCAGAGGGTTTTTAATTACCGGCTGGCCAGAGCCAGAAGAGTGGTGGAGAACACATTTGGAATCATGGCCAGCCGGTTCCGCCTATTTCTTACACCCATCCATATGGCGGAGTATAAACTGAATCATATAATCCTGGCGTGCTGTGTTCTACATAACTTTTTACGGCAACATTCTGCCAACTATGCTGGCTCAGTTGGGCCTGAGGCCGGAATTATAAATGAACCAACCCCGACGGCGCTTGAAAGTGGCCGTCCTGGCTTGCCCTCCCTGAGTGCACGTGATGTCCGGCTAAGATACCTTGAGTTCTTTGTGGGTAGGGGGGCCATCAATATGCCAGACAATTTGTGAAACCTTGATCAAATAAAAAAAAATTAAGCTAATCTTTGGTGACATTTACTGCTTGTGTTTGTTTTAGCTGACCCTGACCGAAATGTGGTGAGTCCTGAAAATGGCGTGATTGTGTAACCTTATACAAAGCACTGTTGGGTGTTATTTACGAAAGGAAAATACACTTTGCACTACAAGTGCACTTGAAAATGCACTGAAACTGCACTTGTAGTGCAAAGTGGATTTCCCCTTAGGAAACAACACCCATTGTCACAGAAAGCAGCAATTACATCACCACAAAAGTGTTGTAGCGATGAGACAACAATCCACACATTCTTGATTAACAATCTTTTTAATACCTGCACAATTCCATGTGCATTTAGAAAAGGTTTTTAAAACAAACCAACATGTTTGTTGTATAACAATTTTTGGGGTGGCATTATCAAAAATAGAAATGTCCATTTAAGATAAAACAGGCATGTTTCAAAACAACAAGAAAGACACAAATCTTGAACTTACAAAGTTCACATTAGGTAGAACTTGAAGGCAATATCAGACATGAGTATTTAGGAACTGTGTTTGATATTGCGTTCAGATGGGGTGAAGTCACTCCAGGAAAAGCCGAATTTTGAAGATGCACACCAATTTACGAATGTCAACATGTGCTAGCTGCCATCACGGGGGATCAAGGGACGTGTTTTGGGGGAGAAACCCCTTCCTCTCAGCTACTTTATTATTGAGGAAGGGGTTGCACCCCCAAAAGGCGTCCATTGATCTCCCGTGATGGCAGATAGCACATATTGACACACTGTGTGCATCCTCAAAATTTGACTTTTCTAAAAATCGCTAAAACATATTTAACATTGTAGCACACAAAAAAAAAGGGATTTGGAGGGGTTTTAAACTCTCCCCAAAACATTAATAATGTTATTATTTTTTTTAATAACATCATTGATGTTTTTCTTGAGGTTTTCCAATGCTAAATTACACCCCATGATCTCCCCGATCAGGGTCTGTGCACTTTCCGAGGTGAAATGCCCTGGAACCACAATATCACGATCACCTAAAAAGATAGAAACCAAAAAAAAACAGGTATTATAAATATGCCGGCATCCATCTCTTACCTGAGCCTGTGGTCGCAGACACTCACCTGTTGTGGTGACTAGTTCCACCATGTCTTCCTCCTCCTGCTCTTCTTGTGTTGGGGTATTTCCCCTTCTTCCCGAGGTGGGGGGGTCTCTGGTCTCCTTGGATGAGGGGTGTCCTCCGAGTCTTTTCTCCCCTATGTAAAATAAAAATGGTATACTTAGCACACAGATATTTGATGGCAGAACTATAAAGATGAAACATTGCTTGGAAGTGGTGTACAATTGTCTATTTTGGCAGAGTTCCAAGATGTAGAATTTTTAGTGTCCTTTGTCAAGCTTCAATACTTTACCTGTTTGGTACAAGCTTCACAGATGGAGACACCCCTATAGTATCCACTGGAGCACCTGTGTGGGACCCCTAATAAAAAGGGTGTTCTTGTGTCCTACACTAGTGCTCCAGCGTCCAGATGTGAAAACAGCTGCTGAGTGTCCTCTCCTTACACAGAATCTAGTTTGCATTTCATTCTAGTAACAAACCCATCTACACAACCAAATTTTTTTAATACAAGTAGGGCCTAAAAAATGTGGGAAAATGCATATGGCCAAAACAATGGTGTTTTCTAGGCCGAAAGAAAAATGTTTGATATGAACGAATAATGTGCCCATGAACATGAAAGTTGCCATTTTAAACTGTACAACACTTAAGAAAAGCACATGGAGCAGCACGAACGTAATAAAGACAAAAAGAATAGGAACACAGCACAACTACTTACTTTTTTGCAGCACTCTCTGGATCTTTCTGTACTGCTCAGGCTCTCTTAATTTCAGGTCCAACCACCGCTTCCTGAGCTGATCTTTCGATCGACATACCCCGAAATTCCGGTGCAGACTTTTGACCACTTTCGCCATGATCTTGGCCTTTCTGATATTGGGGTTGGGGTAAGGTCCATACTTTCCATCATAGTCGGCCTTCTTCATTATGTCGACCATCTCCAACATCTCACCAAAGGACATGTTTGATGCCTTAAATCATCTCCTTCTGGATCGGAACGTTTCCGGAACCGGGCTTTCCTCTTCCTCGTTGCTATAATTAGCATGCATCTGCTCTGACTCCGCCATGTGCTCTTCACCCACTGCGCCGAACGAAAAGGGGCGGGGAATAGACTAGAAAGAACGTCAGGGGCGGGCGGAGTTACACGCATGCGCAGTGTGTATAAAGCGTAACACGTGTGCGTAGTACGTACGATCTGTGAGTGGAGGAAGGAGTATCGGAGGCACCGATTGTGATAATGAAGGTAAGAGCCAAACTTGGGCCTATACTGCTTCTAGATTGAGGCCTATATTGTAACTAGATTAGGAGAGTTTTGCCTGACATTAGGGTTTGTCTTGTGTTCTTGCAGTGAAAATGGATATCTTGAAAGATACCGACTTTATGGCAATCTTCATAGATATGTTCAGGGAGCTGCCTTGTCTTTGGGAGATAAACCACCCACATTATAAGAACCAAACAAAGAGGAAGGCAGAGCTGGATCAATTGCTGGAATTTGTGAAGACGGTGATCCCCACGGCGGACATGACCTATTTGAAGATCCTAATTGGTGGCCTGAGGAGCACTTATCTAAGGGAGCACAAGAAGGTCCAGGATTCCCAGAGATCAGGAGCAGCAGATGACATCTATGTCCCCAGGATGTGGTACTATGACAGGCTGCATTTTCTGGCAGGCCAGACTGAACCCAGGTCATCACTCTCCAGTCTTCCTTCCATGCTTCCTTCCCCCCAGCTGAGGCTTCTGACGCCCAACCTGGGCCTTCCAGGCAGCAACATGTGGGGGAGTCCAGCTTGAGCCAGGTATAGCATTCCTCTAAATATTTCTGCTTGTCCAATCAATGATGTTAACTAGATGTTAGTTTGGAGTACTAATTTATGATTGTGATTGATGATGCAAAAAGTAAAACCATGTCCCTTTTTTATACACAGGGAAGTCTCAGCCAGGAGGTGGCCGGGCCAAGCAGGCTGCCTGATATCCAGGTCACTCCCAGCCACCTGCAAAGAGAAGGTGGCAGGAAGAGGAGTACCCTGGGGGAGGCTGCCATAGGCCTCTTTTGGAAGGCTACAGAGGCCCTGAGAAGCCCCCACACTGTGGAGGAGGACTTTTCTGGCATAATTGTCTGCAAAATGCAGCGGATGGAGGAGGGCCAACAACTCATGTGTGAGTCCTTAATGTTGGAAGCTCTCAATAAGGGGTTGAGGGGCCAAATAACATCTGCTACCCACATTTGTGACCTCACACATGGTCCTCCTCCTCCTCCAGGTCCTCCTCCTCCTCCTCCTCCTCCTCCAGGTCCTACTAGTCCTCCTCCTCCTCCAGGTCCTACTCCTCCTCTTGCCACATCTCCAACAGCAGAGCCAAGCCAGGAAGGAAGCATGGAAAGAAGACCAGAAAGTGATGACCCTGGGTTCAGTCTGGTCTGGCAAAAGATGCAGCCTGTTGTAGTACCACAGCCTGGGGACACAGATGTCATCTGCTGCTTTCCGGATCTCAGGGACTTCTGGACCAGACTGCACTCCCTTACATATGGACTCCTCAGGCCACCAATTTTGATGTTAAAGAATTGACGTCTGCCCTGGGGGTCCAAGGCTTCACTAATTTCTGCTGTTTCTCCAGCGTTGCCTCCCTCTTTGTTTGGTTCTGAGCCCTTAATAAAGGAATTTTTGTTTCAATTATACTCGCCTATGTGTGTTTTCCTTATAAAAGGACAGTTTGTTTGTGAGGATTCAGGTACATTTCTAAAGTACAATGTGAAATTAACAAGAGATACCAACACCAAACAATCTCCTTAAGATTAAATAATACAAGATATCAATGGTGTTGTGGTAACTTGACACACAAAACACACACAAAAATATTCTGGAGTAAAACTAAAAGTAAAATAAAACAAAGATCAGCCTTTAACAAAATACAAACCTAAAAAAAAAAAAAAAAATGCCTTAAAATAAAAAAAAAATAAAAGAACACAAAAATAATTTTGTCAGATGTGACAAATCAAAATATATTGAGGGAATGACGATAAATAATAAAGAAAGAAGTTTGTGAAAAGTCTGTGTGAATATGAGCAGCAAAACTACTTCATTCTTCTCACATTATAAAGAAGAAGAGAGTGCGCTGTATTAAACCATTTTTAACATTGCACCGTGACGAAAGTGTTGTATCCATTGCGAACGCAAATTTTACCAGACCGAGCGGTTTCGTCTCGGAATTTCTTCTGAGCATGCGTGGCACTTTGTGCGTCGGAACTGGCCACACACGGTCGGAATTCATGCGATCGGATTTTGTTGTCGGAAAATTTTATAGCCTGTTCTCAAACTTTGTGTGTCGGAAAATCCGATGGAAAATGTCCGATGGAGCCCACACACGGTCAGAATTTCCGACAACATGCTCCGATCGGACATTTTCCATCGGAAAATCCGACCGCGTGTATGGGGCATTACTCTGCTAAAACCTGGAGTAGTGCACGTGGAAATATTGTTTAGAACATGATATAATTGCCTAAATTGTACTGAAATATGCGGTATATTATTTAAAGATAATCTGCTTTTAATCTGTGTGAAAAAGTGATTTCTACACTGAAATATCTTTAAAAGTCTGAGAAGAGATAAATTCCCTGTTTTTGTACAGCTAGGTGCCAACACAACTGAGCATGCTCAGACCTGCCAATAGCTCTTATTTTAGCTCAAGTGTCTTCTTTACAAGGCGCTATAGTAAATACCAAAATGAGCACTGTGTTAAAGAGCATTTTTTGGGAGTGAAAATCTGCGCTATTATAGTCCAATACAAGTTTTAGCCATTGATTCTAATGGTACAATTGTAATTTTCCCAAATAAATCCTTTTAATGTTGAGATGAAATGTATCTTTCTCTGAAATAAATTTTCCTTTGTAATATTGTTGCTTCTACTTCAAATATTTTGTTTTTAAGAATGCTATAATGTGGAATGTTTTGATGTTTTGTTAAAATATATTTTTCCTGACAGAGTTCATGGCAGCAATGTGTGGGTTAGCCCTGCCTCCATAACTACCCAATAGGACCCCTCTCCCATAAATCTTTGCTCTAGGCTGCTATCCATGTTCCTTTTTTGTCCTCCTCCGTAGGACCAGGTTGGTTCTCCTACCTGAAGGTGACTTCCCTACAATCAAAATCAGCCAAGTGCCATGTTTTTCCTCCCTGACTGTTAAGCAGGGTATGGAGTGTACAGCAGAGTAGCGCAGAAGGATTGGAATATGTTCATCTAAGTGCGCGCGGCCCATCTGCCTATTGCTATTAGGTGGTCCTTATCTGCTATGAGTCCGGTGTCTGTGTATGGCGGCTCCCTCGGCTCAGGTGATCGTAGGTGGAAGGGTACGTTTTTATACATATATGTATGGCAGCAGTATTTGTGTGTTGTTTGTACCTTCATTTTCATTGTTTTCAGCATCACTGGTGTCCTATGCCTGGCGCTGACGCTTCCTGCGTTCCAGCAGCCGCTCTCTTGCTTACTTCTGGGTATCGGCATGCGCTCTGCGCATACGTGGACCCAATACGAAGATGAGGCTTGGTTTGCACATGCACGCGAGCGTCTCTCGTCTGACACCATCATAACATCACGGGCACCACTTTTAAAAGCGGTAGGAAGCCTACAGAGCTCCGAGAATGATTGTGGGCTCTACGGTGACTTCCCGGGGCTACTAATTTGGCGGTTCAAGGTAAGAGCAAGCTCTATTGTCTGGGGTATGATTTCCTTGTTAGCCAGCTGATGTTTAAACCTATCTCTGCAGTTCCCTATTGTGTTGACACCATGGATTCCTCACTGCCCCATAGTGGCCAGCCCGCTTGTAGCAGGTATGTTTGCAATTATGCTTTTCTGCCTGTGCAAGGGTAGAGAGTAGGATTTTAGGACACTAGCTGATTTCTGTCTGTATCTTTTCTGTTTTCTTTCCTCACAGCCCTTCTAGGTCTGATCCACAGCATAGTTCCCATAGAGGAAGTGGATCATCAAAATCACACCATCAGCAATCTTCCTCCAGGTCTAGCCATCGTAGGTCCCCTTCCAGATCTGAACAGCGCAATAAAGATCTTCCTCACCCCCCTTCATCTCACTATAGCAAGAGACCAGACAAATCATGCTGGGGGTGTAGGATGCCTGTTCCAGTAGACAAATCCCTCTGTGATCACTGCTTCTCTAAAGCCGCAGATGAGAGGGATGGTGCAGACCAGCGTTTAGAATCTATGGTGAGGCGGGTTGTGAAAGAATCTCTACAGGAAAGAGAGGCTCAACAGCCCTGTGATTCCCCATCAGACCCATTATGCCCTCCAGTGGGAGAAGGTTTAGTACATGAGACATGGGAATCTTCCCAGCCAAGACGCCACCCCGCTCCTATCTCAGACAGTGAATCGGATCTGGAAGATCCTGGTATGGGGTTTGAATATGCTTTAGTTCCTTCCTTGGTGAAAGCAGTAAGAGAGGCTCTGAAGTGGGAAGACCTTGTCACTTCCCCTTCAAAACAGAAAATTCTTCAAGCAGCTCAATAAGGAGCGACAATACTTTCCTTTTCTCTCTGAGCTGGGTGAAATCATATCTGATGAATGGAGCAAGATGGACAAAAAGAGTCCATGCAATCTAAAGTCTTGAAACTGTAGGGTTTCAAGGAAGAGGAAGTAAAACACCTTGAGTCAGCTCCTTTGGTGGACGCAGCACTTATGAGACTAGTAAGATGTGTAACTCTTCCTTTAGAAGACACTGTATCTTTTAAAGTTCCCCTGGAAAGACGGATTGATTCGGATTTACCTGACAACAGGAATGGCATGCAAGCCAGTGCTTGCGATAGCCGCAGTATCCAAAGTTATGGAATTGTGGTCTGACAACGTTGATGGGTTCCTAAGAGGTATCTCTGTTGAAACGGCTTAAGATTCTCCTATCCAGGAGATTCTCTTATCAGGCTGGCGTCCTCCTTTCTTGGGGTGGCTTCTATTGATGTCATCCGCCTGATGTCCCGGTTTATGTTGGCGGCTGTTTCAGCATGTTGTGCCTTATGGCTCCGTCCATGGTTGGAGGATCCAGCTTCCAAACAAGCCTGGTGCCGAATTCCTTTTGAGGGAACTTCCCTCTTTGGCAACAAGCTTGATAGTGCCATAACCCGGGCCACAGGGGGTAAATCTGGTTTCCTCCCTCAAGATCGACGCCTACAGAATCAGAAATGCTCATTCTTAAGAAGACAAAATTCTGATTGCGCTAGGGAAGCGCGCAGCTACAGACCTGGTTGGGAGTTTTCAAGGTCCTGGAAATCCAGGCAGTCCTCTTTCAATAAACCCACAAAAGGTGGTTCCTCTGGCAACCAGGACTCCACTAAGTCCTTTTGAGATTGGGCCCGCTCAGGCAGGCCACCAGGTGGGGGCCCGTCTTCTCCACTTCCGGCATGTCTGGGCGGCCTCAATCTGGGATTACTGGACCGTCAAGACAGTCTCCTCCAGTCATATGTGGCTCATTAACAACACCCCAAGACTCAGATTTGTTCCTACAACTCTACCAGGTTCAGAAGAGAAAAAGCAGGTCCTGTTAACCTACGTGAATTGTTTATTGGATCAAGGCGCAGCCATTCCTGTTCCAGAAGACGAATGAGGCAAAGGCATGTATTCTCCTCTGTTCATGATACAAAAGAAAAACAGCACATGGAGACCAGTCATAGACTTAAACCATCTCAATTCCTTTATACAGAAGGAAAAATTCAAAATGGAATCTTTACTTACAATTCAACAGTCAGTACATCTGGGAGACTGGTTGATTTCAATCGATCTAAAAGACGCCTACTTCCACGTGCCAGTGGCAATGGACTTTCAACAATTCCTCGCTTTGCGGTAGGCGTCCAGCATCTGCAATTCACGTGTCTACCCTTGGTCTAATGACGTCACCTCAGGTCTTTTCCAAGGTCCTATTATCCGTAGTGGCTCTTCTCCGTGTCAAAGGGGATTACTTTTCTAGTAGCTGTGACTTCGGCCAAGAGAGTGTCCGAAATAAGAAATCTAGGTTCAGAGGAGCCTTTTCTGACTTTTTTTCCCAGACAGAGCAGTGTTGATTCCCATGTTAGGATCAAACCCTAAAGTGACCTCAGTCTTCCATGAAAACCAAGAGATTGTGCTTCCCACTTTTAAGACAACAGACAATCAGGAGGTTCATCCTCTTGATGTAGGCCACACTCTGAAACAATACCTGGAGGTTACGGCTCCTTTCAGACAAACAGTTTCTCTTCGTCCTTCTCCATGGTAAAAACAAAGGAATGCGGGCTTCAGTCAGATCAATTTCTTCCTGGATTGTGCAGACCATTCAGAGGGCATACAAGGCAAAGGGCTTGGCTCCTCCTTAGGCAGTGATGGCTCATTCGACCCGGAGTACCTCATCCTCCTGGGCAGCTTCTCGGCATGTCGCGCCTGAAATCATTTGTAGAGCGGCCTCTTGGTCTTCTATCAACACATTTGTTTCTCACTACTGTGTTGAACCAGCTGCTCTGTTATCCATTAATTTTGTCGGTTGACAATGTTAAATAAATTTTGGTTTCTTTGCTCGAAATTTTTGCCCACCCGAGTGTGTATGGCGAGTTATTTCCCACACGTTGCTGCCATGAAGTCTGTCAGGAAAACGAAAAATTTATATCAAATACTTACCGTAATTTTCCTTTCCTGATAGACTCCATGGCAGCAGGAGTTCCCTCCCAAATGTCTGGAGTAGGCTAGTTACGGAACATGGATAGCAGCCTAGAGCAAAGATTTATGGGAGAGGGGTCCTATTGGGTAGTTATGAAGGCGGGGCTAACCCACACGTTGCTGTCATGGAGTCTATCAGGAAATGAAAATTACGGTAAGTATTTTATATAAATTTTCCGTTTTCTCTGTCACTTCACTTGTTACTCTCCATCTCACAACAATCTTTACCCAAACTCACACAGGCGTCATTACAAACCACAAACAATACCATTGCTGATGCAAATTTAAAATGAGTCACAATTTTTTGTGCTTTTTATTATTTCCAAATAATCATAATTTGAACCCAAAAAAATGTGATATGTGTACCAACATCAGAAATCAAAAAGTAATTCCCAAAAAATTGAGGGTAATATCACTATTCAACACTCACCCACAAAGAGCCACCAAATATCACAGAATAAATCAAGAAGAATAACTCTTGAGTAATGTAATTCCATTACCTGTATGTCCAATGAAATGCAGTATTTATGTGTATTTATGTGTATTTATGTTTAGGAGGTTCTCACATGTGGCAGCTCCGTGGCTTAGAGGTTAGAACTTCCACTGAGTGTCTGGGTTCAAATCCCAAACATGCTGCTTCATGTAGAGAAGTTGTCTCATCTCCCAGGTCCTAAAACTATGTCTAAATTTAGTATTTATGTGTAGGAGGATTCCACCACCATTGTAAATCTTGCCAGATACACTATCTAGTTACACACACATGAACTTTAATGGCAGCCCAGTCTTAGTCTGTGGGTTAAAATTTGTTTCGGCCCACCCTTTGCAGCTAGAACAGCTTTTGGGAAGGCTAGGAAGGCAGTCCATAAGGTTTAGTGTGTCTATGGGAATGTTTGTCCATTCTTCCAGAAGTGCATTTGTGAGGCCAGGCACTGATGTTGGATGAGAAGGCCTGGCAGTCTCTGCTCTAATTCAGCCAAAAGGTGTTCTATTGTGTTGAAGTCAGGACTCACACTGAATTCGCAGGGTTCCAGCAGCACTCCAGTGTGAACTGGCCCTGACCCTAGGTTCACACCTATGCATTTTTAGTGCACTTTGCAGTTTTCAGAAACACTCTACAGTCCATTTAACATGGTTTCCTATGATACTAGTTCTATGGGAGTGTGTCTATGGGAATGTTTGTCCATTCTTCCAGAAGTGCATTTGTGAGGCACTGATGTTGGATGAGAAGGCCTGGCAGTCTCTGCTCTAATTCAGCCAAAAGGTGTTCTATTGTGTTGAAGTCAGGACTCACACTGAATTTACAGGGTTCCAGCATCACTCCATTGTGAACTGGCCCTGACCCTAGGTTCACACCTATGCATTTTTAATGCATTTTGCAGTTTTCAGAAACACTCTACAGTCCATTTAACATGGTTTCCTATGATACTAGTTCACATCTATGCGTTTTGCGGCCAGTGCATTTTTGGAAATGCTCAGGGACTTTTTTCACGTGATTTGCAGGTAATAGATTTCAATGGAAGTGCACCAGAAATGCAACTGTTGTATTTAGGATGTGATTTTTGATGTGTTTTGCAGTTATTATTTTAACACTGTATACAGCTAGTTGCTAACCAAGGGGCCAGGAAGCCAGCTGACGCGTACTTAACAACCAATGTATCTTCAGATGTCAGTTGCTTCCCCACTGAAATAAAAAAAAATGCCAGCCAAAAAAATTTCAAAAAAACTGCAGGGGTCCACCCAGGTCTATACCAGGCCCTTCAGGTCTAGTATGGATTTGGAGGGACCCCCCATGTCAAAATTCAACAAAAATGGCATGGGGTTCCCCCAGTCCATTACCAGGCCCTTTGCGTCTGGTATGAATATTAAGGAGAACCCTGAATCAAATAAAAAAAAAATTGCATGGGGGTCCCCCAATATCCATACCAGGCCCTTCAGGTCTGGTATGGATATTAAGAGGAACCCTGTGCAAAAATGTAAAATAAAATGGTGTGGGGGTCCCCCCAAAATATATACCAGACCCTTATCCGAGCACGTAACTTGGCTGGCCACAGAAAAAGAGGGGGGACAAGAGAGCGCCCCCCCTCCTGAACTGTACCAGCCAACATGCCCTCAACATGGGGAGGGGGCTTTGGGGTCCCTCCCCCAAAACGCCTTGTCCCCATGTTCATGGGGACAAGGGCCTCATCCCCACAACCCTTGCCCAGTGGTTGTGGGGGTCTGTGGGTGGGGGACTTATCGCAATCTGGAAGCCCCCTTTAACAAGGGGGCCCCCTGATGCGGGCCTCCCCTATGTGAATGGGTGTAGGGTACATTGTACCCCTACCCATTCATAAAAAAAAGCAGTGAAATGTGACAAAAAGTAATAGCCATTTTTTTTTCCTTTATTGTAAAATAGCTCTGAGTGGTCTTCTCCCCCGAGCTGTGTCTCCTGCCTTCATCTTTCTGCCTTCTCCTGGTTCTGTCTCTCCTGCCACCATCTTCTGTCGCCTTTTTCTGTCGCCCTCTCTCCCGCCACCACCTACTTCTCCCGCTGCTGTGTTCTCCCTCACCGCCTTAATATCCATACCAGACCTGAAGGGCTTGGTATGGATTTTGGGGGGCCCCCACGGAATTTTTTTTTATTTTGATACAGGGTTCCCCTTAATATTCATACCAGACCCAAAGGGCCTGGTAATGGACTGGGGGGTTGCCAGGATCCGACAAGACATTACAGTCACGATCAGTTTTAAATTACATTTTTTTCCTTTAGAAATGTCATTTTGCTGTGGTACTGTTCTAAACATGGATGGGAAAGATGCACTACTTTACAGGCATACTAAGGATACCCCCCCAGGCAGGATATTTAAAGGAATATTTAACTTTTATTGTTTCACTTTAAGCATTATTAAAATCATTGCTCCTGAAAAAAATCTTTTTTTGAAATTAATACATGTCCTCTGAGGTAGGACCCAGGGCCTCATACACTTTTTATGGCAATAATTTGCATATAAGCCTTTAAAATGAGCACTTTTGATTTTTCATGTTTGTGTCCCATAGACAGTAACAGTGTTCGCACAAATTTTTGGCCTGCTTGCAAGTTCTGGTGCTAACCGAACCTGGGGTGTTCAGCTCATCTCTACCCAATGGCACATGAGCATGGTTGGTACCATAATAATAATGCCTCAAATGCAAAACATTATTGTATAGAATGAAAAGAATCAAACATTAGTAATATTATTTTCTATGTATGATTGTGCTTAGCTCCATAGTGTAGTGGTATGCCCTGCTACCTTCAAAGGCTCAAGCCATGGGTTTGAATCCCACCAATGGTATCACCTCCTGAAAATGTACTTTGTATTCAGCAGCATAAGTAGCGAATACACATCAGTTTGGTTTATTCCAAACTTAGCTCTTTAAATGCATGCACACCAGGCCCTTCAGATCTGGTATGGACTTTAAGGGGAATTCCATGCCAAACTGTAAAAAAAAATTGCATAGGGGTCCCCCCAAATCCATACCGGTATGGATTTGGGGGGACCCCGTTATGCAAGTGGAGCCCTACACCAAAATTAGAAAAAAAATGGCGTGGGGGTCTTCCCAAAATCCATACCAGACCCTTATCAGAGCATGCAGGCTGCAGGAAAAGAGGGGGGATGAGAGAGCGCCCCCTCCTGAACCGTACTAGGCCCCATGCCCTCAACATGGGGATGGTGCTTTGGGGTCCCCCCAAAGCACCTTGCTCTCCTCCACCTTCTGTTTGAGGATGCCCCACAGATTCTCAATAGGGTTTCGGTCTGGAGACATGCTTTGCCAGTCTATCACCTTTACCCTCAGCTTCTTTAGCAAGGCAGTGGTCATCTTGGAGGTGTGTTTGAGGTTGTTATCATGTTTGAATACTGCCCTGTGGCCCAGTCTCCGGAGAGAGGGGATCATGCTCTGCTTCAGTATGTCACAATACATTTTGGCATTCGTGGTTCCCTCAATGAACTATAGCTCCACAGTGCCAGCAGCACTCATGCAGCCCCAGACCATGACACTCCAACCACGATGCTTCACTGTAGGCAAGACACACTTGTCTTTGTACTCCTCACCCAGTTGCTGCCACACACACTTGAGACTATCTGAACCAAATAAGTTTATCTTGGTCTCATCAGACCTCAGGACATGGTTCCAGTAATCTATGTCCTTAGTCTGCTTGTCCTTCAGCAAACTGTCTGCGGGCTTTTTTGTGCATCATCTTTAGAAGAGGCTTCCTTCTTGGATGACAGCCATGCAGACCAATTTGATGCAGTGTGTGGCGTATGGTCTGAGCACTGACAGGCTGACCCCCCTTCACTCTTTGCAGCAATACTGGCAGCACTCATACATCTATTTCCCAAAGACAACCTCTGGATATGACGCTGAGCACGTGCACTCAACTTCTTTGGTCGACCATGGCGAGGCCTGTTCTGAGTGGAACCTGTCCTGTTAAACCGCTGTATGGTCTTGGCCATTGTACTGCAGCTCAGGTTCAGGGTCTTGGCTATCTTCTTATAGCCTCTCTTGTCCCCCCTCTTTTCCTGTTTCCTGTCAGGTTGCATGCTCGGATAAGGGTCTGGTATGGATTTTGGGGGGACTCCCTCCCATTTTTTTTCAAATTTTGGCTCAGAGTTCCACTTAATATCCATAACAGACTTTGGGGGGGACCCCTACACCATTTTTTTTAAATGGTGTGGAGTTCCCCTTAATATCCATACCAGACTCGAAGGACCTGTTATGGACTGGTGGGGGGAAACTATGCAGTTTTTTTCTTTGATTTTAACTCTATATTGCCGGGAACTGGCAATTCATTACAGCCACAAGCAATTTTGAGTGAAATGTTTTCCTTTAGAAATGTAATTTTGATAAGGTACAGTAATATACATGGGAAAGGTGCATTACTTTACAGGCATACTAAGGACACCCCCCAGGCACAATATTTAAAGGAGTTTTTAATTTTTATTGTTTCACTTTAAGCATTATTAAAATCACTGCTCCCGAAAAATTGTCCATTTAAAAAAAAAAAAATTCCAATTGATACATGTCCCCTGGGGCAGGACCCGGGTCCCCATACACTTTTTATGGCCTTAATTGGGCACTATTTTCTGGGATAGCAGGATAATTTTTTGGTGCTATAGTAAATGAACCCCATTAACTATCAAACGCAATGTGAGACTCTACTATAAATACAGATTTCCATAACCTCTACTGTAATTCTTTGTTTTCTTTGTCAGTTAATTGCAATTAATCATTGCTATCTCAAATTAAAGTAACAGTAAAGCTTCATTTAAAAGAAATAACAAACATGTTATACTTACCTGATCTGTGCAGTGGCTTTGCACTGAGCAGCCCTGATTCTGCTCTTTTCAGGTCCCCCATCGGTGCTCCTGGCTCCCCCACTTCAGCCAGTGCCCTCAATAGCAAGCCACTCTTTCTGGGGGCACTGTTCGCTCCCAAGCCCTGCTCTATGCGTCCATAAGACACACAGAGCCATGCCCCGCTGTTGTCTCAGCCAATGAGGAATGAGACATGGGAGAAGCTCAGCTCTCCTGCACATCACTGGATTGAGAGGGAACTCAGGTGAGTATTAGAGGGGACACTGCACACAGATGTTTTTTTCCTTCATACATACAATGCATGAATGTAAAATACCTTACATAGTTACATAGTAGGTGAGGTCGAAAAAAGACACAAGTCTATCAAGTCCAACCTATGTGCATGATTATATGTCAGCACCTTGAGCCTTTAAAACTACTTTAACCTTGATGGGGTTATGTAAATACGGAGGATGCAGCAAATAATTTTAAAAACAAAACACACATGTTTGTAATGTTTTTGACTTCTCTTTAAAATGAACATTATGCTAAAGTGCAACTGTTGAAAGCTAAATGATCGAAAAGGACAAAATACCAATTCACAAAGGAGAGGATAGCATGTTATCTGCCGCATAAATCGCACATAAGTCCATATCTACAGGGTCCATTACTTGGACCTTTTCCAGAGCACTGACAGTTCTCTGGTACTTTGAAAGGGGAGCTATAATTTCATGCAACTACTACATTTGAAGAAACTCACAAAGGCATGCTTGCCACCTCTTTTGGTATAGAGCCACCAACAGGATGGATAAAATGTTTCCTTAAAGATCACATTCTCAGACTATTTGAACTCTATTGGGACCCCTGGTGGTGAGTAATGTAGCTTGTGGTAAATTGTGAGCTTGTGGTCCCTGTGATGGTCTCACTATTGGCAACCAGTAGCTAGACAGTCCAAGGCAGAGTAATGCCCCATACACATGGTCGGACATTGATCGGACATTCCGACAACAAAATCCTAGGATTTTTTACAACGGATGTTGGCTCAAACTTGTTTTGCATACACACAGTCGCACAAAGTTGTCGGAATTTCCGATCGCCAAGAACGCGGTGACGTACACCACATACGACAAGACTAGAAAAGGCCAGTTCAGAACCAAGCGCGGCACCATTTGGGCTCCTTTTGCTAATCTTGTGTTAGTAAAAGTTTGGTGAGAGACGATTCGCGCTTTTTCAGACTCGTGGTTTTCAGATCGTTTTCTGCTGTTCAGTTTGTGCTTGTGGGTTTGTATCTGCTCTTCAGTGCATGCAGCGTGTACCATTGACTTGTCATTGTGTTCTTGTTCGTTCGTTACTGTTTTTCAGGTCGCACTTCACAGGCCTTGCTGTTCTTCAGTGCGTTCTGTTACTCCGTTTGGAGCAGCCAACCGTTTTCTAGCCATGTTGCGTATACGTACTCCTCGTAGAGATCGTGCTGTGCGGGGGCTTGGTGTTGGGGTCCTGACCTTGACACAAGTCCAGTCCATGAACAGGGTGGGGAGGAGCTTCAGCGTGACCAGTTCTGTCATATGCCTTTGCTCCGTCAGATCCGTGAGAATAATCCTGATGATTTCAGGAACTTTCTCCAGATGACGGACCCCGTATTTCATCACTTGTTGGCTTTGCTGACCCCCTATATTAGCAGGCAGGATACCTGCATGAGGCAAGCCATCACTCCGGAGCAGAGGCTCATTGCCACCCTGCGGTACATGACGACGGGGAGAAGCCTGCAGGACTTGAAGTCTCAACAGGCATCTCCCCCCAGGCTCTGGGGATCATTATCCCAGAGACCTGTTCTGCCATCATCCAGGTCCTGCAGAAGGAGTATATTAAGGTAAGATTTGTATCCTTTAATATCACATTTTATTGTATTTAATGTTTGATAATATATTGTATTTCTTTCCTCATTCCCTAATTACCATGATTGTAATATGCTGTGAATGTCCCCTTTGTCCTCATGCATGCTTGATATTTTTGTAATTATTTTTGTTGTCCTTCATACATATTTGCCTTCACTTACCTCCCCAGCATGGTCTCCTGGCCCTATATTCACCTCATGTAGTCACTTAACAATGTATTTTATCAGCTCCATAGTAGTGCTTTACCCCAAACACCCCAAAAATGTTTTGAAATGTGATTTGTGCTTTAAATTCAGGCAGAGTGCCAGAGGCTTTTTTTGGGGGGGTCCCCAAATCATTTGGAACCCTCCCTCTCCCCAACTGCTAAGTCAGCTGATACAAGTTCTCTATCTATCCTCAATCATCTATCTGGTGACTTTGCCAAACCCATACACATTATACCCATCTCTTTTGTGCTCAGATGTATGGATGAATTCCCCAAAGCATGTAGTGCAAGGGCCTGCCTGTATACTTTCAAATGGTACTGGTTAAAGTTTTTGTATCCTATTATTATCTTGATAGGTAATAGCAGAATGTCCAAATGTGTTCAAATGTGTACAGTGTGTATTTATATCTTTGTATTATGACACGTCTTACCTGTCCAGTGAGCTGCCAATAGTGTAACTAAGGAGGGGCTGTTCAAAGTAATACCCATTATTTAGGCATTCATCTCTCAATGAAATGGAGAGGGTTATCTGTCCAAGAATCCCCCCCCTATAATGTTAGAAATGGCCCATGAGAGGGGGGGAGGGGGAATATGATCAGTGTACCTTATACTTTGGTCTTTAAAAATTCCCATAAATAAATGTTATCTTGATGTTGGCCAAGAATATTTGTGTCTAATCTGCTTTCCATGTTTATGTGCAAAAAGACTAATGTTTTTTTTTTTTTTACTCCACAGTTTCCTTCCACGCCACAGGAATGGCAGACTGTGGCCTCCCACTTTGCCCAGCGGTGGGACTTTCCTAACTGCGGAGGGGCAATTGATGGGAAACATGTCCATATCATCCCACCACCCAACTCGGGGTCGTACTATTATAATTATAAGGGGTTCAATAGTATTGTGATGTTGGCGGTGGTGTCGGCTACTTATGAATTTCTGTATGTGGACGTGGGGAAGAATGTCCGATGGTGGAGTCATCGCCCAGACGGAGTTCTACAGGCGTCTCCAGAATGGCAGCTTGGACTTGCCACCTCCAGAAGACAATGTGGAAGGACTCTGATTCATCTTCATTGCGGATGAAGCCTTTGCGCTGGGGGACCATCTTATGTGGCCATTCCCGATGAGGACCCTCTCCCCGGACCAGAGGGTTTTTAATTACCGGCTGGCCAGAGCCAGAAGAGTGGTGGAGAACACCTTTGGAATCATGGCCAGCCGGTTCCGCCTATTTCTTACACCCATACATATGGCGGAGTATAAACTGAATCATATTATCCTGGCGTGCTGTGTTCTACACAACTTTTTACGGAAATATTCTGCCAACTATGCTGGCTCAGTTGGGCCTGAGGCCGGAATTCCAAATGAACCAACCCTGACGGCGCTTGAAAGTGGCCGTCCTGGCTTGCCCTCCCCGAGTGCCTGTGATGTCCGACTAAGATACCTTGAATTCTTTGCGGGTAGGGGGGCTATCAATATGCCAGACAATGTGTGAAACTTTTTCAAATAAAAAAAAAATTAAGCAAATCTTTGGTGACATTTACTGCTTGTGTTTGTTTTAGCTGACCCTGACAGAAATGCGTTGAGTCCTGAAAATGGCGTGATTGGGTAACCTCACAAAGCACTGTTGAATGTTATTTACTAAAGGCAAAGACACTTTGCACTACAAGTGCACTTGAAACTGCACTTGTAGTGCAAAGTAGATTTGCCCTTAGGAAATAACTCCCATTGTCTTAGAAAGCAGCAATTAGAGCACCTCAAAAGTGTTGTAGCGTTGAGACAATAATCCACACATTCTTGATTAACAATCTTTTTAATACCTGCACAACCACATGTGCATTTAGAAAAGGTTTTTTAAAACAAACCAACATGTTTGTTGTATAAAAATTTTTGGGGTTGCATTAGAAAAAGTAGATATATAATACATATAATATAATAAAACAGGCATGTTTAAAACCAACAAGAAAGACACAAATCTTGAACTTACAAAGTTCACATTTGGTAGAACTTGAAGGCAATATCAGACATGAGTATTTACAAACTGGGTTTGATATTGCGTTCAGATGGGGTGAAATCACCCCCGAAAAAGCCAAATTTTGAAGATGCACACAAATAGCCAAATGTCAATATGTGCTAGCTGCCATCATGGGGCATCAAGGGACGTGTTTTGGGGGAGCAACCCCTTCCTCACAGCTACTTTATTATTGAGGAAGGGGTTGCACCCCCAAAACGCCTCCATTAATCTCCCGTGATGGCAGATAGCACATGTTGACACACTGTGTGCCTCTTCAAAATTTGGCTTTTCTACTATTTGACAAAAAATGTTAAAATTGTAGCACACCAAAAAACAAAGGGATTTGGAGGGGTTTTAAACTCTCCCCAAAACATCAATGATGTTCTTATTTTTTTGAAGAACATCATTGATGTTTTTCTTGATGTTTTCCAAGTCCCTATTACACCCCATGATCTCCCCAATCAGGATCTGTGCACTTTCCGAGGTGAAAGGATCTGGATCCACAACATCACGTTCACCTAAAAAAGATAGAAATAAAAAAAAAAACATGTATTATAAATATGTCGGCATCCATCTCTTACCTGAGCCTGTGGTCACAGACACTCACCTGTTGTGGTGCCAATTTCCACCACGTCTTCCTCCTCCTGCTCTTCTTGTTTTGGTTGGATTTCCCCTTCTTCCAGAGGTGGGGGGTCTCTGGTCTCCTCGGATGAGGGGTGTCCTCCGAGTCTTTTCTGCCCTATGTAAAAAAAAAATGGTATACTTAGCACACAGATATTTGAGGGAAGAACTATAAATATGAAACATTGCTTTGAAGTGGGGTACAATTGTCTATTTTGGCAGAGTTCCAAGATGTAGAATTTTTAGTGTCCTTTGTCAAGCTTCAATACTTTACCTGTTTTGTACAAGCTTCACAGATGGGGACCCCTATAGTATCCACTGGAGCACCTGTGTGGGCCCCCTAATAAAAAGGGTGTTCTTGTGTCCCACACTAGTGCTCCAGCATCCAGATGTCTAAACAGCTGCTGAGTGTCCTCTCCTTACACAGAATCTAGTTTGCATTTCATTCTAGTAGCAAACCCATCTACACACCCAAATTATTTTCAGACAAGTAGGCCCTAAAAAATGTGGGTAAATGCATATGGCCAAAACAATGGTGTTTTAAAGGCCGAAAGAAAAATGTTTGATATGAACGAATAATGTGCCCATGAACATGAAAGTTGACATTTTAAACTGGATAACAGTTAAGAAAAGCACATGGAGCAGCACGAACGTAATAAACACAAAAAGAATAGGAACACAGCACAACTACTTACTTTTTGCAGCACTCTCCGGATCTTTCTGTACTGCTCATGCTCTCTTAATTTGAGGTCCGACCACCGCTTTCTGAGCTGATCTTTCGATCGACGTACCCAGAAATTCCGGTGCAGACTTTTGACCACTTTCGCCATTATCTTGGCCTTTCGGACATTGGGGTTGGGGTAAGGTCTATACTTTCCATCATAATCGGCCCTCTTCATTATGTCGACCATCTCCAACATCTCCCCAAAGGACATATTTGATGCCTTATATCGTCTCCTTCTGGATCGGGACATTTCTGGCTCCGGCCTTTCTTCCTCCTCCTCCTCGTTGGTGTAAATATCAGACACCTGCTCTGACTCCGCCATGTGCTCTTCCCCACTGCGCCGAATAAGAAGGGGCGGGGAATAGACTAGAAAGAACGTCAGGGGCGGGCGGAGTTTCACGCATGCGCAGTGTCTATAAAACGTAACACGCGTGCGTAGTATGTATGATCTGTGAGCGGAGGAGGGAGTAACGGAGGTGCCGATCGTGATAACGAAGGTAAGATTTAACATTGGGCCTATACTGCTTCTAGATTGAGGCCTGTATTTGCACAAGTTTAGAAGACTTTAGGCTGACATTAGGGTTTGTCTTGTGTTGTGTCTTGCAGTGAAAATGGATATCTTGAAAGATGAGGACTTTATGGCAATCTTCATTGATATGTTCAGGGAGCTGCCCTGTCTGTGGCAGATAAACCACCCCGAATATAAGAACCAAACAAAGAGGAAGGCAGCGCTGGATAATTTGTTGGAATTTGTGAAGATGGTGATCCCCACGGCAGACATCACCTATTTGAAGATCCTAATTGGTAGCCTGGGGAGCACTTATCTAAGGGAGCACAAGAAGGTCCAGGACTCCCAGAGATCAGGAGCTGCAGATGACATTTATGTCTCCAGGCTGTGGTACTATGACAGGCTGCATTTTCTGGCAGGTCAGACTGAACCCAGGCCAGCACTCTCCAGTCTTCCTTCCATGCTTCCTTCCCCCCCCATCTGAGGCTTCTGACACCCAACCTGGGCCTTCCAGGCAGCAACATGTGGAGGAGCCCAGCTTGAGCCAGGTATAGCATTCCTCTAAATATTTCTGGTTATTCCATCAATGATGTTAACTAGATGTTAGTTTGGAGTACTAATTTCTGATTATGATTGATGAAGAAAAAACTAAAACCATGTCCCTTTTTCATACACAGGGAAGTCTCAGCCAGGAGGTGGCTGGGCCAAGCAGGCTGCCTGATATCCAGGTCCCTCCCCTACACCTTCAAAGACAAAGCGGCAGGAAGATGAGTAACCTGGAGGAGGTTGCCATAGGTCTCTTTTGGAAGGCTACAAAGGCCCTGAGAAGCCCCCACAGTGTGGAGGAAGACTTTGCTGGCCTAACTGCCTGCAAAATGCTGCAGATGGAGGAGGGTCAATGACTCCTGTGTGAGTCCTTAATTGTGGAAGCTCTCAATAAGGGGTTGAGGGGCCAAATAACATGTGCTACCCACATTTGTAACCTCACACATAGTCCTCCTCCAGGTCCTACTACTCCTCCTCCTCCTCCAGGTCCTACTACTTCTCCTCCTCCTCCAGGTCCTACTCCTCCTCCTGCCACATCTCCAACACCAGAGCCACAGCCGGGACGGAAGCGTGGAAAGAAGACCAGAGAGTGATGACCCTGGGTCCAGTCTGGTCTGGCAAAAGATGCAGCCTCTTGTAGTACCACAGCCTGGGGACACAGATGTCATCTGCTGCTTTCTGGATCTCTGGGACTTCTGGACCAGACTGCACTCCCTTAGATATGGACTCCTCAGGCCACCAATTTTGCAGGAAAATAATTGATGTGTGCCCTGGGGGTCCAAGGCTTTGGCAATTCCTGATGTTTCTCCAGCGTTGCCTTCCTCTTTGTTTGGTTCTGAGCCCTTAATAAAGGATTTTTTTTTCAATTATACTCGCCTATGTGTGTTTTCCTTAAAAAAGGACAGTTTGTTTGTGAGGAGGCGGGTACATTTCAAAAATACAATGTGAAATTAACAAGGGACACCAACACCAAGCAACCTTCTTGAGATTAAATAATACAAGATAATAATGGTGTTGTGGTAACTTGACACACAAAACACACACAAAAATATTATGGAGTAAAACTAAAAATAAAATAAAACAAAGATCAGCCTTGAAAAAAATACAAACCAAAACCAAAAAAAAAAAACAGCCTTGAAAAAAAAAAACAATAAATAAAACAACAAAAAAGAAATTTTGTCAGATGTGACAAATCAAAATATATTGAGGGAATGACGATAAATAATAAAGAAAGAAGTTTGTGAGAAGTCTGTGTGAATATGAGCAGCAAAACTACTTCATTCTTCTCACATTATAAAGAAGAGAGAGTGCGCTGTATTAAACCATTTTTTACATTGCAGCGTGACGACAGTGCTGTATCCATTGCGAACGCTAATTTTACCAGACTGAGCTGTTCCGTCTCGGAATTTCTTCTGAGCATGCATGGCACATTGTGTGTCGGAACTGGCCACACACGGTCGGAATTGACGCGATTGGATTTTGTTGTCGGAAAATGTTATAGCCTGCTCTCAAACTTTGTGTGTCGGAAAATCCGATGGAAAATGTCCGATGGAGCCCACACACGGTCGGAATGTCCAACAACACGCTCCGATCGGACATTTTCCATCGGAAAATCCGACCGTGTGTACGGGGCATAACAGTCATTAGGTGATTTTGAGGTGGAGGACAGCCAATGGGACATATTCACCTAGCTGCCATGCAGTTGGACAGAACATGGATCTGTAAAGGGGGCCATTCATTTATATTTGGGGACTCTGCATATGAGCTTTCAGGGGGGATCCAGCAGAGAAAACCAATTGGAGTAGTGCCCAGAAAGTGAACCAGAGAGGTTCTGAGCAGAAGGAGCTGAGGATGAACATTGACAGCCTGAATGGAGAAGAGACCTTAACATACAAATTAGATATTTGCCTGGGGTGCTTCAGAGATAATTTGTTTTATTATAGTAAATTGTTTGATATTTATAGTAAACAATGTACAAAAGGATAAACAAAAGCAGAATCTGCACTGGACTGCTTTAAAATATTAATACTAATCATTAATTTTAATGATAAACTACTATTCTCTAGCACTAATAATTATAGCTCAGTGTGGCATGCGAATTTTCCTTTACCAAACCTGACATTTTAATGAATCAGGTGTTAATTAGCATGCAATGATAAGTGATAACTATTGCAAAAATGTTGCTCAGCTTACTGGCATTTAATGAACCAAGCACATTATTTGAGGTCATGCATTCAATTTATTAAAAAAAAAAATATAATAACAAGATTAAGTGTATCATACATTTTGTTGTATTTGGAGATCATCATTATTGGAAATCTTTCTAACTGGATGTAACCTATTATACTACTGTTAACCAGAAGAAAACCTGTACTGTAAAAATGTGGAAGTTGCTATTACTAATCTCTTCCTCTAAAAAATGCTAGTTGCTAAGTTGTCAAGCTGGTCCAGTGTCTTCTAAATTAGTGACCCATAACACATGAGCAAATAAGAAAGTACTTCATTCTGACTTTGTTTGTTGCTTGCTTTCTACAATATTAAAGCCATAGATGGTGTTCTCAAAAAGGTGGTCAGGAGATTTTTCTCAGTACAGCTTTCCTTTAAAGCTCGTACAGATCATAGGCATGTGCACAGGATGTGCCAGGTGTGCCTTGGCACACCCTAATCACCCCGTGCAGCGCAGATTTCCCCTATTGCCCTGGCTCCCTCCTCAGAGTTGCCAGCTTGCCTCCTCTTCTCTCCCATCTGCTGCTGCTACAGGCACACACAGAGAGATGTTTTAGGATGAGTGAGGGAAACGGCCTGTAAATATGTAATTTACCAGGCCCTTCCCTTTCCAGATGAACACAATGAGTGATCGTGTATGTTTGAGCTTTGGTGTGCACACCCTAATACAATAGGCTGGGCACACCTATGGTACAGATTATAGTTAGTCAAATTTAAAAATGTATATCCAGTTTAACCAATAAACAAATAAATAAATAAATACATAAATAAAATCCTTCATCCACAGGTTCATAAATCCACAGATGATCCAGAGAAAGGTTAAAACCCCTTATAAAACCTTGGTTAATTTGCCAAGACAATTGGATATGTCCTAAACATATAATAAAGACTAAAAGCAGTGGATATTTATATAGTATAAACTATATATCAAAGTTATATTTATAGTTATAGTTATATAGTTATATATATCAAAGCAAATTTACAAATAAAGGTCTTTTTTTTAAGGAAATAGGATGCCAGAAATGTAAACATTGTAAAAAATATACAGATTTTGCTGTAATACTTTTAATCTAGAGCTGCCCAACCCACAATGATCAATTTCCAAATTGCCACCACTATATGTCACTAGGGTTCTGTGATGTCATCAAACTCACTTCCTTTGAGCATCATCCCACTGGTCTGTACTCACCTTACAACAGTACAGAATGTCAATTGCATGTCATTTCTGAAGCGGATCAAGCGTGGCCAGAACAGCAGCCGCTTAGGCACCACATGCTTGACCAGACATATGACGACCTGCCATGCAGTCCTTGGTAATAGCACTTGAAAGACCCACATCAAAGGCAGACTTCTCCTTGCTCCTCATCTGGGATCCCCAACCCTTCTATACCTCCAGTCCTCTCAAAAACCTTCACTGAGAGAAATTAAGGTATAGCAATAGGTGTCCCAAGTACTTGCAGCCAATCTGCTAGCAGTACACCACCGTCTGATTTTAGCAGGCAAATTTCCCTTCCCCAGTTGCTGAACCGTAAAAAGAAATTCGGTCCCAGTCATTCACATGCTCAGCGCCAAAATGCTAGCTTGGCCAAATTGCTAGCACTGCAATTGCTACCTTTTCAGCTGGTAGGCTCTGCCCCCTTTCGTGAATTTGTGGAATGTGCTGTACCTCACTGGCAGGTTCCAAAATGCCATTTCTTTTCACGGAAGGCTATGTGGAAGGCAATGTTTTGGCCTCGTTAGACAGGGCGGTCAGCAGTAAGGTGCATATTACCACTGACTCATGGGCTAGCAGGCATGGGCAGGGACATTACCTTTCCTTCATGGCACACTGGGTAACTCTGCTGGCAGCTGGGAAGGATGCAGGACAGGGTTCAGTGTTGTTGGAGCTCCTTCAAAATGCTAGTGGTGATTCTGCTACAGCTCTCTCCTCCACCCCCTCCTTTTCTTCTTCCTCTATAGCCTCTTCTGCAAATTTGTCCTCTGAACCAGCAGTGCTCCATAAACATTCAAGGGGCTACGCAAGAAGTCAGGCTAAAAGATGCCATGCGGTCCTTGAGTTGGTCTGCCTAGGGGACAGGAGCCACACTGGGGCAGAGATTCTGTCAGCTCTGCAGAGGTAGGCTCAGAGGTGGTTGATGCCATGCCAGCTTCAGCCAGGAATGGTTGTATGTGACAATGGCACCAACCTTCTCTCTGCCCTCTGACGGGAACACTTGACCCATGTACCATGTTTGGCACATGTCCTGAATTTGGTGGTGCAGCAGTTCTTGAGCAGGTACCCAGGCTTACAAATTCTCCTGAGGCAGGCCAGAAAAGTCTGTGGTAATTTCTGCCAGTCATACAATGCCAGTGTGCCTGCCCACCAACCACCTCATTTGTGACATGCCCACCAGGTGGAACTCAACAATGGCAATGCTGCACACACAGCAGAGGGCCATCAATGAGTACCTGTGTGAGTATGGCACCAGGACAGGGTCAGGGGAGCTTGGCTTCTTTTCACCACACCAGTGGCTACTGATCAAGGATACATGCACTGTCCTGTCACCATTTGAGGAGGCCACACGGATGTGAGCAGCGACAATGCATGCATCAGTGACACTGTCCCTCTAGTCTTCCTGTCAGAGCACACACTTCGTGGAATCATGGACAGGGCACTTGAGGCAGAACAGCGGGAGGAAGAGGAGGACTTCCTTACCTTTCAAGTCCCCCTTTATCCAGATAGTATTCCTGCACACCCATCAAACACACAGGAAGAAGAGGAGGAGGAGGAGCAGGATTGTGTCAGCATGGATGTAGAGGATAACACTCAGCAGCAGTCTTCAAGGGATGATTTTCAGTCCCCAGGAACCCAAGGAGTTGTACGTGGCTGGGAGGAGGTAGTTACAGATCATGTGATCCTTAGTGACCCAGAGGACTCAGAATCGAATGCCTCTGCAAACTTATGCTGCATGGCCTCCCTGATTCTGCAAAGCCTGCAAAGGGACCCTAGGATTCATGGTATCAAGGAGAGGATCATTATTGGCTGACAACTCTTCTTGATCCACGTTACAAGGGTAAGGTTGCAGAACTCATTCTGCCAGAGGGAGCAGAGGATGAAACATCTTCAGGAGGCCTTGAAGAAAGATTGTGTAATGTATTTCCAGACCCTGGGAGGTTACCATTTCCTGGTGCTGGACAACGTGTTGCTGAGGCTTCATTCAGTCAGAGGAAGAGCGGTCGAGAAAAGTGGCTGGCTGACCAATGCCTTTAAACAATTTTTCAGTCCTCAGCACCAAAAAAAAACTTTTTTCTGCATTGATACATGTCCCCTGGGGCAGGACCCAGGTCCCCAAACACTTTTTATGGCTATAACTTTCATACAGTATAAGCCTTTAAAATTAGCACTTTGAATTTTTCACGTTCATGTCCCATAGACTTTAACAGTGTTTGCGTGTTTGAACAAATGTTTTGCCTGTACGCATGTTTTGGTGTGAATCAAACCGGGGGGTGTTCGGTTCATCCCTAGTAGAGACTAGGGATGAGCTGAACACCCTCCGGTTCAGTTTGCAGCAGAACATGCGAACAGGCAAAAAATTTGCCAAAACACACGAACGCCATTAAAGTCTATGGGACACGAACATGAATAATCAAAAGTGCTAATTTGAAAGGCTTATATGCAAGTTATTGTCATAAAAAGTGTTTGGGGACCTGGGTCCTGCCCCGGGGACATGTATCAATGCAATTTTTTTTAAAAAACGTCAGTTTTTTCTGGAGTAGTGATTTTTTTAATGCTTAAAGTGAAACAACAAAAATATAATATTCCTTTAAATACCGTGCCTGGGAGGGTGTCTAGAGCACCCCCCCTCCTGAACCATATCAGGCCACATGCCCTCAACATGGGGAGGGTGCTTTGGGGTCTCCCACCAAAGCACCTTGTCTCCATGTTGATGGGGACAAGGGCCTCATCCCCACAGCCCTTGCCCAGTGGTTGTGGGTGTCTGCGGGCGGGGGCTTATCAATATCTGAAAGCCCCCAGATTCCACCCCCCATGTGAATGGGTATCAGGTACATTGTACCCTTACACATTCACAAAAAAAGCAGTGAAATGTGACAAAAGACAATAGCTGGTTCTTGACAATTCCTTTATTAAAAATGTGTTTTTCTTTCCCTGCTTCTTCCTCTGGTCTTCTCCATTTACCATTTTTGACACTTTTTTGTGAAATGGTAGGGGTACCCCATTACTAATTCACACAGGGGAGGAGGCCAGGATCTGGGGGTCCCCTTGTTAAAGGGGGCTTGCAGATTCTGACAAGCCCCCCACCTATATACCCCCACAACCACCGGGCAAGGTTTGTGGGGATGAGGCCCTTATCTCCTAGCTGCCGAGGAAAGAATTCCTCCAGTGAGAGTGGGGGGGAAGCGAAGGGAAAGGAAAGACAGATTCTGGTGGTAGGGGACTCAATTCTTAGAAGGACAGAGAGGCCAATCTGTAACAAAGACCTGAAGCGCCGGGTTCGGCACATCGTGGATCTGGTGAACAGATTACTGGGAGGGGCTGAGGAAGACCCAGCTGTCATGGTGCATTTTGGCACAATGACAAAGTCAGAGGCAGATAGAGTGTCCTAAAGAACAATTTTAGGGACTTAGGAGCTACATTGAGGAAAAGGACCTCCAAGGTAGTATTCCCAGGAACACTACCGGTACATCGCGCCACACCAGAAAGGCAGAGGGAGATTAGGAAAGTAAACAAGTGGCTGAAGAGCTGGTGTAGTAAAGAGTGTTTGGGTTCCTGGAGGACTGGGCTGACTTCTCAGTCTATAACCGGTACTATGCAAGGGATAGACTGCACCTAAATGAGGAGGGTGCAGATCAGCTTGGAATGAAGATGGCCAAAAAGTTAAAGGGGTTTTAAAACTAGGCGATTGGGGGAGGGTCCAGAGGTAGGAACAGTCAGTGCAGAACATATTCCAGAGGGTAGTATTGGGGGCATTAGTGCTAGGTTGACCAAAGCACATAAACCCAAGGTAAGTATAGTAGCAAGTCCTATTTGCAATCTCGGAACACCCAATAAGAGGATAATATATGACCGGTCTAAACAAAGTGGCATGTTCACCAATACCAGGAGCCTGACGGACACGATGGGTGAACTAGAGATACTGTTGTACGAGGAGGATTTGGATTTTGTGGGAATTTCAGAGACCTGGTTCAACAGCTCTCATGATTGGCTGGAAAACATTCAAGGGTATACCCTTTATCACAAGGATAGAGAGGGTAAAAAAGGGGGAGGGGTATGCCTATATATCAAGAATAATGTACAAGTGAATGTGAGAGATGACATCACTAAGGGAGCTAGGGAGGAGGTGTAATACTTATGGGTGGAGATCCAAAGGGATGAAACTAAAGAAAAAATAATACTGGGAGTAGGCTATAGGCCCCCTAACCTGAGGGTGGAAGGGGAGACAGATCGCCTAGCAGATCTGGATTAGCAGCAAGGATGGAAAGTGTTATCATAATGGGGGATTTTAACTATCCAGACATAGACTGGGTGGAGGGAACCACGCATTCATCTAAGGCTCGCCAGTTCCTAAACGTCTTGCAGGACAATTTTATGGGTCAGATGGTAGACGCACCAATTAGAAATAAAGCGTTATTGGATCTAGTGATTACCAACAACACAGACCTGATCACGGATGTGGAAATATGGGGCAATTTAGGTAACAGTGATCACAGGTCAATTGGCTTCAGTATAAATCACACAAATAGGAAACATGAGGGGAATACAAAGACACTGAATTTCAAAATAGCCAAGTTCCCTAAACTACGAGCCTTGCTAGAAGGCATAAATTGGGATAAAATCTTAGGAACAAAGAACACGGAGGAGAGATGGGTTTGCTTTAAGAGCATATTAAATAAGGGCATTAGCCAATGCATCCCATTGGGTAATAAATTTAAAAGAGCGAACAAAAGTCCTGGATGGCTTCACTCCAATGTAAAAATGCATATAAAAGCAAAAGAGAAGGCCTTCAAAAAATACAAGGTTGAAGGATCATCATCAGCATTTAGACTTTATAAAGAATGCAACAAGAAATGTAAGGGTGTAATAAGGATGGCTAAGATAGAACATGAAAGACACATAGCGGAGAAGAGCAAAAAAAAATCCCAAGAAATTCTTTAAGTATGTAAATAGTAAAAAAGGGAGGACAGACCATATTGGCCGCATAATGAATGAGCAAGGACATCTGGTTACAAAGGATGTGAAGATGGCAAAGGTATTGAATTTATTCTTCTCCTCAGTCTTCACGAGGGAATCGGGTGGCTTCAGTATCCAAAATTGCAGTGTTTATGCTCATGACACATCACAAGAAGCACCTACATGGTTAACAGAGGACAGAATTAAAATTAGACTTGGGAAACTTAACATTAATAAATCAGCGGGACCAGATGGCTTGCACCCGAGGGTACTTAGGGAACTCAGTCAAGTAATTGCCAGACGATTGTTCTTAATTTTTACTGACAGTCTACTGCCTGGAATTGTACCAGCTGATTGGAGAAAAGCCAATGTAGCACAAATATTTAAAAAGGGCCCAAAATACATCCCTGGGAATTACAGACCAGTTAGCCTAACATAAATAGTATGTAAACTCTTGGAGGGGATGATAAGGGACTATATACAAGATTTTAGTAATGAGAACGTTATCATTAGCAGTAATCATCATGGATTCATGAAGAATTGTTCTTGCCAAACCAATCTATTAACCTTCTAAGAGGAGGTGCATTGCCATCTAGATAAAGGAAGGCCTGTAGACGTGGTATATCTGGGTTTTGCAAAAGCATTTCACACAGTTCCCCATAAATGTTTACTGTACAAAATAAGGTTCGTTGGCATGGACCATAGGGTGAGTACATGGATTGAAAACTGGCTACAAGGGCGAGTTCAGAGGGTGGTGATAAATGGGAAGTACTTTGCAGATGATACTAAGCTAAACAGGGTAATAACTTCTCCGCAGGATGTGGAAGCCTTGCAAAAAGATCTGAACAAATTAATGGGGTGGGCAACTACATGGCAAATGAGGTTCAGTGTAGAAAAATGTAAAATAATGCATGGGTGGCAGAAAAATGAATGCAATCTATACACTGGGGGAGATCCTCTGGAGGAATCTAGGTTGGAAAAGGACCTGAGGGTCCTAGTAGATGATAGGCTCAGCAATGGCATGCAATGCCGAGCTGCTGCTAACAAAGCAAACAAAATATTGGCATGCATTAAAAGGGGGATCAACTCCAGAGATAAAACGATAATTCTCCCACTCTACAAGACTCTGGTCTGGCTGCACCTAGAGTATGCTGTCCAGTTCTCGGCACCAATCCTCAGGAAGGATGTACTGAAATGGAGCGAGTACAAAGAAGGGCAACAAAGCTAATAAAGGGTCTGGAGGATATTAGTTATGAGGAAAGGTTGCGAGCACTGAACTTATTCTCTCTGGAGAAGAGATGCTTGAGAGGGGATATGATTTCAATATACAAATACCATACTGGTGACCCCACAATAGGGATAAAACTTTTTCGCAGAAGGGAGTTTAACAAGACTCATGGCCACTCATTAAATTTAGAAGAAAAGAGGTTTAACTTTAAACTACGTTGAGGGTTCTTTACTGTAAGAGTGGCAAGGATGTGGAATTCCCTTCCACAGGCGGTGGTCTCAGCGGGGAGCATCGACAGCAGGGCCGGTCCCAGGCGGGTGCACGGGGTGCAGTGCACCCAGGCGCCACAGAGGTGGGGGCGCTGAAGCGCCAGAGTGCTCCCCTCCCTCCTCCTCCTCCCCTCCGTGTCCAGAAGTAGCTCTGTCCGCAGCAGCGCGCCGGCGCCGCTGTGCTTTACATTGCTAGAGCCTGTCCCCCCTCCCTCCTCCTCCTGTCAGAGGAGGGCAGCCGCCGGAGATCGGAGCGGCTGGTCTCTGTGTTGAGAGAGACCAGCCGCGCAGTGACTTCACTGGGGGGAGGGGGGGCGGCCCCTGCCTGCAGCCTGACACAGGTTCTCTCTCTCCTCCGCTGTCTCTCACTCCCGCCTAAGCTGCTGCCTGCAGCCTGTCTCGTTCTGTTGTTCACCCGGGCGGCGCGGCTGCACACTGTCCTCTCTAGCTGCTGCCCGGGTGTTAATGTGTCTATCTGTACTGATAGAGGGAGGTTTGTCCCTGGGGCGGTCTGTACTAATGGGGGGGGTTGACCTGGGGGGGCGGTCTGTACTAATGGGGGGGTTGTCCTGGGGGGGTGGTCTGTACTAATGGGGGGTTGTCCTGGGGGGGCGGTCTGTACTAATGGAGGGTTGTCCTGGGGGGGCGGTCTATACTAATGGGGGGTTGTCCTGGGGGGGCGGTCTGTACTAATGGGGGGTTGTCCTGGGGGGGCGGTCTGTACTAATGGGGGGGATTGTCCTGGGGGGGCGGTCTGTACTAATGGGGGGTTGTCCTGGGGGGTCTGTACTAATGGGGGGGTTGTCCTGGGGGGGCGGTCTGTACTAATGGGGGTTGTCCTGGGGGGTCTGTACTAATGGGGGGGTTGTCCTGGGGGGCGGTCTGTACTAATGGGGGTTGTCCTGGGGGGTCTGTACTAATGGGGGGGTTGTCCTGGGGGGTCTGTACTAATGGGGGGGTTGTCCTGGGGGTCTGTACTAATGGGGGGGTTGTCCTGGGGGGTCTGTACTAATGGGGGGGTTGTCCTGGGGGGTCTGTACTAATGGGGGGGTTGTCCTGGGGGTCTGTACTAATGGGGGGGTTGTCCTGGGGGTCTGTACTAATGGGGGGGTTGTCCTGGGGGGTCTGTACTAATGGGGGGGTTGTCCTAGGGGTCTGTACTAATGGGGGGGTTGTCCTGGGGGTCTGTACTAATGGGGGGGTTGTCCTGGGGGTCTGTACTAATGGGGGGGTTGTCCTGGGGGTCTGTACTAATGGGGGGGTTGTCCTGGGGGGTCTGTACTAATGGGGGGGTTGTCCTGGGGGTCTGTACTAATGGGGGGGTTGTCCTGGGGGTCTGTACTAATGGGGGGGTTGTCCTGGGGGGTCTGTACTAATGGAGGGGGAGTTGTCTTGGGGGGGTCTGTACTAATGGAGGGGGAGTTGTCTTGGGGGGGTCTGTACTAATGGAGGGGGAGTTGTCTTGGGGGGGTCTGTACTAATGGAGGGGGGATTTGTCCTGGGGGGTCTGTACTAATGGAGGGGGGATTTGTCCTGGGGGTCTGTACTAATGGAGGGGGGTTTGTCCTGGGGGGTCTGTACTAATGGAGGGGGGTTGTTCTGGGGGGTCTGTACTAATGGAGGGGGGGTGTTTGTCCGGGGGGTATGTACTAATGGAGGGGGGGTCCTGGGGGGGTCTATACTAATGGAGGGGGGTTTGTCCTGGTGGGGGGTCTGTACTAATGAAGGGGGGATTTGTCCTGTGGGGGTCTGTACTAATGGAGGGGGGTTCTCCTAGGGGGTCTGTACTAATGGAGGGGGTTTGTCCTGGGGGTCTGTACTAATAGAGGGGGGTTTGTCCTGGGGGTCTGTACTAATGGAGGGGGGTTGTCCTGGGGGGGTCTGTACTAATGAAGGGGGGCTTTGTCCTGGGGGGGATCTGTACTAATGGAGGGGGGGTTGTCCTGGTGGGGGTCTACTAATGGAGGGGGGGTGGTTTGTCCTGGGGGGTCTATACTGATGAAGGGGGGTCTGTACTGAGAGAGGGGTTTATACTTAGTGGGGGTCTATACTTAGTGGAGGGAGGTCTGTACTGAGGGGCGACTAAAGTTGGTGGAAGGAGGGTGACACCATGTTATACCGCACCTGGTGACACCAACCCTAGTGACGTCACTGCAGCTGCAGGCTCTTCTTTCGCCCCTTCCCCTCCCTCTCCCTCTCCTCCGCACGTGCATTGCTATACTAGTGAGCGGCGCTGGCCAGCACAGCCTCCCACTATGTTTCTTCCCCCGCCTTCATATCAGCCAGGGAAAAATAGAATAGAAAAAGGAGAAGAGGATTGTGGGACATGTAGTCCCGAGGACTGGCAGCCCCACTATAACACGGAAACTGCAGTTCACACAGCATGCTCAGCTGAATGGGAGAGAGAGAGATACAGGAGCCTGGGAAAGCTTTCAGGGAAGTGCACCCAGGACTCCAGAGGGAGAGGGCAGTGCTCAGGGAACACCATCAGAGAGGAAACCCCGCTGCCCTGCGCCACCAGAGGGAAAGCCACACAGCCTGGTGCCATCCCTGGCGGAGAAAGGAATGGAGAATACAGATCTGGGTGCTACCCAGCGGAGTCACCACGGGCAATTCAGAGTGAGCTTACTCCTGATCAGAGGAACCATCGCTGGGTCAGGTGAGAGGGCCAATCGGCCATTATCTACTAATGTCCATAGGAACTGCAGTCTCTGACTATCTCCTGTATTATATCTGCAGTCTCTGACCTTCTCTTGTATCATGTCTGCAGTCTCTGACCATCTCCTGTATCATGTCTGCAGTCTCTGATCATCTCCTGTATCATGTCTGCAGTCTCTGATCATCTCCTGTACTATGTCTGCAGTCTCTGATCATCTCCTGTACTATGTCTGCAGTCTCTGATCATCTTCTGTACTATGTCTGCAGTCTCTGATCATCTCCTGTACTATGTCTGCAGTCTCTGATCATCTCCTGTACTATGTCTGCAGTCTCTGACCATCTCCTGTATCATGTCTGCAGTCTCTGATCATCTCCTGTACTATGTCTGCAGTCTCTGATCATCTCCTGTACTATGTCTGCAGTCTCTGACCATGTCCTGTATTATATCTGCAGTCTCTGACCTTCTCTTGTACTATGTCTGCAGTCTCTGACCTTCTCTTGTATCATATCTGCAGTCTCTGATCATCTCTTGTACCATGTCTGCAGTCTCTGACCACCTCCTGTACTATGTCTGCAGTCTCTGACTGTCTCTTGTATCATGTCTACAGTCTCTGACCATGTCCTCTACTATGTCTGCAGTCTCTGATCATCTCCTGTACCATGTCTGCAGTCTCTGATCATCTCCTGTACTATGTCTACAGTCTCTGATCATCTCCTGTACCATGTCTACAGTCTCTGATCATCTCCTGTATTATGTCTACAGTCTCTGGTCATCTCCTGTACCATGTTTGCAGTCTCTGATCATCTCCTGTACCATGTCTACAGTCTCTGATCATTTCCTGTACCATGTCTGCAGTCTCTGATCATCTCCTGTACCATGTCTGCAGTCTCTGATCATCTCCTGTATCATGTCTGCAGTCTCTGACCAACTCCTGTACCATGTCTGCAGTCTCTGACCATCTCCTGTACCATGTGTGCAGTCTCTGACTGTCTCTTGTATCATGTCTACAGTCTCTGACTGTCTCTTGTATCATGTCTGCAGTCTCTGATCATCTCCTGTACTATGTCTGCAGTCTCTGACCATCTCTTGTATCATGTCTGCAATCTCTGACCAGCTTCTGTACCATGTCTGCAGTCTCTGATCATCTCCTGTACTATGTCTGCAGTCTCTGATCACCTCCTGTACCATGTCTGCAGTCTCTGATCATCTCCTGTACCATGTCTGCAGTCTCTGATCATCTCCTGTACCATGTCTGCAGTCTCTGATCATCTCCTGTACCATGTCTGCAGTCTCTGATCATCTCCTGTACCATGTCTGCAGTCTCTGGCCAACTCCTGTACCATGTCTGCAGTCTCTGACCATCTCCTGTACTATGTCTGCAGTCTCTGTCTCTTGTATCATGTCTGCAGTCTCTGATCATCTCCTGTACTATGTCTACAGTCTCTGATCATCTCCTGTACTATGTCTACAGTCTCTGATCATCTCCTGTACCATGTCTGCAGTCTCTGATCATCTCCTGTACCATGTCTGCAGTCTCTGATCATCTCCTGTACCATGTCTGCAGTTTCTGATCATCTCCTGTACCATGTCTACAGTCTCTGATCATCTCCTGTATTATGTCTACAGTCTCTGATCATCTCCTGTACCATGTCTGCAGTCTCTGATCATCTCCTGTACCATGTCTACAGTCTCTGATCATTTCCTGTACCATGTCTGCAGTCTCTGATCATCTCCTGTACCATGTCTGCAGTCTCTGATCATCTCCTGTACCATGTCTGCAGTCTCTGACCATCTCCTGTATCATGTCTGCAGTCTCTGATCATCTCCTGTACTATGTCTGCAGTCTCTGATCATCTCCTGTACTATGTCTGCAGTCTCTGATCATCTCCTGTACTATGTCTGCAGTCTCTGACCATGTCCTGTATTATATCTGCAGTCTCTGACCTTCTCTTGTACCATGTCTGCAGTCTCTGACCTTCTCTTGTATCATATCTGCAGTCTCTGATCGTCTCTTGTACCATGTCTGCAGTCTCTGACCTTCTCTTGTATCATATCTGCAGTCTCTGATCATCTCTTGTACCATGTCTGCAGTCTCTGACCACCTCCTGTACTATGTCTGCAGTCTCTGATCATCTCCTGTACTATGTCTACAGTCTCTGATCATCTCCTGTACTATGTCTGCAGTCTCTGATCATCTCCTGTACCATGTCTGCAGTCTCTGATCATCTCCTGTACCATGTCTGCAGTCTCTGATCATCTCCTGTATCATGTCTGCAGTCTCTGACCAACTCCTGTACCATGTCTGCAGTCTCTGACCATCTCCTGTACCATGTCTGCAGTCTCTGACTGTCTCTTGTATCATGTCTACAGTCTCTGACTGTCTCTTGTATCATGTCTGCAGTCTCTGATCATCTCCTGTACTATGTCTGCAGTCTCTGACCATCTCTTGTATCATGTCTGCAATCTCTGACCAGCTTCTGTACCATGTCTGCAGTGTCTGACTGTCTCTTGTATCATGTCTGCAGTCTCTGACCATCTATTCTATCTTGTCTGTAGTCTCCGACCATCTCCTGTATTATGTTTGCAGTTTCTGACCATCTCTTGTATCATGTCTGCAGTCTCTGATCATCTCCTGTACTATGTCTGCAGTCTCTGATCATCTCCTGTACCATGTCTGCAGTCTCTGATCGTCTCCTGCACTATGTCTGCAGTCTCTGATCATCTCCTGTACCATGTCTGCAGTCTCTGATCGTCTCCTGTACTATGTCTACAGTCTCTGATCATCTCCTGTACCATGTCTGCAGTCTCTGACCAACTCCTGTACCATGTCTACAGTCTCTGTCCAGCTCTTGTATCATGTCTGCAGTCTCTGACCGTATCCTGTATTATGTCTGGGGACTCTTTCTAACAGAAGCTCTCTCTGTGTGGATCAGAGAGACTCCCCTCCAGGTCTCATTAGTGTTCTCTCTTCCTGTATTTTCTTTATTGTTGAGATCATGGGAGGATTTCAGGGTAACAAAGACTTCTTAGGGGAGCAGCTCTGTGTTTGAGTCGTTGCCATAGAATCATTTGTAAAGGGGTGGAGTTGGTAAGATGACCACACCCACATGGGGCGCCAGAAATATTTCTGCACCCAGGCGCCGGTGGCCCTAGGATCGGCCCTGATCGACAGTTTCAAGAAACTATTAGCACCTGAACGACCACAACATACAAGGATATACAATGTAATACTGACATATAATCACACACATGAGTTGGACTTAATGGATGTGTGTCTTTTTTCAACCTCACCTACTATGTAACTATATGTAACTATGTGTCCCATAGACTTTAACGTAACGGTGTTCCGATGGCTTTCGAATTTGCCGCAAACACCGCATATTGCTCGCTGTTCGGGGCTAGGGGCTCATCCCTAGTAGAGACTTGCAGCTGTAATTGCAGTGAAGGGTTGCTCTACAAAGTATTGACTCGGGGGGGGGGGTACTGAATACAAATGCACAAAACACTTTTCACATATTTATTTTTAAAAAATGTTGAAAACCATTTATCATTTTCCTTCCACTTCACAATTATGTGCCACTTTGTGTTGGTCTATCACATTAAATCCCAATAAAATACATTTACGTTTTTGGCTGTAACATGACAAATGTGGAAAATTTCAAGGAGTATGAATGCTTTTTCAAGGCACTGTAAATATGTGAAAAGTGTGGTGTGCATTTGTGCATTTGTATTCAGCCCCCTTTCACTGCAATTACAGCTGCAAGTCTTTTTGGGGATGTCTCATGTCTCTACCAGCTGTGCACATCTAGAGAGTGACATTTTTGCCCATTCTTCTTTGCAAAATAGCTCAAGCTCCGTCAGATTGGATGGAGAGCATCTGTGAACAGCAATTTTCAAGTCTTGCTACAGATTCTCACTTGGATTAGGTCTGGACTTTCACTGGACCATTCTAACAAATGAATATGCTTTGATCTAAACCATTCCATTGTAGCTGTGACTGTATGTTTAGGGTCATTGTTCTGCTGGAAGGTGAACCTCTGCCCCAGTCTCAAGTCTTTTGAAGACTCTAACAGGTTTTCTTCTAAGATTACCCTGTAATTTGCTTTGTCCATCTTCCCATCAACTCTGACCAGCTTCCCTGTCCCTGCTGAAGAAATGCATCCCCACAACATGATGCTGCCACCACCATGTTTCACGGTGGGGATGGTGTGTTCAGGGTCATGTGCAGTGTTAATTTTCTGCCACACATAGCGTTTTGCTTTAAGGCCAAAATGTTCAATTGTGGCCTCATCTGACCAGAGCGTCTTCTTCCACATGTTTGCTATGTCCCCCACATGGCTTCTCAAAAACTGAAAACGGGACTTCTTATGGCTTTCTTTCAACACTGGCTTTCTTCTTGCCACTCTTCCATGAAGGCCAGATTTGTGGAGTGCATGACTAATCGTTGTCCTGTAAACAAATTCTGCCACCTGAGCTGTGGATCACTGCATCTCCTCCAGAGTTACCATGGGCCTTTTGGCTGCTTCTCTGATTTATGCTCTCCTTGCCCAGCCTGTCAGTTTAGGTGGATGGCCATGTCTTGGTACTGTAGGTTTGCAGTTGTGCCATACTCTTTCCATTTTAAGATGGTGGATTGAACAGTGCGCCATGAGATGTTCAAAGCTTGGGATATTTTTTTTATAACCTAACCCTGCTTTAAACTTCTCCACAACTTTATCCCTGACCTGTCTGGTGTGTGCCTTGGCCTTCATGATGCTGTTTGTTCACTAAGGTTCTATAACAAACCGCTGAGTGTTTCACAGAACAGTTGTATTTATACTGAGATTAAATTACACACAGGTGGACTCTATTTACTAATTAGGTGACTTCTGAAGGCAATTGGTTCTACTAGATTTTAGTTAGGGGTATCAGTGTAAAGAGGGCTGGATACAAATGCACGTCACACTTTTCAGATATTTATTTGTAAATAATATTGATAACCATTTATCATTTTCCTTCCATTTCACAATTATGTGCCACTTTTTGCTGGTCTATCACCTAAAATCCCAATAAAATACAATTACGTTTTTTGGTTGTAACATGACAAAATGTGGAAAAGGCACTATATAATGCTGCCATGACACCTGCTTTTTTTCCTCAAGAATTGTTAAATGCAATGGTTATCACATTACCTATCATTCCAACCACAGAATATACACCTCTCAGGCAATCAAATTGGTGGTTGACTACTGCAGGTGCTCACCCTGGCTTGCCACCAACGAAAGCAATAGAAGAAAAGGAATGGTAGCAATCTGCAATAAAGTCAAAGTCTTGAAGGTACTTAATTGTTGCCAAGCCAAACAGTTACACAGGGACATGATTGACGCATTTCACACAAATCACTCATGCTTCTTCATAACAAAGACATAACCCAGACCTCAGCTATTTATGTGTGCAACCCACAGGAAGTACACACACAATTTCCAGGACAATTACCTGGGCAGCACATAACAAATGGACACAGGTGATTAAAATCATTAACAAAATTGACTAGCAAAAACAAAAGAAAAAAAAGGAAAAACACAAAAGAAAAGAAAAAGAGAAAAAAATATTATCGATAATACATGTAAAAATCAATAATCAAAATATACATATAAACCATAAATTTCAAAAAAACATGTACCCAACTCCATATAAAAGGCTGCCATACAATGGTGTATATGTTCAAACTGTTACAGAGAGAGACCAAGAAACATATTCTCAGTAAAAAAGATTGACTCTAATGTATCTCATATTTGTGTTAGTACAACTAAATAAATTCCCTCTATTACATATCATCTTTGCACGGCAGCACAAAAAAAAAAAAAAAAAAAAACACAAAAAGAGTGTACTAAGCACAACTTTAAAAATTATACATATACAGTATCTCATAAAAGTGAGTACACCCCTCACATTTTTGTAAATATTTTATTATACCTCTTCATGTGACAACACTGAAGAAATGACACTTTACTACAATGTAAAGTAGTGAGTGTACAGCTTGTATAACAGTGTAAATTTGCTGTCCCCTCAAAATAACTCAACATACAGCCATTAATGTCTAAACCGCTGGCAACAAGTCAGTACACTCCTAAGTAAAAATGTCCAAATTGGGCCCAATTAGCAATTTTCCCTCCCCGGTGTCATGTGACTCATTAGTGTTACAAAGTCTCAGGTCTAAATGGGGAGCATGTGTGTTAAATTTGGTGTTATCGCTCTCACTCTCTCATACTGTTCACTGGAAGTTCAACATGGCACCTCATGGCAAAGAACTCTCTGAGGATCTGGAAAAAGAATTGTTGCTTTACATAAAGATGGCCTAGGCTATAAGAATATTGCCGAGACCCTGAAATTGAGCTGCAGCATGGTGGCCAAGCAGTTTAACAGGACAGGGTCCACTCAGCACAGGACTCGCCATGGTCTACCAAAGAAGTTGAGTGCATGTGCTCAATGTTATATCCAGAGGTTGTCTTTGGGAAATATATATAAGTGCTACCAGCATTGCTGCAGAGGTTGAAGGGGTGGGGGGGGTCAGCCTGTCAGTGCTCAGACTATATACCACACACTGCATCAAATTGGTCTGCATGGCTGTCGTCCCAGAAGGAAGCCTCTTCTAAAGATGATGCATAAGAAAGCCTGCAAACAGTTTACTGAAGACAAGCAGACTAAGGACATGGATTACTGTAACCATATACTGTGGTCTAATGAGACCAAGATAAACTTATTTGGTTCAGATGTGTCAAGTGTGTGTGGTGGCAACCAGGTGAGGAGTACAAAGACAAGTGTGTCTTGCCTACAGTCAAGCATGATGGTGGGAGTGTCATGGTCTGGGGCTGTATGAGTGCTGCCGGCACTGGGGAGCTACAGTTCATTGAGGAAATTTGAATGCCAACATGTACTGTGACATACTGAAGCAGAGTATAATCCCCTCCCTTCAGAGACTGGGCCGCAGGGCAGTATTCCAACATGATAAAGACCCTAAACACACCTCCAAGATGACCACTGCCTTGTGTAATGTTTGGGGTATTTAGCTCAAGCGATAAATGCGTTTTTAGTGCAGTGAGTCCACCTCAGACAGGCATTATAGTTAAGGGCCTGGTAGCCCACGTTTATTAAACCGAAAAACAAAAGCAAAAAGGTCCATTCAGGATTCCCACTCAGGGGTTTAACTTCATTAAGCACTCCAAAAATAAGGAAAACATACCAAGCCACCTGGCTCTCTTGTCAGCAGTTCCTCTGCTTGCTCTCAACAGATTTGCCAATTCTTTACAGCCCCCTGGACTCACTGGCTTCCTCAGTCTCCCCGACTCTCAAGGCTGGCCAGCCTTTCCCAGTCCCTGGGCAAAGAATCCCCTTTACATAGGCTGCAGACTCCCACAGGGCAGACCACTCTCCAGACACAGGTCTGTCTTCACACAGCAGTAGCAACAAGCTACACACACTCCACCTTCCTCCGTCTCCCCGCTCTCACTAGCCCCTCGTTATATGGGCTGTGTGCACCTGGGCACACAACCTGCTGGCTCTCCATAAGACATGGACACAGGGTTAGAGATCCCATCCCTTTTCCCAGTGAAAGGGACTATTACATATCCCCCCCCTTTGTTTCGATCCGGAGGGAGGAACACCAGCACCCGTCATGGTTGGGACACCTCTGTGCTGGCTGTCAGCCACGTAGGCCCAACCTTTTTTTCGGGTGCGCTTCCAGGTACGTCCCACCCTGGATCTTAACAGGGTCCTACATTTCCCTATACTCCCCCCTTGTTTCGCACCGGAGGGAGGAACACATAAACCAGTCACTAAGAATGGGACACCTCTGTGCCAGCCATTCGCTGCGTAGGCCCATTTCTTTTTCCGGGTATGTTTCCACCAGCACTTCACTTTGAACCATGGGCTCCCACTAATCTCTCTATCCCTTCCACCTTCTGGCCACGGGATCCTCCTTTTCCCTTCCACAGACCTACTCTCCTGGGACTGTTGGGGACCCATTTCCATGAAATCTGTCAGGGACTGACCCCTCTCACTACCTGACGCAACACTAACCAACAACATCTGTTTATCAGGTTCACTAACCCCTGTGTGGTTACCCTTGGCAACCAAATCATCTGAGATCAATACCACATACTTCTGTTTAACCTCGATAGCAATGTTCCACAAGGGGTTATTTAATTCAATATTATCATCATCATCATCAAGACCTCTTGTCACCTGGTTTGCTAGGACAGGGTCTAGGGAGGGACCATCTACAGGCAAGCAGTTACTCCCTATGGAACATTCCCGCAGTTTCACATCGCTCCCTGTTGTCCAACACTCCAATAGCGACTGTCCTACCAACGCACATTTTTCCACACCAATCTCTTTAACCATTTCTGTGTCCATTGGTACCTCAACCAATACCTCTGAGTTGTCCGACAGTGCTCTACAGTGCTTCTCATACACTTTTTCATTACAGTTACCAACACTGCCATTTCCTGTCAAAGTGTCTCCGGGTACCTCAAACTGCACCTCCCTGCGAGTGATGGATTGAATTCCCACTACTGCTGCGTCTTTTCCGGGCCCTTCCCTTTCACGAGGTCTAGCGGGTGAGACAGCACACGCGCCATGTACCAACCACTGCTCAGCTGCACCTCGGTTCGCACCAGCAGGAATGCACCTCATCACACCAGCATACGGAGAGACTTCTACTATGTCTATCATTTCTGATTCCTTTAGCAGTTCCCCTGAACGCCTTCCGCACATAACTGTCGCTGGAAGCACTCTCGCAGAGAACTGCGAGACCACTTTCTGCAAAAGTAACCAACATTGCAGTAACCAATTTTTATCAACATTGCTTAACATCGCCTGTACCACGTGTCTCCACTGATTGGTACTACGCAGTACCAGGTCGCCCATCTGCGGTGGATACATGCAGGTATACAGCGGAAAGATTTTCACCAATTCCAACAACATCTCAGTTATTTCTAGACATGCCACATCTAAACACAGAACTCTAGGGACTTTTCCCTTACTAACGACGTGGAGGGGCTCATCCACTGTAGTCTGAGAGGATGAGACCTTGGAAGAGACCTCCACCTCCTTGGAGGTACCCACCATCACTGCCTGTTGCTCCCCTGGAGCACTGTCAGCCACATGTCTCCTCTTCCCCTCCAACTCAACAATGAGCCTCTGCAGGTCAACAATAGTCACATTGTCACCTTGACACTTGCTATTACGTAGTTGCTGGGCTGTGGACAACCCATCTGCCATGTCTGCGCCCAGAACCGTTCCTTCAGACTGGAGGGCATCAGTCTTTACAGAGGCTAGCGTACTCTTGAGCACCGGCCATTCTGTGATCCCTCCATTGGGCATAGCAGGTGTTCTGTCCACACCTTTGTTACACATCGTTGTTTCGTAAGTCTTTGTCACTTGGTCTAGTGCTGCAAGTGTTTTCTTGCACCAATCATCCAAGTCCCTTGTGGTTCCATCACCAGTGCTCCACAGCGCTGCATCAGCTGCTCTAGAAGGCCCCACAGGAACCTGGGATTCACTAGCCAAAACAGCACACTTGTCACTTCTATCTACCTCACATTGTGACCATATTTTTTTACTCACATCAACGTGAGAGATTGCATCCTCAACCAAGGCAATGTGCAATACCTTATTTTGACCACCTTGCTTTGGTGGCGCTACAAACACATCTAGCTTTGAACTCTCAGCTTTTACAGGCTGAATTAACCCCTTGCCAACTGGGCTACACTTAGGGTTGTGGGGCTGTGCCCACACACGCTCACTGTGTGACTCAGTCCAACCTTGTTCCACCAGAGTAGGACCAGAACCATCCTGGACAGACTCTGGCTTCATCACATGGAGACCCCCTGAGACCTCCATGGACAATCCTATGCCTCTGCCTGTCACGTGAGATCTACTCTCATCATTGGTAGTGAACACATTACCAACCTCACTCTCAGATATGACATTACAAGAAATACATGTTTCAATGTCATTACAATCCACATCACTTTTACCCATAGTAACACTTTTGTCAGCACAATCATTAGCATTTTCATTGCATGTAGATACAACTGCCATTTTTGGGGGTTGTCTATGAGCCACCATAACCTCTGAGCGACTCTTCACAGCGCCCGCTCTCGGTAAAGGGGTACTCTTACCTATTTGGGCAGCTCCATAGCTGACCTGGGAAACTCTCTGCTCAGTCACTGCGAGCTCCTTGGAAGTTTCCCTGGGCAACCCTGCAGCACCTGTAACTAGGGAACATGGCACCAGCACTGTTTTGGTCACCCCTAGCTCAATTTTCTCAGCCATCTGCTGGATTATAGCAGGCACATGCAGAGTCCCCATGTCCTTTCCAGTCTCTAGCCCTGCAGCTAGTTGGGCTTTACGCTGCGCCTCCCCACTGCTCTGGGTAGCACACTGCAGCAAGTCCATGTCCATTTGTACTGCGGATCTCCCCACTGGACATACTCCCACTTCACTGGGTTCAGCATCATAAACTGAAACAGTCTTACCAGTTCCTGCAGCTGGTGTCATAGCCTTCACTTGAGTGCGATGTCTTTCATCTGTGGTGTCTCCACAGGCTGACGCCCCCATGTGGTCACGGAGCAATACTGCAGCCTTTCTAGACCCACTGATGCCCCCTGTAGGCAACACAAGATTCCTGTTGCTAGGGGTAACAGCAGACTTGCACTCCAAAACCGGTTGGCTATACCTCATGCAGGATGTAGACTGTTGCACCCTCCTTTCTGAGCTCACCACTTTCCCTAAGCGGTCATGACACAAAACTTTGCGTTTCTCTGCATTTCCAAAATCTTGGTCTTCCGGTGACACCTCTCCCATTCTGGAGCATTGCTGGCGGCCCATGATACGCTGGAACACTCCTCTAAGAAGAATTTCCTCTTTAAACTTGCAGTAGTCATCCTGGTCCCAATCCATCAAATGGTAAACCGACCGGTACTCTATCCGTAATAAGGGTTGCAACAATTTTGGCCACCGATCCCTAGGCCATTTTCTCCTTACAGCAACTTTTTCAAATTTTTTCAGGAAGTCCCCAACCTCCTCTGTAGGTAGCATGGGTTGCACATAGTCAGAGGCCACAATCTCAGCCCCTTGCACTGCGGCCCACTTTTTGCGATTCCGCTTGAACCATTCATTCACTGTATCGCACATCACTTGGCCTTCTGGACTGGCCCTCCTAGGTGGAGACATCTTCTCAGGCCACGCTGAGCTCACTTCCACAGGTAAAACGCCTGTATGCAACACAGTTCATCAATTTAACTTCTGCGCAATGCAGTTTGCCTGGCTGCCACACACCGCTAGCAGCAATTCCTGAAATGACTCACTACTGGTGCAGAGACCCGGACTTCACCGTCTGTTGCCCGCATTCTCCACCACTTGTAATGTTTGGGGTATTTAGCTCAAGCGATAAATGCGTTTTTAGTGCAGTGAGTCCACCTCAGACAGGCATTATAGTTAAGGGCCTGGTAGCCCACGTTTATTAAACCGAAAAACAAAAGCAAAAAGGTCCATTCAGGATTCCCACTCAGGGGTTTAACTTCATTAAGCACTCCAAAAATAAGGAAAACATACCAAGCCACCTGGCTCTCTTGTCAGCAGTTCCTCTGCTTGCTCTCAACAGATTTGCCAATTCTTTACAGCCCCCTGGACTCACTGGCTTCCTCAGTCTCCCCGACTCTCAAGGCTGGCCAGCCTTTCCCAGTCCCTGGGCAAAGAATCCCCTTTACATAGGCTGCAGACTCCCACAGGGCAGACCACTCTCCAGACACAGGTCTGTCTTCACACAGCAGTAGCAACAAGCTACACACACTCCACCTTCCTCCGTCTCCCCGCTCTCACTAGCCCCTCGTTATATGGGCTGTGTGCACCTGGGCACACAACCTGCTGGCTCTCCATAAGACATGGACACAGGGTTAGAGATCCCATCCCTTTTCCCAGTGAAAGGGACTATTACACTTGCTAAAGAAGCTGAGGGTAAAGGTGATGGACTGGCCAAGCGTGTCTCCCAACCAAAACCCTATTGAGCATCTGTGGGGCATCCTCAAATGGAAGGTGGAGGAGCGCAAGGTCTCTAATATCCACCAGATTTGTGATGTCGTCATGAAGGAGTGGAAGAGGACTCCAGTGGCAACCTGCGAAGCTCTGGTGAACTCCATGCCCAAGAGGGTTAAGGCAGTGCTGGAAAATAATGGTGGTCACACTAAATTTTGACACTTTGGGCCCAATTTGGACATTTTCACTTAGGGGTGTACTGACGTTTGTTGCCAGCGGTTTATACATTAATGACTGTGTGTTGAGTTATTTTGAGGGGACAGCAAATTTACACTGTTATACAAGCTGTACACTCACTACTTTACATTGTAGCAAAGTGTCATTTCTTCAGTGTTGTCACATGAAAAGATATAATAAAATATATACAAAAATTTGAGGGGTGTACTCACTTTTGGGAGATACTGTAGATCTAAAGTACTACAGATCCTTGTAGTGGCTATATTTTCTATTGTGCGAAAGTGGAAATCTAACAATCCTTTAGGTATACTAGACGTAAAAAGACACCTAGACATAATGTATAAATATGAAAAGCGTATTGTTTACTCTTTGTTCCACATGAATAAGTCTCCTAAAGATTTGGCTCCTTGGGAAAGATTTAGGATGAAAAATGTGATATAGTTTTCATACATAGTTACATAGTAGGTGAGGTTGAAAAAAGACACAAGTCCATCAAGTCTAACCTATGTGTGTGATTTTAAGCCAGTACAATGACAGATACATCTTTGTAATTTCTTCCTAGAGTCCTTATTCTATTTAGACAGATGTAAATATTTGGTTTTAGTTTGTATATTATTCTTTCTCCTCACTCTATACTATGTTTACCGTTTCTCAATTCCTTAAGATTGTGTATGTTGGCCCTATATGTTCAATGTTTTAGAGATGTATGGCTTTAGGGGTCCTTATCTGAAGGCTTTGAAGGCTATATATTCAACAATCACAGCTCAAGTACAGATGTCATCCTTCTTGTCACCAAGCTTCCCCATGACTAATGGTACTCGGCAGGGCTGTCCTTTGTCGCCATTGCTTTTTATTCTCTGCCTGGAACCCCTGGCCGAGTCCATCCGCACCCATCCGGATATTCGGGGGGTGGTAATGCGACAAGGGGAATATAAACTATCACTCTTAGCGGATGACATCTTGCTCACGATCACTAATCCAACGATTTCTCTCCCCTCTCTACACAAATTGTTGTCTTCCTTTGGGGCCATTTCGGGCTATAAGGTTAGCACGTCTAAAACTGAAGCTCTGCCCATACATATCCCATTACCCATATTATCACAACTCAAAGAGTCCTATCCCTATAAATGGTGTAAAACCTCCCTCAAATATTTAGGTATTCTTCTCACCCCATCCTACTCTTCTCTATACTCTGCTAACTTTCCTCCCTTAGTTTTGGAAATTAATAAATCCTTGAGGTCTTGGACTAAGTATCCGTTATCCTTATTGGGCAGGATAAACGTTTTAAAAATGTCTATTTTACCTAGACTGTTATACTATTTTGAAACGTTACCAATTGCTTTACCCTCATCCCAATTAAAGACACTTCAACGTAACTTTCTAAAGTTCATATGGGGCGATAGGGCCCACCGTATAGCCAGTTCAGTGGTGTTTGCTCCGAGGTCCAGGGGTGGAATGGGTGCACCGGACATTTTCAAATATTATTATGCCTCACATTTAAGGCCTATTATTTCCTGGTCCTCCCTGTTTGCTCCAAATCAATGGTCCGCTATTGAGAAGGGTGTGATATACCCGGTTCACCCATGTACCTTGGTTTGGGAGGATTCCTTTTCTATAGATCCCACTTTTAGACACCAGTGCACTGGCCCAATGAATTTTACTATAACTATTTGGCGTAAATGTCTTAAAAAATACCAACTCGCCTCACCCTGCTCCCCGCTCATCAATGTACTGTTTAACCCACTCATACCAGACAGTTTGTCCTTGAGCAGGATCTTCCCATGGCTTAACGCCTCCCTTTTTCAACTTCGAAATTTAGTAACCCCGGTTACGCGAAAGTTACATCCCTTTGACACCTTACGTGAGAAATTCAATATCCCTCACCAACTTTTTTACTTCTACCTGCAGGTCAGACACTTTTTCCACTCTAAATCTTCATCATTATCCCTCGAAAGTCCAACTAATTTCGAATACATATGCGCTCAGGGACCCCACCAGCTACACTTAATATCTTCCATCCATCGTATCCTTCATGAGTCGACACCTCTGACTGAGACCATGCATCATTATATGGGAAAGTAGTCCCATTTATTAGGCAGAGCTATTTCAATTCAGTTATGGGACAAGATTTGGTCTTCTGTCTCCAAGTCCTCTAAGTGTGTGACCCAACTGGAGACTTCTATGAAAATTCTTATGTTTTGATATAGAACCCCTGATGTTATTCATAAGTACGACCCCTCAATCTCGCCGCGCTGTTGGCGTTGTGGGATTGACACGGGTTCCTTATTCCACATATTTTGGCAGTGTTCAAGGATACAACCTTTCTGGGGTGAGGTGGGGCTCCTGATACAGAAAGTGTTAGATAAATCTCTCCCATTAGACCCATTACACTATTTGTTGGGCCTTCCTTTCCCTGGCTTAACCAAAAGAGCTAACCGGCTTCTTTCTTACATACTACTGGCTGCCAAACGACTTATTCCCCTGTGTTGGCTGTCCGGTGCCCCTCCCCCTTGGCCCAAATTTTTACAATTAGTAACTGATATCCGAAGGATGGAATATCTAACGGCCTCAGTACATGATACTATCCCCCAATTTGAAAAATTGTGGGAACCCTGGGATAAGTCGGAATTTGGGACTCCTATGCCAAACACCGTTATTTAAGTTTTTTTTTTACTGGCATAGGCATCCCATATGATCATGAAATCCCACCCCACCCCCACTTGCCCCATTTTCACATGTGTTATTTAGAACTTATTATTCCATACCACATATCCTTCATAGAATCTATGTTCCTCTCTTTCATGTAACTAACTTACACCTTTGATCCTGCACTTCTATTTTAGGAATACTCTTTTTCTGCATCCTGGACAAAATGTACAGAGCGGTTTGTGCTCTGTAATTGTGAACTCTATTCCTATGTACTTACCTTGTTTTGTTGTAAAGATGTTCTCAAAAACTTTATATTTTATACTCTATATTGTACAACATTACTGCTGTACTTGTCCATTCTACAATGTTAAAAAACCTAATAAAAATACAATTATAAAAAAAAAAAAAAAAAAAAAAAAAGATTGTGTATGACTCCACGTCATGCTTACCATATACTTTCTTTGTCAAGACTTACGATGCTCAGTATAGGTCGGATATGCAAATTGTAATGGTGAGGCATATATTCTATACTGCTGATGAAAATTATTTACAAATGTCATGGTATTTTTTTACACCTCTCAGGCAATCAAATTGGTGGTTGACTACTGCAGGTGCTCATCCTGGCTTGCCTGGCTTGCCACCAACTAAAGCAATAGAAGAAAAGGAATGGTAGCAAACTGCAGCAAAGTCAAAGTCTTGAAGGTACTTTATTGTTGCCAAGCCAAATAGTTACACAGAGAGGTGGTTGACGCATTTCACACAAATCACTCATGCTTCCTCATAACAAAGACATAACCCAGACCTCAGCTATTTATGTGTGCAACCCACAGGAAGTGCACACACAATTTCCATGACAATTACCTGGGCAGTACATAACAAATGGACACAGGTGATTAAAATCATTAACAAAATTGACTAGCGAAAACAAAAAAAAAGGAAAAACACAAAAGAAAAGAAAAATAGAAAAAACTATTATCGATAATACATGTAAAAATCAATAATCAAAATATATATATAAACCATAAATTTCAACAATACATGTACCCAACTCCATAAAAAAGGCTACCATACAATGGTGTATATGTTCAAACTGTCACAGAGGGAGACCAAGAAACAAATTCTCAGTAAAAAAGATTGACTCTAATGTATCTCATATTTGTATTAGCACAACTAAATAAATCCCCCCTATTACATAACATCTTTGCACAGCAGCACAAAAAAAAAACACAAAAAGAGCGTACTAAGCACAACCTTAAATAAAATATTATATATATATATATATATATATATATATATATATATATATATATATATATATATATATATATATATATATATATACATACATACATACATACATACATACAGTATCTCATAAAAGTGAGTACACCCCTCACATTTTTGTAAATATTTTATTATACCTCTTCATGTGACAACACTGAAGAAATGACACTTTGCTACAATGTAAAGTAGTGAGTGTACAGCTTGTATAACAGTGTAAATTTGCTGTCCCCTCAAAATAACTCGACATACAGCCATTAATGTCTAAACCGCTGGCAACAAGTCAGTACACTCCTAAGTAAAAATGTCCAAATTGGGCCCAATTAGCAATTTTCCCTCCCCGGTGTCATGTGACTCATTAGTGTTACAAAGTCTCAGGTCTAAATGGGGAGCATGTGTGTTAAATTTGGTGTTATCGTTCTCACTCTCTCATACTGGTCACTGGAAGTTCAACATGGCACCTCATGGCAAAGAACTCTCTGAGGATCTGGAAAAAGAATTGTTGCTTTACATAAAGATGGCCTAGGCTATAAGAATATTGCCAAGACCCTGAAATTGAGCTGCAGCATGGTGGCCAAGACCACACAGCGGTTTAACAGGACAGGGTCCACTCAGAACAGGACTCACCATGGTCTATCAAAGAAGTTGAGTGCATGTGCTCAGAGTCATATCCAGAGGTTGTCTGTTTTAGTTTGTATATTATTCTTTCTCTTCACTCTATACTATGTTTACTGTTTCTTAATTCCTTAAGATTGTGTATGACTCTGTGTCATGCTTACCATATACTTTATTTGTCAAGACTTACAATGCTCAGTATAGGTTGGATATGCAAATTGTAATAGTGAGGCATATATTCTATACCGCTGATGAAAATTATTTACAAATGTCATGGTATTTTTTTATTTATTTTTTTTTTATTTTTTGGGATATTTGATATACAGCATTGTACCAAGTGATGTGTCAGTGGCTGAGTCTGACAAAGTTTTTCTCTGTGGTTACATTGCAGTCATGATGGAAAGGACTTTAAGGAACGTACTTAAATAGCATCCAAGCATACTCCAAAAATACATAAAACATGTGAAATACAGACCCTATATCCACAAAATATGAGATAAAGTGTTGCAAACAAGGCACATATACCTCAGAAAAATCATTTTAAAGTGTATGCTCTGCCAGAACATTTTGACAAAGTTTTACTAGAGAGAAAGTGAAGGGAATGTTCCAGCAGTAACAGACAGAATTTTTTTTGTAGAATTGTAGAAGGCTAAATCCCCTTTCAGCATTTTATTTTGTTTGTTTCCCCCCACTTCCTGTCTGAAGAAACTATTGTTAGCAGAACAGTAAGTGGGGGTAAATCTCAATGGAGACCCAGATATCAGTAAAAATCTGACAGATGTTCTAATCTCCCCCCCTCCAAAACTAGACAGTGGGGGTCATTTACTATAGCGCTGGGGCGCTAATTACCGCAAATTAATGCTAATCACGCTAATTAAAGCTAAAACGGTATTCACTATAGCGCTGGTAAAAAAATACTCCCAAATTCAAATTTACTACAGTTCCCTGAAAACAAATAGCGCCCAAACCCTTATGCCCTGTACACACGGTCAGACATTGATCAGACATTCCGACAACAAAATCCATGGATTTTTTCTGACGGATGTTGGCTCAAACTTGTCTTGCATACACATGGTCACACAGAGTTGTCGGAAAATCAGATCGTTCCAAATGCGGTGACGTAAAACACATACGTCGGGACTATAAACGGGGCAGTAGCCAATAGCTTTTGTCTCATAATTTATTCTGAGCATGCGTGGTACTTTGTGCGTCGGATTTGTGTACACATGATTGGAAATTTATAGCAAGCTCTCAAACTTTGTGTGTTGGAAATTCCGATGGAAAATGTGTGATAGAGCCCACACACGGTCGGAATTTCTGACAACAAGGTCCTATCACACATTTTCCGTCGGAAAATCCGACCGTGTGTACAGGGCATAACTCTGTTAAAACCTGGAGTAGTGCACATGGAAATAATGTTTAGAGCATGATATAATTGCCTAAATGGTACTGAAATATGTGGTATATTGTTTAAAGATAATCTGCTTTTAAACTGTGTGAAAAAGTGATTTCTACACTGAAATATCTTTAAAAGTCTGAGAAGAGATAAATTTCCTGTCTCTGTACAACTAGGTGCCAACACAACTGAGCATGCTCAGACCTGCAAATAGCTCTCATTTTATCTCCAATGTCTTTTTTACAGGGCGCTATAGTAAATACCAGGATGAGCACTATGTTAAAGAGCATTTATTGGGAGTAAAAATCGGTGCTATTATAGTCCAATGCAAGTTTTAGCCATTAATTCTAATGATACAAAACTTCCCCAAATAAACCCTTTTAATGTTGAGATGAAATGTATCTTTCTCTAAAATAAATTTTCTTTTGCAATATTGTTGCTTCTTCTTAACCTATTTTGTTTTTAAGAATGCTAGAATGTGGGGGGCGGAGCCGGTGGCCAGAGGAGCGAGGAGCTCTGCCACGATGGATGACATACAGGTGACATACCGCAGCTCACAGCTCGCTAACACAGGTGAAAATAGCATCCACAGCAAGGGGACTGAGGGGCACACACCGACCACCATGAACAAGAAAAAGGAGAGAGAGGGGCTGAGGAAATTGACTGATTTCTTCCCCCCGGCAGGCCGAGCGATCCAAGATGGTGCTGGCGGTGGGAGCCATTCTTCCTCATCCCCAGCCAGCGCGCTCAGCGCTCCATAGCCATCCACAGGGGTAAGTCACGCTATACAGAGCATCAACTACCATCCTCTCCTTTCAACAGACCTGTTAAGCAGGAAAGGAGCATTGGGGAGGAGAGAGAGGCTCAGGATGGGGCAGCAGGGGAAGACATGGAGGAATCCTCCTCATATAGACAGCATCTAGATGCATTTCCTACCACAGGGCAGCCCATCATAGACACCACTATGAAAGATATGCTGCAAACACTGCGGGGGGGCCTCTAGCAAGATATGGCAGCTTTCATGCACTCCACAAAGAAAGAAATGAAAGAGGTCAGCAACAGAGTAGAATATGTTGAACAGAAGATGGAGGAATTTACTATGGCACACAATGAGCTGGTAGATGCCCATTTTGATGTTGAGGATGAACTCAAAGCCATGCATCTTAAAATGGTGGATATTGAAGACAGGGCTCGCAGGAATAATATCTGATTTAGAGGGATCCCTGAATCAATTAAACCAGCTAAACTTTCTGCAGACCTTCAAAATCTCATGACAACAGACCTCCCATCCCTGGGGCCTGCAGACATAATAATAGACAGAGCCCACAGACTGCCAAAACCATCATTCATGCCTGAGCAGATCCTCAGAGATGTCATAGCAAGGATCCATTTTTATCATGTAAAAGACCAACTGATGCAATACGCCAGACAGCATCCTGCACTCTCAGATCCTTTCAATGGAAAGGCGTGCTATGCTGATTTGTCACAAGCTACACTGACAGTGAGGCACAATTTGGTTCCCATTACCAAAATTCTGCGTAACCACAAAATTCCAAACTACTGGTGGAAATGCACAATGAATCGCATTCAGTCACTTCACTGGAGAAAGGTATGGAGCTCCTCCAAAAGAGGCGCCTCCTCCCTGTGAACGGTGACTCTGCAGACCCTGATCCCCTCCAGGACAGATGCAACAACAATCGCAAAAACAAGAGGGGTAAATAACCTATTCATGTTTGTGCTTTTGTATTTCACCTAGCTGCCTAAAACTCTCCTCAGGGTCCCTGAACCCTTAGTGCCTTCCAGAGTAACCACATGTTTCTGTGTTAGCTCAACCCTCACCTGTTGCTCGGCTGATTCAAAGAATATTTTTTCCCTCAACTTCATTTACGTGATGTTTCCCGTTACCCGGCTTTTCTCAGCACGCACTGCTTAACTGTTTCAAATTACTGAACAACTCAGTCTGGTTTATTTTTCTTGTTTTTTGTTATAACAAAAAAATTACCTCAGGACCAGGGATGAGCCGAACACCCATCTGTTCGATTCACACCAGAACATGCAAAAAATTAGTTTGAACATGCGAACACCGTTAAAGTCCATGGGACTCGAACATGAATAATCAAAAGTGCTAATTTTAAAGGCTTATATGCAAGTAATTGTCATAAAAAGTGTTTGGGAACCTGGGTCCTGCCCCAGGGGACATGGATCAATGCAAAAAAAAGTTTTAAAAGTGGCAGTTTTTTCGGGAGCAGTGATTTTAATAATGCTTAAAGTGAAACAATAAAAGTGTATTATTCCTTTAAATTTCATACCTGGGGGGTGTCTATAGTATGCCTGTAAAGGGGCGCATGTTTCCCATGTTTAGAACAGTCTGTCAGCAAAATGACATTTCAAAGGAAAAAAAATAATTTAAAACTACTCGCGGCTATATGAATTGTCGGTCCGACAAACCACATATAAGTTTGTTGATAAAAATGGCATGGGATTTCCCCACAGGGGAACCCTGAACCAAAATTTGTAAAAAATATGGCATGGGGGTCCCCCTAAATTCCATACCAGGCCCTTCAGGTCTGATATGGATATTAAGGGGAACCCCACGCCAAAATTAAAAAAAAAAGGCGTAGGGTCCCCCTAAAAATTCAATCCAGACCCTTATCCGAGCACGCAACCTGGAAGGCTGTAGGAAAAGAGGGGGGAGAGAGAGCGCCCCCACTCCTGAACCATACCAGGCCACATGCCCTCAACATTGGGAGGGTGCTTTGGGGTCCACCTTGTTCCCATGTTGATGAGGACAAGGGCCTCATCCCCACAACCCTTGCCTGGTGGTTCTTAAATAATGGAGGGCGGGGCCACCCGGTGACCCCGCCCCCTCTGACGCATGGGGACTTCCCCGAGGCTTTCCCTGTGATGTCAGAGGGGGCAGACAGGGAAGTCCCCGTCAAGTCCCTGTGCATCAGAAGGGGGCATGGTCACCGGGTGGCCCCGCCCTCCATTATTTAGGAACCATCAGAAGACGAGAAGCGTCACACAGTGGGAGCCTCCCATCATGGATGCAGAGCAGCCCGAGAACGAAGAAGGGAAGAAGATGCCACGGAGGAAGATGCCGGACGAGAACACCGGAGCAAAAAGGAGAGGATCGGAGGAAGAAGAAGATGGAGGAAAAAACCGAAGGAAGATAGATGATAGAAGAAGGTAGATAGAAGAAAGAAGATGGAAAGAAGAAGCATTTAAATAAAGGAATTGTCAAAAACTGTCTCGTCATTTTTAACATTTTTGATACTTTTTTTGTGAAACGATAGGGGTCCCTTACCATTTCACAAGGGGGGCCAGGATCTGGGGGTCCCCTTGTTAAAGGGGGCTTCCAGATTCCGATAAGCCCCCCGCCCGCAGACCCCCACAAACACCGGGCAATGGTTGTGGGGATGAGGCCCTTGTCCTCATCAACATGGGGATAAGGTGCTTTGGGGGGGGACCTGGTATGGCCTGGTATGGTTCAGGAGTGGGGGCGCTCTCTCTCCCCCCTCTTTTCCTGCAGCCTGCCAGGTTGCGTGCTCAGATAAGGGTCTGGATTGGATTTTTGGGGGGACCCCACACCATTTTTTTTTTTAATTTTGGCAAGGGGTTCCCCTTAATAACCATATCAGACCTGTAGGGTTTAATATGGATTTTGAGGGGGACCCCTACGCCTTTTTTTTTATTTTGGCGCGGGGTTCCTCTGTGGGGAAATCCCATGCCGTTTTTATCAATGCACCTTTATGTGTATTGTTGGACCGAGTTTTAAATGACTTTTTTTCCTTTGAAATGTCATTTTGCTGTCAGACTGTTCTAAACACGGGAAACATGCGCCCCTTTACAGGCATACTATAGACACCCCTCAGGTATGAAATTTAAAGGAATATTACACTTTTATTGTTGCACTTTAGACATTATTAAAATCACTGCTCCCGAAAAAAACGGCCGCTTTTAAAACTTTTTTTTTGCATTGATCCATGTCCCCTGGGGCAGGACCCAGGTCCCCAAACACTTTTTATGACAATACCATGCATATAAGCCTTTAAAATTAGCACTTTTGATTTCTCCCATAGACTTTTAAAGGGTGTTCCACGGCTTTCGAATTTGCCGCGAACACCCCAAATTGTTCACTGTTCGGCGAACTTGCGAACAGCCGATGTTCGAGTTGAACATGAGTTCGACTCAAACTCGAAACTTATCCCTACTCAGGACGTACACATGTCAAACAAGAAGTTTGTAACACTTCCCATACCAAGTATTACTACTAGATGGCGGCCAGGCGCTTTCTACCATTTAAATGAACCTTAAGCCAATGTCATACAGTGTGAGAGGCATGAACAGTCCCTACAAGCACAGAGCACTATGGAAAATAGCCATGGACTTAAAATGTGATATTCTGTGTGAACAAGAGACTCATTTCTCCAGCTTCAAACCCCCAAAATGCTCACATGTTAAATTTCCACATGTATTTACAGCCAATGACACTTCCAAGAAAAATGGTGTATTGATTGCTATCAGGGACATTGTAACCTTTTATTTATTGCAGGACCATATTGACCCCAAGGATGTTTCATCATTTTGGTCGCAGAAATTGATTGTGTCATCTACACACTGGTGAACTTATATGCCCTAATGTTAAATCGATGAAATTTATCCATAAGGTCATTAAGCTTGCTAAAACAATGCAAAAGGGTAATCTGATACTGTGTGGGGATTTCAATATGATTTTGAACAAAGGGCTTGACTCCCCATTGGTGGCCCTCAGGTGGACGCCATCTTTAGGATCATTGTGCCATGAAGAGAGACTCTTTGATCCATGGCGCTGCCTTAGAGCCACTGAAAGGGACTACACGTACTACTCTATGGTGCACAATAGCTATTCTAGAATAGATTTTTTCTTACTGATATGTATACTTTGCAGACTGTACATAATGCTGATATCCACAGCAACACGTGGTCGGACCATGCACCTGTGACTATCGATGTTGTGGATGCGTGCAAAACTTCCCACAAACCACTGTGGCGCAATAACACTTTCCTCCTATTGCACCCCAAGATTAGGGATGAGGTGGAAGGGAAACTCAGAGAGTATTTCCAATTCAATGATAACAGAGAATGTTCCCCATTGATGACATGGTGTGCACATAAGGCATTTGCTAGGGGAACCCTTATCCAAATCGCCTCTAGAGAAAGGAAAAAAAATACAGCGCATATCACAGCTCCACAAATTCATTGTAGAATTAGAGGCTCAACACAAAAATCCCAACACTACTTCAACCCACGTATTAAAACGCTTTACCTCCTACAGCGAGGAATTACAGCAGGAACTACAGCAGGGCGGATTATAACACATACTTCAAAAGAATTAAACTGTCCTTCTACTCCCAAAATAACAGGGCAGGCAAACTCTTATGCCGCGTACAGACGATCGGAATTTCCGACAACCAAACCGTGGATTTATTTCTGACGGATGTTGGCTGAAACTCGTCTTGCATACACACGGTCGCACAAATGTTGTCAGAAATTCCGATCGGCAAGAACGCGCTGACCTACAACACATACCATGGGACTAGAAAAAGGAAGTTCAATAGCCAGTGCGCCACCCTTTGGGCTCCTTCTGCTAATCTTGTTTTAGTAGAAGTTTGGTAAAAGATGATTCGCTCTTTTCAGCCTCGTGCTTTTCAGTTTGTTACTTCTCTTCAGTTTGTGTTTGTGGGTTCGTATCTGTTTTTCAGTGCGTACAGTCAGTTCGTATATGTTTTTCAGTGCGTTCTTTTATAGTTCGCTTCTGTTTTTCAGTGCGTTCTTGTCCACTCGTTTCTGATTATCAGGTCACTCTTCTCAGGCCTTTCTGATTTTCAGTGCATTGTTAGTTCGTTCTGACCAGCCAACCAATTTCTAGCTATGTTGCAGGTACTTACTCACCGTAGAGTTCATGCCATGCGGGGGCTTGGTGTTGGGGTTCTTACTTTGACCCAAGCCCAGTCCATGAACAGGGCGGGGAGGAGTTCATGGATGAACAATTGGTTTCTCCAGTGTGACCAATTCTCTCATATGCCTTTGTTGCAGGAGATCCATGAGAATAATCCTGTAGATTTCAGGAATTATCTCCGGATGACAGACCCTGTTTTTCACCGTCTGTTGACTTTACTGTCCCCTTATATTACCAAGCAGGACACCTGCATGCGGCAAGCCATCACTCTGGAACAAAGGCTCATCACCACCTTGCGGTACTTGGCGACGGGGAGAAGTCTGCAGGACATCAAGTTCTCGACAGGCATCTCCCCCCAGGCTTTGGGAATTATTATTCCAGAGACCTGTTCTGCCATCATTTAGGTCCTGCAGAAGGACTATATTTAGGTAAGTTTTCTCCTTTAACATCACATTCTATGTATGTAATGTTTGCTAATGTATTGTATTTCTTTCATCATTCCCTAATTACCATGATTGTAATATGCTGTGAATGTCCTCTTTGTCCTCATGCATGCTGGAAGCTTTTAATGCTCCTTTTTTGCATGCTATCCTGGGCCCATACACACCTAGCCTAGTCACTTAACAATGTATTTTGTCAGCTCCATTGTACTGCCTTACCCTAAACACCCCCTAAAATGTGTACAAATGTTATTTTTGTTTTTAAATTCAGGCAGGGTTTCATTTGGAACCTTCTCTATCTGCTGACTTAGCCAAACCCATACACACTATAACTACCTCTTTTGTGGTCAGATTTATGGATGAATTCACCAAAGCATGTAGTGCAAGGGCCTGCCTGAATACTTTCAAATGGTACTGTTTAAAGTTTTGTTCTCCTATTATCTTGATAGGTAATTGCAGAATGTAAAATTGTGCTTCAATTTGTACAGTGTGTATTTATATTTATGTATTATGGCACTTCTTACCTGTCCAGTGGGCTTCCAATAGTGTAAGTAAGGAGGGGATGGCCAAAGTAATAAACATTATGTATGCATTCAGCTCTCAATGAAGTGGAGAGGGTTACCTGTCTAAAACATCCCACCGCTAAAAAAATTTACAATGGGCCATCAGAGAGGTGAGTAATCTGATAAGTGGACCTTATATTTTTGTCTTAAAATACTCCTTAAAATAAATGTTATACTGATGTTGTCCAAGAATGTTTGTGTCTAATATGCTTGCAATGTTATGTGCAAAAGTACTCATTTTTTGAGTAATGGCAGACTGTGGCTTTCCAATTTGCCCAGTGGTGGGACTTTCCCAACTGCGGAGGGGCAATTGATGGGAAGCATGTCCATATCGCGCCACCTTCCAACTCGGGGTCATACCATTACAACTATAATGATTTTAATAGTATAGTGATGTTGGCGGTGGTGTCAGCGACATACGAGTTTTTGAATGTGGACATGGGGAAGAATGGCCAGATGTTGGAGAGTAGAGTCATTGCCCAGACCAAGTTCTACAGATGGCTCCAGAGTGGTGGCTTGGGATTGCCACCTGCAGAAGACAACCGTTCATCTTTGTTGCTGATGAAGCATTTGGGTTTGGTGAACACCTGATGCATTCCCCATGAGGACTCTCACCCTGGACCAGAGGGGTTTTAACTACCGGCTGGCCAGAGCCAGAAGAGTGGTGGAGAATGCTTTCGGCATAATGGACAGCCCGTTCCACCTATTCCTGCTGCCAATTCACATGGCGGAATATTAACAAAACCATATAGTACTTGCATGCTGCATTATGCACAACTTTCTAAGGAGAAATGCTTTGAGCTATGTGGCCTAAGTTGGGCCTGAGGCCGGATTGCCAGATCAGTCAACTCTGATGACACTTGAAGCTGGCCATCCTGGCTTGCCCCCCCAAAGCGTGAAGTCCGTCAAAAATATCTGGAATACTTTGCGGCTAGGGGGGCCATTGATATGCCAGCAAATGTTTGAGAAACATTTTTGAAGTAAATTTCTATTTTAAAATGAAATAATATTTCATGTGTTTTTTTTTTTTAACAGAAAAGTTTGTATTTGTCTCCAGATGGAGAAATTTATACATACAGTAAAACATTCTGCGGCTGTACATGGTATACATAAAGGTACATTGAATAGTGCCATAAGTGGAGTATGAAAATATCTTATACAGAGTTGTGCATGGATTGTATAACAGATATGATTACATCACTTGAATAAAGTCTTTATTGCTTGCAGTATTGCGTAGTAATATTATTTACTTATTTAGTTGAATTCCTACATATAGTTTGTGTTAGGGTCATTGCCAACATCTACACAATCTAAGTATAGGGGAGGAAAGGAGGGAGGGGAAGGAGGGTGAAGACAGGGGACTATGGGGCAAAGGGTAGAGGGAGGGTGGGGGGTCACGAGGAGAGTGGGAGGGGAGAGCCACCAGGAGCATCATCACATTGCATAGGTCATTATTGCTTATTCCATGCTCCCCATATCTTCCCAAATTTCTTTGGGCATTTGCGATTCATGTAGGTAAGTTTGTAGAGCGGTAGTGTGGAGTTCACTAGGGCTTTCCACTGGGAGACCGTGGGAGGGTCAGGTTGTTTCCACTTAAACAGGATAGTTTTCCTGGCACAGAATGAAGCGTAAAACACAAATAATCTCTTATGTGTACTAGGTGTGATATTGTCACAGACTCCCAAGAGGAGAATGATCAGGTTCAGTCCTATCTGTAAATGGCCTACTGAGTTAATAGTGTCCACTACTTGTGACCAGAATTGTTGTATAACAGGACGGGACCAGATAATGTGTATGAAGAATATGTACTCTGGTTACAGGCATGTCTCAAAGAATATTATACCAATGTATGGAAATACAGTACATTTAAGATACTAAATATTAAAAAAATAATTGGTATCCACATGAATACCCTGACGTGTTTCGACCAATGATGCAGTCTTCTTCAGAGGATTTGTATTCTAGTGAAATACATCAAAAAGAAAGTTCATTATTCTAACACTTTGTAACGTACTAGCATCTATGTATATGTAATGTTCTATTAGTATAATTACCACTTAAAAAATGGATCCCAAAAAAACTGCCACATATCCAGAGATTCCTTAGTAAAAGCACTAATCCAGGGATCCTCATATGTCAATTCTCACCCCTCCAGATGGGTGCCAACACCAAGAGGCTTGCAAGGAGTCACACATTATTGGAACAACAGAGGGGGAAGGGATGGAGGGCACCTGGAATATATTCCAATGAATAGTTGGGTATTAATATTTATTTGATAATAATCATAACCCCCAATGAGCTCATCCCCACCTGTATGTACAGGTATATTGATTTTTAATTAAATATATATTAAAGAAATACAGTCTATTGAGATGTATTGTATTGTTGCTACTATGTCTTAATATTAATGTGATAATCTCATGCCAAAAAGAGTATGATGAGTGAGATAAATGGCATAGTATTATCAAATAGTGTATTGGGATGTGATAATTCATAAATCATGAATCATGAAAAAGATGTGAATGAGGTACGTGAGTGCGTACGTCATCAAGTAAACGGTGAGTGTGTGTGTACATATTCTGAAAGCCTGTGTATGAGAGAGTGATATGAGAATGTGTGAGAATACATGTGTGAGATTTTGGTTGGGAGAACCACCACCGGACCGTATCAGTGACCGCTGCTCAGTAATACTGTTTAAAGCAGGGAAGTGCCAAGCCTCCCAACGAAAGAGGCAGCTGTAAGGTGGTCTTTGTGACCATGGGAGCCAACCCCCCAGATGAAGGCAACAATTATTTGGTCTAGTTTCTTGAAAAATGTATTAGGGATGGGGACAGGGGTGTTATAAAAAACATAGAGGAATTTAGGCAAGAATGTCATTTTCAGGAGATTATTCCTTCCTACCGGGAAGAGGGGGAGTGATTTCCAAGCTTGGCATTTAGCAGTTAGTTCATGTAGAATTGGATATAGATTGTCTGTAAGGTATAGAGAGGGTTCTTTTTGAACCTCAATCCCCAAGTATTTAAATTTGGATACCATAATCAATGGTATCTGTGGGTCCGGGGGGGGACAGTCTGAGAGAGGGAGAAAATGGTAGATCTAGACCAATTAATCCGGATTCCTGAGAAGGAACCGTAATGATCAATAATTCCCAGTGCAGCTGACAGGGATGCTGATGCGTCTGGAAGGTATAGGAGTGTATCGTCAGCATATAGTGAAAGTTTCTCAGTTGGCGGTCCCACTTCTATCCCTTTAACTGTAGGGGAAGGTCTGAGGAGGATAGCCAGAGGCTCTATAGCTAGGGCAAAGAGCCCTGGGGAAAGTGGGCATCCCTGCCTGGTGCCCCTGCCCAGGGAGAAGGAGAGAGAGAGAGCATACCATTTGTGCGGACCCTTGCAGAGGGGTGCCTATATATTAGTTTAACCCAGGAGACAAACTTGGGATCAAAGTTAAATCTGCTAAGTTTTTGACACAGGAACTCCCACTCTACCGAATCGAAGGCCTTCTCAGCATCCAGTGAGGCCACGACACCCATAGAGTCCATCCTCCCAGCCCAAGATATATTGGTGTATAGGTGACGTAAATTTATATCGGTACCCTTACCCAGCATAAATCCTGTTTGATCATGATAAAGGATAAAATGACTGAATTTAGTCTAGTTGCAAGAATTGTAGCAGTTATTTTGGCATCTACATTCAAAAGCGAAATATGGAGCGATACGAGGCACAGCTTGCAGGGTCCTTGTTGGGTTTGGGTATTACCACAATCACTGCCTCCGACATAGAGGGAAGGAGGCACCCCTCCTCCAACATGTTTAGAAGCAGGCTGTGAAATTTAGGAATGAGGAGTTCAGAGTTAGCTTTGCAAAACTCTGACGGAAGGCTGTCGAGTCCTGGAGTTTTGACTGATTGGAGCGTCGCCACTGCAAGCTGTACTTCTTTGATCATGATGGGAGCATCTAACATATTGCGCGCCTCCTCTGTAAGCTGTGGAAATTCTATCTGGTCTAGAAAATTGTGTAAACTATCAGGGGTAAAGTCAGCTCTAGATGTATAGAGGATCTCATAGAACCTGGCAAATTGAGCATTGATATCAGCAGGGTCATCATCATCACTTCATCCTTAATGTGTGCAATGTAAGGTGTAGATGAGTGCTCCTTAGCCAACCATGCCATCAGTCTACCCATCCTTTCCCCTGTTCAAAAATTCTTTGTGACTGGGAAAGCAATTGTTTCTTGGTAGTCTTCACTCTCAGGAGGGAAATTTCCCTGTGGAAAGACTGCATGGCTTCATATGTCAAAGTGTCCTTAGTGGTTGCATACCTGTTCTCCAACAATACAACCTTCCTTTCCGCCTCCTCCAATGCCAGGTTTGTATCTTTCCTGACCCTTCCAATGGCTTTTTTGTACTGCCCTCTAGTGTATGCCTTAAAGGCATCCCAAAGCATCGGGGGGCAGTACCAGTATTGTGTACCCAGTAGACTCCCAACTCTCCTTCAACCAGGGGGGTCACCCGCTCGTCAGCTACCCATAGGCCAGATAACAGCCATAGCGCAGACCCAACTGGGAGGTCTGTTTGTACTTTCAGTAAAAGGGGTGCGTGATCTGAGATGCAACGAGGCAGGATCTCCACCCCATGTATCCACGAGAGCAGGGAGTCAGTGGTATAAAATCGGGTCAATTCTGGAAAAGGAAGCACATGCAACTGAGTGACACATAAATTGTTTCTTTTCCGGATGCCTCAGTCTCCATATATCAGTGAACCCATAATTTTCCGCCCATTGCGATAGGGGATAGACACCCAGGGATCCAGCATTAAGTCTGTCAAGGGTAGGGTTGGGGGTCATGTTAATGTCCGCGGCTAGTATTACACCTACCGAGGGATACCATGCCAGCAGTGGGGTAAGTTTCTGGAGTATGTCCAGGGTGGCTGGGGGATATATATTGCCCCACAATCAGGAGTTCTAGCTTATCACACATGGCATGGAGGGCCACATATCTCCCTTCTGGATCAAGGTGGAGGTCTAGTAGGGTAAACCCAAGAAACTTGTGGACCAGGACGCTGACACCTCTAGAGAATGAGGAATGAGTAGAATGGTAATACGCCCCTACCCAGGGTTTCCGGAGGGCCAACGTCCCACTCCCCACCAAATGTGTCTCCTGCAGTATACATATATGGGGAAAATATTTTTTCAAATAATTAAACACCAGTGACCATTTGATCTTGGAGTTCAGACCATGAACATTTCAAGACAAATATACGGTAGTTAAGGGAGTCATCCTGTTATTACTAAATATCTTAGGGGGCAACCGAGCAGCATGAGGATCAAAGAGGTTATTAACATGCACAGATATGACAGCACAATATTCACTTGTATGAGAACATCACCAGGGGGATTCCCTGTGCCACCTGGTGGGAAGAAATCAGAGCCGCAGACATTCCTGAGGAAAAAACCATATGTATAAAATATCACAAAAAAACAGTAGTTAAACAAACCCAGGAGGGAGCAAAAAACAGTATTCCCGTAACTGTCCCCACCACCCTACCCTGAACCACCCCCCAACCTTCGGTGTGCTTAATTCCCATAAACAATCATGGCAACTGCCATTGGGGGAAATGAACAGAGGGACACCTGTGTGTCACAGTACATACAATGAGTCCTCCAGTATTTTCAAGCAGATAAATGGTCCCTGCAGATTGTGTGGGCACCCGGAAAAGAGTATTTTGGGGTTACAAGGCTTAAAAAAGAACTTGTTGCAAACTTTGTCAAAGACCAACAGTTATCCAACTGCACTTTAAGGCAGCGTACAGTGCAGCGTCAGGGGTGGTAGTCAGGTGCACAGGCCTAGCAGACATGCCGGCCTCATTGCGGGCTGAGCAGCATGTCATATCCAGATACAATCTCCTGTATCAATGTCTGTAAAGGAGAACAGCAGCCTGTGCACATGTAAGTCACGCATACCAGGGAGGTTAATTAGCCATAAAAGTGGAAAGAATAAATCAAACATTCCAGTGATCGCAGGTTGGTTGTTATCTTCTAGGCAGAGTCTCCAGCCAGTGCGATGCGTCTTCAGGGGAGGTGAAAAATCAAACTGTTTCACCATCTTGGACTCACAGCTTTGCAGGGAATAGCATGTTGTATTTGATTTTCTTGTTGCGCAGGTTGAGCTTCACGTGATCGAATGAGCAGTGTGTTTTCTGGGTGTCTACTGAGTAATCAGGAAATAACATCAGTTTGGCTCCTTCATGTCTCAGTTATTCTGTCTTTCTTGCTTCACGCAGGAGTAGGTCCCGGTCCTTAAAGTTAAGCAGCTTCAGGATAAAAGTGCGTGGAGGAGCTCCCAGGGGCCCCTGGGAAGCAGGCATTCTATGTGCCCTCTCCACCACAAAAAAATTGGAGAATGCCGCGTGCGGGAGAAGAGTTCTCAGCAGGTGTTCTGTAAACACTGTGGGGTCCTTGCCTTCCACCCCCTCAGGCAGCGCCACTATACAGAGATTGTTCCGTCTATTACAGTTTTTGGCATCCTCCGTGCGTGTCTCCAGTGTTTTAATCCTAGTGTGCAGCGTGCGGAGTGAGACTGTATGCTCCTGCAGCATGTCCTCTACATCTCCCACATGGCGCTCAGCCTCTGTAAGGCAGGAGCGAAAGCTGTCCATATCCCTGCGGATTAAGCTAATGTCCAGCTGCATGTGTCCAATCTTGCCAGTGAGGGTCGATTGGCAGGTGTTAATTGCTTGCACAAGGACATCAAAATTGGACTGTTCCCTGTCTACTGGATCAGGGACATTGCTCTCTGACTGAGACGCCAGATTGTTTGCTTTGGCAGGGCGAAGGGGCCGTGCAGCGGGACCAGGAGCTACCTTATGCGACTTACGGGTGGACAGGGTGCCTTTCCCCTTGGTCATGGCGGTCACCGCCACTCACTCATCCATTTTTGGCAGGCTAGGATCGTCAGGCTGCAGGGTAGCAGGTTTGTAGGGTGGAGGCCGAGCGGAGCTCTCTCACTGCATGTCTGCTCTGGTGGCCATCTTGGATACGCCCTTACTGCTTGTGTTTCTATTAACTGTCTCCTAGGTTCTCCAATGGGCTTTTCTTTTTGGCCATTTTCTTCAATAGTGCAAACGTAATTTATTTGATACATGAGGTGACAATCTCTTCTTCAGCTATTATGTTGTGTGTCTGTTACACACACACCTTGTTTTTGTTGTTAATGTGTGTAATACATTATTGATAAAAAAACACATCCTTTTCAGCACCATGAACTAATTGTTTTGAGTCCCGAAAATGGCCTGATTGGGGCAAATTTTAGAGCACTGTGGGGGTTATTTACTAAAGGCAAATCCACTTTGCACTACAAGTGCACTGCAAGTGCACTTGAAAGTGCACTGAAACAGCACTTGTAGTGCAAATTGGATTTGCCTTTAGTAAATAACCCCCATTACCACTGTAATCACCAACTTACTCCAAAAACTGGTATTGAGCATTGAAAGAAGAAGCCACACATTGTTGAGTATAAAACATTTTACTCAAAGCACATTCACATGTGCATTAGAAAAAGGGGTTTTGAACAAACCAACATATTTGTTGTATAGATAGAAGGGTATTGCCACAAAGGTTAGCTAGAGGTTTTAAATCACTGAATCCTGCACTAATATGTTGAGGGGGGGAATGGGAGGAGACTAGCAAGGGCTACTCCAAACGAGCCCTACCTTCCCATTAAGGGATTATTGGACTATAGCAGTACCCAATTAGGACATAGAACATAAATAAAATTTCAATTTATTAAGTTACAAAGTAATAAAATATATGCAGTATACAACAAAACAACTTGGGAGTTGTTGCAACAAGAAATATACATTAAAGTAGCAGTGAGTACAGCCCACATGTATAATCAAAGGCACAATGATGTATTAAAGGATGTTTGACCTCAACAGTTTAGCGGCCAACGCTGCTTCTTCAGGAGGCGTCCAAATATAACATCTAAGAAGATAAATAATCACAATTATATTTAAAGACAACAGAATATAATAATACATAGTAATACAATGTAGTATTGGCGTGATTACATGTTGTATGAACACACTCACCAACAACTGCCCCAACAGGCAGGGAGCGGCAGTATTGAGATGCCCAGATCAGGCGTTCCCCCTGGGGGCGGAAACGGGGGGGCTGAATGAGACGGGCTAGTATATGAAAATAATATAATATGAATTGGTTCGGGAGGTAATTTGTATTTAGACATACACCACCTAAGTGCATGGGAATAGAGAGAGCTGAGAGGGAAAGGGGAAGGAGGAAAAAGAAAAGAAAAAAAAAGGAAAGAAGAAAATAGAAAGAAAGGGAGGAGAGGGGAAAAAAGGGAGGGAGTGGAAGGGGGAGAGGGAGGGAGGAGGGGAAAAGGAGGGGGGATGGGAAAGGGGGGAAAAAAGAGGGGAAACAGGAAAGGGGAGAGGGGGAAAAAAGTGGGGAGGAGGGGGGGGAAAAGGAAAGGGAAAAGGAAGGGGGGGAAGGAGGGGGGAAGAACAAAGGGGGAGGAAAAGAAAAGGGGACAGAGATAAGAAGGGGAGGGATGGAAGATAGTGGGTGGCAAGGAGGGGGGAAGGGAAAGGGGGAAGGGAAAGAGGGGGGGAGGAGGGAAAGGGGTTGTTACCAAGGGAGGGGAAGAGTAGGAGTGAGGGAGGGGAAGGAAGAAAGCTGCAGAGAAGGGAAAGAAAAGAGAGTGAGAATGTAGGTAGAAAAAAGTCAGAAGAAGAACCCATTACAAGGCACCAAGGGGGTGGTGTGAAAACAATAAATTTTGTACAATACAACACCCACCGATTCAGAAGGTAAAGTTGAATGTTAGTAATGGCTCCTGGGAGTGGACAACTAAATCCAGCAATAACGTAGCAAGGTCTGGAAAATAAGACAGAATAGGGAATCATAAGATAGCTTGCTTGTATCACATGAATCCTGCCTAAAGAATCTCATCAGTCCATCCGAGACGTGCTGTAGGAGCGGAGCCCACTGGAGGTAGAGCCCAGCTGATGACCACACATCATAAGTACGGAGGAAGGAGAGAATACAACATATGTGTTGATGGTATAAGTAAAATGAACTTACTTGGTCCATGGTGGTATAGTGGAATCCCGGGTGTCTGCCGTCTACAAAGAAGCGGCCGCTCTAAATACCCCCAACCCAGATAGACGTTCGGCGCCGTATTGCGTAGGGTGCCGACGTCACCGGGTCTGACTCTCCGCTATTGCGCATGCGCAAACAAAGTTGCGCACGCACATAGCCCTATCTTGGGGACGCTTGTGTACATCACCAGCCAGAAAGCAGGGGAAAGAGCCACCCCGAAAGGGAGGCTCGGCCACTGCTGGAGAGGCGCATGCCCACCACCAGGGGGAGAATGAACTCCTCAAGCCGCTGGCAGTCGTTGGAGAATGATACTAATAAAAAAGACATACAGCAGAAATGAAGAGTAAGCAGTCAGTGTAGCTGGCTGGGGAAAGGTCAAGGGAGGTCCGTCTCCCAGCGAGGACACCTGCACTGACCCAAGTCTATACAAAGTGTAATTGAGCAGCACATTTATTTCACAGAACATTGTTCAAACATTGATTAACACCAACTTGCATCTAACAAAACATAAACATATATGTATAAAGAAAAAGATTTTTAATGTCTATTATACAAAGCATAGTTACATACAGATCCCACAACGTTGGCACAGTGGGGAGGATTTTTGACAGTAGCATTCAATACTCTGTAGAGAAGTGATTTATCTAGAAATGCACACAAAGCCATGAGTTTGGAAATTAACAGAAACCGGAGAGGAACAAGGATTAATTAAGGGTGACCCCCATAAGTTATAAAAAGTGTTTGTAAGTATGTGCCTCATTGAGGTCTGGGGGCGTGAGGGCATTGAGCCATTCGATCCAAAAGGACTCCAGAGGAGGGGATTGAGACCATAGAATCCTAAGGCGCAAGTCCTTTTGGATCGAACGGCTCAATGCCCTCATGCCCCCAGGCCTCAATGAGGCACATACTATGTTCTATGTGCATTTCTATATAGATCACTTCTCTACAGAGTATTGAATACTACTGTCAAAAACCCTCCCCACTGTGCCAACATTGTGGGATACCCATCTGTATGTAACTGTGCTTTGTATAATAGACATTAAAAATCTTTTTCTTTACACGTATACATTTATGTTTTGTTAGATGCAAGTTGGTGTTAATCAATGTTTGAACAATGTTCTGTGAAATAAATGTGCTGCTCAATTACACTTTGTATAGACTTGGGTCAGCGCCGGTGTACTTGCTGGGAGACGGACCTCCCTTGACCTTTCCCCCAGCCAGCTACACTGACTGCTTACTCTTCATTTCAACGACTGGCAGTGGCTTGAGGAGTTCATTCTCCCACTGGTGGCGGGCATGCGCCTCTCTAGCAGTGTCCGAGCCTGCTTCCCGGGCGGTGACACAAACAAACGTCCCCAAGATAGGGCTATGTGCATGCGCAACTTTGCACATGCACAATAGCGGAGAGTTGAACCCCGTCGGTGCCCTATGCAATACGGCGCCGAATGTCTATCCGGGTTTGGGGTATTTAGAGTGGCCTCTCAGACCGCTTCTTTGTAGATGGCAGACACCCGGGATTCCACTATACCACCATGGACCAAGTAAGTTCATTTTACTTATACCATCAACACATATGTTGTATTCTCTCCTTCCTCCTTACTTATGATGTGTGGTCACCAGCTGCGCTCTACCTCCAGTGGGCTCCGCTCCTGCAGCACGTCTCGGATGGACTGATGAGATTCTTTAGGCAGGATTCATGTGATACAAGCTATCTTATGATTCCCTATTCTGTCTTATTTTCCAGACCTTGCTACGTTATTGCTGGATTTAGTTGTCCACCACGGGTGCCATTACTGACATTTAACTTTACCCTCTGAATCGGTAGGTGTTGTATTGTACAAAATTAATTGTTTTCACACCACCCCCTTGGTGCCTTGTAATGGGTTCTTCTTCTGACTTTTTTCTACCTACATTCTGACTCCCTCTCTCTTTTCTTCCCCTTCTCTGCAGCTTTCTTCCTTCCCCTCCCTCACTCCCACTCTTCCCCTCCCTTGGTAACCCCCTTTCCCCCCCCTTTCCCTCCTTTCCCTTCCCCCCTCCTTGCCAAATGCTATCCTCCCTCCCCTTCTTATCTCTGTCCCCTTTTCTTTTCCTCCCCTTTGTTCTTCCCCCCCTTCTTTACCCCCTCCCCCCTTTTCCCTTTCCTTTCCCCCCCTCCTCCCCCCTTTTTCCCCCTCTCCCCTTTCCTGTTTCCCCTCTTTTTTTCCCCCCTTTCCCATCCCCCCTCCTTTTCCCCTCCTCCCACCCTCTCCCCCTTCCACTCCCTCCTTTTTTCCCCTCACCTCTCTTTCTTTCTTTTTTCTTTTTTCCTTTTTTCTTTTTTCTCTTTTCTTTTTCCCCCTTCCCCTTTCCCTCTCAGCTCTCTCTATTCCCATGCACTTAGGGGGTGTATGTCTAAATACACATTACCTCCCGAACCGATTTATATTATATTCTTTTCATATACTAGCCCATCTCATTCAGCCCCCTGTGTCCACTCCCAGGGGGTACTCCCGATCTGGGCGTCTCAATACTGCGGCTCCCTGCCTGTTGGGGCAGTTGTTGGTGAGTGTGTTCATACAACATGTAATCACTCCAATACTACATTGTATTACTATGTATTATTATATTCTGTTGTCTTTAAATATAATTGTGATTATTTATCTTCTTAGATGTTATATTTGGACGCCTCCTGAAGAAGCAGCGTTGGCCGCTAAACTGTTGAGGTCAAACATCCTTTAATACATCATTGTGCCTTCAATTATACATGTGGGCTGTACTCACTGCTACTTTAATGTATATTTCTTGTTGCAACAACTCCCAAGTTGTTTTGTTGTACACTGTATATATTTTATTACTTTGTAACTTAATAAATTGAAAATTTATTTATGTTCTATGTCTTAATTGGGTACCGCTATAGTCCAATAATCCCTTTAGGGGAAGGTAGGGCTCGTTTGGAGTAGCCCTTGCTATTCTCCTCCCATTCCCCCCTCAACATATTTGTTGTATAACATTTTTATGTTTGACAGTACAAATAGCCTTTTTTGGGTTAAACAGGCATGTTTAAAACCATAAAACATACACAACTCAGGAACTTACAGTTAAAGTTCAACATTGACAAAGTGAAGGCAATATCAGACATTAGTATATTCAAACTGTGTTGATCTTGCCTTCATCAGATGGGGTGATGTCATCCCTATGAAAGGCAAATTTTGAAGATGCACACAAATTGGGAGTCAAAATGGGGATTTCCCTCCTGATCCAATGCCTAATGTCAACATGTGCTAGCCCCCATCATGGTGGATCAATGGACATGTTTTGGGGGTGCAACCCCTTCCTCTCATCTACTATAGTTGAGAAAAAGGGGTTGCGCCCACAAAACGCGTACATTGATATCCCATGATGGCAGATAGCACATGTTGACACACTGTGTGCATCTTCAAAATTTGGCTTTCAAAATAATTTAAAAATGTTAGAAAAATAACAAATATAACAACAAACTCGAATAATTTCGGAGTGTTTTAGATTCTGCCTAAAACATCAATGATGTTTTTGAGTCTTTTTTCAACATCATTGATGTCTTTCTTGATTTTCTGTAATTCATGATTGCACACCATGATCACCCCGATGAGGACTTGTGCACTTGCACTTGTCAATTGAGATTCTTCTTCCACAACATCCACATCACCTAAAATAAAAAAAAAACACCATGTATTATAAATGCAGGCATCCATCTATTACCTGAAGCAGTGGTCTCAGACACTGACCTGTTGTAGTCACTATTTTGCCCACTTCATAAACCTCTCCTTCCTCCATATCCTCAGATTGTGGTGTGCTAAGTTCCCCTTCTTTAGGAGGTTGGGGGTTCCTGGTGTCCTCAGATGTCCCGAGTCTTTTCTCCCCTATGTGAATAAAAAAAAAGGTAAACTTAGCACTTAGATATTTGTGGCCAGAAATATGAATATGAAACATTGCTTGAAGTGTCATACAATTGTCTGTTTTGGCAGAGTTCCAAGCTGAAGACATGGTTTTTTACCTTTCTAAAGCTGGAATACCTTTTTTTTGTGCAAGTTTCCCACATGGAGACACCCCTAGTATCCACTGGAACACCTGTGTGGGACACCCTAAAAAGTTTGTTCTGGTGTCCCACACTAGTGCTCCTGCGTCCAGATGTGTAAACAGCTGCTGAGTGCCCTCTCCTTACACTGAATCAAGTTTGCATTTCATTCTAATTATAAACCCATCTAGACAACAAACTTCTTTTAATACAAATAGGCATGAACAAATGTAGTCAACCTGCATCTGCCAAAAACATTGTATTAGTGAGCGAATGAACGATGTGTACTATGGAAGATCTAATAAACTATGTTTACTATGAACGATTACTGTGCCCACAAACCTGAAACTTGCCATTTTAAACAGTACAACAGTAAAGAAAGGCACATGTACCACCACAAAAGTAATAATAATAATAGGAACACACAACAAAATACTTACTTTTTTGCAGCACTCTCTTGATTCTTCTGTACTGATCCTGCTCCCTCAATTTGAGGTCTGACCATCGTTTCCTCAGTTGAACCTTGGATCGCCGTACCCCAAAATTCTTCTGCAGACTTTTCTCAACTTTAGCCATGATCTTGGCCTTTCTGACATTTGGGTTTGGGTAAGGTTAATGCTTCCCATCATAGTCGGCCCTCTTCAAGATGTCCATCATCTCCACCATCTCACCAAAGGACATATTTGACACCTTAAATCTCCTCCGGGTTCGGGACGTTTGTGGCTCCGGGCTTTCGTCGTCCTCCTTGTTGCTGCTGTCTGCATGCACTTGCTCTTTCTCCGCCATGTGCTCTCCCACTGTGCCGAAAAAGAAGGGGCGGGAAATATACTAGAAATAAGGTCGGGGCGGGCAGAGTTTCACACATGTGCAGTGTATATAAAGCGTAACACGCGTGCGTAGTACGTACGATCTGTGACTGTAGGATGGAGTAGCGGAAGCGCCGATCGCTAACGAAGGTATAATTTTAACTTGGGGCATCAGTGGCCTATACTTTATACAGATTGAGGCCTATATTGGGACAAGATTATGAAAGTTTAGCCTGACATTAGGGTTTGTCTTGTTTTGTGTCTTGCAGATAAAATGGATAGATTCAACGATCATGACTTCCTCCCTAGCTTCATTGATAAATACAGGGAGCTGCCCTGTCTGTGGCAGGTGAAACACCATTTTTATACTAAAAAAATAAAGAGGAAGGCAGCGCTGGATCAATTGCTGGAATTGGTGAAGCCAATGATTCCCACGGCAACCATCCCCTATTTGAAGTGCAAAATTGGTGGCCTGAGGAGCACATATAATAGGGAGCACAAAAAGGTCCAGGATTCCATGAGATCAGGAGCAGCAGCAGATGACATTTATGTCCCTAGGCTCTGGTACTATGACAGACTGCGGCTTTTGTCAGACCAGAGTAAAATCAGGCCATCACTCTCAACCCTTCCTTCCACTCTTCCTTCCAACTCAGATGAGGCTTCTGAAGTCCAACCTGGGCCTTCCACCCAGGAAGAAGATGTGGAGGAGCCCAGCTTGAGCCAGGTATAGCATTGTTCAACATATTTCTGGTCAAAAAATGAATGATGTTAACTAGATGCTATTATTGATCACTAATTTCTGATTTAACAAAGTGGTTTACATATCAATATACATTGGGACAAGAATGAAAAATGCTGGGGTCAGAATGATAGACTTTTCTATTTGTTAACATTCAATTTGCAACAGTCATGAGCTCAAAATTATGTGTGATTGATGACCAAAAAACTAAAGCTATGTCCCATTTTCATACACAGGAAAGTCTCAGCCAGGAGGCTGTGGAAAGTCTCAGCCAGGAGGAGGCTGGTGAAAGTCTCAGCCAGGAGGAGGCAGGGGTAAGTGGCAACCAGGAGGTGGCTGTGCCCAGTAGCCTGACCGAATCCCAGGTTCCTCCCCTCCGCCTTCCAACAAAAAGTACCAGGAAGGGGAGGAACATGGAGGACTCAGCTCTTTCTTTGATTCAGGAGGCTACTGTGGCCCTCAGAACCACCCCCAATATTCAAGAGGCCTATGCCTGCATGGCTGCCAGCAAGATACAGGAAATGGAGGTGGGCCAACACCTCATTTGTGAGGAAGTGATCTATAAGGCCCTAAATAAGGGGTTGAGGGGCCAACTTACAAGCAAAAGCCATGTTTGTGAGTTCGACCATCCTCTTCCTCCTCCTTCTCCACCTCCTGCCACAACTCCAACACCAGAGCCACAGCCCAGAAGCAAGCTTGGAAGGAAGACAAGAGAGTGATGGCCTGGGTTCAGTCTGGTCTGACAAAAGACGCAGGCTGCTGTAAGTTCACAGCCTGGTGACATATAAATCATCTGTTGCTGCTCCCGATCTCTCAGAGTCCTGGATCGGATTGTGCTCCCTATTAAATGGATTCCTCAGGCTACCAATTTTGCCTGTCAAATAATTGATGTGTGCCCTGGGGTACAAAGACTTTGCCAATTTCACCAGTTTATCCAGGGTTGCCTTCCTCTTTATTTTGTTATGACCTTTTATAAATTTCTATTTTTTTATCACAAATACTTGGCTATGTGTTTTAGTTCAAAAAGGACAGTTTGTTTGTGAGTAGGCAGGTACATTTCAAAAATACAATGTCAAATTAACAAGGGACACCAACACCAACCAATCTCCTTGAAGTTAAAAAATACAAGATAATAATGGTGTTGCAGTAAATTAACACACAAAATGAAAAAAAAATATTATAGAGATCACTAGAAAAAAAAAACATGAGATCTTGATAAAAAAAGTAGATCACTAGAAAAAAAAATATAAACATTTTTCTGGAGATCTGTACAAAAAAAAATAAAGATTATTCAGGAGATCACGAGAAATAATAAAGAAATCAGTTTGTCAGAACTTTGTGTGTATATCAGCAGCAAAACAACTTCATTATTCTAGCATTATAAAGAAGAAGAAAATGTGCTGCTTTAAAAGATTAAAAAATTTGCAGCTTGACAAATGTGCTATCACCATTATGAGCGCTAGTTTTACCAGACTGAGCGCTTCCGTCTTGTACTTGATTCAGAGCATGCGTGGAATTTTGTGAGTCGGAATTGTCTACACACGTTCGGAAGTTACGACAACGGATTTTGTTGTCGGAAAATTTGAGATCCAGCTCTCAAATTTTTGTTGTCGGAAACTCTGACACGAAATGTCTGATGGAGCCTACACACTGTCGGAATTTCCGACAACAAGCTCACATCGAACATTTGTTGTCGGAAATTATGATCGCGGCATTAGCCTCCCAACTCAAAAAAAGGCAAGCACAATCCAACCTCACACATATTAAACACCACCGATCTAATACCATGCTTCACAACCCTAAAGACATAGCTAAAGCATTTAAAGATTATTATGAATCCCTCTACAACCTCAACAAAGACCCACTCGCCCACCAACCTACAGATTTAGGGATCAATGAATGTCTTCAAGGAATTCATCTGCCCACAGTAGATGTCACCACACTTCAAAAACTGAATACTCCCATCACCAATAAAGAGGTTGAGACCGTCATAAAATCCCTTCCCATGCACAAATCACCCAGAGTGGACGGATTTTCCATTGAATATTATAAGGCATTCACCTCACTCCAAAACTAGTAGAAATTCTCAATGCTGCAGGCTCTACAGGTTCCTTCCCAAGTGAAATGCTCCAAGCTGTGATAGCAACACTACCAAAACTGGGTAAAGACCCAACACTCCCCCAAAACTTTGGACCCAATTCCCTACTAAATTCAGATCTAAAGATCTACGCCAAAATTTTAACCAATAGATTAATGGAAATTACTCCATCCCTCATAGGCCTTGATCAAGTAGGCTTTGTAAAGGGCAGGAAGACACCAGACTGGACCAGAAGAATTTGCAGAGGTAACCCAAGAATCTAGCATATTCTTGGCCCTAGACACAGAAAAGGCCTTTGATAGGGTCCATTGGGGATACCTGTCTAAGACCCTGCACAAATTTGGAATATCTGGCCTGATCCAGCAATCATGTCACTATACTCAAATCCCACAGCCCAAGTCTACACTTCTAGCTTACTCTCTGACCCTTTTACATTGTCTAATGGAACTCATCAAGGATGCCCCCTCTCTCCAATTATATTTTCACTTGTCATTGAACCAGTAGCGGAATACATCAGCTCTAACAAAGTAATACATAGTATAAATATAGGCTCAGAAAGCCATAAAATATGACTCTTCGCTGATGATATTACTAACTGTATCCAAACCAGAATCTTCTATATCAGAAGTAAAATCCCTATTAAACAAATTTGGGCAAGTCTCCTTTTACAGAGTCAACACAAATAAATGTTTTTCCTTGGCATTTAAGGTACCTAGGGAGGAAAAATCCAGGATCAAAAAAATATTCCCCTGTAATTGGTGTACAGCTAACCTCTTCCTCCAAAATATACCCATGCAACTATCTTCCATTGCTAGCTAAAGAAGAAGAGGAATTAAACCAGATCAGTAAATTGCACCTAATATGGATAGGGAGAATAGCTGCATACTAAATGCAAGTGCAGCCTAAACTGCTATACTACTTCAGAACATTACCCATTCCTATCCCTCAGAAATTCTTCTCGCAACTAACAGTTTGAAAAAATACATCTGGGCAGGAAATAAACCTAGAATAGCTCTGGCACATCTGTACAAAACCAAAAATCTAGGTGGTGTGGGCCTTCCCTAAGCAACAAATATACTATAAAGCTGCGGTACTAGACCAAATGCATTACTGGTTCTCTTGCCAAGCAGATAACCGGTGGTCTGACATAGAACACAAAGTTACACCAGGACATAACCTCCCAGTATTGGCAAAAGCTGCATGCCTAGCCACAGCCCAAAAACCCCACCTTACCCAACAATACAAGCCACCACTGCAGCATGGTCCTCCTTGATTAGACAACACTTTGCCGACACACCAATCTGCAGACTAAAAATCCCATTAGTGACCTATGAATACTTAATCCCTGGATTAAGTAACCCAATCTTGGATGAAACAAGGAGCGCACTTCTCCATGTCTGATCTAACTGAACAGGACACGATGGACAGTTATAACATTTTCCAAATAAAGCACTACTCAGCAACTAACAAAAACAGCCTAATAGATATTAAATAAATACCCAGCTAAACACAAGGGGATATCCCTATTTTATAAATTCACTACCCCCCCCCCCCGTATATGCAAACTAAAATACCCAACATGGTAAAATGGGAACAAGAATTATAAAAATAATTCTCCTTACATTAATGGCACTTAGCTATAAAACACAATGGCAGATCCTCAGCATGTGTAGACCACTGAGAAAACACACAAAAGATCCTGCATAGATGGTACCTCACACCTCTAGGTCTAAATAAAATGAACCCAAGTATCTCATCACTATGCTGGTGAGATTGTCACTCTATTGGTAGCCTACTACACATACTTTGGAGCTGTAATGTAATACGTTCTTTCTGGACAGATGTCTCGTCCCTTATCCAAGAAACTACAGGAATCAAATATGCCTAAACTCCTGCATTCACTCTCCTAAGCCTTGGTATTGAACAGTTCCCCCCGCTGACAAGGAAAGTGATCCATATCCTCTTTGCAGCACGCATTACCCTAGCAAAGGAATGTCGCTCCAAAGCACATCCAAAAATTGAAGAGGTAATATCTAGAATGAACGCACAATATACCATAGAAAGAAATGCTTGCTTATAAAGAAAGAAGAACCCCAACTTTCCATGAACACTGGGAAATCTCGAGGACATCTCAGAATGCCTCCTCACATTTATGATTTATGATGTATAACTTGTTTCTACTGTGAATACTGACTTATGATACTTACACAAGAACTACTAATCATCTAGTGGTAAGACCTAATATTAGCTGTGGTCATTTCCTGTGACCCATAAACAACAATATGAGTAAACGACCACAGCATAATCAGCATATGTGTACTACTTTGTATCAAAAGAGAAGCTTACTGTTTGTTTATTGGTTGATAATATTACACTTAAGAGCTTACTACACGTCTTATCTCCAGAGACCCTCAATAAGGTCCAAAGTGGGCTACTTTCTAAAAGTCTAATAGAGAGCCTGCTCACAGTGTGTACCCAGTTGGGGTGACAGGCCATACCTCCTGTTGAGGTCATATTCTGCATCTTTATAAGAAGCCCGAGCAAATGTAGTAATGTTTCTATGGTAAGTTAATTTCCTGGTACCCACTTTGTATGTTTCTTATGCTGCAAGGCCTGCTTTTTATTTTACATGTACATTGTGGAATTCAATAAAAATCTATGGTTTAAAAAAAAGGATGCTAGAATATGGAATATATTTTCTCTGTCGCTTTCTCTTGTTACTCTCCATTTCACAACAATCTTTACCCAAACTCACACAAGTGTCTTTACAAACCACAAACAATACCATTGCTGATGCAAATTTAAAATGAGTCACAATTTTCTGTGCTTTTTATTATTTCCAAATAATCATAATTTGAACCCCAAAAATGCGATATGTGTACCAACATCAGAAATAAAAATGTAATTCCTTAAAATTTGAGGGTAATATCACTATTCTACACTCACCCACAAAGAACCACCAAATATCCCAGAATAAATCAAGAAGAATAACTCTTGAGTAATGTAATTCCATCACCTGTATGTTCAAAGAAATGCAGTATGTATGTGTAGGAGATTTTCATATGTGGCAGCTCTGTGGCTTAGAGGTTAGAACTGTTGCTTAGCATCCCTGAGTGTCTGGGTTTGAATCTCAAATATGCTGCTTCATCAGAAGTTGTCTCATCTCCCTATGATGTTAAAAATAACTCCTGACTCAGGTCCTAAATCTATGTCTAAATGTAGTATTTATGTGTAGGAGGGTTCCACCACTATTGTAAATCTTGCCAGATACACTATCTAGCCAAAAGTATTGGGACACCTTCCTTTACACACACATGAACTTTAATGGCAGCCTGGTCTTAGTCCGTAGGGTTAAAATTTGATTTGGCCCACCCTTTGCAGCTAGAACAGCTTCTGGGAAGGCTAGGAAGGTCGTCCACAAGGTTTAGTGTGTCTGTGGGAATGTTTGACCATTCTTCCAGGAGTACATTTGTGAGGCCAGGCACTGATGTTGGATGAGAAAGCCTGGCTCGCAGTCTCTGCTCTAATTCAGCCAAAAGGTGCTCTATTGGGTTGAGGTCAGGACTATGTGCAGGCCAGTCAAGTTCCTCCACCCCAAACTTACTCATTCATGTCTTTATGGACCTTGCTTTGTGCATTGCTGTGCAGTCATGTTGGAACAGGAAGGGGCTATCCCCAAACTGTTCCCACAAAGTTAGGAGCATGGAATTGTCCAAAATGTCTTGGTATGCTGATGCCTTAAGAGTTCCCTTCATTGGAACTAAGAGGCCAAGTCCAACCCAAGAAAAACAACCCCACATCATAATCCCCCCTCCACCAAATGATTTGGACCAGTGCACAAAGCAAGGTCCATAAAGACATGGATGAGTGAGTTTGGGGTGGAGGAACTTAACTGGCCTGCACAGAGTCCTGACCTCAACACAACAGAACACCTTGGAGATGAATTAGAGCGGAGACTGTAAGCCAGGCCTTCTTGTCCAACATCAGTGCCTGACCTCACAAATGCCCTTGTGGAAGAATGGTCAAACATTCCCACAGACACACTCCTAAACCTTGTGGACAACCTTCCCAGAAGAGTTGAAGCTGCAAAGGGTGGGCCAAATGAATTTTGAACCCTACGGACTAAGACTGGGATGCCATTACATTTCATGTGCATATAAAGACAGGTGTCCCAATACTTAGGCCAATATATTGTATATTGTTTTTGACACTGAGCATGGCTATGGGCTTAGGGCTGGTTCACACCACAGAGCTGCAGACAACATGTGTAAGGCTGCCTGCTGGCTAAATAGGTAGCAATTCCATTTAACAGCACTGAGGTTGCTGGTTCACTTCCTCAACATTCTAATGCTTGTGTTGAAGTTTATATGTTCTTCCTGTGTGGGTTTCTCACCATAATCCAAAGACATGCTGGCATTTTATTTATCTCCAGTCAAAATAGTCTCTAATGTAAGAAAGTTTGTTTTGGACTTTAGATTGGAAGCTCGTTGTAAGCCAGGGACTGGTGTTAATGTTTGTTAGCACTAATCATGCCCAGGGACTTGGACATTTAAAATTGTAGGGTTCATACTTCACATGTACATATGCTTAGAAAACTGTTTTTTTGTTTATGTGCATGCAAATGTATTTCAATCTTTGGCCTGTAGTTGGAGATTTGATGCACATAGCCAAGGGCTAACACAGTTGCAAATAGTATTATGTGTTCCTGTTCATCAGGTGCAATCACTTTAGACATAAATGAAGAGACAGACTGAAAGATAGTGGTGGGCATGTACTTCTATTGGGCATGTGTCAGTGTGCTAACAATACAACCTATCTTATATAAATGGCTTCAGTAGAGGGGGTTCATTTGGACTGAGAAAGTCAGTTTTTTTGCTGTGATTTGTTGAGGAGAAGGAATGACACTGTGCATATTGACAAACACACAACTAGGGCTGTTTGCTGAAATTATTGTGCATTTTTTCCATCAAAAGTGGGTTTATATGGCCATGCTGTCAATTTCGTGTGTGTATTGTTCCTGTCTGACCATGCAAACATGGTTTGGGAGCATGTGCTGACCTTCTACTCTTTGATCTCATTGCTTAATCATGTACACAGAAATGCAGCTTCCAGCAGAACATATTCACCAATGTATGTATGTGTGTGGACTGTGGGCTAGTGGTGGCTGTTATATATTGAATATGTGCTTTTTAATGTTATGCTGGAATGCTTTGTAAGAATAATGACTGTTAAATATGTTTCCATACTCTTGCAGATAAAAATGTGGGCTGGTGGGTGAGTTGTAATATGAAATGTTACCTGTTATACACTGAAAGTAAAGCTGTGTCCACTCTAATTTTTAGACAAATTTTAGATTGTAAGCTCCTATGGGCAGGGCCCTTAAAACCCAATTGCTAAATGTAGCACCATATATCCTGTAGAATATTTTTTGAAGCTAGTAAATGAATGTACATAATTGTTGTATGTGTCAGCCCTGGTTCACATTGGTGCGATTTGACAAGCGATTTGACATGTCAAATCGGCAGCAATTGTACCGTTCTATTTGGTGCTGTGCCACAATTTCCAAACGTAGTTTCTGTACTACTTTTTGGCGACTTCAAAGTGCGATTTTTATTGACATCAGTGCAGAAACCTGCACAAATGGCTCTGAAATTCCCCCCGCAGGTGGGACTGACATGCGGAAATGAAATTGTGTGAATTTAGCTGAACTTGCATGATTTCCTCCAACTGTCAGTGTGAACCAGGGCTCAAACTGGGCCTTTGTCTTTGTAATTCACCTCCTGCAATCCCAGGGACACCATTTCTTATCAAACTCCCTTTAGGTTTACCTTCAAATATCATATGTAGAAATACAGATTCGCATATCTGCAAATAAACTAAAATTAAAAAATTCTAATCGTGATTGCGATCAAATATTCTCAGCTGCGATCAAAAGAGTGTGGTTTCACCTTCTGACCCGGAAATGAGTCATTGCAATCACCCGGAAGTTCCTGTGCTGGTCGAGATCTCCATCTAGGTGGACATGGCAAGGTCCCTCTTTAGCAAAGAGGAGGTGCTGCTCATTTGCCGGGTAAGTGTAGGATATCTACTTGTGCTTACTCAATGTGGGGGTGGATGTGGTAGTTAGATTTGGTGTGGGTGGGGTTCATTGATTTATTTGGCATCACCACACATTTGCTTCTGGCCCATGTGCACACATCACTTCCTACATTTGTTCTGCCGATGTAAATCAGTAAGGACTATGCAAATATAAATGAGAGCTCCTTTCTCCTAAAATATATATGACGTGTTTCACAGTTGGGTAACTTTTCCAGCAAATTTGCACCTCCGAGTTGCATGACAAGCTGTACCCCATGATTCTCAATGATAACCATTCTTACCTGTGCTACTTCAAGTTGCAACAACTTCAAAATAGTCCCTGTACTACTTTGGTGTGACTTTCATGTGACTTGAGGTACATAGGGCGCAATATTACACAGGCATTCCCAGAAGTTGGGGCCAAGTTGCAGCAGCAAAGTGACAGAAAAATAGTGTGACTTTCAGGTCGCAGCAGTGTGAATGAGATTCATGGATAATACCTTTGAATTAGGCACTATTCTCACTTGTGCATCCTGCAAGTGGGTCAAATTCATCTCTGCACTACTTTGGTTTGACTTTGATGCGACTTGAGGTCCATATTCCGCAAGAAAAAGGGAAAAAAGGGGGTAGGCTTTCCATGTGCTGTCAACAGATGGTCACGCCCCGTGGCTGTTTAAGAGACTTCAGACAGTGGGTGACAACACATCAGAGGAAGATAGCAGCAAGGAAGAACACGGCGGCGAGGAAGAACACAGCAGCAGGAGAAGTAGGTGGTGGTGGGAGAGACGACGAAAGAAGACAGTGACAGAAGATGGCGGGAAGAAAGACAGCACCAGGAGAAGATGACGTTGGGAGACAGGGCTCGGGGTAGAAGACCACTCAGAGCTATTTTACAATAAAGGAATTGTCAAAAACCGGCTATTGTTTTTTATCACATTTCACTGCTTTTTTAGGTGAATGGGTAGGGGTACAATGTACCCGATACCCATTCACATAGGGGGGGCTGGGATCTGGGGGCCCCTTGTTAAAGGGGGCTTCCATATTCCGATAAGCCCCCCGCCTACAGACCCCCACATCCACCGGGCAAGAGTTGTGGGGATGAGGCCCTTGTCCCCATCAACTTGGGGACAAGGTATTTTGGGGGACCCCAAAGCACCCTCCCCATGTTGATGGCATGTGGCCTGGTACAGTTCAGGAGGGGGGGCGCACTCTCTCTTTCTCGCCCCCCTCTTTTCCTGTGGGCTGCCAGGTTGCGTGCTCATATAAGGGTCTGGTATGGATTTTGGGGAGGACCCCCAGGCCATTTTTTTCAAATTTTGATGCAGGGTTTCCCTTAATATCCATACCAGACCTAGTGGGCCTGGTATGGATTTTGGGGGGACCCCTACGCAATTTTTCTTTTTTTCTTGTGGGTTTACCCTTAATATTCATGCCAGACCCAAAGAGCCTGGTAATGGACTGGGGGGGACCCCCACACCATTTTTGTTAAATTTGAATCCTACGGACTAAGACTGGGCTGCCATTAAAGTTCATGTGTGTGTAAAGGCAGGCATCCCAATACTTTTGGCTAGATAGTGTATCTGGCAAGATTTACAATTGTGATGGAACCCTCCTACACCTAAATACTACATTTAGACATAGTTTTAGGACCTGGGAGATGAGACAATTTCTCTACATGAAGCGGCATGTTTGGGATTTGAAATCAAACGCTCAGGGATGCTAAGCAGAAGTTATAACCTCTAAGCCATGGAGCTGCCACATGTGAAAACCTCCTTCACATAAATACACATAAATACTGCATTTCTTTTGACATACAGGTGATGGAATCACATTACTCAAGAGTTATTCTTCTTGATTTATTCTGTGATATTTGGTGTCTCTTTGTGGGTGAGTGTAGAATAGTGATATTACCCTCAAATTTTTGGGAATTACATTTTTATTTCTGATGTTGGTATACATATCACATTTTTTGGGCTCAAATTATGATTATTTGGAAATAATAAAAAGCACAAAAAATTGTGACTCATTTTAAATTTGCATCAGCAATGGTATTATTTGTGGTTTGTAAAGACACGTGTGTGAGTTTGGGTAAAGATTGTTGTGAGATGGAGAGTTAAGCCTCGTACACACGATTGGATTTTCCAACGGGAATTGTGTTATGACAGGCTGTTGGTGGAAAATCTGACCATTTGTATGCATCGTTGGACAATTGTTCTCGGTTTTTCCGCCGACAAATGATGGATGGCAGGCTTTAAAATTTTCCACGGACAAATCGGATTGTCGGATTTTCTGAGCATGTGTACACAAATCCGTTAGACAAAAGTCCAAAGTACAAACACGCATGCTCGGAAGCAAAGATGAGCCAGAAACGGTCGGTCTGGTAAACTAACGTTCATAATGGAGAATTAACATTTGTGACGTAGCAAATTAACACGGCTATAGGAGCTTAGAAAGTAGTTCTATGTAATACAAATAGTGTATTAAGTCTTCTAAATAGTACGCAACAGATTATGAAAAACAAACAAGCAATAAAGAGGGATATCAAACCCTGTGGTCAATAACCAAACTGATAGCAACTGATGCGTAGGGGTGCGAGGTAAAGAGTTCCAAACCGAGGGGAGGTGAATCGCTGAGTCTAAGCATTGTCATGCCCTTGATAGGTATAGTGTGTGGCCCAGATGTGGCGCAACTGTGTTAGCCTAGTCCAGAAGGAGTGGACCGGGTTTGAACTTGTGAACGAGGGATATTGGAGCGTTCCCCATCCTTAGCAGGTGGAGTAGAGATGCCCCATTGTCGGGGCAGTTTCCGTGCATCTGTTGGTGAATATAGGATATATTTTTGCCCCTGATGCATGATTTGTAAGGTGGCAGGGAAGAACCAGTTGTAGAAGATCTTTTTCTCTCTAAGATCTGCTGTAATGGGTGCGAATTGTCTGCGACGGGCTAGAGTGGTAGCCGAGAGGTTGGCGTAGATGTTGATGTGGGCGAATGGATCAGGGAGCTTGCCTGCTTTACGGGCTGCAGCCATGACTCTGTCTTTAATATGGAAAAAATTAATTCTGGCCAATACATCCCTTGGGACTGAGTCCGGAAGGGAATTGGGTTTAGCTATACGATGAGCCCTGTCAATGACCAGATCACAGGCATTTTCCATAGGAAGGAGGGTTTTTAGCAATTGAAGTAGGTATACACTTCTGATGGTGTACACAGTACCATGCACCCATAGTGCAGTTGCTGCTACTTTTCTGGTGGTGTACACAGAACACAATACATACAGTGTACCCATAGTTGCTGTTAGACTTCTAGTGGTGTAAACGATACCGTGCACCCCTAGTGCAGTTGCTACTACTTTTCTGGTGGTGTACACATTACACAATACATACAGTGCACCCATAGTTGCTATTAGACTTCTGGTGGTGTACACAATACCGTGCACCCCTAGTGCAGTTGCTACTACTTTTCTGTTGGTGTACACAGTACACAATACATGCAGTGCACCCATAGTTGCTATTAGACTTTTGGTGGTGTACACAATACCGTGCACTCCCAGTGCAGTTGCTACTACTTTTATGGTGGTGTACATTATACATACAGTGCTCCCATAGTTGTTATTATACTTCTGTTGGTGTACACAGTACCGTGCACCCATAGTGCAGTTGCTACTACTTTTCTGGCGGTGTACACAATACCAGAAAAGTAGTAGCAACTGCACTATGGCTGCACTGTATTTTAATTAAAATGTTTGATCTAATATTTCACAACAGGGCCCATTCCTGCGCCCAACAAGAGTATCTGTGAGGGGTTACAGTGTTGTGTCACCACCACCACCACTGCCTAAGGCTCAATTTTTCTGCCCCTGTTTAACAGGGGCATGTAATTACAATTTTTGATCTAATATTTCACAACAGGGCCCGTTCCCGCACCCACCAAGAGTAACTGTGAGGCTTTACAGTGTTGTGCCACCACCGCCTAAGGCCCAGTTTTTCTGCCCCTAATTAGCAGGGGCATGTAATTACAATTCATGATATAATTTTTCACAGCAGGGCCCATTCCAGCGCTCACCAAGAGTAACTGTGAGGGTTTACAGTGTTCTGGTACCACCAACACCTAAGGCCCAATTTTCCACAGAGTGTATAGGGCAGGCCGTATAGTATATATTTTCAAATATCCAACTTACAAATGACTCCTACTTACAAACGGAGGGAGACAACAGGAAGTGAGAGGAAACCTACCCCTAGGAAGTGGAATTCTCTCCTGTAAGAGTTAATATGGAAAAAAGGTGTCTCCACTGATGCTTTATCACCAATCCTTGTTTCCCTAATGACCCCACATTTTCAAAATCCAATTGTCATTGGGACAGAAAGTGAGGTGAAATATTCTGAACAGGGGCACAGACAGCAAAACAAATGTTACAGGGATGATAACCCTTCCCTATGTTATATAAAAAGCTTAACCACTTCAATACCATGCACTTTCGCCCCTTCCTGCCTAGGACAATTTTCAGCTTTCAGTGCTGTCGCACTTTGAATGACGATTGCGAGGTCATGCAACACTGTACATCTGTTTATTATTTTCTTCCCACAAATAGAGCTTTCCTTTGGTGGTATTTGATAACCTCTGGGGTTTTTATTTTTTGCTAAGCAAACTAAAAAATACCAACATTTTTGAAAAAAAAAGTTTTTCTCAGTTTCTGTCATAAAATTTTGTTTTCCCCTTCACTAATGGGCACTAATGAGGCGGCACTAATGGGCACTGATGAGGCAGCACTGATGGGCACTGATGAGGTGGCACTGATAAGGTGGCACTGATGGGCACTGATGAGGAGGCACTGATATGTAGAACTGATGGGCACTGATAGGCGGCACTGATTTTCAACACTGATGGGCACCAATAGGTGGCACTGATATGCGGCATTGATGGGCACTGATAGGCAGCACTGATGGGCACTGATAGGTGGCACTGATGGGCACTGACAGGTGGCACTGATGGGCGCTGACAGGCGGCTGTGATGGGCACTGACAGGCGGCACTGATTAGCACTGATAGGTGGTACTGATTGGCACTGACAGGTGGCACTGATGGGCAGCACTGATGATGAGGTACTGATGTGTTACTGACAGGTGTTACTGCTGGGCACTGATTGGCAATGTAATGGGCACTGATTGCCACTGTGGTGGGCACTGGCAGTCTTTTATTATAGGTATATTAACAGAAAAATAGAATTGCGCTAAACCTTTAAATCATAAATAATGATTAATCAATATGTAATCCACCAGTGCTCAAAAAATATATATAAACCATAATAATTGATTATATGAATTATAAATAAATATAAAATCCACCAGTGTTCAAAATATTAATTAAACCAATAAAGTCCAACAATATACATCAATATAAAGTCCACCAGTGCTCAAAACTTAATCGATGAAGTCCATCCATATATACGATGGCGGCGCCAGACGCTATTAGAAAAATTGTGCAGAATCCACCACCAAATTAGAAGAAATCACTTCTTACCAGGTGACTGTGATCCCCCATTACAGAGGATCAAGCATGTAGTATAAAGCACAGCTTGATTCCAATACGCAGCGAGCACACTTAAAGCTCTTTGGACTGCCTCATTAACCATTCAGACTGATGAGTGGATACACGTAGTGCATATAAAATATAAATGCTCCAAATAGTGTAAAAACGTTTATATTTATTAAAATAAACAAAGTATTACACTTACAAATAGTAGCATCAATAAAAAACCTGAAGTCCGATGTGCCGGCCGGCGCACAATCTGACAAACCTGCCCTTCTGGGAAACAAACAGTAGCATACGAGGTGACGTCAGCGCATCGCTCCGACCTATGCATTTCGTAAGAGATTACATCGTCCAGGGCTCTTACGAAACACGTAGTGTGGAGCGACGTGCTGACGTCACCCCGTGTGCTACTGTTTGTTTCCCAGAAGAACGGGTTTGTCTGATTGTGCGCTGGCCGGCACATCAGACTTCAGGCTTTTTATTGACACTACTATTTGTAAGTGTAATACTTTGTTTCTTTTAATAAATTTAAAAAGGTTTTACACTATTTGGAGCATTAATATTTTATATGCACTACGTGTATCCACTCATCGGTCTGAATGGTTAATGAGGCGGTCTGAATAGCTTTGAGTGTGCTTGCTGCGAATTGGAATCAAGCTGTGCTTTATACTACATGCTTTACTTGATCCTCTGTAACGGGGGATTGCAGTCATCTGGTAAGAAGTGATTTCTTCTAATTTGGTGGTGGATTCAGCACGATTTTTCTAATAGCGTTTGGCGCCGTCATCATATATACGGATGGACTTCGTCAATTAAGTTTTTAGCACTGGTGGACTTTATATTGATGTGTATTGATGGACTTTATTGGTTTAATTAATTTTTCAACACTGGTGGATTTTATACTTATTTATAATTCATATAATCAATTATTATGGTTTATATATATTTTTTGAGCACTGGTGGATTACATATTGATTAATCATCATTTATGCTTTAAAGGTTTAGCGCGATTTTATTTTTCTCTTAATATACTCTTATGCCCCGTACACACGGTCGGATTTTCCGATGGAAAATTTGCGATCGGAGCGTGTTGTCGGACATTCCGACCATGTGTGGGCTCCATCGGACATTTTCCATCGGATTTTCCAACACACAAAGTTTGAGAGCAGGCTATAAAATTTTCCAACAACAAAATCGATCGCGTCAATTCTGACCGTGTGTGGCCAGTTCCGACGCACAAAGTGCCACGCATGCTCAGAAGAAATTCCGAGACGGAACAGCTTGGTCTGGTAAAATGAGCGTTCGGAATGGATACAGCACTTTTGTCACGCTGCAATGTTTTAAATAGTTTAATACAGCGCACTCTGTTCATCTTTCTAATGAAGTAGTTTTAATGCTCATATTCACACAGACTTCTCACAAACGTCTTTCTTTATTCTTTATCGGGATTCCCTCAATATATTTTGATTTGTCACATCTGACCAATTTTTTTTTTTGGTTGTTTTTAATTTTTTTAAAAACATTTTCAAGGCTGTTTAATTTTTTTGGGGGTTTGTATTTTTTTAAAGGCTGTTTTTTTTTTTTGGTTTTTACTCCAGAATATTTTTGTGTGTGTTTTGTGTGTCAAGTTACCACAACACCATTGATATTTTGTATTATTTAATCTCAATGAGATTATTTGGTGTTGGTGTCCCTTGTTAATTTCAGATTGTATTTTGAAATGTACCTGCCTCCTCACCAACAAACTGTTTTTTTATAAGGAAAACACACATAGGCGCGTATAATTGAAACAAAAATGCCTTTATTAAGGGCTCACAACCAAACAAAGAGGGAGGCAACGCTGGAGAAACAGCAGAAATTGGCGAAGCCTTTGGCCCCCAGGGCACACATCAATTATTTCACAGCAAAAGTGGTGGCCTGAGGAGTCCATATGTAAGGAAGTGCAGTCTGGTCCAGAAGTCCCAGAGATCCGGAAAGCAGCAGATGACATCTGTGTCCCCAGGTTGTGGTCATACAAGAGACTGCATCTTTTGTCAGATCAGACTGAACCCAGGGCCATCATTCTCTGGTCTTCCTTCCACACTTCCTTCCACACTGTGGCTGTGGTGGTGGAGTTGTGGCAGCAGGAGGAGGAGGAGGAGGAGGAGGAGGGGATGGGCCAACTCACTCAGGTGGGTATTGGGTGTGATTTCGCCACTCACCCCCTTAGTTAGGACTTTATACAGACGGTCCTCACACAGCTTGCGTTGACCCTCCTGCATGTCCTGCAGTTTGGTGGCAGCCATGCAGGAAAAGGCCTCTTCAGGAGTAGGGGTGGGTCTGAGGGACGCAGAAGCCTCCTGAATGAGCCTGAGCGCAGAATCCCGAACGTGACTCCCCTTCCTGGGTCTTTTGTATGAAAGGCGGAGGGGAGGAACCTGCGATTCGATCAGGCTACGACTGGTCCCAGGCTTCTCCTGGCTGCCACTTAGCCCCGCCTCCTCCTGGCTGCCACTAACCCCCTCCTCCTCCTGGCTGCCACATTCCACAGCCTCCTCCTGTGTGGCACATTCCACAGCCTCGTCCTGGCTGATGTCTACCTGTGTATGAAAAAGGGACATGGTTTTAGTTCTTTCTTCAGCAATCACACACAATTTTCACTCATGATTGTTGCAAATTGAATGTTAACAAATATAAAAGACTATCATTCTGAGCCCAGCATTTTTCATTCTTGTCCCAATTATTTTTGGCCACTACTGTCTATTGATATGTAAAACACTTTCTTAAATCAGCAATTAGTGATCAATAATAACATCTAGTAAACATCATTTATTTATTGTCCAGAAATCTGTAGAACAATGCTATACCTGACTCAATCTGGGCTCCACCACTTCTTCCTGGCTGGAAGTCCCAGGTTGGACATCGGAAGCCTCAGCTGGGGTGGAAGGAAGAGTGGAAGGAAGAGTGGAGAGGGATTCCCTGACTCCAGTCTGGTCTGACAGAAATCGCAGTCTCTCATAGTACCACAGTCTGGGGACATAAATGTCATCTGCTGCAGCTCCGGATCTCTGGGAATCCATGACCTTCTTGCGCTCCCTTAGATAAGTGCTCCTCAGGCCACCAATATTGTTTTTTAAATAGGGGATGGTTGCCGTGGAGACCACCGGCGTCACCAACTCCAGCAGTTTCTCCAGCGTTGCCTGCCTCTTTTGTTTATTATTGTAATGTGGATGTTTCACCTGCCACAGACAGGGCAGCTCCCTGTATTTGTCTATGAACAGGGGGAGGAAGTTGTGGTCATTGAAGCCATCCATTTTATCTGCAAGACACAACACAAGACAAACCCTAATATCAGGCAAAACTCTCCTAATCTTGTTACAATATAGGCCTCAATCTAGAAGCAGTATAGGCCCAAGTTTAGATCTTACCTTTGTTCTCACGATCGGCACCTCCGATACTCCTTCCTCCGCTCACAGATCGTACGTACTACGCACGCGTGTTACGCTTTATACACACTGCGCATGCATGTAACTTCGCCCGCCCCTGACGTTCTTTCTAGTCTATTCCCCGCCCCTTTTCGTTCGGTGCAGTGGGGGAAGAGCACATGGCGGAGACACAGCAGGTGCATGCTAATTATAGCAACGAGGAGGAGGAGGAGGAAAGCCCAGAGCCTGAAACGTCTGGATCCTGAAGGAGACGATTTAAGGCATCAAATATGTCCTTTGGGGAGATGTTGGAGATGGTCGACATCCTGAAGAAGGCCGACTATGTTGGGAAGTATGGGCCTTACCCCAACCCCAATGTCAGAAAGGCCAAGATCATGGCGAAAGTGGTCAAGAGTCTGCCCCGGAATTTCGGGGTACGACGATCGAAAGATCAGCTCAGGAAGTGGTGGTTAGACCTCAAATTAAGAGGGCATGAGCAGTACAGAAAGATCCGGAGAGTGCTGCAAAAAAGTAAGTAGTTGTGCTGTGTTCCGATTCTTTTTATGTTTATTACATTTGTGCTGTTCCATGTGCTTTTCTTAACTGTTATCCATTTCTAAATGTGAACTTTCATGTTCATGGGCACATTATTCGTTCGTATCAAACATTTTTCGTGCGGCCTAGAAAACACCATTGTTTTGGCCATATGCATTTGCCCACATTTTTTCGGGCCTACTTGTCTGAAACTAATTTGGTTGTGTAGATGTGTTTGTTACTAGAATGAAATGCAAACTAGATTCTGTGTAAGGAGAGAACACTCAGCAGCTGTTTAGACATCTGGACGCTGGAGCACTAGTGTGGGACACAAGAAAACCCTTTTTATTAGGAGTCCCACACAGGTGCTCCAGTGGATACTATAGGGGTGTCTTCATCTGTGAAGCTTGTACAAAACAGGTAAAGTATTGAAGCTTGACAAAGGACACTAAAAATTCTACATCTTGGAACTCTGCCAAAACAGACAATTGTACCCCACTTCCAAGCAATGTTTCATATTTATAGTACTGCCATCAAAAATCTGTGTGCTAAGTATACCATTTTTTTTTTACATAGGGGAGAAAAGACCCGGAGGACACCCCTCATCCGAGGAGACCAGAGACCCCCCACCTCTAGAAGAAGGAGAAATCCACCCAAGACAAACAGAGCAGGAGGAGGAAGACGTGGTGGAATTTGGCACCACAACAGGTGAGTGTCTGAGACCACAGGCTCAGGTAAGAGATGGATGCCGGCATATTTATAATACATGTTTTTTTTTGGTTTCTATCTTTTTAGGTGATCGTGATGTTGTGGATCCAGATCCTTTCACCTCGGAAAGTGCACAGATCCTGATCGGGGAGATCATGGGGTGTAATAGGGACTTGGAAAACATCAAGAAAAACATCAATGATGTTATTCAAAAAAATAAGAACATCATTGATGTTTTGGGGAGAGTTTAAAACCCCTCCAAATCCCTTTGTTTTTTGGTGTGCTACAGTTTTTTAACATTTTTTGTCAAATTGTAGAAAAGCCAAATTTTGAAGAGGCACACAGTGTGTCAACATGTGCTATCTGCCATCAAGGGACATCAATGGACGCGTTTTGGGGGTGCAACCCCTTCCTCAATAATAAAGTATCTGTGAGGAAGGGGTTGCACCCCCAAAACACGTCCCTTGATCCCCCGTGATGGCAGCTAGCACATGTTGACATTCGGCTCTTTGTGTGCATCTTCAAAATTTGGCTTTTCTGGGGGTGACTTCGCCCCATCTGAATGCAACATCAAACACAGTTTCTAAATACTCATGTCTGATATTGCCTTCAAGTTCTACCAAATGTGAACTTTGTAAGTTCAATATTTGTGTCTTTCTTGTTGGCTTTAAACATGCCTGTTTTATCTTAAATGGACATTTCTACTTTTTCTAATGTGACCCCAAAAATTTTTATACAACAAACATATTGGTTTGTTTTACAAACCTTTTCTAAATGCACATGTGATTGTGCAGGTATTAAAAAGATTGTTAATCAAGAATGTGTGGATTATTGTCTCAACGCTACACTTTTGTGGTGCTCTAATTGCTGTTTTCTGTGACAATGGGTGTTATTTCGTAATGGCAAAACCACTTTGCACTACAAGTGCAGTTTCAAGTGCACTTGTAGTGCAAAGTGTCTTCGCCTTTAGTAAATAACACCCAACAGTGCTTTGTAAGGTTACACAATCACGCCATTTTCAGGACTCACCACATTTCTGTCAGGGTCAGCTAAAACAAACACAAGCAGTAAATGTCACCAAAGATTTGGTTATTTTTTTTTTTATTTGAAAAAGGTTTTACACATTGGCATATTGATAGCCCCCCTACCCACAAAGAATTCAAGGTATCTTAGCCGGACATCACGGGCACCCAGGGGGGGCAAGCCAGGACGGCCACTTTCAAGCACCGTCAGGGTTGGTTCATTTAGAATTCCGGCCTCAGGCCCAACTGAGCTAGCATAGTTGGCAGAATGTTGCTGTAAAAAGTTGTGTAGAACACAGCCTGCCAGGATGTGATTCAGTTTGTACTCCGTCATATGTATGGGTGTAAGAAATAGGCGGAACCGGCTGGCCATGATTCCAAACGTGTTCTCCACCACTCTTCTGGCTCTGGCCAGCCGGTAATTAAAAACCCTCTGGTCCGGGGTGAGGGTCCTCATCGGGAATGGCTGCATAAGATGGCCCCCCAGTGCAAAAGCTTCATCCGCAACGAAGACGCATGGGAGTCCTTCCACATTGTCTTCTGAAGGTGGCAAGTCCAAGCTGCCATTCTGGAGATGCCTGTAGAACTCCGTCTGTGCGATGACTCCATCATTGGACATCCGGCCATTCTTCCCCACGTCCACATACAGAAATTCATAAGTAGCCGACACCACCGCCAACATCACAATACTATTGAGCCCCTTATAATTATAATAGTACGACCCCGAGTTTGGTGGTGGGATGATGTGGACATGTTTCCCATCAATTGCCCCTCCGCAGTTAGGAAAGTCCCACCGCTGGGCAAAGTGGGAGGCCACAGTCTGCCATTCCTGTGGCGTGGAAGGAAACTGTGGAGTAAAACAAAAAAAATAGTCTTTTTGCTCATAAACATGGAAAGCAGATTAGACACAAACGTTCTTGGCCAACATCAAGATACCATTTATTTATGGGAATTTTTAAACACCAAAGTAGAAGGTACACCTATCAGATTCCCCCTCCTCCCCCTCTCATGGGCCATTTCTAACATTATAGGGGGGAACTCTTGGACAGGTAACCCTCTCCACTTCATTGAGAGATGAATGCCTATATAATGTTTATTACTTTGAACAGACCCTCCTTAGTTACTCTATTGACAGCCCACTGGACAGGTAAGAAGTGTCATAATACAAAGATATAAATACACATTGTACACATTTTAGCACATTGGGACATTCTGCTATTACCTATCAAGATAATAATAGGATACCCAAACTTTAAACAGTACCATTTGAAAGTATACAGGCAGGCCCTTGCACTACATGCTTTGGGGAATTCATCCATAAATCTGAGCATAGAAGAGATGGGTATAGTGTGTATGGGTTTGGCAAAGTCAGCAGATAGATGATTGAGGATAGATAGAGAATTGGTATCAGCAGACTTAGCAGTTGGGGGGGGAGGGTTCCAAATGATTTGGGGACCCCCCCAAAAAAGCCTCTGGCACTCTGCCTGAATTTGAAGGACCAATCACATTTAAAAACATTTTAGGGGTGTTTGGGGTAAAGCACTACTATGGAGCTGATAAAATACATTGTTAAGTGACTACATGAGGTGAATCTAGGGCCAGGAGAGCATGCTGGGGAAGTAAGTGAAGGCAAATATGTATGAAGGACAAAAAAAAATAATTACATAAAAATCCAGCATGCATGAGGACAAAGGGGACATTCACAGCATATTCCAATCATGATAATTAGGGAATGAGGAAAGAAATACAATATATTAGCAAACATTATATACAATAAAATGTGATATTAAAGGATAAAAAATCTTACCTTAATATACTCCTTCTGCAGGACCTGTATGATGGCAGAACAGGTCTCTGGGATAATGATTCCCAGAGCCTGGGGGGAGATGCCTGTCGAGAACTTCAAGTCCTGCAGACTTCTCCCCGTCGCCAAGTACCGCAGGGTGGCGATGAGCCTCTGCTCCGGAGTGATGGCTTGCCTCATGCAGGTATCCTGCCTGCTAATATAGGGGGTCAGCAAAGCCAACAAACGGTGAAATACGGGGTCCGTCATCCAGAGAAAGTTCCAGGGTTCAGGATTATTCTCACGGATCTCATGGAGCAAAGGCATGTGACAGAACTGGTCACGCTGAAGCAACCAATTCTTGATCCATGAACTCCTCCCCACCCTGTTCATGGACTGGGCTTGTGTCAAGGTCAGGACCCCAACACCAAGCCCCTGCACAGCACGAACTCTACGAGGAGTACGTATACACAAAATGGCTAGAAAACTGTCGGCTGCTCATAACGAAGTAACAGAACGCACTGAAGAACAGCAAGGCCTGTGAAGAGCGACCTGAAAAACAGTAACGAGCGGACAAGATCGCACTGAATAGTACAATACGAACTGACTGCATGCACTGAAGAGCAGATACAAATCCACAAGCACAAACTGAACAGCAGAAAACGATCTGAAAACCACGAGTCTGAAAAAGCATGAATCGTCTCTCACCAAACTTTTACTAACACGAGATTAGCAAAAGGAGCCCAAAGGGTGCCGAGCTTGGTTCTGAACTGGCCTTTTCTAGTCTCTGTCGTACGTGGTGTACGTCACCGCGTTCTTAGCGAGCGGAAATTCCTACAACTTTGTGCGACCGTGTGTACGCAAAACAAGTTTGAGCCAACATCCGTCGGAAAAAATCCATGGATTTTGTTGTCGGAATGTCCGATCAACGTCCGACCGTGTGTACAGGGCATTACTGTGTTGGTGTTATACAGGTGAATTGCAGCTTCCGATAAAGTTTTGGGAATTTTGTATTTTCATTTTAATTTAATTTTTCATAGCGCAGTTTTTCCATTCTTTCTACTTTTTATTATGGGGACACTGCTGGGCACTTACTGGCATGTGACTGGCACATCTGATGTGGCTGTGCTGATAATCAATGTGCTGATTATCAGCACAGACCCCCCCCCCCGACAGGGAGAGCTGCAGATCGGCGACAATTCCTTGCCATTTGTATGCAAGACAAAATCCAGGCACACACCTTCGGACAAAAGTCAAAGGTTTTGTCTGCAGAAAATCCGATCGTGTGTATGATGCTTAAGGGTTTGGGCGCTATTTGTTGTCAGGGAACTGTAGTAAATTCAATTTTGGGAGTATTTTTTTTACCAGCGCTATATTGAATACCGTTTTATCACTAATTAGTGCAATTAGCACTAATTAGCTCCCCATAGTGGGATTTTCTCAATGGGACTGAAAAGAGGGAAATACACTTTATACCCTGCCATTTCCCTTCTTTAATTCCCAACATTCCTAACTCTGTTTCTGTCCATCTGGAGGTTTTGTTTGTTCACACCTACCTTTGTTTGTTTTACTAACCCCTGTTGTATTCAACAGAATATAAAATATGTAAAATATCCTAAGTGAGATTAATGCTTCATATTATGTCCCCAGCAGATGCACATACCCAGGAACTTAAGTGTAGATGCCTCACCAGTAGATATAATACATTGTTATGCAGTTTATCTCTCCAGCATCTATTTGCTTTGGCTAGACTAATTATTTAACAATATATTGTTATGGGGACAGTAGAAGACAATGTGACCATACTGTAGATCCCCAAAATTATATACTTTAGCTACACTAATTATGCTTTTGTTTCCATCAATGACAATTTACATTGTCATTAGTACAGATTAAAACAGTATAGGGAAAGCTGTGGTGCTATATTATTGTTGTTTATTTATTTATTTAACAAGTGCATTAAAACATTTTTTTTTTAAATGTGGTTATGTAAAACGACAGTGCTTTCATTTAATAATTATTGTTATCAGGATCTGATTACTTTAACATATTACACTGAGTAATATTGGGTACTATAATATATTAGTCTTCCAGTTTGTTTGTCTTAGATATACATTGTAGTTTGGATAAAGCATGTACTCAGCTGTCTGACAGAAACACTAACTTTTTTTACTTTCTCTATCATATGTGATGTACATGCCTTATTTGAAAGAGATTACTTGTCTCTGAAAATGATTTGTGTCATCATCCTGGCTGTCACACTTCCTTATGATATCCAGATACTGGGAGAACATCAGGCTATCAAATAGATTCTTTGGATGAAAGGTGTCTCTCATACAAAGTGTAATATGGCCTGTCAGTATTTTGTAAAAACTTTCCTCAAAAGTTCAAGAAAATAAACTAAAAACCTTACAGGCTCACCTTTACATGTGACTTCTATTAAGCTCTATTATACTGAGAATATTATTTTACATTGTTTAACTTGGTAGTAAAGCATTATACCTAAATGAATAATTGTTTTCCATAATTGAAATTATACAGGTTTTAATCAACCTTACTTTTAGGGCTATTCAACAAAAATCAGAAATGCACAGGTCAGATTGTGTGAAGGTTCAGGTTTGTTACTCTTCATAATTAAAATTGTGATGAAGCTATTTTGCAACCACGTGTGTGGCATTTGCTTTTGTTGAGATACTGGTGGCCCTGTCTAAAATTCCAAGAAATTCTCTAAAAAGCTAAACAGTTTGTCTTCCAGCAGCAGCAGTGCAGCAGTACATGTGCACTCCTTATAATACCTAATATAGAAACATTGGTTGCCTTTGGTAGACTGATGAGAAGGCTTAGAAAACATATTGCAAGGTAGGATGACTACTGATAAGGCCTCATGCAAACTGGATGTTTAGCCTTGATTCATGATGCTCTGGCATTTAGGTGGGGGGTGAAAAGTAAAGGTGCTCAATCCAGCCCCACTGCTGGCAGCCTGTAAAATCTATGAAAGTTTGACATCATTAGCAGCTGCTTGGGACTAAATGATGCACTGATCAGTATTAACGTTTAATGCAGTATGCTCCCAGGGATAAATGAGTGAAACTCAAGCAACCTGCATTCCTGCCCCTTCCAACCATAGAAGCAGTCAGGCTCTCATAGACTTTTACAGGCTAATGGCAGTGGGGCTGGATGGTAAGCCTATATCTTCTTCATGCACCTAAACCCTGGAGACTCAAGCACCCAGTGTCAATGCGGTGTGAGTTGGCAAATTAGTATGCAAAATTAGCAGGTTAAGAAGGCATGTTGAAAGAATATAATGTGGTTGATAATTGGTAGAGAAGCTAAAAATCTATTGCGTATTTGAGGAAAAGATTAATACCCCACTATGGTCTTCTAAAACTATTTCTGACTTTAACTTAATTGGCAAAGGAGCTGATAATCTATTGGAACTTTGAGTCCAATAACAATACTTCACTGTGGTCTTAAGAAAACTTTTCCTGGCTCTGTTTGGAACATTACCTTGTTTGAAAAATAAGCTAGTAATCTATTGCAACTTTGCAGCTGATAAAAATACCTCTCTGTTGTTATATAATAGGCTTATTGTACTAGAATTTGGTACTTGGTGTGACATAATGAAAGGCGAGGTGATTGAGGGATGCTATGGGGGTCATTTACTATAGCGCCGATAAATAATCTTGCAGTCCCAGAAAATAGCGCCAGTTAAGGCTTCAACATTCAGGACCTGGGCGCTAATGCAAACGGAAAGCAGCGCTATTGCCATCAAACATGCCTGCCAGATCACATATGCTGGAATCAGGGGCGTAGCTAGAAATCACAGGGCCCCATAGCAAAATGTTGTATGGGGCCCCCCTGCAAACAGCCCCCCCACAAAAAAATGAACTAATGCCATTGAACAACAGATTACCACACCCATGTGGCACAGTACCCAGGCAACAGTTTATATTAATTTAGAACAATAAAGTATGCAGTATACTGTATGCAGCCCCTGAAGGAAACACATTGCTGACCTCCATGCCTTCTAACCAATTTCTGTTCTGATTAAACTTATGTGTAAATACAAGACAAATAGGGGAGAAATAAAACAGCAATGATGAACAGTGACCCAGTGCCGAAAACTATGTCCCTTCACAGGCGCACTCAAGCGTTCTGCCCCACCCACTCTGCTCTCTGCTCCTGCCTCCTGCTGTATGCGGCTGCATGTGCCAGGACAGGGCCGGACTCACGGGGCCTGGGAGGCTTAACAGTAAACTTACACTCCTCATCCTCACCGCAGGGGCGGATCCAGAGTCTAGTCTTGGGAGTAGGGATGAGCCGAACACCCCCCTGTTCGGTTCGCACCAGAACATGCGAACAGTAAAAAAGTTTGTTCGAACACGCGAACACCGTTAAAGTCTATGGGACACGAACATGAATAATCAAAAGTGCTAATTTTAAAGGCTTATATGCAAGTTATTGTCATAAAAATTGTTTGGGGACCTGGGTCCTGCCCCAGGGGACATGGATCAATGCAAAAAAAGTTTTAAACACGGACGTTTTTTCAGGAGCAGTGATTTTAATAATGCTTAAAGTCAAACAATAAAAGTGTAATATCCCTTTAAATTTCATAGCTGGGGGGTGTCTATAGTATGCCTGTAAAGGGGCGCATGTTTCCCGTGTTTAGAACAGTCTGACAGCAAAATGACATTTCAAAGGAAAAAAGTCATTTAAAACTACTCGCGGCTATTGCATTGCCGGTCCGACAATACACATAAAAGTTAATTGATAAAAACGGCATGGGAATTCCCCACAGGGGAACCCCAAATCAAAATTTAAAAAAAAAATGACGTGGGGGTCCCCCTAAATTCCATACCAGGCCCTTCAGGTTATTGTCATAAAAAGTGTTTGGGGACCTGGGTCCTGCCCCTGGGGACATGGATCAATGCAAAAAAAGCTTTTAAAAACGGCCGTTTTTTCAGGAGCAGTGATTTTAATAATGCTTAATGTCAAACAATAAAAGTGTAATATCCCTTTAAATTTCGTAGCTGGGGGGTGTCTATTGTATGCCTGTAAAGGGGCGCATGTTTCCCGTGTTTAGAACAGTCTGACAGCAAAATTACATTTCAACGTAAAAAAGCCATTTAAAACTACTCGCGGCTATTGCATTGCCGGTCCGACAATACACATAAAAGTTTATTCATAAAAAGGCATGGGAATTCTCCACAGGGGAACCCCAAACCAAAATTTAAAAAAAAAATGACGTGGGGGTCCCCCTAAATTCCATACCAGACCCTTCAGGTCTGGTATGGATTTTAAGGGGAACCCCGCGCCAAAAAAAAAAATGGCGTGGGGTCTCCCCAAAAATCCATACCAGACCCTTATCCGAGTACGCAACCTGGCAGGCCGCAGGAAAAGAGGGGGGTAGACCCCAAAACACCTTGTCCCCATGTTGATGAGGCAAGGGCCTCATCCCCACAACCCTGGATGGTGGTTGTGGGGGTCTGCGGGCAGGGGGCTTATCGGAATCTGGAAGCCCCCTTTAACAAGAGGACCCCCAGATCCTGGCCCCCCCGTGTGAAATGGTAAGGGGGTACAAAAGTACCCCTACCATTTCGCTAAAAAACTGTCAAAAATGTTAAAAACGACGAGACAGTTTTTGACAATTCCTTTATTTAAATGCTTCTTCTTTCTTCTATCTTCCTTCATCTTCTTCTTCTTTTTCTTCTGGTTCTTCTGGCTCTTCTGGTTCTTCCTCCCGTATTCTCGTCCAGCATCTCCTCTGCGGCGTCTTCTATCTTCTTCTCCTCAGGTCGCTATGCACCCATGGTATGGGGGGAGGCTCCCGCTCTTCTATTCATCTTCTTCATCTTCTTCTTCATCTTCTTCTCTGCTTCATCTTCTTCACTTCTTCTCTTCTTCATTTTCTTCTCCGGGCCACTCCGCATCCATGCTGGCATGGAGGGAGGCTCCCGCTGTATGACGGCGTCTCCTCGTCTGACGGTTCTTAAATAACGGGGGGCGGGGCCACCCGGTGACCCCCTCTGACGCACGGTGACTTGACGGGATTTCCCTGTGACATCACGGGGAATGCCACAGGGAAGTCCCGTCATGTCCCGTGCATCAGAGGGGGACGGGGTCACCGAGTGGCCCCGCCCCCGTTATTTAAGAACCGTAAGAAGAGGAGACGCTGTCACACAGCGGGAGCCTCCCTCCATGCCAGCATGGATGTGGAGCGGCCCGGAGAAGAAGATGAAGAAGAGAAGAAGATGAAGCAGAGAAGAGCGGGAGCCTCCCCCCATGCCATGGGTGCGGAGCGGCCCGAGGAGAAGAAGATGCCGTTGAGAAGATGCTGGATGAGAATGCCAGAGGAAGAACCAGAAGAGCCAGAAGAACCAGAAGAAGAAGAAGAAGAAGATGAAGGAAGATAGCAGAAAGAAGAAGCATTTAAATAAAGGAATTGTCAAAAACTGTCTCTTGTCATTTTAACATTTTTGACAGTTTTTTAGTGAAATGGTAGGGGTACCTTTGTACCCCCTTACCATTTCACACAGGGGGGAGGGCCGGGATCTGTGGGTCCCCTTGTTAAAGGGGGCTTCCAGATTCTGATAAGCTCCCCGCCCGCAGACCCCCAAAACCACCGGCCAGGGTTGTGGGGATGAGGCCCTTGTCCTCATCAACATGGGGACAAGGTGTTTTGGGGGGCTTGAGGGCATGTGGACTGGTACGGTTCAGGAGGGGGGGCGCTCTCTCGTCCCCCCCTCTTCTCCTGTGGCCTGCCAGGTTGTGTGCTCGGATAAGGGTCTGCTATGGATTTTTCGGGGGACCCCACGTCGTTTTTTTTTTTTTTTGGCGCGGGGTTCCCCTTAAAATCCAATGGGAATTCCCATGCCGTTTTTATCAATTAACTTTTATGTGTATTGCCGGACCGGCAATGCAATAGCCGCGAGTAGTTTTAAATGGCTTTTTTCCTTTGAAATGTCATTTTGCTGTCAGACTGTTCTAAACACGGGAAACATGCGCCCCTTTACAGGCATACTATAGACACCCCCCAGCTACGAAATTTAAAGGGATATTACACTTTTATTGTTTGACTTTAAGCATTATTAAAATCACTGCTCCTGAAAAAAACGTCTGTTTTTAAAAGTTTTTTTTGCATTGATCCATGTCCCCTGGGGCAGGGCCCAGGTCCCCAAACACTTTTTATGACAATAACTTGCATATAAGCCTTTAAAATTAGCACTTTTGATTATTCATGTTCGTGTCCCATAGACTTTAATTGTGTTCGCGTGTTCAAACAAACTTTTTTCCTGTTCGCATGTTCTAGTGCGAACCGAACAGGGGGGTGTTCGGCTCATCCCTACAGGTGATTCATTAAACAGAGCCTCCCACACAAAAAGAAAAACTTTGCTTAAACAAACAGATAACTGTTCAGGACAGAAGGCAACTGCACCAAACTTTGATAAAATGTTGCAATGCACATCAGAGAATAGACACTTTCATATGTTTATTTATTTTTTAGTTTTAACATAAGTGGGGTTACTCCCTAGTAGGGATGAGCCGAACACCCCCCTGTTCGGTTCGCACCAGAACATGCGAACAGGAAAAAAGTTTGTTCGAACACGCGAACACCGTTAAAGTCTATGGGACACGAACATGAATAATCAAAAGTGCTAATTTTAAAGGCTAATATGCAAGTTATTGTCATAAAAAGTGTTTGGGGACCTGGGTCCTGCCCCAGGGGACATGGATCAATGCAAAAAAAAGTTTTAAAAACGGCCGTTTTTTCAGGAGCAGTGATTTTAATAATGCTTAAAGTCAAACAATAAAAGTGTAATATCCCTTTAAATTTCGTACCTGGGGGGTGTCTATAGTATGCCTGTAAAGGGGCGCATGTTTCCTGTGTTTAGAACAGTCTGACAGCAAAATGACATTTTGAAGGAAAAAACTAATTTAAAACTACCCGCGGCTATTGCATTGCCGACAATACACATAGAAGTTCATTGATAAAAACGGCATGGGAATTCCCCAAAGGGGAACCCCGAACCAAAATTAAAAAAAAAAAATTACGTGGGAGTCCCCCTAAATTCCATACCAGGCCCTTCAGGTCTGGTATGGCTATTAAGGGGAACCCCGGCCAAAATTAACAAAAAAATGATGTGGGGTTCCCCCTAAATTCCATACCAGACCCTTCAGGTCTGGTATGGATTTTAAGGGGAACCCCGCGCCAAAAAAAAAAAAAAAAAAAACGGCATGGGGTCCCCCCAAAAATCCATACCAGACCCTTATCCAAGCACGCAACCTGGCAGGCAGCAGGAAAAGAGGGGGGGACGAGAGTGCGCCCCCCCTCCTGAACCGTACCAGGACACATGCCCTCAACATTGGGAGGGTGCTTTGGGGTAGCCCCCCAAAACACCTTGTCCCCATGTTGATGAGGACAAGGGCCTCATCCCCACAACCCTGGCCGGTGGTTGTGGGGGTCTGCGGGCGGGGGGCTTATCGGAATCTGGAACCCCTCTTTAACAAGGGGACCCCCAGATCCCGGCCCCCCCGTGTGAAATGGTAAGGGGGTACAAAAGTACCCCTACCATTTCACTAAAAAACTGTCAAAAATGTTAAAAATGACAAGAGACAGTTTTTGACAATTCCTTTATTTAAATACTTCTTCTTTCTTCTATCTTCCTTCATCTTTTGGTTCTTCTGGTTCTTCTGGCTCTTCTGGTTCTTCCTCCGGCGTTCTCGTCCAGCATCTCCTCCGCGGCGTCTTCTATCTTTTTCTCCTCGGGCCGCTCCGCACCCATGGCATGGGGGGGAGGCTCCCGCTCTTCTCTTCATCTTCTTCATCTTCTTCATCTTCTTCTCTTCTTCTTTTCTTCTCTTCTTCTCTTCTTCTCTTCTTCTCTTCTTCATTTTCTTCTCCGGGCCGCTCCGCACCCATGCTGGCATGGAGGGAGGCTCCCGCTGTGTGATGGCGCTCCTCGTCTGACAGTATCCAGCATCTCCTCCGCGGCATCTTCTTCTCCTCGGGCCGCTCCGCACCCATGGCATGGGGGGAGGCTCCCGCTCTTCTCTGCTTCATCTTCTTCTCTTCTTCATCTTCTTCTCCGGGCCGCTCCGCATCCATGCTGGCATGGAGGGAGGCTCCCACTGTGTGACAGCGTCTCCTCTTCTGACGGTTCTTAAATAACGGGGGGCGGGGCCACCCGGTGACCCCGCCCCCCTCTGACGCACGGGACATGATGGGACTTCCCTGTGGCATTCCCCGTGACGTCACAGGGAAGTCCCGTCAAGTCACCGTGCGTCAGAGGGGGGCGGGGTCACCGGGAGGCCCCGCCCCCCGTTATTTAAGAACTGTCAGACGAGGAGCGCCGTCACACAGCGGGAGCCTCCCTCCATGCCAGCATGGGTGCGGAGCGGCCCGGAGAAGAAAATGAAGAAGAGAAGAAAAGAAGAAGAGAAGAAGAGAAGAAGAAGAAGAGAAGAGCGGGAGCCTCCCCCCATGCCATGGGTGCGGAGCGGCCCGAGGAGAAGAAGATAGAAGATGCCGCGGAGGAGATGCTGGACGAGAACGCCGGAGGAAGAACCAGAAGAGCCAGAAGAACCAGAAGAACCAGAAGATGAAGGAAGATAGAAGAAAGAAGAAGTATTTAAATAAAGGAATTGTCAAAAACTGTCTCTTGTCATTTTTAACATTTTTGACAGTTTTTTAGTGAAATGGTAGGGGTAAGTACCCCCTTACCATTTCACACAGGGGGGGGCCGGGATCTGGGGGTCCCCTTGTTAAAGGGGGCTTCCAGATTCCGATAAGCCCCCCGCCCGCAGACCCCCACAACCACCGGCCAGGGTTGTGGGGATGAGGCCCTTGTCCTCATGAACATGGGGACAAGGTGTTTTGGGGGGCTACCCCAAAGCACCCTCCCAATGTTGAGGGCATGTGGCCTGGTACGGTTCAGGAGGGGGGGCGCACTCTCGTCCCCCCCTCTTTTCCTGCGGCCTGCCAGGTTGCGTGCTCGGATAAGGGTCTGGTATGGATTTTTGGGGGGACCCCACGTCGTTTTTTTTTTTTTTTTTGGCGCAGGGTTCCCCTTAAAATCCATACCAGACCTGAAGGGTCTGGTATGGAATTTAGGGGGAACCCCACGTCATTTTTTTTTTTTAATTTTGGCCGGGGTTCCCCTTAATATCCATATCAGACCTGAAGGGCCTGGTATGGAATTTAGGGGGACTCCCACATCATTTTTTTTTTAAATTTTGGTTCGGGTTCCCCTTTGGGGAATTCCCATGCCGTTTTTATCAATGAACTTCTATGTGTATTGTCGGCAATGCAATAGCCGCGGGTAGTTTTAAATGAGTTTTTTCCTTCAAAATGTCATTTTGCTGTCAGACTGTTCTAAACACAGGAAACATGCGCCCCTTTACAGGCATACTATAGACACCCCCCAGGTACAAAATTTAAAGGGATATTACACTTTTATTGTTTGACTTTAAGCATTATTAAAATCACTGCTCCTGAAAAAACGTCCGTTTTTAAAACTTTTTTTTGCATTGATCCATGTCCCCTGGGGCAGGACCTGGGTCCCCAAACACTTTTTATGACAATAACTTGCATATTAGCCTTTAAAATTAGCACTTTTGATTTCTCCCATAGATTTTTAAAGGGTGTTCCGCGGCATTCGAATTTGCCGCAAACACCCCAAATTGTTCGCTGTTCGGCGAACTTGCGAACAGCCAATGTTCGAGTCGAACATGAGTTCGACTCGAACTCGAAGCTCATCCCTACTCCCTAGCAGCCCGCATGGTGTCTGATCCCTTCTTGTGACCTCAAGCCAAACATCCTCATGTATCCTGAACCTCTTCCACAGGGCAATCAATGCAGCTACAGGGGGACCCGGATCCCAGAAGTAGGAACAGCAGAGCACACCATCATGCTGGGCACACTTCTGTTAGCAGAGCATCCGACCTGGTGCAAGTGCTCGCCGCTGGCAGTGCTTACGTTCCTACATGTGTCAATCTTCTGTATAATATCTGCATGGCTGTCCTGCATGAGACCCGGTCGCCACGTCTTCCATAAGGTAGGAAACCCCATACGAAATGGCTCTATGAATGAGGTGGACAAAAAGGAATGGGCCTCTGGCTTAGCCTGAAAATGTATGGGAGTGGGGTCCTAAGAGGTAGGAGCGAGGGCGGAGCTACCCAAATGTATGCTGCTATGGAGCCTTTAAGGACATGACTCACTAAAAAACATATATACCACATGAACCAACCAACCTCTATCAATATATACGATATATATATATATATATATATATATATATGTATATATGTATATATATATATATATATATATATATATATATATATATATAATATTTTGTCAATAGAATTTGAGACGGTCTATTGATTAAAAATGTAGGTTTGTAAATGTGATGACTATTTGTGTTAATATTGAAGAAATAAAAGTTTTACACCAAGGGAAGCCTTTTTTTTATTGTATCTTCCTTCTACACATGGAGTACATGTGTCTGGAGTAGGGCAGAATAACTGCAAGAAGGGATGAAGGTCTGTGTGTGCCAAGTTGACAGGATGTGTATAACACATAACGTTTAACATAACATAACGTAACAGTTGCTTAATATCTGAAATGAGTATGAGTGTGCAATTGACCAGTTAGTAGGGCTAGGTTTACAGTATCACATATTCGAAAACACAAGCTCAACTGTGTGCATTCCTAACATGCAAGAGAGACACTCAGCTCTTTAGCAGATGTACAGGGATGCCATTACTTTTTAATGGCACTCCCACACATCAGCAAAATAAAAGTTGCATGAAACCATATAGTGCCACAGCCCTATGCAGTTCCAAGCAGTGCAAATTTTTTTTAAAAAAAAGGTCAGGGACTTCTTCCCCTGCATTTCTGCAGGTAGGGAAGCTTATTGAAATTAATAGGCTGTCTTACATGCAGAATACAGCCTCCACGTGTGAACATAACCTAAGTTCACATATTTGGGGAAACCCCATTACATTCACCTGTTGCCATAAACCACCAGAGATTACATTTGTTTTGCTCATACATTTGTTATATTCCATTTTAACCACTTATAATATTTCTAAGAACATTCACAGATGGAGAAAACATTCAGAATTACCTATAGTGAAAAAACCTTCTTCATACTGTTAATCAATATCTGGTAAAAAATGCTGCAGCCCAAATATTTATAGTACAAAAAAAATTATTAGTTTAAGCCCTCATTCACATTGAATGTGGCTTTGAAATCATACGACTTCATCTGAAATTGCTTGATTTCAAAGCTGCATGTCAATGCAACTTCATGTGCCACTTTGAAGACATCTGTGAGGCTTCATGCACAGATGTCTATGCAAGTCGAACCCAAAATCGCCAAGAGTAGTGCAGGAACTAATTTTTCAAATTGATGCGGCACCGCAAAGCCGGCGTCGCATCAATTTGAACGTGGGTTTAAAGGGGATATGTGTCAAAGAATATGAACACTAAAGGATTTGTATATTATTACTAAGCAGTAAAAAGGGCTTTAAAACTAGCACATTTTTCTCTCTACAAAGAGACCGAAAAATTCCCTTTGTGCCACAGGTATATCCAGCTTGATTAAATAGCATACACCAGAAACAAGAGGCAACCAGAGCCAGGATAAATGCAGTTATCTCTTGAAGAAATGCCTGGACAAGGTCTTGTAAGCATCTGTACAAAACACAAGAGAAGGAAGAGCAACCAAGTGTAATTAAACTTTTAATAGATTGTCATAAAACCAAAAATGTTACACTCACACATAGGCGTAGCAATAGGAGTTGCAGGGGTTGCCATGGCAACCCCACTCATGCTCCAGGGGGCCCTGGCAGCAAGAGGAATGATCATTTCTGTAGCAGTTCAAAGTCCGCTTCTCCTCCTCCCCACTGGCATTCAGCTACTGTGTGAGAATACAGCTGATCAGATGTAGTAAATTTGGTCCCTACAGTTCTGTTTGTCTTTTTGCCTAGGCCCTCTGTGTGCTCTCTTGGCCCCCCTCCTCCCCCACAGCGCTGTCGGCCAGCTCCAGATGATACAGTAAAACAATCTGTTAGCCAAGCTTGAGCCGAAGATTTCCCTGGGAACATTCATGGTAGCCAGGTAACAACAGAGGCAGGAAGTAGAGGATTTCATGGAAAGCACGGCATTGTGACAGCATTGCAGGACACAGACATCGATCATCACTATTAACAGTGGTGATCCCCGGGGACATACAGGAATACACAGCCATTCTGTGTGACCAGCAGGTGGCTAACAATTAACCCCTCAATTGCCAGATACCGCTTCCATGTACTTAAAAAAGAAAAAAAAAGTAAAAAAAAAAACTTAAAAGCATCCACTGATTGACTTACAAAGGACAAGAAAGAAAGCAGGATGATGGTCAGTGGGGGAGGGGCAGTAGTTGAGGGGGGTAGAAGGCCTGGCAGATAGTAATGCAGACTGTGATTTTTTGAACACCATCCAGTGGCGGCTGATGCTCAAAATTTTTGGGGGGCACCAACAAACTAAAAAATTCTGAAAAATACTGAAAAAAACCCATCAAACGCAGCCACTGTGCCTGCCAAATGCAGCCACCGTGCGCATCAAATGCAGCCAGTGTGCCCATCAAATGCAGGCACAGTGCCTGTCAAATGCAGCCACTGTGCCCGCCAAATGCAGCCACTGTGCCCGCCAAATGCAGCCACTGTGCCCATCAAATGCAGCCACTGTTCCCATCAAATGCAAGCACAGTGCCTGTCAAACGCAGCCACTGTGCCCGCCAAATGCAGCCACTGTGCCCATCAAATGCAGCCACTGTGCCTGTCAAATGCTGCCACTGCGCCTGTCAAATGCAGCCACTGTGCCCATCAAATGCAGCCACTGTGACCCCCCTTGCCCCCCCCACTCGCTGACTGCCCAGCACTTACCCCATCTTGGTGGGGAATCAAACAGCGGGTGACGGCATTCTACTGACACCATCCACTGCTCTACTGACACCATCCACTGTTCTACTGACACCGTCCAGTGTTCTACTGACACCATCCACTGCTCTACTGACACTGTCCACTGCCCTATTGACACCGTCCACTGCCCTAATGACACCGTCCACTGCTCTACTGACACCGTCCACTGCCCTACTGACACCATCCACTGCCCTACTGACACCGTCCACTGCTCTACTGACACCATCTACTGTCCTACTGACACCTTCCACTGCCCTAATGACACCATCCACTGCCCTACTGGCACTATTCACTGCTCCACTGACACCAACATCTACCCTACTGACACCAACCTCTACTTTACTGACACCGTCCACTGCCCTACTGACACTATCTACTGCCCTCTATGACACTGTTTACTGCCCTACTGAAACCATTCACTACCCTGCTGCCACAGTTCACTGTCCTAGTGACACAGTTCACACACCATCCACTGCTCTACTGACTGACACTCTCCACTTTTAAGGTAGGCTAAATTTATATTTTTACAGTGACATTTGTTTTATTATATTTTTCTACGTTTTCCTTACTATTTAGTTAGACCCTGCTAGTTAATTTCTTTAAATAAAAAAAAAAAGTGCAGAACCCTGGCAATCTTTGATCTCTTTCATGTTGTTCAGGTAGATCTCCACCTCTCGAAGATTGCCTACCCCTGCTTTACATTGTGTTGCTGGGGAAAGTGATTGCTGCAACACCCTGTGTATGTAATTCAATAAACTCGGAGGGACCGGGGCAAGTGTGCACTGGAAATGGCGGATGGTAGTGGGGGGGCCCCAAGTCAATTTTGCACCTGGGCCCACAAGCTTCAAGCTACACCTCTGGACTCACATGAAACCAATGTAAACCTGCATCCATGAGTCACACCAGAGAGAGCTGTATTATGTTTACAACAAGCTTCACTACAAACAATCCATCCAAGTGCAGTAGAGTCTCCTGTGTGTGATATTGCCACACAGCCGTCCTTACAGGATGGTCAGAGGAACCGATGTAGGAGAGACCCACTGTCAGTTACTTCATCTCTGTTAAACAGCCACCAAGACCGGGGGTGTGGCCTGGCAAGGCATGTGATTGGACATCTCCCTGTGGAGCTCCGGACTCTCCTGTACTAATCCTGCTCCATCCTGGGTCAATCTCGCCTAAATCATGGAACCTAAGGTGCCGTTGCTACAGGGGAAGAGTCCTGATACACTGGATGGTGTTATCAGTGGATGGGCAAATGGAGGAAACATCCGCCGGCTAGAATGAGCGTGACTACACATTCGGGCCAAGATGGCCACCGCACCACTAATACAGCACCATGCTTATCATCTGCTTCTACCCCAGATCTCTTTGGGGACACTCAGATCACCTCTCCACCATCCTCCCTGGGATTGCCTGACCCTCAGATCCTTGCCTCACAAACGTCTGCGGGAGAGGACGCCGTGGATGATGGGACGGGGCCTACAATATTAGAGGTACTGCACACCATTAAGGCAAATCACACTGCTTTAATGGGGACAGTGACAGAAATAAAAACTGACTTTGCGATAATGCGGCATGATATGCAAAAACTGCATGGCCGGGTCACCGAAACTTAACGCCACATTAGCGACCTTGAGGACACCAATAACCCCCTCCTACCTAAACTAAATACTGCTGGTGGGAAGATAACTGCCCTAGAGGATAAGGTGGATGACCTTGAAAACTGCCTCCGTAGAAACAACCTGAGGCTGGTAGGTCTCCCTGAGCGGGTTGAGCGGTCAGACCCTGTGGCCTTCCTGGATAGCTGGCTAGAGCAGGAGTTTGGCTGTGCTCTCCTGTCCCCATGCTTCATGATCGAACTGGCTCACCGGGTCCCTGGTTGGCCTCTCCCAGAAGGAAATCCTCCCAGCACTATGGTGATTCACCTGCTAAATTACAGAGACTGAGACTTCATTCTACGTGCTGCCAGATTGAAAGGAAGTCTCAAGATCAACAATGCGGTGATGTCACTATATCCGGATTATTCTGTGGCTGTCTGCAACCAGTGAGCCCAATACCAAGCAGTAAAGCAGAAATTGTGGGAGCACTCTATTTAATACTCTATGTTGTTTCCTGCCACTCTCCGTGTTGTCTATCAAGATAAAGTACACTTCTTCCTGTCTCCTAGGAATGCCATGACGTGGTGGGAACCGCTGCCACAACCTCCCTAAGCGCCTGCTTGATGGATGCCAGTCCCTACTATTACCAGTTTATGTGTTTTCCTCTCCCCTTCCTTCTGTATGCTATGAGCCCTACAGCATCTTTACTGAGTTTGAGGAGATCAACCACTTTAAATTTCTCCTGCAGGAGAGTTTGCAACCCTCATCTGCCGAATAGGCAGGAGCTGCACTGAGGGAACCATGTTAATCCACTCATCAGTGGTATTTCACCTTTTTTTTTCTCTTTTTCAACTCATGGGTGACAGGCCGTGCACCCCATGCATGGCTCAAGTTTTGGGTACAAGCTCGATCCGGTTCTGTGGGAGTTGGGCAGGGTTGTTGCTGCCTTTTGGCGGTCTTGTGTTCTATGTATATAGTTTTGTAGTAGTATGTATGGAATGTGGATGGATGTTTGAATGTACAGTATGGTCCCGCCTATGATGCTGTGGGTGTGACCAGTTCAAAGTGGGCTGCCCAAGGGGCCATGAGACCCACTATATTCCCCCTGGCCCTATGGCTGGTTTATTCCCAATATGGCTGAGTTAATTATTTGCTCATGGAACGTACGTGGGCTGAACTCAAAATTTAAGCAAACCCTGGTCTTTGAACAGGTAAAACAGCTTACGCCACATATTCTCTCTTTTAAAGAGAGCCACCTCATGGGTTCTAAAGTCCTAGCACTGAAGAAGCAATGGGTCGCACACAATTACCAATATTACCACATATTCAAATTATGCCCATGGAGTGGCTATTTTAATCCATAAGGGGCTCCCCTTTACCTGTCATCAGGTGATCTCTGACCCCAAGGGCCAATATCTTGTGCTACATGCCACAGTGCATGGCACCCCTATTTTGCTAGTCACAGTTTACATTCCCCTCCGGTCTCGGCCACAGTGTTTACTGAGCTGAGTACCGGGCTCTCCGCTCTACCACTATGTCCTATGATTATTATAGGGGATTTCAACTCAGTACTAGAACCATCACTGGATAGGATGAAACCTCTAGCATCAGAATCTAAATTGTTTAGTAGATGGTGTGAGGCCTATGGATATGTGGATATATGGCGCTGATAATTTTCTACTGTAAAAGTCTTTTCTTGTCAATCTAAATCATATTGTACTCTTTCCAGGTTGGATTATGCACTTGCCACCAAAGATCTCCTACCATGTATTCAGTCGATCGCCTATGTCTCCCAGACAATATCTGATCATTCGGTTGTACAGGTAACTCTTACCCTAGGTCATAGGCCTGGGTTTCAGATCTGGAGACTCAGTCCCCTCTGGATCTCCACACCTGAAATGCACAAATCTATCCCAACAGACATGGCCAATTATTGGGCATCTAACTTTGACACTGCTGCAACGGGCCCTCTATGGGTCACCTTTAAGGCAGTACTGTGGGGCTTTTATATTTCACAAATTAAACACCATAGATTAACCGGGTGTGCGACACAAGCTGCGCTTAAACAATCACTAAAGGCTGCTAGATCTCATCATGTGACGAACCCATCCTCTGTAACTCTGGATGGACTGACTGAGGCTCATAATGCACTACAGCTACATCTAGTTGACATGACAAAAAAACACCAACTACACCTTTCAGCCCGAATACATGAGCATGGGGGGAAAAATGGGAGGCTGCTGGCTTTTCTTGCCCATAAGACAGCGCAATATCTGCCATACAATTAGCTGACGGGTCAGTTACCTCAGATCCCCTGACTATTAACCAGGAGTTTGCATCATACTATAGAAAACTCTATGATGATCCAATAACTCCTTCAGAGACCACCTGTACAGGTTTTTTCTCCTCGCTAGACTTCCTCACACTTAGTGACTCCCACAAGAACCTTTTGGACCAGGACATAACAATAGAGGAAGTCGAAACTGCCATCCGCTCTCTACCATCCTCAAAAACTCCAGGCCTTGACGGACTTCCCTCCGAATGGTATCAGACATATGCTGAAATGATTGCCCCCAAACATCTTGCCATTTTTCGTGCATCATTGGATTGGGCAATCCTCCCTGATTCGATGAACGAGGCCCTAATTCTAGTCTTGCCTAAACCTGGCAAGGACAAGTTACTATGTGGGTCATATCAACCTATTTCCCTATTGAACAATGATGCCAAAAAACTGGCAAAAATCCTGGCACTTCGGCTACAGAAAGTTATACTGTCCCTCATATCTCCCGATCAGTCAGGATTTATGCCTGGACAGAACACTTTCGATAATATCCGGAGGCTGTATCTGCATATCCATAGAGTGTCTGTAGACAAGTGTAGTGAACTGGTAATAGCGTTAGATGTGTTGAAAGCATTTGATACTGTTCGCTGGACCTTTTTCTGGGAAACTATGTGAAATGGGTCCGCCTACTTTATGCAGACCCTAGGACTAGGGTCCAAACCAATAGAGATGTCTCCTCATAATTGTTCACTCAATATGTTCACTCTCGTCATTGAGACTCTGGCTCTGGCGGTGCGTCAGACGCCTGGGATAGGGGGTATCTGCTATGGTTCGCTGGTGGAGAAGATAGCTCTGCACGCGTATGATGTGCTTGTTTACCTTGATGGCAAGGAAACTTCCTTTAATAATCTAATGCAGGTGGTGGGGGAGTTTGGGGAGGTATCTGGACTGAGGGTCGGATGGGACAAATCTATAGCCTTCCATATTGGCCCTCCCTTTGCAGATGACTATTTGAAGAAATCTAACCTTAAAACGACTCAATCCTTCAAGTACTTGGGTATTCAGATCCATAATGAGCTCTCTAAATATGAGGACCTTAATATTACACCCATAATCAAGCAGATGGCAGACAAGTTTCGCACATGGTCAACGCTCCCTTTGAACCTGATCGGTCGTATAAATATTTTTTAAATGATTTATTTGCCAACATTTTTATATTGTTTTAGAGCTGCTCCAGTTTTTTTCCCCCAAAAATTATTTCTGAATATTGAATCCACCTTATCCTCTTTCATATGGAACAATACCCAACCACGGATTGCAAAGTCGTCCCTACAGGCATCTAAATTAAAGGGAGGTCCTGCCTACCCAAATTTACATGACTACTTTATTGCCTCTCAACTTGCCTATGTCTACAATTGGTTACATTCTGACCCTCAGACCCCCTCCACAGCTCTCCTGTCATCCTTTTTTGACCCAGCTGTATCTCTCAAAGACGAATTGCATAGGGCAATTAAATCCAAGTATTCCCGATATTCCCCTGTGGATGTGGGTTTTTTAGCATGGAGAGAAGGGGAAAAAATGCTTACAGCCATGGTTCTGGGGAGGATGCCACAAACTCCTCTCTGGAACAATCTCAGCCTCCCTGAGCTCTGTGGACACCCAGACTCACAATGGTGGGCTCGTTTAAAGGTCACACATCTGTCGCACATTGTTTGCGGGAATGTTTTTGTGTCTTTTGAAAATCTGAGGAGGGGATATGGCATCGACCATAAATTTTTCTATAAGTATCTATTACTCCGACATGCCATTCGGACGCAGTTTGGGTCCCTGACTATAGAGCTTGAGGAGTCTCCAATGGAGGATCTACTATCATATTCTGATATTACTGAATTGGTTACAACCTTCTATAGTTGCCTTTCTAGTGTGGGAGTGGACCCATTTCAAACATCTTATGAAAAATGGTGATTGTTAATACTTGAACTTACTGAGGAGGGATGGGAGGAAGCCACTGAGGTCTGTTTTCAGGATATCATTAGTACTGCTGAAATGTATTCAATTTAAATCCATTCACCATCTACACTATACCCCAGCTAAGCTGACCCGTATGGGTTTAGGAACCACTGCAGCCTGCTCCAGATTTAGCCAACGCTGACTTATTTCACATGTTTTGGACCTGTCCGGGACTGATTTCTTGTTGGAAGGATCTGTTCAACTTTTTTGAGAATCAGCTTGCTCTTCCGCTACCACAGACCCCAGAAGTGGGACTTTTGGGCATATTGAATGACTTTATCCATAGAACATATGCCCGTACCTTACTTCGCACTGTTCTATTCTATGCACGTAAAGTTATACTGCTACACTGGAGAGACAATAACTCTCCAACAATGCAAACTCTGTTCTGTATCATTAATGCTCTTCCATACCACAGGTCACATCAGAGCCGATCTTCCTCATTCAGTCCTGGAGACTGTCTAACAGAAGTGCTCTAAGTAGCTGACAGTGCTCCTCTGACCATCATGTCTCCTGTGCAGCCACATCCCACACAGGAGACTCTGCTACGCTTGGATTGATCATTTGTAGTGAAGCTTGTTTTAGACACAATACAACTCTCTCTGGTGTGATTCATGAATGCAGTTTTACATTGGGATGATGTGAGCATAAAATTTTGGGTTTTATAGTAATCTTAACCAATTCCCACCCAGCCGTCAATTGACAATTTGTCAATTTGTCATTACGGATGGGCGGCATGATCTGTCACTGTCTGTGTCCATCTGACACAGCCAATTACTGATCAATGTACTGGCTCACTGCCAGTACCATGTGATCACTGTAACCATTCACAGCAGATCACATGACAATTGTAAACAATGGATGACTTCCTTTGCCATCCATTGTGTACAATTGTGTTGATAGCTGTGATTGGTCATGGTGATCACATAGTACAGACAGGGCCAACCACAGCCCATCTGCAGTATGTGATTTAGCTGTGGTCAATCACAGCTAATCAAAATACACACTAAATAAATCAGTTTCATTCAGTAAAAATTGTTGCTAATACCAATTAAATCCTCTGGTATAAGCAATCATAATGTGTAACAAAAAAAAATCCTGATCACTTTCCCAGAGTAGTACAGTATTATGCCCTGTACACGCGATAGGATTTTCCGATGGAAAATGTGTGATAGGACCTTATTGTCAGAAATTCCGACCGTGTGTAGGCTCCATCACACATTTTCCATAGGAATTTCCGACACACAAAGTTTGAGAGCTTGCTATAAAATTTTCCGACAACAAAATCCGTTGCCAGAAATTCCGATCGTGTGTACACAAATCCGATGCACAAAGTGCCACACATGCTCAGAATAAATTAAGAGATGAAAGCTATTGGCTACTGCCCCGTCATACGTGTTTTACGTCATCGCGTTCAGAATGATCAGATTTTCTGACAACTTTGTGTGACCGTGTGTATGCAAGACAAGTTTGAGCCAACATCCGTCGGAAAAAATCCTAGGATTTTGTTGTCGGAATGTCCGATCAATGTCCGACCGTGTGTACAGGGCATAACTATTGTAACACTGTATTGCACTGGTCACAGTGTGTTAAAAAAAAGTAATAAAATGAAAAACAAATCAAAATTTTTTTTAAAAAAGTAACATATTTTACATACTGTCACCAGTCAGTGTCCCTGAACACCGCCACACCAGTTATATGATGATGCTGTACTATTATATGATGATGCTGTACTACACTGGTACAGTGTTCAAAAAACTCACTATGCCTCTTATTAAATACTGTACATTGGACTGTCTACTTTCCAAAAAGGGGCCATTTGGAGGATATTTGTACTGTTCTGGCATTTTCGAGCCTCAAGAAATGAGATTCAGATATATATACCATTGTTTGTGGACTTAATAATAAACACTGATTTGGGTTTTCATCAAAGAAATGTAGCAGAACACATTTTGGCCAAAATTTATGAAGACATTTTGAAAACAGAAATGAAGAAAAACTTTTTTTTTTGTTTATTTAGAAAAAAATTAAAATAAAACAGTGGTGATTAAATATCACCAAAAGAAAAATCTATTTGTGTGAAAAAAAATTATAACAAAGGGTACAGTTTTGCATGACCGCACAATTGTCATTCAAAGTGTGAAAGCTGAAAATTTGCCTGGGCAGGAAAGGGGTGAAAGTGCCTTGTATTGAAGTGGTTAAAAGTTGCATTGTGTTAGGTTGCACTTCCCTCCCTTTTTTAATTCTTCTCCATCTGGGTGCTTGTAATGTGAAGTAATTTAATTCTCTAAAGTTGAGTTTCAAACGGTTTATAGAAATAGGTACAGGAAATGCTTGTGAAGAAAATTGAAGATTAAAGTGATTGTAAACCTTCCTGTTTTATTGTTTTAAAAAAAAGAACATGTCATACCTACTTCCACTGTACAGCTTGTTTTGCACAGAGTGGCCTGATCATCCTCTTCTGGGGTCCCTCAGTGGCTCTCGCGGCTCCTCCTCGCATCAGATAACCCCCTAGGAGAAGCGCTCTCCTGGGGGTTACTGTGCGGACACCCCCCCGAGTCCAGCAATTGCATCCATAGACAAAAAAAGGCCCCCCGGCGCCAGCGTCATTGGATTTGATTGACAGCAGCAAAGGTCAATGGCTGCGCTGCTATCAATCTATCCAATTTAAGAGCCAGGACCCCAAAAATTACGGGGCTCAGATAAGTAAAATGAGGGGGCTGGGGGGGTCACCGCCAGAAGTTTTTTCACCTTAATGCATAGTATGCATTAAGGTGAAAATTAAGGAGATAAGTACAGCGCTGCGCTAGACCAAAAAAGGACACTAGGATAGCAGCTAACACACCTATAGACTCAAGGCAAAAAATAACAACAAAAATAAAAGTGTAGCTCTATATACTGACAGACGTATAAATCAGAAAACCCCAACCCATAAGTGCATACACACAGTAAATAAAAACCTTATCACACCTTGTATGACCATAAATATGGATTGCACAATAAAGTAACACTGTATTATTCAGCAAAACAGTTAGGTGAAACAATAAATGATAAACCTTATTTGACAAATATAGACAATAACTAATATTTGGAAAACTGTGACGGTTCAACAAATCTAACACCTAAATTAATGCAGAAAAAATATTGAAACATAACAGTCCATAATGTAAATTCAACCTCCATAGACTTTTGCAACCTCCATAGACTTTTGGTGGTGGTTTTTTCTTTCACAATTTTTCTACAAATTTATATTATGGACTGTTATGTTTCAATATTTTTTCTGCATTAATTTAGGTGTTAGATTTGTTGAACCGTCACGGTTTTCCAAATATTAGTTATTGTCTATATTTGTCAAATAAGGTTTATCATTTATTGTTTCACCTAACTGTTTTGCTGAAAAACACAGTGTTACTTTATTGTGCAATCCATATTTATGGTCATACAAGGTGTGATAAGGTTTTTATTTACTGTGTGTATGCACTTATGGGTTGGGGTTTTCTGATATATAGCGCTACACTTTTATTTTTGTTATTAAGGTGAAAAAACATAAGGGTTTACAACCCCTTTAATTTCTCCACAATGCCACCTGCTTGCACAGAATATGTGTCTGGGCAAGTTAAGCTTAAAATTAATATACCAGACTAGTCTGTTACTAAGCCTGTCAGTAATCTATATTACCAGGTTCTTCAACCAAAATAAAATGAGAGGAAGAAGTCAACTGTTAACATACAAAGGAATATTATCCTGTCTTTCTTCACTTTCCCAAATCCCCTTAGTTGCTGGAAATATTTTGTACCTTTCTTCTGGGTTCTTATATTACCTTTTTTATACATTATATAGCAAATATATTTTTTTAAAGATAGACTGCTGAAAGAACTTTGCACCAGCCAGCTGACATAAAGACATAAACACTCCTGTTCTGCAAGTGTACTCAATAATGTCTAATGGAAACACCTCTCAATGCAATAAAATAGACTATTGGCTGAATAATCCAATCAGGCTGCTAATAGCAATGACACCACCAGCCATGGAAGTAAGTCAACTTAAATCTTATTTTCATAGCTGACGGCAGATTCATCTGTCATTTTTCTATTAGCAAACACACCTGCATGGCTCTAGCATATCATGTAAATTACTTTGGGATTCAGTAATGGCTTGAGTCATTACTGAAGGTCAGTCCTTGAAAATCTAAATCTTCAATCTTTGATTTACTAGATTTATTAGATTTCTTTATCATACATCATGGGACACAGAGCACCATAGTAATAACTATATGGGTTATAGGCCACCTTTAGGTGAATGGACACTGGTATAACCAAAAAGGAAACGGGACGTGCCCCTCCCTATAAAACCCCTCCCATACCTGGAGTATCTCAGTTTTTTCGCCAGTGTCTATGGTGTTGGTCACGGTTGATGAAGTGCTAAGAGAGATCTGCTAAATAATCCCTGACGGGATCAAGGGGCTGTGCAAACAGATCCATCTAAAGTGCTTGAAAGCCAAATGGATGATACCCGGGCCTCCTACAAGAAGAAACTAGGTTTTTGCCTGTAATGCCTTTTGAGAGCTGGACCCTGGGATCCGACACCTTGGTCATGTTAATACAGCCAAAGAGTTTACCAGCAGTCGTGCTGTACAGGTCAAAGGGAGTAGACCCGTGAAAGGGGACCCGGTCCTTGAAGGTCTGGCATGACACGGCCCGCTGTGATGGGTGAAGGCTGGATCTGTCTGTGATAATTTCCAGCAGTCCTGCGACGGAGATCAGGTAAGTCAGAAAGACAGGGAATGTATATATATATATATATATATATATATATATATATATATATATATATATATATATATATAATTCACTTGATCTTTCTGGTGTATGTGATGCCTTGTCTGTGTTTTGCCACTAGAGGGTGTAAAAGCTACATATAGCTGGCTTCCAGCATTCCATGCTTCCCCTGTGATGTGCTCAAGTGTCAGCAAAGGCTTCCTGCAGCAGCATTGCTTTTTTCCTGCTCTTTCAGTCATCAGTAGGGGTTTGGACCCCCCACCCCCCCTCGATCCGCCCTCACTACAGGGCCCGCTATCTCTGCGCAGAGCGCCGGAAAGGGATCCTTTTTTAAAAAAGGCAGAGCTTAAGTCTGCAGGGGGCATGGCATGCATGTGGTGCACAAGGCTCACTGCTTAAAAGCTTTACACTCTGGGAGTGTCTGGTTGGCTGACGGAGGGAAACAGAGCACACAAGGGCATGTAAGCTGTATGGGTGTGTGGATACAGGCATTTCCAAGGGGCACATTTACTCACCATTGAGACTGAGCATTTATAGCAGCATATTATGTAAATTGCTAGACTAAAGCTTGGCAGTAGATGCATTTTGTTTAGTACCTCTGCTTTTTTTGCGCTTAGGACTATGTCTCTCTGTAGGAGGGGTAATTCATCAGGGGAGAGTGCAAAGTCGCTGAGCTACCAAGGGCCCTAGTCTTTGCAGTGGACGATATCAAGGATTCTATCCATCAGGCGTCTTGCCTTGTGCTTATGTTGATACATATGCTCAGGACTCTGTGGCTCAAAAATTGGTCAGCCAAGTTACCATGCTCTTGGCTGGGTTTCCCTTTCATGGAGAAAGGTTGTTTGGGGAAGATTTGGATAAGTATATCCAAAAGATTTCTGGGGGTAATAGTACCCTTCTGCCAGTTAAGAAAAAGAATAAACGACCTTCTTTCAAGACTTCCCCTCCTATGCCTGGGGCAACAGCCTCCAGGCAGTATCGATGGCCTCCACCGTCAGGGGCAAAGGTTAAGCCTCATAACAAGGCACAGGGCTACAAAAAGCCCTGGGGTCAAAAGTCCACAAAACAGAATCCCAAGGCTTTCTTGTGAAGGGGCGCCCCCGCTCGATCGAGTGGGGGGAAGACTGTGGTGGTTTTCAGGAACTTGGCAAGAGGAAATCAAAGACAAGTGGGTCCTCTCTGTAGTAGCCCTAGGCTACAAGCTAGAGTTTCCACCATCGTGTTTTCAAAAATCAAACCTTCCCAAGGACCCAGTAAAGAAAAAGTCCTTATTTCCAGCACTGAACCATTTACTCTGTCAGGGAGTGATAATAAAGGTTCCCTCAGAAGAGAGGAACATGGGGTTTTATTCAAATCTCTTTATGGTACCAAAACCAAATGGAGATGTCAGACCCATTCTAGATCTCATGAATCTGAATCACTTCCTAAACATCCGCTCCTTTTGAATGGAGTCGATACGGTCAGTTGTTTCCACCCTACGGGGAGAAAAAGTTCTGCCATCCATAAATATCAAGGATGCGTATCTACATGTGCCAATATTTCCCGCTCACCAGAAGTTTCTGCGGTTTGCGGTAGAGCAGCGCCACTTTTAGTTCATGGCCTTGCCTTTGGGTTAGCCACCACTCCCCGACTGTTTACAAAAGTGTTAGCCCCAGTACTAGCAAGACTAAGGGGTCAGAGTATAGCAGTAATAGCATACCCAGACAACCTGCTACTGGTAGATCAGTCAATAGCACGGTTAAATCTAGGGGTGTCCAGAACAATCAGTTATCGGAGACACCTGGGTTGGATTCTCAATCTAGAGAAATCATCCTTACAGGCAGTAAGAAGGCTGCAATATTTGGGCCTGGTCATAGACACAACCCAGGAAAGGGTGTGCTTGCCTCAGGCAAAGGTCAATGGTCTAAGAGAGCTGGTCCAGGTGGTGAAGGCAAAGAAGGGTCCTTCCATTCGTCTTTGCATGAGACTACTAGGGAAGATGGTAGCTTCCTTCGAAGTGGTTCCCTATGCCCAGTTTCATTCAAGACTGTTGCAACACAGCATTATGTCTGCTTGGAACAAACGGATCCAAGCCTTGTATTATCCAATGAGTCTGGCTCCAAAGGTGTGCCAGAGTCTCAAGTGGTGGTTGATAACCAGGAATTTACAGAAGGGGAAATCCTTCATTCCAGTTTCCTGGAAAGTAGTAACAACAGTTGCCAGCCTGTGGGGCTGGGGAGCAGTTCTAGAAGAGACCACTGTTCAAGGGAAGTGGTCAGAGTCCGAGAAGACCTTGCCCATCAATATCCTAGAGATTCAGGCAGTACATCTGGCTCTAATAGCCTGGACGTCAAGGTTGCGGAATGCTCCTGTCAGGATACAATCCGACAACACCACAGCAGTGGCCTATATCAATCACCAAGGGGGCACCAGAAGCCACGCTGCCCAAAGGGAGGTGGACCATATTCTTTCTTGGGCAGAGAAACATGTTCCTTGCCTATCTGCATTTTAGATTGCAGGAGTGGAGAATTGGCAAGCAGATTTTCTGAGCCATCAACTGTTGTTGCCGGGAGAATGGTCTCTACATCCTGATGTCTTTTTGGACGTATGTCAAAGATGGGGTACGCTGGACGTAGATCTATTGGCGTCCAGGTTCAACAAGAAGTTGGACAACTTTGTGGCAAGAGCAAGAGATCCACTTGCACTCGGAGTAGATGCGTTAGTGATCCTGTGTAATCAGTTTTCACTGATTTATGCATTCCCTCCAGTTCAGCTGCTACCACGGCTGTTTCACAGGATCAAGGAAGAAGGGAAGCCAGTAATCTTAGTGGCCCCGGCATAGCCCAGAAGACCCTGGTATGTAGGGATTGTGAGAATGGCAGTAGGGGAGTCTTTGACTCTTCCAACGTGTCCTGACCTGCTGTCGCAGGGACTGGTATTCCATCCTGCCTTACAAATGCTAAATTTAACGGTATGGCTATTGAAGCCCATATTCTAAAAAATCGGGGGCTTTCAGGTTCGGTAGTGACCACCCTGATTAATGCCAGAAGGCCAGCCTCCAGGACCATTTTTTTACAGGGTCTGGAAGGCCTACGTCACTTGGTGTAAAACCAAGGGTTGGCATCCCCGTAAGTATATCATAGGAAGAATTCTGGCCTTTCTACAATTAGGAGTAGAAATAAAGCTGGCCTTGAGTACAATCAAGGGTCAGATTTCGGCCTTGGAAGTGTTTTTCCAAAGGCCGCTTGCTTCACACTCTTTAGTCTGGGCATTCATACAAGGGGTAACTCGGATAACTCCGCAAGTTAGAATACCCTTGTGTCCATGGGATTTGAATCTGGTTTTGTCGGTGTTGCAAAGACAACCCTTTGAACCTATCTGGAATATTCCTTTGATCCTTTTAACAAGGAAATTGGTATTCCTAGTTGCGATAACCTCTGCAAGAACAGTATTAGAATTGGCTGCTTTCTCCTGTAAAGAGCCATACTTAATCATTCACAAGGATAAGGTTGTGCTGCGTCTGCACCCAACCTTTTTGCAAAAGGTAGTGTCTGGTTTTCATCTGAATCAAGATGTTTCCTTACCTTCCTTTTTCCCAGAACCTCGTTCTGCAGAAGAAAAATTATTACATTCTCTCAATGTAGTGAGAGCAATTAAAGCCTATCTGAAAGCGACTGCTCAGATACGGAAAACTGATGTTTTGTTTGTGTTGTCGGAAGGCCCTAGAAAGGGTCAGGCAGCATCGAATTCTACTGTTGCTAAGTGGATTCATCAGGTGATTAGTCAGGCTAATGGCCTGAAAAGAAGGGTTCCACACGTTAAGATTAAAGTGCACTCTACCAGGGCAGTCAGTGCTTCATGGGCAGTGCATCACCAAGCCTCTGTGGCTCAGGTTTGCAAGGCCACTACTTGGTCGTCAGTACATACATTCAAGAGATTCTATCAAATGGATGTAAGATGGCAGGGGGACATGGCATTCGGACGCAGTGTGCTGCAGGCAACAGTATAGGTCCTCACGCCTGGCGGCTATTTGCTTTGTGTTCCCCTCCCCTCAGGTGGCATTGCTTTGGGACATCCCATATAGTTATCACTATGGTGCTCTGTGTCCTGTAAAGAAAATAGGATTTTTATAACAGCTTACCTGTAAAATCATTTTCTTGGAGTACATCACGGGACACAGAGGTCCCTCCCCTCTTATTGGGATATGTGTATATACTGCTTTGCTACAAAAACTAAGATACTCCTGGTATGGGAGGGGTTATATAGGGAGGGGAGGGGCACTTCCTGTTTCCTTTTTGGTTATATCAGTGTCCATTCACCTAAAGTTGGCCTATAACCCATATAGTTATTACTATGATGCTTTGTGTCCCGTGATGTACTCCAAGAAAAGGATTTTACAGGTAAGCTGTTATAAAAATCCTATTTTTATTAAATTGCCACTAAATTACATAATTTCCTGTGGCTGTGCATTTTAATAGCATTATTAGATAATTATGTAAAATACCCCAAGCTTATTAGAATATATGTTTTTTTTTTTTTTTAAATAAGCATGGTAAAGTGAACACAACTTTTTGGAGACAGAGATGAAAACCTGTACAGTAACCTCATAGGTGTAAACTAACACATTTCAGTTTTACGTCTACTTTTGCCTACAATATCTGCTACACAAAGCAATAAGCTGCACAAAAAGTGACATAAGTGTTAAAATGTAATTCCAGTCAAAAGATCTTTTAGTTTTGGATAATGAGGAGGGTTTTTAACCTCTGCCATATCATTGGGAATAGGGAAGGTTTACTTGTAAGTCCGAATTAAAGTTATCAAATCAATTAATTAAATCAGTTAAATCCCAGCTAATCCCTGTAATCACAAATAAGATAATACAATATAAATACAAAAATAAGTAATTCAACCTAATTGATTTACCTCATATTAAAAGACCTTTGAAGAAATTAAAGTATTAGTAAAATAACACAAATAGACATGATTTGACAGTTTCCTGAATGAGCTGTTGTCTGCTGATCCGACCAGGTATAGATTTTTTAGTTTATTTATTTATTTATTATTTATTTTTAAGTCAAATAGATAATTTGCTGCTTATGACAATTTAAGTATGTACCCTGCCTTCCCAATGTTATTTATTTATAGGTCCCCAAATTTCAGATCATTACCATTACCATTACCATTATTACATTAGAAAATGCTGGTGCTGAGGTCAAGCTGCACAAATACTGTATTTATTGGCGTATAACACTCACTTTTTCACCATGAAAATTGGGTGCAAATAGCGTGTGCGTGTTATACCCCAATACTTCAATTTTAGCTGCCTCGGAAAGGACAGGGAGGAGGGCAGAACGAGCGCCGTCAGTTTACATACAGTGAGAATCTCCTGTTTACTTGGCGGCCTCTGTAACTGTATGTAATCTGTCAGTGCTCGTCCCACCCCCCTCCCTGTCCCCTCTAGGCTGGAGATGGGCATCAATCAGGCTGCACTGAGAGCAATGGTGAGGCTGCTGCTTTGAAGGCAATGGTGAGGCTCCTGCATTGAAGGCAATGGTGAGGCTGCTGCATTGAAGGCAATGGTGAGGCTGCTGCATTGAAGGCAATAGTGAGGCTGCTGCATTGATGGCAATGGTGAGGCTGCTGCATTGATGGTGAGGCTGCTGCATTGATGGTAATGGCAAGGCTGCTGCATTGATGGCAATGGTGAGGCTGCACTGATGTGGACTGATGAGGCTGCATTGATGGCACTTGTGAGGCTGCAGATGGGCATTGATCAGGCTGCATTGATGGCAATGGTGAGGCTGCAGATGGGCACTGACCCTTATTTTGTTTCAAAGTTCCTTATTTAAAATTTAATTTTTTTTCCTGAAACTTCCCTCTTAAAATGAATGTGCGTGTTATATGCCTGTGCGTGTTATACGCCGATATATACGGTACTTACAGCTGAAGTTGAACTGTAGAAACAATATTCCCCTCAAAGGGGATCCAGCTACTAACAGGAAATTAAATAAAGAGGTCCCTACGCAGCACATATCTTTGTATCTTATATCCTTTATTAAAGTGCTTGAGATAATGCACTAGGCGTTTGTGCCCTTTGTTTTTTTGTTGCTTGTGCAGTTACAAGATTACCCAGTTGGTCCTGGATCATGCAGTCTATGATACACCATTATCAGACGTACTGTGTTCAGCTGTTTTGGGAAATCTTAGTGCTATGGTGTCAAGTTTCCCCTTTCCTAAGTCAAGCCTACGCAGCACAAACTCAAAGTGACACATTCCCCTCTCTGTGGGCACCTTTACACACTTTTTCTTCCATGTCCTTGGTGTCATTGAGGACAACATACTGCACACATCCTGAATGATGCACCACCACTGATGCAGAGAAAAAACCCCAGCACCCCAGATCCTTTCCTCGTGTCATACTCATATGTTCTCTTTGATGACACACTAATGCTAGTGCAGCCACTGCAGCATGGCTAACATTTAGTTCCAACCCTTGGGGGTGTCTTGGATGAGACAGTTGGCAAGCAGCTGAGGTTGGTCTCACATTTCTGCCAAGCAAGCCATGGCAGGCTCTTTTACATAAACTGAAACGCAATATTGCTTTAGAAGTGAGAAAGCTCTCCCAAGAATTGTATGGCGAAAATGTCCAGGTTGGTGAACGTACAGATGCTTTGCAGACTAAATTTGATGATTTAGTACAGTATGTACAAGCACTCTCTCAACTCCAACTGCAGCAGGAAGATTTGGAGAATAGAGAGAGGCATCATCAAAATCTGTGTATATGGAGGGTCAAGAATCTGTCTGTGACAACAGCCTCCATCCCTAAATTCTAGTCCTCTTTAACACCCTTGCTTCCAACATAGCTGACATTGACTAGTGCCTGGATTGTGCTCACGGATCTTTGGGTCATAAGCCACCTGCTGGAGCAAGGCGTACAGATATTATAGTTTGTTTCCACTACTATGATAGTAAAGAAGCTCTTACTCTAGCTACTCGCAATAAATCACAGGTCACCTACAATGGCATTAGGATTCAGATCTACAATGACCCATTACTCTTGCTAAGTGAAAAAATGTGTGACCCATCACTTCTCATCTGCAAAACCATTGCATTTCCTACTACTGCAGTTTTCACTTTTGCCTGCTTGTTATAAGAGTTGCTCCCTCCTCCACCTCCTGTGCATCAAGACCTGAACCTCGGCAAAATCAAACAGAAGAAGACCTACAGCTCAGTGCTCGTAATTCTCCAAACAACCTCTGAGAACCTGTTGGTGGGCCTTGGGGAACCATGTCTTGGGCTAGTTGCGCTTATGGCCAAGTTTTTTAGGCATCGTGTTCCCTTTTATGGGTAACCCCTCACACACTGGTTTTCTACCAGTTACTATTATGCAATTTTTTGTGAGGTGGGGCCTATGCACATATACACCGGTGATCTTCTATCATGTACCCATGCCTGTATTTGCTGTTAAATTGTCATGTTCCTATGACTTTAAGATTTCTTTCAGATAATGTGAAAGGTTTGAATTCTGTTAAGAAAAGATGGATGGCTTTAAAGGAATTTAAATCATTCAGGAGTGGATGTAGTCCTGGTTCAGGAGACACACTTCCGTGCTGATGGTTCACTCAAATTTGCCTCTAAATATTTTCCCACCTCTTACTAGCCTCCAATTCTTCTGAAAAGGCTGGTGTGGCAATGCCTATTAGAAAATCCTGCCCTATACAGGTTAAAAATTCCTATATCGACCTTAATGACAGGTTCATTGTCATGACCTGTGACTACATATCCTCCTTATTTACCATTGTTAATGTACTGTATATGCTCCTTAATAATGTCTTTGAGTCTGCTCAATGTTATACTCAACCATTCATGATAGTTGATGGGGATTTCAATATGATTATGTCTCCTAATAGAGATACATCTGTTTCAAGATACCCATTCACAAAGGGTTCTAGGCTACCTGTCAGGAAAGGTTTCACCTGCTGGTGGCAATGTGGCTCCCAGATCTATAGGCTGCAGTTCCAGTGTGCACCATCGGGTGTCCCTCAGCAGCCAGAAGCTGACAGCATTTCATGCAATCGGTCATCACCTGATGCTGGCTGCAGGAAGTGTATTTAAATCCTGTGCATGCTCTTCTTCACTTCCTTGGTATTGTCTCCACATGCCCCTGACCTGCATTCCAGTGTTCCTGTATCCTGCACCTTGTTTCCTATTCCTGGACCCTGATCCTGCAGCCTGATTCCTTCCTACCTGATTACTTCGTCTCCTGTTATCCTCTCCCTGTCCTGTCTTGTTCCCAGCTCCCTCTGCTTGATCTCCCATAGATGCCCCTGGCTCTGTTACGATTACGATTAGTTTATCCTGCTTTCTGTATATATTTGGTTTGGGCAGTTGTTTGTTGTGTGTTACTATTTGGTTATCTGGTCTAATTTACACAGTTTTAGTATACTGGAGTTAAGTTTACTTTTGTGTTATTTACTTATTTTTAAATAAATGTAATTATTTTACACTCTACTGTGCCTGATATTCTCTGTGGCAGTCCATACATTTCTGGTCACACCGATTCCTGACACTACCTCTTTCCACAAATGCGTAAGGTCTCATAATTTCTTTGACTCCTGGAGCATTAACCACCCTACCCATAGGCAATTTACTTTTTACTCTGCCTCCCACAAAATGTACTCTAGGCTTGACCATCTTTTTATTTCAGCCCCACTCATGACACTTACTGTAGACTCCAATATTTCTGATATCACTTGGTCTGATCATACCCCAATTTCTTTATATATCACTTTGTCAAAATCTGCTTTTAAAACCTGTTACTGGCATCTCAATGATCTCCTCCTTCAATCATTAGCTACTAGAGAGAAGCTTGCTAAGGATTTGTTAGAGTTTTTTCAACTAAATGTGGGTTCTGTGCAAGAGATGTCAACCTTGTGGGAGGCACATAAGGTCTTCTTGCAGGGTCTATGTATTTCCAAAGGTTCTCTTTTTTTTTCTTTGCAAAATTGTATTTTTATTACATTTTTTTTGTTTCAAAGAATTTATTGAAGATCATAAAGTTTTTACAGCAGTTGTGTTACAGTAAACAGTAAACGTTAAACATGGGATTGTAAAAGTAGACAATTTTTTCCCCCTTTAAGGGGATTCCCAGCCGTGCTTAAGGAAAATAAACTTATTTACCTAGGTAATAGGGGGGTGTGTACCCCTCAAGAATCCTTAGATAGATCAAAGCTGCCCAAGACCTGAGATTCTATTGGAGGTATGCTCTACGTTCCGTGATAAATTTTGTGTGTAGTAAAAAGTTGATTTGCAGTTTACGGAAGAGCTCTATCAGCGGGGTGATGTGTTTATCATTTAATGTGTAAGGGGCCAATCAATATTCGTGTTTGGTAAGATCGTTTGTCTCTGGGTGGTATTTCATAAGTTGGGTAGTTAATTGGTATATGACGTGGGCATCCTATTTACTTATCAGGATGTCAATATATCAGGCATGGGAAAAGGAGAGGGTGAAGAAAAAAAAAAAGAATAGAAGGTAGGAAAGAAGGTATGGGGGTAAGAAGGGATGGGGGGTGGACCGGAAGGATGGGGAGGGTGGGGTAGGGGAATCTCTGACTTCTCTTTGTAGATGTGATATGGTCAATATATATCTTAAGCCCTGAAGTGCTTTCAAAAGGGGCTAAGTTGCCATCAGGGTAGGGAGTTAAGATATATGTATGTTGGTTGTGTGTGAGTAATGTAACTGTCATCCTCGACCCTTATATAGGGGAGTTCAGAATGGTTTTGTATTCCGGTAGGGACTGGTAATGGAGCCAGCATGCCCATTTGCTGCTAAATTTTGTCGGTGTGTCTCTTGCTATATGTATTAATTTTTCCATCTCTGCTACTTTGTTTATTCTGACGAACCACTCTTTCAGAGTGGGTATCTTGTTTGATTTCCAATGTATTGGGATGCATTGTCTTGCTGCATTTATCAAGTGCATCATCAGTGATTTGTGGTAGGTATTGTGTGGTAAGGAGGAAAGGTGTAGGAGAAATTGAGCAGGGGTGAAATCTGGGTTGTAAGTGGTAATCTGTTCAATAATTCTGCAGACCTCTGACCAAAAGGTTTGTAGTGGGGCGCAAGACCACCAAACATGGAGTAACGTGCCCCTCTCTTGATGGCACCTCCAACATGTTTCAGGGATATCAGCTTTAAATTTATGTAGCATTGTTGGGGTATGGTACCATCTTGACTGGATTTTGAACCCATTCTCTTGAGTGGAGACATTAGTTGAGCCTTTGTGTATGTTCGAGAATATACTCTCCCAGTTCTCTTCCAAGATTTGTATGTCTAAATCCTTTTCCCATTTCCTGCAATATTGACTATCATTAGCTTTGTGGTCAGCGAAGAGGAGGTTGTGTATTTGAGAGATAAGGTGTGTTTGTTGTGTTGTTTTAGTACATAATGTTTCAAAGGGAGTGAGCTGTCTGGAGCATTGACCCTTTTTATCTAGGATTTGGATGTAATGGGCTATCATTGTGAATGTCCAACTTGGGATGGGTGTCTGCTCAAAGCGTGTTGCGATTTGCATTGCAGAAAGTAGTTTGCCTTGTTGGAGGAATTGGTGGACCCTGATTTGTCCCTGTGGTAGATTGTCAGCAAGAAATTGGTGGTGCATACCCGGTGGAAAGTCTGGGTTCAGCTTAATAGGAGTCAATGGACTGGGGGTGGAGGAGATCGGGGTAGTCTTACATATCGCATGAAAACAGCGCAAAGTGGGGCCAATCGTCGGGTGGGCTTGAATGTCTTGTGGAATATGCTTGGGGAAAATCCAAGGGAGAGAGTTCAGGTCTAATTTCGTGAAGGAAGCTTCAAGGGAGACCCAATCTTTTTGTTGGGTATGGGCGTTCCAGTCCACTATCCTGGTTAGATGGGTAGCTGCATGGTAATTGAGGATGTTCGGAAGGCCTATTCCTCCCAGATTTTTCGGACGAGAGAGTATGGAGTGACTAACTCTATGTCTATTTTTGCCCCATAAAAAATTGGAGCTGATCTGTCTGTATGTTTTGAAGAACAGGGGGGGGATCTGTATGGGGATCGTCTGTAGGAGGTATAGTATTCGGGGAAGTGCATTCATCTTCAGGATAGCTGCTCTGCCGAACCATGAAAATGTCGGCTTGTTCCATGTTTCAAGATCAGAGGAAAGCCTGTTTAGTAGGGGAAGAAAGTTTTTGGCATATAGGTCGGAGAGTGTGGTTGGAATCTGAATACCTAAATATGTTATTGAATCTTGTTTCCATTGGAATGGGAAGTTATGTTTGCCTTGGTTTACTAGATTCTGGGTTAGGGATATGTTAAGTGCAAATGATTTGGAGAAATTGATCTTCAGGTTAGATATGGTTTGGAAGAACTTAAATTCGGCTAGTAATATTGGTAAAGTGGTTAGTGGTTGTGTTAGGAACAGTAGTATATCATCTGCGTATGCCGCATATTTGTATTCCTTTCTAGAAGATTGAATACCCTTTATGTCTGGGTTAAGTGTAAGTTTCCTTAGGAAGGGTTCGAGGGTTAGTACAAACAATATGGGTGACAGTGGACACCCCTGTCTTGTTCCATTACGGATGGTGAAGGCGTCCAACAGAGTACCATTGACCCTCACTTTAGCAGAGGGATTAATGTATAGTGACATAATCAGTCCAATCAATTGGGAACCAAGTCCTAAGGCTTGTAAGACTGCTGACATGTAATCCCAAGATACTCTGTTGAACGCCTTCTCGGCATCCAGTGACAAGAAAAAGCCTTTTTGCTTGGTATGGGTGATCAGATAGTGCAGGTTAATCGCTTTGCTCGTGTTGTCCCTGGCTTCACGGCCAGGGATAAAACCTACTTGGTCGTAGGATATGAGTGAGGGCAGGAGGGTTAATAGTCTGTTGGCTAATATTTTTGAAAATATTTTTATGTCTACATTTAACAATGAAATGGGTCTGTAATTGCTTGTGAGGGAGGGATCTTTTCCTTCTTTGGGGATGACTGTTATATGAGCTTCTAGCATTCCGCCTGTTAGGGGATTTGTGGGGGAAAGAGAGTTGAAGGTCTTAAGGAAAGGATTTTGGAGGGTGTCAGAAAATGTCTTGTAATAAACCGCTGGGAGGCCATCTGGACCTGGGCTTTTGCCAGGTTTGAGTTGACTGATTGCCTGTGCCCATTCCGTGTGTGAGATTGGCACGTCAAGAGTTGTCGCTACCTCTGGAGCTATTTTCTGGGGGGCATATTGATCTAGGAATGATTTGATGTTTTGGGCTCTCAGTGAAGCTGGTGTGGAGGTGGGTTCGGATGTGCGTAAATCATAGAGGGAGGAATAATATTTTGTGAATTCCTGTGCTATGTCATCGTTTTGTGTAAGGGTTTTATTGGTATTGGATTGTATTTGGTGGATCGTATTATTTGCTTTTTGTTTGCGTAGGGCTCGTGCAAGGAGTCGACCGCTCTTATTACCAAACTCGTAGAATAATTTGTGCGAGAGAATGAATTTTTTCTTGAGAGTGAGGTGTAGTTCTTCTTTGATAAGTGTGCGGACCTCCGTAAGTTCCGTAAGAGTTTGTTGTGCTAGAGTTTGTTTGTGTGAGGTCTCGAGTTTCCTCAGTTTTGTGAATAGGTTGGATAGATTAGCTTTCTTGGTTTTTTTAATAGAAGCTGAGAGGGAGATCAATTTCCCCCTTATGACACATTTGTGTGCCTCCCATTGTGTCAGGGGGGTTGTATCCAGGGTGTTATTTTCTAAGAAATAATTTTTTAGGCATGAGCGAATTTCTTCTACCTGGAGTTCGTCCGTTAGAAGTGTTTGGTCTAGTTTCCAGATGTAAGATCTGCGGGGGGTGTCTGGAAAAAGTGAGCGAAATAGAGATAGGATGATGGTCCGAGAGCGTCATGGGGTCTATGGTCGCTGTTGTTAGTGTCGGAAGGTCCTGTTGTGTAAGAAACAAATAGTCAATGCGAGAATATTTATTGTGTGGGGCAGAGAAGAAGGTATAGTCTTTGACTTTTGGGTAGAGGGTACGCCAAGTGTCATGTAATGATAATTCCTGCAGGCAGTTTTTGATCTGCTTTAGGGCTCTGTACGGTAGATGGGATTTTCCTGTAGAAGTGTCTACTAAGGGGTCCAAGGGGACATTAAAATCTCCCCCTAAGATCAAAAGGCCTTCCTGGAAGGATGTCAATTCCCTTGTAACTGTACGGAAGAAGGGGACTTGGGAAGTGTTGGGGCTGTAGATGTTTGCTAGGGTAATTGGCTTTTGTTTGTAAGTGCCTTTAAGGAAGATGAACCTACCCTGTTTGTCAGGTAAGGTGTCCGTTATTTGCAGGGGAACATTTTTGGAAAGAAGTATAGAGACCCCTTTCGTCTTTGAATTTGGTGAAGTCGCATGATAGCAATGTGGGTAGAAATGGTTCGTCAGTTTAGGGATATTTGTGCTACTGAAGTGAGTCTCCTGTATATAGATCACGTCTGCCTTTGCACTACGCATGTACGCAAGCAGCTGCGATCGCTTCTCAGGGATATTTAAACCTTTCACATTGAGAGAAATTACTTTCAACGAAGTAGATGTGGGTAATGCCTGGCGAGAGGCCATTGTTGTCTATATAGAGCGTGGGTACCAGGATATGTGGTTTTCCAAAGAGAAGTCAGAGATTGGGAGGTAGTTGGTAATGAAACTGGGGTAAAAGGGTGATATGAAGAGGAGGTGAAGTGTGAATGGAAGGCGGAGTATGGAAGTGGGATAGGGAATAGGAGGGTGTGTAAGAGGGTAAAGCGAGGGAAGATACAAAGGGATAACCGGTTGTGTGGGATTGCCTGCAAACCCACTTATCAAGTTTGTGGGGTACCGGTATGGGTCAGCGGAGTCTACTTGAGTCCGCTGGTTGCGGGAGTGGGAGGTGACGTTCAACCGACGGTGGAAGTCCTGTGTCCCAAGGAGGTCATAAGAGGATAAAAATGGAGTTTCTTGATTAATAAATTGGGGTTTTGTTATTTATGGTTCAAGAACCTAACTGTATGCCCGACTAACTGATGATATCTTTTCTGACTATGGTGTTGAGCTATAAATTTGTAGTAAGGAGGTGAGGGATCTGTATATTGTGAAGGGTGTTTTAAGTTATATATTTCTATTTTGCATTGGTGGAGAAAGTGTTTCTAGAAACGATTGTCTGTTCTTTATGTCAGTGCTATGTGGCTGTGTATTGATCTATAAGCTAGCTTGCAACTTGTATGAAATGTTGCGTAAGAAAAGGATATCTAAGTCGCTACTATAATTCCCATTTGTAGGAACAAAAGAGCATGGAGGGTGTTTTGTGGAACAGTAGTCGTTCTGACCCAGGTTAAACGATAACCTACTATTTAACTTTAACCTTAATAAGCTGAACCTATTAACTGGTTAACAATTATAAACATACCTGTAAAAGTAGAGGTAAGTCCTCTATATTCTTTCTCTGGTGCCGAGGGGGGCGTGCTCGGTGGTATTATGGGAGTTTTTTTTCTTACCCTGCTTTTTGTCCCCCATAGAGTAGGGTATGGGACAAACATTAAATTCTGAGTGGTAGGAACAGTTTGTTCCACTGGGTAGTGTGTGTATGTATGCGTGTGTTTTATGGACGTGGTTCGCTTACCTGAGCACGCCCCTGTCGGTTTCCAGACAGTCATGAGCATTCCGTTGGTCCTAAGGTTTAAATGATAAGAGTAATAAAAATCGTGAATGGAGGAAGAGTCATGGCAAGAAACAACAAAACTAAAAAAAAAAAAAAAAAAAAAGACAAAATCATCTTTATATAAGTGGTTCAACGTAGTTAGTATCATGTTGATATCATTAGGGCTGAGAGAAGAAAGGCACAGGCGAGTAGGAGGAACGAATAGGTGGTTCTGGAAGGAGAGAGAGTAAGAAGGGATTCCCAAGATAAGGGGGAAAGTATGAGGGTAGAAGGGGGGGGTATGGAGGGGGGGAGAAGGAGTTATTGATACATATATAGTTACTGCTTGTGTCCTAGAAATGCTTTCAATACAGCTTTCTTTAGTTCTTCTTCTACAACGGTTATGTGTGCTGGATGGTGATAAGTTCTGATGGGCATTGAGAGTGATCCGATTTGTAAGTTCAGCTTCAGGAGATGTTTGCTTGCAAGTCAGCCGGAGCCGGTTGGGAGAATATCTGGATACAGACAGTAGATTTTTTCTCTTTAAAAAAATAATAGGTAATTAATAGATGTGTAGTAGATCTAAAAGAAGCGGTGTTATCCTTTTTGTCGTTATGTATATATCCTCAGCTGGGGGTAGTGTCACATTTTCCTCCTTGGTATATTATCGTGGGTGGTGATGAAAATATGAGTGGATTTTTATCCGTCATCAGGTTAAATAGACTGTCTGGGTACAAGGCGGAATGCCAGAGAATCCAGTAACGGGTTTGCTTGTCCCTTACAGGTAACTGTGGTCATATAATAAGGATAAATGCTCATCAAGGCAACTTTATATTAAACAACCTGAGTCAGAAGAAAATAGGGTGAAGGCGTTGTCATTTCTTTAGGTGATCCGGGCTCTGCGATGAGCAGGGGAGGCCGTGGGGCTACCGTTCCGTGGCATGTTTGGGTCACGTAATGGTGAGTGAGGGGGTGCCTGATGGTGTCGGCGACGACCCAGATGGAAGTTGCCTGCTTCTGCGATGCCATCCATGGAAGTAGCTCTGTGCATCTGTGGTAGACGAAAGTCACTGTACCAATCCGGTAGTGCAACTATGGGGATGTCTAGAGTAGAGCAGAAATGTTCCAAGTCTTCTGGGACTCTAAGAAGTGCAGTGCGGCCTTGGTGTGTTGCTGAAAGGCCAAAAGGGAATTTCCATCTATATACTATCGATCTGGCTCTTAGAGTGTCCAACAGAGGTCTTAACTCACGCCTCCTTTGCAGGGTGATATTGGAGAGATCTTGGTATATTTTGATGTTTGATCCCTGATGAATTAATTGATTGCGAGACCTGGAAGCTCTCAAAATTTCTTCTTTGAGGGGGAAGTCTATAAGGCAGCATACAATGTCCCTTGGGGGATCTGTGTCTCTCCCTCTCGGTCTTAGTGCTCTATGAATGCGCTCAAAGGCAACCGGAGTATCTTGGGGTCTTTCTAATAGCTCATTGATTATGGTGGTGACCGTTTGCGATAGTTGATGTGCGTCAATCGATTCAGGTAATCCTCTCAGGCGGAGGTTGCGGCATCTCCCGCGATTGTCGAGGTCCTCCATGTGGCGATTGATATCTCTTAGGTGTACCGCATGAGATTCTGTGAGCTGCTGCACGTGGCAAAGGGAAGCTTCATGGCGCGTCTGGGTTGTTTCTATCTCCTCCACTCTGATGGAGATAGATTGCAGGTCAGACCTCATATCTGAAATAGCTGCCATCAGTGTGTTTTTGATATCAGCAGCTACGCTGTGGAGATCTTCCAGGTTGACTGCAGGTGGGAGTCTCTGCTCTGGTCCTGTGCCTGACTGACTCAGAGTTCAAGGGCAGTGAGGGCCGGCGCTCTGGGGTTGTGTCTTACTCGAGGCGGCTGGATGAGCGGCCTGCATGGCGCCTCTGGGCCGGGATCGGAAGATCTCAAGAATGTGCCCTTCTTGCGTGTGATCTTGGTTCCGTGGGGACCGGGATCTTGATGCTGAGGTACTGCGGGCTGTTCTCACCATAGCAGGGTGTTGTAGGGTGCCGTTTCGCTGAAGAAGCTAGACCTCATGGACGGGAGCTTCAGAACAACACGTCCATCTTAGAGCGGCTCCAAACCACGCCCCTCGTATTTTTATTACATTTTTATGTTTTAAAGTGAACAAGTACAGCATTGTTGTACAATATAGAATACAAAGTTATTGAAAACATACTGATATCAAGACATAATAAGTACAAATGAACAGAATCCACGATTACAGAGCACAGGAGTGTTCTGTATAATATGTCCAAGATATATAAAGTGAGCAATCCAAAATTAGGTATTATAGGATCGAAACCATAAGTCAAACACATAGAGGGAAGAACAAAGATTCCATGAAGGGTATGCGATACAGGACAAGAAACTCTAGATGACATACATGAGAATGGAGTAAGTGGGAGGGGAGGCACCATGACCACAAAAAGATACTTATACCAAGAGAAATTTTAAGGATTGATAGTTGGCATAGGGGTCCCAAATTCCGACCGATCCCAGACTTTCCACACTTTTTCAAATTGGGGGATAGTGTCATGTATTGAGTCTGTTAGATATTCTATCCCCCGGATTTCAGCCACTAGTTGTAAAAATTTGGGCCAAGGAGGAGGTGTGTTGGACAGCCAGCAGAGAGGAATAAGTCTTTTGGCAGCCAGTAATATGTAGGAAAGAAGCCAATTGGCTCTTCTGGTTAAGCCAGGAAAAGGTAGGCCCAACAAGTAATGCAAGGGATCAAGTGGGAGGGATTTATTCAACACTTTCTGCATCAGGAGCCTCACCTCACACCAAAAAGGTTGGATCATTGAACATTGCCAAAATGTATGGAATAGGGAACCCGTGTCAGTTCCGCAACGCCAACAGCGCGGCGACACTGCAGGATCATATTTATGAATAACATCAGGGGTTCTATACCAAAACATAAGAATTTTCATGGATGTCTCCTGCTGGGTCACACACTTGGAAGACTTGGAAACAGAGGACCAAATCTTATCCCATACCTGGATTGAAATAGGTCTGCCTATTAAATGGGACCATTTTCCCATATAATGCTGTGTGGTCTAAGTCAGAGGAGTCGACTCATGAAAGATACGATGAATGGAGGATATTAAATGTAATTGATGGGGGCCTTGAGCGCATATGTACTCAAAGGTAGTTGGATTGTCAAGAGTTAAGGTTGGGGATTTAGAGTGAAAAAAATGTCTAACCTGCAGATAGAAATGGAAAAGTTGGGGAGGGATATCAAATTTCTCATGTAGGGTGTCGAAGGTATGTAATCTTCGCGTGATAGGGTGTACTAGATTTTGAAGTTGGAAAAGTGAGGCATTGAGCCATGAAAAGACCCTGCCCAGGGACATACTGTCTGGTATAAGTGGGTTAAACAATATATTGACAAGCGGGGAACAAGGCGAGGCAAGGTGATATTCTTTGAGGCATTTACGCCAGATGGTTAAAGTAAAAATCATTGGAGCAGTGCATTGGCGTTTGAGAATGGGTTCCAGGGATGAGGGATCTCCCCAAATCAAGGAACTCGGGTGGACTGGATATAGCACACACTTTTCAATGGCAGTCCACTGATTTTGTGCGAATAAAGAGGACCAAGAAGCAATAGGCCGTAAATGTGTGGCATAGTAATATTTAATAATGTCCGGTGCACCCATTCCCCCCCTGGATCTTGGGGCAAAAACCACTGACCTTGCTATGCGATGAGCCCTATCCCCCCATATGAACTTTAAGAAACTTTGTTGAATTGCCTTTAATTGGGATGGGCAACTGGTAATGTTTCAAAGTGGTATAGCAGTCTAGGTAGAATAGTCATTTTTAGAACATTAATCCTGCCCAACAAAGACAAAGGGTATTTTGCCCAAGCCATCAGAGATTTATTGATGTCCAGAACCAGGGGTGGAAAGTTAGCGAAGTAAAGAGAGGAATAGGAAGGGGTCAGAAGAACACCTAGGTATTTAAGGGAAGTTTTGCACCGTTTGTAAGGATATGACTCTTTGAGCTGTGATAATATGGGTATTGGGATGTATATAGGCAAAGCTTCAGTCTTGGAAGTATTGACCTTATAACCCGAGATGGCCCCAAAGGAGGTCAGCAATTTATGTAGAGGGGGAAGAGAAATCAATGGATTAGTGATAGTGAGCAAGATGTCATCCGCAAAAAGTGATAACTTATATTCCCCCTATCGCATCACCACCCCACGAACATCCGGATGAGTATGGATGGACTCTGCCAGGGGCTCTAAACAAAGAATAAAAAGCAATGGTGATAAAGGGCAACCCTGACGAGTACCGTTAGCCATGGGGAAGCTAGGCGACAGGAAGGATGACATCTGTACTTGAGCTGTAACTGTAGAATATAGAGCCTCTAAAGGTTTCAAAAAAGGACCCCTGAGGCCATACATCTTCAAAACATTAAACATATAAGGCCAGCTCAGCCTATTGAAGGCCTTTTGTGCATCTAGACTTAAGAGCAATGCCTGTCTAGAGGTTCTATCCAAAAGATCTATCAGGTCTATTGTACGACCGGTATTGTCCCCCGCATGTCTGCCAGGTACAAAACCCACCTGGTCCTTATGAATCAGTTTGGGGGTAAGTCTAGACAATCTGGATGCAAGAATTTTAGTAAAAATTTTGTAATCTGAATTTAAAAGGGCTATAGGCCTATAATTATCTGGGATAAAGGGATCCTTGTCTGGTTTTGGGATGATGGAGATAAATGAGTGAGAAAATTGTGAAAGAGAAGACGTACCCTTGAGCAGAGACTCGTAGAGAGTCAGCATATGTGGAGACAAGATATCAAAGAAGGATTTGTAGTAAAAATAGGACAGACCGTCTGGGCCGGGTGATTTATGTAGAGGGAGTTTCTTAACTATGGTCAAAAGTTCTTCAGTCGTTATGTCTATATTCAAACTGTCTAAGTCCTAAGAAGATAGTTTTGGGAGTTTTATGTTAGAAAAAAAAAATTCAAACTTCTCCTGAGTGAAGTTAAAATGGTTCTCTGGAGTTAGACAGTTGTACAATTTATGATAAAATTTGCCAAAGGTGTTTGACATTGCACGGGGGCAGTACACTCTAGATCCATCCGCCTGTTGAAGGAAATCAGGAAATGAGTTAAATGGGCGTGGATGTAGCTTGTTGTCTAGCATTCTATGTTGTTTATTTGAATATTTGTAAAACTTTTGTTTTGTTCATAATAAAGACCTAGCTGCCCTGCCTAGTTGTATTAGTTTGATTTGCTCTCTGAGGGAGGTGACCCTGCGTAGTTTTGACACTGTGGGGCCACTCAAAAGCCTCTGTTCCGCAGTGACCAAAGCGGAAGTAAGAGACTGTATAAGACTATTTCTATCTTTCTTTAACCTGGAGCTTTCAGCTATGCAGGCGCCACAAAAAACAGTCTTGTGTGCCTCCCAAAGTGTGGAAAAATCTGAGACAGACCCTATGTTATACTGAAAATATTCTTCTAGACTTTTTGCTAATATGGTACGTGAGACCTCAGATTGTAGGAGGTGATCGTTTAGGCGCCAGTGACATGACTTAGTGTAGGCCTGGGAAAGCATAAGGTTTAATGTGATGGGAGCATGGTTCGACCATGTAATAGGTGATATGTCTGCCTCAGCCACATAAGATATGAGTGGGGATGATATGAAAAAATGGTCAAGACGTGAATACATTTTGTGAGCTGAGGAATAAAAAGTGAACTGTTTAGAGGAGAGGGTGTCTGATCCTCCATGAGTTGAACAGTTGATGAGACCTTATACATTTGCGAAAAGAATTAGCTTGGGATATAGTCTTTTTAGAAGGCGTAGTGTTAAAGAAGGTTTGCCTATCTCTAGTGGGTGACATAACCAGATTGAAATCCCCGCCAATGATCATGAAAAGCTGTGATGAGTAGCAAGAGGAGTCGAACAATTTATTAAGGAAGTCAACTTGGCCTGTATTAGGGGCTTAGAGATTGATGAGGGTAAAAGATGTAGTCATATATTCACAATCCAGTATAAGGAACTTTCCAAGAGGGTCGGCATGAGAACTTTTTACCTTAATAGGACATGACTTCCTAATCAGAATCGCCACTCCTGCCCTACCCGAAGGATCTGAGGCAAGGAAGGAAGTGGGGAAATACCTTGAGGCAAATTTAAGCGAACCATCTGACTTAAAATGGGTCTCCTGGACCATCATCACATCTGTGTCTGAGGCCCTGAAATCCTTCAGGGCCATCCAGCGCTTGCAGATGGAGCCCAGACCTTTCACATCATACAACATAATTTTCAAAGCCATGTGTATGGACCCGTCAGATAAGCTTTTGTAAGGGCATAAACATCAAAGAGCACAGAAACACAAGAGGCAAAAAAAATACAAATATGATCACAAACATTGCCTGTAGCAGCATACCCATGGTACCCAAATATTAGCAGACATATCCTGTAATAAACTGCATTTTGTTAGAAAGATGTGGGTAGGACATATTCATCCTAAGCATCTGATTAATATCCATGGACAAAGAAGAAAACAAAAACCAACTGGAGAAAAAAATAAAAACAAAAAAGAACTGAAATTCTGTAAGACCTGAGAAGCAACTGCATCTCAGGAGGCCCTGAACAAAAGTCAAGGCCAGAAAGGGGCGTATACGGGCTTCCACCAGGAAACTCTACGTAGAGAACTGGGAACCACCCGCCGCTCGCCTTATGAGCTCGGTAGGAGGTATAGGTAGGTGGGATAGAGTCTGCCAGTAGGAGAGTAGTTAACAGAACATAGAAAAAGTCAGCAGATGAACAGAGAGTCTGTCAACTGAGGCACTATAGCCAGGGAGGGGAAAACAGACCATTAGCTACAGAACCTCATGGGATGAGGAAAAAAAAATAGCTCTACACTAAACAAAACAGGAAAAAACAAAACAAAAGGAACAGGGTAGCTGCAAAAAGTATTGTAGGCCAGAACAATAATTTCCATTACTCTTAAGACATGAAGAGTTGAAAACGTTCTGAGCAATACTGTGTGGATGGATCCAGGGAGACAGAGGCAAGACAATCAAGAGGTGCAAAGATGTTGGGGTGTAGAGAAACGTTTCCTGGATTTGTCTCTTGCGGGGGTCCAGATGTGGCTGGGCGTGTTAGGAGGTGGACGAGCCTGATTATTTGGAGGGAACAAGTCCTCTTCTGGGAGGGGCGGTAGACCAAGACCTTTCAGGAATGCCTCACCTTCCAATAATTCACGCAGAGTGTGTTGTACGCCATCTTTAGAAACGGTGGGGCGGAATGGAAAACTCCAGTAATGCGGAATCTTGTTGTGTTGTAGGTGCAAGGTGATTGGGTGCAAATTCCTACGTTTAGCAAGGGTAATGGGAGAAAGCTCACTAAAAATCTGGAGTTTTGCCCCTTTGTATGTAAGTTGAGATTTGTTACGGGTGGCTAGGGTGAGTGCTTCCTTACTTTCAAAATAATGGAACTTCACTATAACATCTCTGGGTCTAGCTCCAGCCGGAGGCCTTGGGGCCAAAGACCGGTGGGCCCTATCAAGGTGCCAGTCTATGTCCACCACCGTGGGGGTTAAGGTGTTAAAGAGACCCAGAAGATAGGCACTTAGGTCAGGTTCTCCCACTGTTTCAGGGATACCTCTGAAGCGTAAGTTTTGTCTTCTTTCTCTATTTTCCAAGTCCTCCTGCTGCAGCTGTAATTGAGAGACTGACAAACGTAAGTTATGGTTTTCCTCTTCAATAGCCTGTACATAGTTTATCATCTCATCGAATTTGTTTTCAAGAGTGTCAGTACGTTCACCAATTTGGTCTATCTTGCCTCACAGTTCTGCGGCTAGTTTGTTCACCTCCATTGAGACATTATTTGTGATTTGTTGCAGTAAGAGCTGCAGCTTGGCATCTAGCTTGGCATCTAGTATATCTGGAGTGAGGATCTCGTGTGGAGAGGATAGAATGGGACCTGGAGGATTAGTGGATGGAATGTTCACGGCACTCTCCACTCCCATGGATGGATCCATTGATGCAAAAGGGTCTGTGGGAAAGTTTGAGGACAAAAGTTGGGGTCTGGTGACATATTGTTCCATGTTTGAACTTTCATGTGGCCCAAACAGGGGTTTTTAATTTCGCTGTTGTTGACCAACTTTGCCCATGTGATGGTCAGGGAATGTGGCAGACAATCTGGCTTACCTCATAAGCCAGCTATAGATAGCTGATATAGCGTAGTGGAGGTCTCGGGGAGCAGGCGGGCCTCCGGGTTCACTTAGGGGATATAGTCCATATTAGGTGGGATGGCCACTATTCATTTGTTAATTACATCTGTTAAGTGAAGAGGTGATAATCCCAATGATAGACACCGTTTAGTTAGGGTGGAGGTGAAATACAGGAGGAGTGAGAGAGAAGTGGCTGGGTGCAGCAGGAGTCCCAAGATGGCCACCGACCTCCGTGTCTAGGCCAAAGCCGTGGACTTTCCTAGAGGCGGCCGCCTTCTACGTGAGTTCCGCTCCGATCAAGCCTGGGTATATTCCCACTAAGCACAAGCGATGGGGTGTCAACTGTAAAGGAGGGTCTACTACTCACTGTGCCCACGGGAGGAGGTAGAAGCCGGAACGATAGGGATGAGTTGCTGGGATACAGCGATCGCTTCTCCCTCAGGTCTCGGTGTGCTGAGAAAAAGTCCCGCAGACCTTAAGAGCCCGAGCCCGGAGACCGAGGAGCCGACCCGGGTTGTACACAACTGGACAAAGCCTGTGGCAAATAGATAGTTATGGCTGCAGCACACAACGTCCTGGGAGATATGCCGATGTCCACAATGTAAACCGGGGTGAAGCATAGGAAGGGTGGCGTTAGATTGTCTCTGTCTGTGCGGAGCTCCACACAAACACGTCTTCCCTGCTTCCTGTCCGGACACACCCCCCCCTGGTTCTCGTTTAAAGAAAGACAATGCTAGCCTTAGAACCTCTTTGCTTAGAGGCTTAAAGGCAACAGAACCATGGCTTTTGTACTATCCCACAGTGGTCTGTCTTTGTAGGGTTACCTCTCTCTGCAATCAGTTAAAATCTTTAGATCTGAATAAACTTGGGAAAATCCTTATTGTTGGCCAAATAGAAATGTTAGTTCTTCAATAAACCACACAGAATGTTGGTCAATAAACTTTCCACATCTTTCCAGATCTTTTTATGCAAATGACTGGTACACTGACCTACTGCCCTCATACTATGGCCAAGGTTTTTGGGGACTTTTGCCATAAGTTTTAAAATTGTCTAACATTCTGAAAACCATTTTAGTTTTAAGCGTGATGGTTTTGACACATTTTTTGCAGATCTTTCTTTACCCAAGTCATCCTCCTCTGATCTTGCTAAATTTAATGCATATATTTCTTTACAAGAACTTATGAAAATGGTTAAGGACTTTCCACTTTATAAATCCCCTGGCCCTGATGGCCTTCCCTATTCTTACTATAAGACCTTTTGTCCACCTACAGTATCTCACAAAAGTGAGTACACCCCTCACATTTTTGTAAATATTTTATTATATCTTTTCATGTGACAACACTGAAGAAATTACACTTTGCTACAATGTAAAGTATTGAGTGTACAGCTTGTTTAACAGTGTAAACTTGCAGCCCCCTCAAAATAACTCAACACACAGCCTTTAATGTCTAAACTGCTGGCAACAAAAGTGAGTACACCCCTAAGTGAAAATGTCTAAATTGGACCCAATTAGCCATTTTCCCTCCATGATGTCATGTGACTCATTAGTTTTACAAAGTCTCAGGTGTGAATGGGGAGCAGGTGTGTTAAATTTGGTGTTATGGCTCCTACCCTGTCATACTGGTCACTGGAAGTTCAACATGGCACCTCATGGCAAAGAACTCTCTAAGGATCTGAAAAAAAGAATTGTTGCTCTACATAAACATGGCCTAGGCTATAAGAAGATGGCCAAGACCCTGAAACTGAGCACGGTGGCCAAAACCATACAGCGGTTTAACAGGACAGGTTCCACTCAGAACAGCCCTCCCCATGGTCGACCAAAGAAGTTGAGCACATATGCTCAGCATCATATCCAAAGGTTGTCTTTGGGAAAAAACATATAAGTGCTGCCAGCATTGCTGCAGAGGTTGAAAGTGTGGGGGGGGGGTCAGCCTGTCAGTTCTCAGACCATATGAGGCATACTGAATCAAATTGGTCTGCATGGCTGTCGTCCCAGAAGAAAGCCTCTTCTAAAGATGATGCACCAGAAAGCCTGCAAACAGTTTCCTGAAGACAAGCAGACTAAGGACATGGATTACTGGAATCATGTCCTGTGGTCTGATGAGACCAAGATAAACTTATTTGGTTCAGATGGTGTCAAGCGTGTGTGGCGGCAACCAGGTGAGGAGTACAAAGACAAGTGTGTCTTGCCTACAGTCAAGAATGGTGGTGGGAGTGTCATGGTGTGAGGCTGCATGATTGCTGCCGGCACTGGGGAGCTACAGTTTACTGAGGGCACCATGAATGCCAACATGTACTGTGACATACTGAAGCAGAGCATGATCCCCCTACCTTCAGAGACTGGGCCGCAGGGCTGTATTCCAACATAACGACCCCAAACACACCTCCAAGATGACCACTGCCTTGCTAAAGAAGCCAAGGGTAAAGGTGATGGACTGGCAAAGCATGTCTCCAGACCTAAACCTTATTGGGCATCTGTGGGGCATCCTCAAATGGAAGGTGGAGGAGCTCAAGGTCTTGAACATCCATCAGTTCCGTGATGTCGTCATGGAGGAGTGGAAGAGGACTCCAGTGGCAACCTGTGAAGCTCTGGAGAACTCCATGCCCAAAAGGGTTTAGACAGTGCTGGAAAATAAAGGTGGCCACACAAAACATTGACACTTTGAGCCCAATTTGGACATTTTCACTTAGGGGTATACTCACTTTTGTTGCCAGGGGTTTAGACATTAATGGCTGTGTGTTGAGTTATTTTGAGGGGACAGCAAGTTTACACTGTTATACAAGCTGTACACTCACTACTTTACATTGTAGCAAAGTGTCATTTCTTCAGTGTTGTCACATGAAAAGATATAATAAAATATTTACAAAAATGTGAGGGGTGTACTCACTTTTGTGAGATACTGTATGCCCCTTATACTGTATGCTAGACCTTTATAGTTCTTTACTTCAGGGGAAAATCTTTCACAATTTATGCATTCCTATATATCTGTCATTCCTAAACAACAGAAGGATCCTTCCCTACCAGAAAATTACAGACCCATAGCTTTATTGAATTCAGACTATAAGATTTTGGCCACTAAATGGACTCAACTACTTCCCAAATTAGTCTATAAAGACCAAGTGGGTTTTGTACCAACCAGACATGTACGTCTCATGTTATACAAAATGCACAATAGACCTTATAGATCCTTTAAACAAATTTCCCCACCAAGCACATATATTGAGTTTAGATGCTCAAAAAGCCTTTAACAGGCTGAGCTGGTCCTACATGTTTGTTACTCTTTCTCAATATGGTTATCAAGGGCCTTTTCTTAATGCTTTGGCTGCCTTGTACTCCCATCCTACAGCACAGGTTGAAATGTCTTCCTTTTTGTCACCTTTGTTCCCTGTGACTAATGGCACCAGGCAGGGGTACCCATTGTCCCCCTTGCTTTTTCTTCTTTGTTTGGTGCCCTTGGCTAAGGCCATGCGGTCCCATCTGGATATCCAAGGGGTTCTGAAGTGACAACGGGAATATAAATTGTCCCTTTTTGCAGACAACATTTTGTTGACGTTGACCAACCCCCTTGTGTCCCTTCCTTAATTATATTCTCTGCTGAAATCCTTTGGGGCTTTGTCTGCCAGGTAAATTCTACAAAGACAGAAGCCTTGCCACTCCATATACCTCCTACCTTTTTTACTCACCTTCAAAAAACCTCTCCATATCCGTGGTGTTCTCAGTCTCTCAAATACTTAGGTAAACCCCTTCCTACTCCACACTTTATTTGGTGAACTATTCCCCAATTATTTCAGGATATTACTGTTTCTCTCCACCAGTGGGCTACCTTCTTTATTTCTCTCTTTAGTAGAGTAAACATTGTAAAAATGTCTATTTTGCCTTGATTACGCTCTACCCATTACTATACTTATGACTCAACTTAAATCTCTCCAATGAGGGTTCTATAATAGGTCTCATCGCATTGCTAGTTCTGTGGTTCTTTTTTTTCTCTGTGGATGTGTGGGAGATTGGGAGCCCCTGTTATAATTAAATACTATTATGCATCTCATCTTCATGCCATTGTTTCTTGATCCTGCCAGACAGCACCCAATTGATGGTCTGAGATTGAAAAGGGCTCCCCATACATCCATGCTTTTTGGTATCGCCTCAATCCCTACATACTGATCATTTTTAAGACACCTGTATTGCTCCTATTTTATTTACCTTAACAATATGTTGAAAATGTTTTCAGCAATATTCTTCGCAACCAGGTTTTGCCGGATAGTCTCTCTTTTGGTCACATGTTATCATGGATGCAAGCTTTCCTTTTTCAACCCTGTAACCTTTGTCCAAACTCGTAGTTTGAGAACTTTTGAGGACTTGCGGGAAAAAATTCACATCCCTAATACTATGTTTTATTTCTATTTACAGGTCAAACATTTTGTCCACTCCATGTATGCATCCCTTACTTTAGATAGACCTACTAAATTTGAATATGTGTGTGTACAAGGCCCTTATCAGTTACATTAAGTGTCTTCAATATATATAGCATCCTTCATGGCACAACCCCTCTTACAGAGAACACTCACTTCTATATGCGATAATATGCAAGGGCCTTATCAGTTACATTTAGTGTCTTCAATATATAGCATCCTTCATGGCACAACCCCTCTGTAACGAGCCCCTTGCTCGCTCGGTTCCACTCTCCCGACACTCCTCTGCAGCTATAGAATCAGATTGCAACGTCTGATGGTTCGGTCATCTAATGGTCTGGGATTAGAACCACAGCTCTGTGCCATTCTAGTCCAGTTGCGATAGCTCAGAACAAACACCAGGCAGGCTGTACGTAAGTTCAAACAGGAATCTATCTTTATTGACAAAATACAGGCTTTTATACACTCAAAGTGTAGGTGTAGACCTCCTGCTCATATTACTCTAACAATACAGCTGTAACCTAATTAACCTAATTAACATGAGCTAATTAACTAATCCCTTTAGACAGACTAGATGACTCAGGCATGACCATTAGGCCAGACTGGCCTTCTTGTAGTTCAGAAAATCCAATCAACATTAGCACAATCAACATAGACTCTTCTTCACACAATAGCAGAGTTAATTAACACAAATAACAATGGGGATCTAATGACTCTTAGATCCCATAGTAGACTTATTTACAATACACATTTTCAGCAGACAATAGACAGACAGGTGTTGGAATTTACATCAGCATCTCCTAACAGTATCTGTCTCAGCATTATGAATCAGCCACTATTCCAATATGGCAAATCCAGGGTCCCCAGGCATACAGCTCACAAAGAGCACCTTTCCCCCAAATTCAAGGGCCCCCGATCGATCGGCAAGAGGCTAGCATACAGTCCCCTCCAAAAGTCTCTCTCCCGGCTAGGTCTGTCACACCCTCTTACAGAGAGCACTCACTCCTATATGCGTAAATGGGCACACCTACTTCAGTCACCTATATCCCTGCAACTTTGGGATAAGATTTGGGCCTCCACTTTCAAATCATTTAGATGTGTGGTGCAGAGAAAGACTGCTCTTAAAATACTGATGTTCTGGTACAGGACTCCAGAGGTTGTGCACCACCAAGATCCCTCACTCTCAGCAATGTATTGGGTCTTTTGGCCTTGAAGTGGGTTTTCATTACTATCTTTTTTGGCAATGTTCTCCAATACGACCAATTCTGGACTGATGTGATGCTATTACTTCAAAATTGTATGTCTTTTGCATTAGATCCTGTCCATTATTTATTGGGCCTTCCCTTCTCATCTATTGCAAAACCTGTTAAATATCCGATTTCCTATATTTTCCTGGCCGCTAGGAGAGCCATTCCTTTGTGCTAGTTGTCTGCTGACCTACCACCCGCTTTCAGTTTCTACATCTTATAGCTGAAATCTGGAGGATGGAATATCTAACTGCTACCGCCAATGATGCGCTTCCGCAATTCAACAGAGTTTGGAAACTCTGGGACCAGTCTGAATATAGTGACTTGCTACCTTGAATTTCCACCATTTTTTGCCATCTTATATCTTTTTGATCATTCCATAGTACCCCTGGTGTGTATACTTTCCTTATAGGCCCCTTGCACCTTACATATGTCAAGACTCTTTGGAACACTGGTTACACTACCTGACTGCCAGTTTTTAAAATTGTATTGTTATTTTTGACTTATGTTGTATATTCTCTAACGTCTGATTTTGTATTGTCTTTGGAATTTTTTTTCCTTTATACTACATGTCAGAATTGCTGCTGATTCTTTTATTTGTGTTCTTAATCTTCCTTAAAAACTCAATTAAAACATAATTATGAAAAAAATATATCTTGTGTCAGTGACTTTTCTTATTGAGAAAGCTCTGTATTATATTTATTTATGCAAAATGACATGGCAATGGTTAGCCTGGGATGTTGCATATGCTTTAGGGTGCTTGGGGGGGGGGGTTGGTTCCAGGAAGTGGGAAGATGAGGCCAATGAGGAGAATGGGGCACAGCACTGTAAGCATCGGACAAGATGCATGGCAGTACCATCAGCAAGTGGTGTGCTCCATTGTGCATCCTTTCCTGCTGCCAAAAAATTCACCCAGTGTACAGAAAAGGATATGTAGTGTTGTATCTTCCCATGCTTACCTTCCCATGATAATGTGGGGTCACAGTGAGGTCACAATATGTTCCACATGCTGGTGGAGGGCAGGGATGGTTTTCTGGGCAACATAATGATCACTGGGTACCTACCATTGTGGTATAGCATCCACATGTTGGAATGTGAACCGCTTCAAACAGGGGCATTGCTAAGATTGTGTAAGGCCTCGGGCACACAAAGCAGGTCAAGTTTGCAGAGTGTGTTCTGGCAAGTGGGCATGGCCTAATCATGTCTCACAGTGGGATTGGAAAAAAGGGGAACAGTTAAACTAAACAATTGTCTAATAGATATGCAGGGTTTGTAATGTGAGTACAGAGATCAGAAATATGTAATGTAAAGCCCAGTGTATGTAACGTACAGAAAGTAGGTGTCTAGTGTAATATACAGAGTGCAGGAATCAAGTGTAACACTCAGAGTGTAAGGGGTCAGGTATAATTTAAGCAGTGCAGGGGAAAGGTGTAATATACAGAGTACAGGGGACAGTTGTAACTTACAGGTTTCAGGGGCCAGAAGTAAAAGTAATGTACAGTAGTGTACAGAGTGAAAGGATCAGGTTTATGTAATATACAATGTGCATGGGTCAGGTGTAACATGCTGAGTGAAGGGGTCAGGTGTAATGTAGAGTGTAGGGGTCAGGTGTAATATACAAGATGCAGGGGTCAGATATTATGTACAGGGTCCTGGGTTTAGGAACACTTTAAGGACATGTTTATTTTTCAATGACAATTTACTGAAAAAAATAATAAAATATTACATTTGCTATGTTGTGATTCCTTCTTTATTTATAAATTATGATCTTAAAAATGTATAGGGACATGCTAAAAACAGCATGTACTGAAGATCATGCCTGCATAAACACTCTTAATTCTGAACAACTTTATTAAGCCAAATCAATACATGTATTCAATACTGCTCATTTATCAAATTAGCTTTAAATATAAACAAGGTAAAAAATAATTAATTATTTTAACCTAATAACCTAATAACTAATTAGTAATGGTCTAAAAAATGTAAATAGTAGTTCCATTAAATAATATTTTCCTTACCTATTAACAGATTAACCTAAAATAATACTGACAGAGGTCTTACCATTCTTCCTTTATACAGAACTAAAAATGTTAAGGTTACAGATATGTTTTAATCCCCAAACTTATAAAATGACCACCTATTCCTACACATATTATGTCTTCTCACAAATTCAGAAATGGTATTCTCTAAGATCCCACATTTTGAAGCTGAACACTTTTCAACTATAAAATAAAAAAGTTCCTATGGACATCCCAATATAATGAGGGTCTAATACTCAGTTACTGTAATGGGCATATAATAGACTAAATGGACTGCTGGGTCTGGTATTGATGATGACTAGTCAACAGGAGAATGTGATGACATTAAAGGCCCGCCAACGTTTTGGGCTAAAGTGGCAGCAAGAGTGCTGCTGTTGAACCAACAACTAAGAACCTCTCATTTACACCTCCTAGATTACATTAGCATTAAATCATTATATATGGAAGGGCCACCTAAGGGACCCATTTGCTGCCAGTGCCATTTTTGCATTTTTTTGCACACATGTTTGAATAATCATTTCAATCCTGAAGATTGGGGTCAGCCCTCTAAAAAATTGTTAGTGGGCAAAAATGTTGTTTTCTTAGTATTTGTGAGAAGGATAGCAAGCAAAACTGAATTTTAAAATGCACCTGTTTTTTTTTTTTCTTTATCTACCTATACTGTATTTATTCACTATGATTGTTTGGTGGAGTTTGCTGTAGTTTGCTGTAGTGCCAAAAATACAATGTCAGCAGTAGCAAAACCACCACATATGTATACAGTTACAGTATATGTGTGTGTGTATTTGCATTTTCATAAGATCCTGTAAAACTAATGATTACAAGATTTTGTATCAGCACTGTTGCAGCATTAGTGGTAACTTTTTTTGACTTTTACAGTTAAGTGTTTAAACTGCAGTAACTCCTCCTTATGCCCACTTCAACTTCCTACCAAGCTACAGTCCGGGTCGCCACAACTTCCCTTCTTCAAAGATGACTTATGCCCTGTACACACGGTCTGACTTTCCGACTGAATATGTGCGATCGGAGCTTGTTGACGGAAATTCCGACCGTATGTGGGCTCCATCGGTCTTTTTTAATCGGAATTTCTGACACATAGAGTTTGAGAGCAGGCTATAACATTTTCGGCAACAAAATCAGTTCGCGTAAATTCCGACCGTGTGTGGACAATTCTGACTTACAAAGTGCCAAGCATGCTCAGAATAAATTCCGAGACGGAGCTGCTCGGTCTGGTAAAATTAGCATTCGCAATGGATATAGCACTTTCGTCACGCTGCTTTTTTTTAAGTTGTTGAATGCAGCGCACTCTCTTCTATTTATAATGCTAGAAGAATGAAGTTGTTTTGCTGCTTATATTCACATAGACTTCTCACAAACTTCTTTATTTATTATTTCTCGTGATTTCATGAATATAATATTTTTATTTTGCACATCTACCGAAATTTTTTTTTTTAATATATATTTTTTTTGGATTATTTGTTGTATTTTTTTTAAATCCAGATCTCCTGTTTTTTTTGTTTTTGTTTTGTTTTTTGGTGATCTCCAGAATAGTTTTGGGTGTGTTTTGTGTGTCAAGTTACCACAAAACCATTATTATCTTGTCTTTTTTAATCTCAAGGAGGTTGGTTGTTGTTGGTGTCCCTTGTTAATTTCACATTGTATTTTGGAAATGTACCTGCCTCCTCACAAACAAACTGTCCTTTTTGAAGGAAAACACACATAGGCAAGTATTAGTTCTAAAAACTACCTTTATTAAGGGGTCCTAACCAAATAAAGGCAACGCTGGAGAAACAGCAGAAATTGTTGAAGCCTTTGGCCCCCAGGGCACACAACAACTATTTTTAGGCAAAATTGGTGGGGATGGTTGCCGTGGAGACCACCGGCTTCACCAACTCCAGCAGTTTCTCCAGCGCTGCCTGCCTCTTTTGTTTATGATTATAATGCGGGTGTTTGACCTGACACAGACAGGGCAGCTCCCTATATTTGTCTATGAACAGGGGGAGAAAATTGTGATCATTGAAGCCATCCATTTTCTCTGCAAGACACAACACAAGACAAACCCTAATGTCAGGCTAAACTCTCCTAATCTTGTCCCAACATAGGCCTCAATCTATAAGCAGTATAGGCCCGAGTTAAACTTGCACCTTCGTTATCATGATCTGCGCTTCCGATACTCCTTCCTCTGCTCACAGATCGTACGTACGATGCATGCGTGTTACGCTTTATATACACTGCGCATGCATGAAACTCTGCCCGCCCCTGACGTTCTTTTTAGTCTATTCCCCACCCCTTCTCTTTTGACGCAGTGGGGAAGAGCACATGGTGGAGACAGAGCAGGTGCATGATAATAGCAGCAATGAGGAGGAGGAGGAAAGCCCGGAGCCAGAAATGTCATGATCCCAGAGGAGATTTAAGGCCTCAAATATAGCCTTTGTTGAGATGGTGGAGATGGTGGACATATTGAAGAGGGCCAACTATGACAGGAAGTATGGACCTTACACCAACCCAAATGTCAGAAAGGCCAAGATCATGGCTAAAGTTATGAAGAGTCTGCACAAGAATTTTGGGGTACGACGATCCAAGGAGCAACTCAGGAAACGGTGGTCTGACCTCAAATTAAGGGAGCACGATCAGTATAGAAGGATCAGGAGAGTGCTGCAAAAAAGTAAGTAGTTGTCCTGTGTTCCTATTCTTTCTCTTTATTACGTTCGTGCTGCTCCATGTGCTTTTCTTTACTGTTGTACAGTTTAAAATTGCAACTTTCATGTTCATGGGCACCTTAATCGTTCGTAGGAAACATTGTTTGTTCGGCCACTAAAATACGATATTTTGTCCAGATGCAGTTCAATACGGTTTTTCAAGCCTACTTCTATTTAAAAAAGTTTGTTGTCTAGATGGGTTTGTAACTAGAATGAAATGCAAGCTAGATTCTGTGTAAGGAGAGGACACTCAGCAGCTGTTTACACATCTGGATGCTGGAGCACTGGTGTGGGACAAAAGAACACCCTTTTTATTAGGGGACCCACACAGGTGCTCCAGTGTATACTATAGGGATGTCTCCATCTGTGAAGTTTGCACAAAACAGGTAAGTATTCCAGCTTTACAAAGGAGAAAAAAAATTCTTCAGCTTGGAACTCTGCCAAAACAGACAATTGTACAACACTTCCAAGCAGTGTTTCATATTCCTATTTCTGCCATCAAATATCTGTGTGATAAGTATACCTATTTTTGTTCACATAGGGGAGAAAAGACTCGGAGGACACCACTCATCAGAGTAGACCAGGGACCCCCCACCTCAGGAAGAAGGGGAAATCCCCCAAACCCAACCAGAGGAGGGAGTAGTAGTAGAAATTGTCACCACAACAAGTGAGTGTCTGCGACCACAGCTTCAGGTAAGAGATGGATGCCTGCATATTTATAATACATGGTGTTTTTTTTTTGTAGGTGATCGGGATGTTGTGGAAGAGGAATGTCATTTCACCAGTGAAAGTGCCCAGATCCTCATCGGGGAGATAATGGGGTGTAATTGAGATTTAGATAACATAAAGCAAAACATCAATGATGTTCAAAACAAAATGAAGAACATCATTGTTTTAGGGAGAATCTAAAGCACTCAGAAATCCCTAAATTTCTTCTGTTTTTTGTTTTTTATGTCTAAAATTTTTTACGTATGTTAAAAGCCAAATTTAGAAGATGCACACAGTGTGTCAACATGTGCTATCTGCCATCATGGGAGATCAATGTACGCGTTTTGTGGGTGCAACCACTTCCTCGATAATAAAGTAGCTGAGAGGAAGGGGTTGCACCCACAAAACACATCCATTGATCCCCCATGATGGCAGCTAGCACATGTTGACATTAGGCAATTTGTGTGCATCTTCTAAATTTGGCTTTTACAGGGGTGACATCACCCCATCTGCTGAACGCAATATCAAACACAGTTTGTACATACTCATGTTTGATATTTCCTTCACTTTATAAAAGTTGAACTTTGTAAGTTCCGGAGTTGTGTATTTTTTTTATGGTTTTAAACATGCCTGTTTTACGATAAAAGGCAATTTCTACTTAATGTGACCTAAAAAAATGTTAGACAACAAACATGTTGGTTTGTTCAAAAACCCTTTTATAAACACACATGTGATTGTGCTTTGATTAAAAAGATTGATAATCAATAATGTGTGGCTTCTTCTTTCAATGCTCAAAAGCATTTTTTGGAGTAAAGTTGCTGTTTTCAGTGGCAATGGGGGTTATTTACTAAAGGAAAATCCACTTTTCACTACAAGTGCAGTTTCTGTGCAGTCTCAAGTGCACTTGTAGTGCAAAGTGTAGTTTCCTTTAGTAAATAACACCCAACAGTGCTTTCTAATTTTACACAATCACGCCATTTTCATGACTCCCCAAATTTCGGTCATGGTGCTGAAAATTAATAATATTTTTGTCAGTAATGCATTACATACATTAACAACAAAAACAAGGTGTGTGAGTAGCAGACCCACAACATAATAATAATAATAGTTAGCCTAAGAAGAGATTGTCACCTCATGTGTCAATGAAATTTCTTTTGCACTGTTGAAGAAAAAGGCCAAAAAAATAACATTAATAAAATATAACCGAGGAGACAGCTAAAAGAAAGCCAAGCAGTAAATCAAAGCAAATATTTTTTCAGTTTCAAATATCTTTTTATTTAAAAAAGTCTCAGACATTGTCTGGCATATCGATGGCCCCCCTACCCGCAAAGTATTCCATGTATCTTATATGGACTTTGTGGGCACTCTGGGGGGGGCAAACCAGGATGGCCACTTTCAAGCGCCGTCAGGGTTGGTTCATTAATATGAATTCCGGCCTCAGGCCCAACTGAGGCAGCATAAGTGAAAGAATTTCTCCTTAAAAAGTTGTGGAGAACACAGCAACACAGGATGATGTGATTGAGTTTCTATTCCGCCATGTGTATCGGCGTAAGAAATAGGTGGAACCAGCTGGCCATTATTCCAAACATGTTCTCCACCACTCTTCTGGCTCTGGCCAGCTGGTAATTAAAAACCCTCTGGTCCGGGTGAGGATCCTCATAGGGAATGGCCGCATAAGATGGTCCCCCAGCGCAAACACTTCATCTGCAACAAAGATGAATGGGAGTCCTTCCGCATTGTCTTCTGGAGGTGGCAAGCCCAAGCTGCCATTCTGGAGATGCTTGTAGAACTCGGTCTGGGCGATGACTCCACCATCCGACATCCGGCCATTCTTCCCCACGTCCACATACAGGAACTCGTAAGTAGCTGACACCACCGCAATACTATTGAACCCCTTGTAGTTGTAATAGTATGACCCCGAGTTGGGGGGTGGGACTATGTGGACGTGTTTCCCATCAATTGCCCCTCCGCAGTTGGGAAAGTCCCACCACTGGGCAAAGTGGGAGGCCACAGTTTGCCATTCCTGTGGCGTGGAAGGAAACTGTGGAGTCAAACCAGAAGAAAAATAGTCATTTTGCACATAAATATTGAAAGCAGATTAGACACAAACATTCTTGGCCAACATCAGTATAAGATTTATTTTAGGGAGTATTTAAAGACAAAAATATAAGGACCACTTATCAGATTCCTCACCCCCTCTGATGGCCCGTTGTAAACATTTTAGGGGGGTATGTTTTCGACAGGTAACCCTCTCCACTTCATCGAGAGCTGAATGCATACATAATGTGTGCTACTTTGGCCAGCCCCTCCTTACTTACATTATTGGCAGCCCACTGGACAGGTAAGAAGTGTCATAATACAAAAATATGAATACACACTGTCCAAATTGGAGCATAATTTTAACATTCTGCAATTACCTATCAAGATAATAATAGGATACAAAAACTTTAAACAGTACCATTTGAAAATATTCAGGCAGGCCCTTTCACTACATGCTTTGGGGAATTCATACAGAAATCTGACCACAAAAGAGGTAGGTATAGTGTGTATGGGTTTGGCAAAGTCAGCAGAGGATTGGTATCGGTTGACTTAGCGGTTGGGGGGAGGGTTCCAAATTCATTTGGGACCCCAAAAAAAGCCTCTGGCACTCTGCCAGAATTTAAGGACACAAATAATATTTTTACACATTTTAGGGGGTGTTTAGGGTAAATCACTACAATGAAGCTGACAAAATGCATTGTTAAGTGACTAGGCGAGGTGGATATAGGCCCAGGAGAGCATGATATAGGGGTGGATAGGTGGATATAGGCCCAGGAGAGAGGAGAGTTAATCACTACAATGGAGCTAACACAATACGTTGTTAAGTGACTAGGCAAGGTGGATATAGGCCCAGGAGAGCATGCTGGGGGAGGTAAGTGAAGGCAAATATGCATGCAGGACAAAAAAAACATTTAAAAATTCCAGCATGCATGAGGACAAAGGGGACATTCACAGCTTATTACAATCATGATAATTAGGGAATAATGAAATAAATACAATACATTAGCAAACATTAAATACAATAAAATGTGATATTAAAGGATAAAAATCTTACCTAAATATAGTCCTTCTGCAGGACCTGGATGATGGCAGAAGAGGTCTCTGGGATAATGATCCCCAGAGCCTGGGGGGAGATGCCTGTTGAGAACTTGAGGTCCTGCAGGCTTTTCCCCGTCGCCAAGCACCGCAATGTGGCAACTAGCCTCTGCTCCAGAGTGATGGCTTGCCGCATGCAGGTATCCTGCCTGCTGATATAAGGGGTCAGCAAAGCCAACAAACTGTGAAAAACGGGGTCTGTCATCCTGAGAAAGTTCCTGAAATTGTCAGGATTATTCTCACGGATCTCACGGAGCAAAGGCATGTGACAGAATTGGTCACACTGGAGTAACCAATTCTTGGTCCGTGAACTCCTCCTCACCCTGTTCATGGACTGGGCTTGTGTCAAAGTAAGAACCCCAACACTGACGAGTGATGGGTGTGAGTGAGTGCTCCTCCCCCCCTCCACGTTCCCAGGCTAATCACATGGACAATCATCCGGCCAACAGCTGAGAAGCGGTGCATGTGAGAGAGGGCTTTGCTAGTCTGCCTGTCTTCAGCCTCTCCGTGCATTAAGCAAGCACATGCCGGCATTCTCCTGACAGTAGACGGGCGGCCAGCTGAAGTGGGAGAGTGAGAGTGGTGAGAGCGAGAGGTGAGTGGCTGTTCTCACCGGCTACTTCCCCCCCACTTCTCTATTCCACTCCACTCGAGCAGACTTCGCAGGGTGACAGAAATCTGAGGATGACAACCCGAACCCGCAGACAAGCAGCCATGCAACCAATAGCAGGGAGAGGAAGAAAATCAACAGATGGCATTAAGGCTTACCTATCCCCCCGCACACCTGAGCTAGCAGGAGGGTCGGATACAAAGAAGCGAAGCGGAGTTAATGCCATTGATGGTGCAGAAAAAACAGAGCGGGAGTCCTGGATAAAGCAGGCGAGTGCCCAGATGACAGGTGACAGTGTCGTGGCAAACGGTAAGAGACTTCCTACAGCAGGGAGAGGGAGGAAGACCCCAGAGCCCCAGGGTAATAGGAGCTAAGAACAAGGTCCAACCCATCCCTGGTAACGGACATCTATCAAGGAACATACAAAGCCCACTAGTAGGGAATAGGGAACCTGGGCACAATGACACAACGGGAGAATAACAGGTGGTCATTAGAGGAGGCACAGTCCATAGACATAGAGACTATGATGGGAAGAGGAGGAGAGGACCCGATCCCAGGTATGGACCGAAGTATCAGACAGGAACACCCAAAAATAACAGGTGGGGGCCTGGGAGTATGCGGGTCACCACACAGACACGAGTGTGATCAGGAGAGCACTCAGGATGGTGAATGGAACCCACAGGAGCGGAATGGACAAAGTGCGGACCCAGAAAGGGACATCTGGGAATTGTTGAAGGCCCTCCCCACCAAAAATGACATTCAGCAATTAATAAACGCAGTTGAACAATCCTGTATGCAAGCAGTGGCAAGTTTAAAAGAGGACATCAGGGATCTGGGACACAGAGTAGAGGGGGCGGAAAAAGAACAAGAAACCACCATACAGGCAGTGACAGATATTCAAGAGTCCATGAAAAAATATGAAGAGACATTAAATGCATACAGAGAACAGCTGGATGAGTACGAGAATAGGGATAGGCGACAAAATATACGTATAAAAGGACTGAAGGAGTCAATTACAGCGACAGAATTAGCCCCAGCAGTACAAAAAAATGTTTGGACAGATTCTGGGGGATCAAGCCCCAAATGTCATTGAAATAGATCGGATACACCGGGTCCCTCCCCAGAATACAAAAGCTGATGTACCCAGAGATGTAATTTGTAAAGTTCACAAATACGCCGTGAAAGAAAGTATAATGAAGACGGCACGTAATATTCCTAAAATTACATTTGAAGGCTCAAACATAGCACTGTATCCAGATATTTCAAAAAGAACTCTTTTAGGGGGCGCATGCGCGGCGCCAAAGGAAATGGACGTCTGACACAGTAGCTCCGCTCCACCCGGGCCTTTCACGGCATCCCGAGGGCTATTAACTGCTCAAATATCCTCGTTTCTTGCACCCCTCGAGCCACTTAACACTGGTGCATGCCGTCGAAGAGAAGGAATTCCCGTGGTTCCGCTCAAAATACCCTAACTCACTACCTCCTCCGCACGCGGGATCGTTACAGTATGTCCCAAGATGGCGCGGCAGGGAAAGGGGACGCTCCGGCTCAAACTCCTACATCGCAGCAGACGCCATCCCGGTCTACATACAGCACGAGTGAGTACCACACTACCCTCTCTAAGGCTGACCTGGACAGCAGTCTGGAAGCTATGTATACCAAACTGGCTTCCAAATTTCAGATGGAACTGCAGAAAACCTCCCATACACTATCACAAGAAATTGCGGCCTTAGGCTCACGTACCGAACTCCTTGAGACCAAGCACGATGAGCTGGCTCTGGCCTACAACGACCTTAGTCGGGATCATGACTCATTAGCCACAGCTCTATCTGTGATCCAAGCCCAAGTCGAAGATCTCGACAATAGAAACAGGCGCAACAATTTGCGCCTTAGAGGTATCCCGGAATCAGAGACTGAACTTATCCCTGCTGTTATTCGTTTATTTAAATCACTGCTCCCAGAATGTGACTCCTCTGCTTTTAAATGTGATCGCATTCACAGAGCGCTTCGCCCAAAGCCTCCTGATGATAAACCACCCAGAGATGTGATCCTCTGCCTGAAAGATTTTCTCATCAAGGAGGATATCCTAAGGGCTGCACGGAACAAGCAAAGGATTATGCTGGACAATCATCAGATCCAGATCTATCCGGATATCTCCCCTGCCACCCTTGACAGACGCAGAGGCTTAAAAGAAGTAACCACCGCACTCCAATCCGCCCGCATCCGCTACAGATGGGGCTTCCCGTTTAAGTTGCTGGTCCCCCACAATGGCACCACCTTTTCAGCCACTTCTCTACTTGAGGGCCAAGAAATCCTGGTGAAACTGGGCCTCCTTGATGCAGCTGCCATCCGTCGTCCACCGCTGACCCCTCGTCCAGCCCCCATCTGGCAAACCCCTCCATCACGCAGAGAAAGAAGGAGAATCCGTTACGATGTTGGAGAGGGCCTCGCGGAACTTCCACGGTGACATTCCTGATACCTACCACTCCTCCACCTATATGACGCATGACACTGTTTCTCCCACCACCTTATTACAGGCGACAGCCCCGCGGAGCCGTGGCATGTCCTCCCCACCCAGCAAAAGTTCAGTTTGAAACCACAGGCTACGTACTGGTTTGAATTTTTTCTTTTCCTGTTTTTTTTTTCTTTTTCTGCTTTTTTGCATGCCTCACAGGTTTTTCCCCATAGTGGGAATTAGTAAACCAGCTGGGTACGAGACCAAGTTGTCTCGCTAATAAAGGTTTCTTTTATTAGTCTTCACTGTTAACAGGTAAAGTTTCGTTTGCCTGACCCTTTTTTTGATACTGGACTTCATGTCTAGCTATATAATTTTATATGTTTCTTTTCGTTTTTTCATTCAATGCTTTTTTACAGCTATTCTCTTTTTATTTGGTCAGTCACCTTACAGTCTAGAATGTTTGCTCTCCCGATATTATGCTAATGTGATAGAAATGTTCTCCCCTAGTATTGGCCTGAATGTGAATTTTATGTACCACTTTCTCCACCTGATGCTTGATTTAATGACAGCACCCCTGCTGGGCCTGGCTTACTCGGTACACAACCCCTCTTACATGCATAGTTTGGTACCTTTTCTGCCTGACTACACAATATTGACCTACCATGGCAATCACCTGTATTTCACATAATGTTAAGGGGTTTAACTCTCCTATTAAAAGACGCAAGGCATTTGATCTTTATAACCGCCTGGGCACCAAGATTCTCCTACTCCAGGAGACTCACTTCTCCCACTCCTCACACCCAAAATACCTTCATAGAAGCTTCCCACAATCATTTTGTTCCCTCCACACATCCAAAAGCAGGGGTGCTGCCATTCTATTACATTCCTCAGTCCCTATGGAAATTAAGCAATGCTTCAAGGATAAGGAAAGCAGATTTGTTATTATTAAAGGTGTAATGCATAATAGGGAAATCACCATAGCCAGTATTTATGCACCCAATGATGCCCCTGCCTCCTTTTTTAAAATGTTTTTTGACAAATTAGCCTCCTTGGAGTCTCCCCATATGATTATAGGAGGGGACTTAAACCTAGTAGCTAACCCCACCTTGGATAGATCCTCCTCCACTACTGCTACCAAAGCCTTCCCCAGGTCTCTAACCCAGGGTCTTTTGAACCACCAACTAGTAGATACCTGGAGAACACACAATATGGGCATTAAAGAGTTTACCTTCTACTCACACCCACATAAAAGTTATGCCAGGTTAGATTATGTGTATACTATTCCCATCATTTTAGCCAATTCCACTGGTGCCAAGATCCACCCCTGTGTTTGGTCAGACCATCACGTAACCTCCTTCACCACTGACTTTATCAGACTTGCCCCCACTCCGTATACCTGGAGACTTAATGAGGCTTTGCTCTCGGACATGGTCGTAGAGTCAGAGGCAGCCAAGTCCATTGATGAATATTTCTCACTTAATGCTCTCCCTGAAACCCCGCCCTCGATTGTCTGGACAGCCCATAAGGCAGTGCTGAGGGGCAAATTAATCAGCCTCGCCTCCGCTCATAACAAACTCCATAGACAGAGAATTGTCGACCTCACAAAAGACCTTGATAGGCTATACAGGGACACCGGTTCTCTGGCTTTGGAGTCCACTAGACAGCTTATTGACCAAAAAAGCCTAGAACTAGACTCCCTTCTCTCTTCGAAGACGGAGAAGGCACTTAGATGGTCGAAAGCGAAATTTCTACTTCATAACAATACCGCCTCGACCTTATTTGCCAGACGGCTCAATCAGTCCTCCCGCCCTCCACATGTCTATAAATTAACACAGAGCTCAGGGTTACCCACTTCCCATCCCAAAGAGGTACTCCAACTCTTCAAACAATTTTACTCAACCCTTCTGGCTCCTACTCAAAAGCCTCCCACCCAAGCTGAAACTGACTGGCTCCGAGAACTACCTATGCCCTCCCTCACCCCATCTCAAACTGAGAAACTCAATGCCCCCATCACTACCTCAGAGGTACTTAGGGTTATTAAATCTCTAAAGTTAGGCTCTGCTCCGGGCCCAGACGGCTTTTCAGCCATTTACTACAAGAAATTTGTCAATCTTCTGGCCCCTAATTTAGTACAATTATTTAATTGGGTCCTACAAGGAGGAAGCTTCCCTGAGGAGATGCTCCTGGCAAATATGTCCATGATTCCCAAACCAAACAAAAACCACTTACTCCCTCAGAATTATAGACCAATCTCGGTAATAAACAACGATCTAAAAATCTTTAGTAGAATCCTAGCTGACAGACTGGCACCCATTATCTCTTCACTTATTTCCCCCTACCAATCAGGATTTATACCCCATAGATTCATTACTGACAACATACGCTTAGCCACTAACATTATTCAAGATGCCAACCTAACCTCCCGGAAACTGTTTATGCTTAGCCTGGATATACACAAGGCATTTGACAGCGTATCCTGGAACTACCTTTCTACCATCCTACAACGAATGGGATTTAAAGACAAATTTTTCCATGCATTTCAAACCCTCTATTTAAGCCCCAAAACCCGCATTAAGATCCCAGGTTGTAGCTCAGACTTTTTCCCCATAGGTCGGGGCACAAGGCAGGGATGCCCACTTTCCCCCTTAATTTTTGCCCTTGCCCTAGAACCACTCGCTATAGCAATACTTACAAACCCAAATATTTCTGGCTACACCAAAGGCCCCTCCTCTTACAAATTTTGTATGTACGCGGACGATGTCCTCATGTTCTTGACTAACCCCCTCATATCTCTACCCAACCTCTTACGGACTCTCTCGGACTTTGCGGGAGTCTCTGGCCTCAAGATTAATGTCTCGAAATCTGTTGCCCTCCCAGTAGGTTTCTCACAGTTGGAAACCCAACAACTGAGGAATGCTTTTCACTTTGTGTGGGCCACTACTCACCTACAATATTTGGGCATCGAGCTGACTGGAGACTTCTGCGGACTCTTTGAGGCCAATTATCCCCCCCTGACCACAAAACTTAAAAAAACTCTTAAACTTTGGAATCATCTCCATATATCCTTCCTTGGAAGAATCACGGCCCTCAAAATGACAATACTTCCCAGGCTACTCTACCTGTTTCATTCCCTCCCTATTAGAGTGTCCAAATCATACCTACTTACTCTTCAAGCACACCTTAATAGATTCATTTGGCAAGACAAACCCCTGAGATTCGCTAGAGAGACCCTTTACCGTTCCTCCAAAAGGGGTGGGCTGGGAATCCCAAATATTTGGCTGTACTACATAGCCAGCAGATTTGCACAGCAGGCACAATGGAACATTAGAGGTTCCAAGGTCCCATGGGTTAGGTTTGAACAAGACTCCATCGCCCCCCTCTACCTACCTGGCCTACTTTGGTCCTCACACCCTCCCATCCCAGACCTTTCCACCCGAAACCTGGTAGTGACAGCTGGTTTGAAACTTTGGAAAATGTATAAGACCAAATACTGTCTCTCCTCTCCGATACCCACTGGAGCCTCATATCTCGGGGACCCTAGATTCCCCCCTGCATATGACCACCCGGAGGCCTTCCTAGAGTGGACCCAAAACAATCTGATTACTCTTGGGGACTTTCTAGTCAACTCCACATTTACCACATTCTCGGCACTTCAAACCAGATGCCAACTACCTAACAGTGAATTTTACCGTTATCTCCAAATAAGACATTTTTTTCAGCTACACTACCCCAACCCTAATACAGACTCCTCGACACTCTATGAGGACTTGTGCCACACATCCCCTCGTCAAAAAGGCCTTATCTCTTTAATCCATAGTATGCTAGAATCTTCTAATGACCCACCTACCTTAAAATACAGATCACAATGGGAACAAGAGCTAGCTCTTGACCAGGAGGAACTAGACTGGGATAAAAACTGGCAGAACATTCGCAAATGCACAAAATCATTAACTATCAGGGAGACAGCCATCAAACTTACAACTAGATGGTATTATACCCCAACCCGTCTCCACAGGTTTTATCCGCAGGTGTCTCCCAGGTGCTTCCGTGGTTGCACCAACTTAGGCTCATACCTACATATATTCTGGGAGTGCGATAAACTACAACCCTCTTGGAAGGAGGTTTTTAAAATGATTGATAGATTGGCAGAGAAACCCATTAATCTCACATTCCACCACTGTATTCTTTTCCAAGACATCCCAGATGTGACTAAACCTATGATGAGATTAATACACTCTATCTGTATTGCTACACTTTGGGTCATTGCACTACACTGGAAATCCTCTATGATCCCCTTTGCACAAATTATCTCACGTATAGATAGTATGATGGTGTCTGAGAAAATATTCCATACCCTACATGATTCCACTCCGACATACGATGCCAAATGGAATCCATGGTTTTTATTCAGGCTCCAAGACTGACCACTCTTTGATTATATAGACTGACTATTAATAATCTACTATTTGTTCCATCTGTTTTGAAAATCCCTTTTTCTTTCCTATTCTTTCTTTTATTATTTTACCAAAGTAGATACCCTTCAGGGTGATAATTTCATGTGAGTCATGAACAGAATGCATTGGGCCACTGTGATCTCAAGATGGTCTTATAGCCTATCATACCTACACCTCATCATATTGTTTAAAATGATATCCCTATGACTCTGAAGGATGTACATGTATATCTATTTTGTGTACTGATTTTGTTACTTTCAATAAAACTATTTGAAAACGAAAAAGAACTCTTTTTAAGCGAGGGTCGGTCTGCCCACTGGTAGAAACCTTACGGAAGGCTGAGATTAAATACCGGTGGGGGTTCCCCTTCAGTCTAACAGCTTCCAGGAATGGAAGAACTGCAACATTGCGAACAAAGAATGATTTAAAATCATTTATGGAGAAACTAGACCTTCCGATGGTGGACTTTACGGACTGGAGAATACATTTTTTAGGGCCCCCCCTGCAACGAGCTGATAAGTGGCAAGAGGTACCGGCAAGGGTTAACAGGAGTATAGCCCAAAGAAGGACTTAAAGGACTCTTTTTGTTTGTTTTTTTCCACCTGGGAAGGGTTCTATAGGGTAATGCCCGGGAGGAGGGGGAATGGATGGGGGGACATGATGGGAAATGAGGACCTTTTGTAGGTCAATAGGTCAGCCCCAATTAAAGGGGAGAGTAATCCTGCGGAAGGCAGGGAAGGGAGGTAGCCTGCACGCAGGAGGTGTCTGTGCGCGCAGGCTCCCCACCCGATTTTTAGATATACCCCTAAAGAGAGGTTTTTGGTATGGGGGAAGAGTATGCAAGGTTTATGTTTATGATACAAATGTGGTATATTTTTTGTATTCATGTTTTTTTATGTATAGGTATATGTTCAATGGGGTATTGAATGTTGGGAATGGGGAGGTAACAGGGGGGTGGGATTGGCAGAGGAGAAGACAGAGACCAGGGGCAAGGGACCGGGGGGTTCCTGGGACAAAACAAAATGACAGCCATATTGAAAATATTGTCATTCAATGTGAGGGGTTTGAGCTCACCAAATAAGAGAGGGCGCCTATGGGTGAAGCTGCAGCATTTAGGAGCTGACGTTGTTTTCCTGCAGGAGACCCACTTTAGGGGAAGCTCGATTCCAGGCCTGCCCCAGAATATATTGAATCAATGGTATCATGCGGTATCCCCAGTAGCGAGGGCAAGAGGGGTCACAATTGCGTTTAAGAAATCATGCCCCCGGAACAATGGAGACCGTATAAAGTGACCCAGAAGGTCGGTATTTGTTCGTAAAAGGTGTAATACAGGGGAAACGATATACCTTTGCTTCAATATATGGAATGGTTAGAAAACTGGAAGAATTTAAGGAAGGATGTGTAGTGGTAGGAGGAGACTTTAATATGGTGCTAGATCCGAGTATAGATACATCCACGGTTAGAACCGCTCTATCTTTTAGAGCCATAAAGCGGGTTAAACAAACCTTATGCTCACAGCATCTTGTGGACAGCTGGCGAGCTCTACACCCAGGGACTAGGGATTTTAGCTACTACTCTAAAACACACGATATGTACTCATGGTTAGACCTTTTTCTGGTGGACCAATTCTACCTGGGGAATGTCAACACAAGTACGATCGAACCAATAACCATGTCCGACCACGCCCCAATAATTCTGACCCTCCGACCAACCCATACGGCTTGTTCGGAACGATTATGGCGTCTGAACGAGTCATTGTTGGATAAGGAGGACATAGTGGAGAAACTAAGTATTAAGATAAAGGAATATTTTGAAATAAATAAAACAGAAGAAGTGTCAGATCAAGTGGTGTGGGAAGCCCACAAGGCAGTTGTTAGAGGGGATCCAATCGCCTTTGGTGCGCATATAAAGAAGGAAGGTAAAAGAGAAATAGATTAACTACTAGAGAAGATCAGTGCCCTAGAGATAAAACACAAGAAAAATCTCGACCAAACGGATGGCAGATGTCTGGAGAGCTTACGAGCAGAGCTTTCGCAATGCCTAGAACATAGAGCGAAGAACAAAATTAGGTTTTTCGCAAATAGAGCATACGAACAAGGAAATAAATGCGGACGGCTATTGGCAAAACAACTTAAAAAACAACAGGACTCTAGACATGTGCATAGCTTATAAGTCCAAGGCAGGAAAATAATGGATACAAAGGTTATAGCGAAAAAATTTGGTAAATTCTATGAGGCCCTATATAACATCTCCAAAACAGAACCATCTGAAGCAGGGGAAAGCGAAGGACAAAGGAGGAATGAGATAGATGAATATACTGAGAACGCTGCCATGCCTATACTATCCAGAGAAACTTCTGAGGCTATGGAACGTCCAATCCCGGTTGAAGAGTTGAGCAGAGTGATAGCAGCCCTGCCCCCTGGGAAAAGCCCAGGGCCGGACAGGCTGACAAACTCATATTATAAGAAATTTCTCCCAGTTTTGGTAAAGCCACTCTGTAGTTATTTTAACTCTATTAATGCCGCAAGCCCACTCTCTCCAGAAGCATTACTGGCATATATAACGGTGTTGCCAAAAGAGGGAAAAGACCCCCAGGTATGTGCTAATTACAGGCCTATCTCTCTGCTGAACTCTGACACCAAACTACTGGCAAAAATCTTGGCCTTGAGACTTCAGGAACATGTAGGAGATTTGATAGGTCCAGATCAAACGGGGTTCATAAAGGGACGGGAAGCAAGGGACAACATCATCCGCGCTCTCCATATATTGCAATGGATGCGACATGGTCCGGATGGAGCCCCAGGAATCACTCTGTCGATGGATGCCGAAAAGGCCTTTGACAGAGTGAACTGGGGCTTTATGAGAGAAGTACTGGGGAGGATAGGACTGGGGGAAAAAATGTTGGGATGGATCATGTCCCTATATGCGAAACCAAGAGGAAGAATCAAGGTCAATGGGACAGTATCCGAATGTTTTAACATACAAAACGGTACCAGGCAAGGGTGTCCGCTGTCCCCCCTGATATTTGCGATAGTAATGGAACCATTTCTGCGCAGAATCAGAAAGAATAAGGAGATAGCAGGGACGTATATAGGCCATATGGAACATAAAGTAGCAGCGTATGCGGATGACCTACTATTTTTCCTCTCAGCTCCCCAGACATCTATAGCCGCATTGATCGTGGAGGTACAGAGATTTGGAAGGGTGTCTGGTTTCAAGATTAATTTTGAGAAATCAGTCATCTTTCCTAGTCATATCCCAGTGGAGACGGAGAGGTCATTGAAAGAGATGTATCCATTTATATGGAACGAGGGGTCACTGACATACTTGGGGGTACAAATTAGCGCAGACTATGAACTATTGTATGAACGTAACTATGGCTCATTATTGAAAGAAATAACAGAAGAACTAAAGAAATGGAAGGGTAAATACCTGACCTGGTTCGGGAGAATCAGTGTCATAAAAATGAGTATACTGCCTAAAATAATTTATGTGCTGTGCACAGTGCCAATCAGGTTGCCGGCGACTCTCTTTAGGCAAGTGAGTAGGCTGTTCGTGGCCTTTGTGTGGAGTGATAAAAGGCCTAGATTGGCTTACGATATCTTAAGAAGGAGCAGAGTCGAGGGCGGCCTAGGACTCCCGGATATAGCATCCTACTATAAGGCCACGACTCTAGTTAGAATATTGGACTGGTGCCATGACCTAAAGAGAAAACCATGGGTACAGGCAGAAATGTCGATGGTGGGGAGAAAGCTGGCAGGAGCACCATGGATCCAAGGGTCATTGAGAGGGTTGTCACAATGGACATCACCGATGACCCTGAATTCACTGGAAGTATGGGATAGAATGAACAGAAAGGGTAGATATGCCCCCCAGACCTCCCCTCTGGCCCCTCTGGAGGGATTCCCTTGGTTCCCTCCGGGGGAGGAGATGGGAAGTCTGAGGGTCTGGGGTCAAGACGGGAATACTGGATGTGGTAAGTTTGCTCCAAGTGGAGCCCTATTATCACTGACAGAGATGGTCTCGAGATTCGGGGCGACACGAATGGCAGAATGGAAACATCGTCAAATGATGAGTTTTCTCAAGAAAACAAAACCGTTAAGACCCATGAACTCACTTACTGCATTCGAGAGGCAGTGTGCACAGATATTAGAATCTGGGCATATGCTATCTCAGATGTACAGAATGATCCTAAGGGAACAAGAAAGGACACCCCCATACTTTGTAAAAGAGTGGGAGAGGGAGCTGGGTCAAGTTTGGACAGATAAACAAATTAATAGAATGATATTGTTAACATGTACTACCTCCATAAGTTCAAAGGTGCAAGAAATGGCAAATAAGTTCCTAGCGAGGTGGTACAGGACACCAGTAAAACTAGCACAAATCTCCTCAGCATCTAGTGATAGGTGTTGGAGGGGTTGTGGACAGAGGGGAACCTTTCTTCATCTTTGGTGGACATGTCCAATAATTAAGGCGTTTTGGGAATCAGTGGCCCCGTGGATTAAGAAACTAACAGTGGACTCCCTGGAGTTCGGACCTATACAATATCTATTTCATGGAAATCCCGGACCTGTCAAAAAGTACAGAGAAAGCATAACCCCACACTTATTAAACGCAGCAAAAAAACTAATCCCGAAGTACTGGAGGCAGGACCGGAGCCCGTCAGTCATAGAGTGGAGAAACGAGGTTAATATAATAAAGGAAGCGGAGAGGTGGGTTCATGTGGTTAAAAACCAAAAAGAGAAATTTGAAATGACATGGGCGAACTGGGAACAGTGCGCCAGGGAGATAATGGAAGAGGGAAACATCAATGGGTAATGGAGGAAGAAATGGTATAGTCATTAAGAATAAAGAAATAAGAAGACTGGCCCTGAAAGAAAGAGTTAAATATTGACATGACTTCTCTAATGCTAATCAAAGTAAAGGGGGTGGGGGGTAAGTTAATGTATGGTTATATGTTCTTATGTTTTCGTTTTTTTTTTTTTTCTTCTCTTAGGAGCTTTTCCATTCTCCCCTAATCCCCTAATAAACACTGGGTGGTCGTGGTAGGGCGGTGTAGGGTTTTTCCCTTTTTTTTTTCCTAGTACACATGCACAATTTATATAATTATGAATTATAGTGATTTATGACACGAATCAGAATAAGGGGGAAATCCACTTTATAATCTCATCTAATCACGTTTGGATATGGGGGGAGGAGTTGGATTAAATTAATACTAAGGATTGGGGGGGGGGGGGAGAATCACAGAATGTGGATTTTTTTTTTTTTTTTTCTACACATGCACAATTTATATAATCATGAATTACAGTGATTTATGACACGAATTAGAATAAGGGGGAAATTCACTTTATAATCTCATTTAATCACGTTTGCACATTGGGGGGAGGAGCTGGAGTAAATTAATATTAAGGATGGGGGGGGATCACAGATTGTGGAAATGTTTTTATTTTTTTTATTTTACACATGCACAATTTATATAATTATGAACTATATTGATTTATGATACAAATTAGAATAAGGGGGAATTCATTTTATAATCTCGTTTAATCACATTTGCACATTGGGGGGAAGCAGTTGGAGCAAATTAATACTAAGGATGGGGGGGGGAACCACAGAGTGTGGATTTTTTTTTTGTAGCATGTAAACCTCGGATAATGGGATAGGTGGGATAATTGTGATAATTGTGGCATGATGTGATTTCTAGTTTTGTTTTTGGGTTGAATGTAGGGGTATAGTATGTTGTATAACTGGTGTAATATATAAACGAAATAAAATTTTGATTATTAAAAAAAGAACCCCAACACCAAGCCCCCGCACAGCACGAACTCTACGATGAGTACGTACATGTAACATGGCTTCAAAACGGTCGACTGGTCAGAACAAAGTAACAGAACGCACTGAAGAACAGCAAGGCCTGTGAACAGCGACCTGAAAATCAGCAACGAATGGACAAGAACACACTGAATAAACCAATGGGAACTCACTGCACGCACTGAAGACCAGATACAAACCCACAAGCACAAACTGAACAGCAGAAAAACAATCTGAAAACCACGAGTCTGAAAAAGCACGAGTCATCTCTCACCAAACTTTTACCAACACAAGATTAACAAAAGGAGACCAAAGGATGGCGCACTTGGTATTGAACTGCCCTTTTATAGTCTCGTCGTACGTGGTGTACGTCACAGTGTTCTTGACGTTCGGAAATTCCGACAACTTTGTGCAACCCTGTGTATGCAAGACAAGTTTGAGCCAACACCCGTCGGAAAAAATCTGATGGATTTTGTTGTCAGAATGTCCAATCAATGTCCGATCATGTGTACAGGGCATTACTGCAACCAGAACATCAGCTAAAAGTGAGTTGTCTTTCTTTCCCATACCATCTACATCCCTCTAGCCACAGATACCCATCTGTAATCCGGGAACAACCATCTACTCCACGCTTGAGTGACCACACTATAAAAAACCCACTAGCCATATCCCACTATGCCATTCACAATAACATCCCTGAACGTTAAAGGATTAAACTATCCAGGAAAGAGGTACTCCCTGTCAACTGAAGCACATAAGCTCAGAAGCGATGTCCTATGTTTACAGGAGACACACTTCTGTCAGACCAAGGCCCCATCCTTCTCACATAAAAACTTCCCTCACATTTGTTTTGCAAATGCACCTACCAAATACCAAAACAAAATTAGTACTTATTGCAATTAAAGACACTGTGACTTTCTGCTTAATTGACTCCATCTCTGATGCACAAGGTCGATATCTCATCCTAATTAGTGAAACCATTACACCATAGCAAATGTGTACACCCCAAATACTAGACAAATCAAATTCCTCCGCAAACTCTGGAAATTAATGCAAAGTCGTAAACAAGGTTGAGTGCTCATTTGTGGAGACTTTAACGTTGTCCCAGATGCACAGATCGACAATAGGGGCCCGGAAACAAAAACACCACAAATGAATGCCCTTTCTGCATGCCAATGACCTGTTTGATATCTTGAGGTGCCAACATGCCATGGAAAGAGACTTCACTTTCTTTTCCAAACCTCACTGCATGTATTCAAGGATTGATCTTTTCATAGGAGACAAAGTGTTACTACAAGAAGCTCATCAGTAATCCATGAGATAACCTGGTCGGACCGGGCTCCCATCTCATTATCAATGGGAGAAAAATCTATCAGTCCCCCTATGGCAACATGGCCCACAAATAATGTCAACACCTTCCAACATCTCAGTCATCGGCAAACACCTCAGAGACTTCTTTGAGATCAATGCTCCTTCAGTTTCTGATCCATTCATTCTTTGGTGCTCCCACAAGACCTTCATATGAGGAATCCTGATAAAAATTAGCTCACTAACCAATCGTCAAAGGACGCAACAGCTAAATAAAGTGTTAGACACCATCCATAAACTAGAAGTAGAGAACAAAGCAAATCCCTCTCCAGAGATTAGCAATACAATTTTCCAAACCCGCAATGATCTAAGAACAATCCTCAATGCAAACAATGCGAAAATGCTACAAAAATCTAGAGCTAAATTCTATGAGTCAGGCAATAAAGCTGGCAAGCTACTTGCAGCGCAAATCAAACAACACAGAAATAAACAAAAAAACCCTTTATCCAGCACCAATCACATGGTGGTAAACTGTACCAACCTAAAGACACTCTACAACCATAAAATGATCTATCAGTACCCCAACCCACACACTCTGAGATAGCAGGCTTTCTTGACTCTCTTAGCTTACCTAAATTATCCCAAGATCACTTAACTGGCCCTAATGCCCCATTCACCATTCCTGAAATAGAGAACGCTATCTCTGTTCTCCCGAATAGCAAAGCCCTTGGCCCAGACGGCTTCTCAGCCGAATATTACAAACTGTTCACCAAAATCCTATCTCCACAGATGTGTCCGACTTTCAAAGCTGTTGTGTCCTCTGGCAGGTTTCCAAATGAAATGCTATCTGCTAACATTATAACGCTTCCCAAACCAGGGAAGGAGCAGATATCCCCTCAAAACTTTTGTCCCATTTATTTATTAAACACTGATCTCAAGCTTTACCCCAAGTTAATAGCACAAAAGATTAGCTCCTATTATGCCGCACCTAATACATCCCGACCAAGACGGCTTTACACTGGGTAGACAGGCTCCAGACGCAACCAAGAAAATTATTAATCTACTGTACCATGCTGAAACCACAAAGCTCGCTGCCCTGTTCCTGACTCTCAATGCTGAAAAAGCATTCGACAGTATCCACTGGGGATACCTATTACATACCCTGAAAAAAATTGGCTTCCAAGACAACATATTGGCAGCCATTATGGCCCTGTACACCACGCCATCAGCTAGAGTCTTTGCAGATGGAGTACTCTCCGAGCCATTCCCCATCACAAATGGGACAAGACAGGGGTGCCCCCTCTCAGCCTTAATTCTCACCCTAATGATGGAGCCTCTTGCCCAAAAAACTTTTTGCTGTTGATATAATACTAACTTTGATGGATCTGGATCTGGCTCCTTCCCTGTCAGCGGTCACTGAGGTTCTTAATATATTTAATACATGTTCATATTACAAGGTGAATGATGCAAAATACAATATATTGAATATGGGCATACCTGAATCTAGCAAGAATAGCCTACAAACTGCATACTCCTTTCAATGGGTACCATCCTCCCTGCCATACCTAGGAATATCCTTAACATCATCACCATATACAAACTTATACACTGCTAACTATGCCCCCTTCCTAAACACATGCAAACTAGAACTCCAAAATTATAGTGCACATTACCTCTCATGGGCGGGAAGATCATCAGCTTTTAAAATGTTAACCCTTCCTAAACTTCTGTAGTTGTACAGAGCTTTGCCGATAAAGATCCCACAGTTATTTTTTAAATCACTTAAACGTCTTTTGAGCACCTTTATCTGGTAAAACAAAAAGCCTAGATGCCGATATAACATTCTGACACAGCATAAACGGGCAGGAGGTATGGGGTTCCCTGACACCTAAGATTACCACATAGCAATAATCCTTGACCAACTCAGACACTGGTTCCAACCTAGTTCTAACAAACAATGGAGAAACATAGAACAATCTTTCACCACAAAAGGTGATCTAAGCACTTTCCTATTGGCACATTCTATGTCAAACCCCCAATTTGATGCTGATCATCCAACTATCGCAGCTGCAGCTTCAGAGTGGAAAACACTTCTTAAATTCTGCACTGATAAACAAACTTTGATAAGTATACCTATCCCTTTTAAAATCTTTAACTTTCTCATACCCAATATATCCTTTAAGTACTGGTCAACACACTGGTCGCACTCAGATTGGAACAATCCTACAAGACAATAAACTGCCGCACTTCTCTGCTCTACAAACTAACTTTCATATCCCCTCTAAAAGTATGTTCTTTTACAGACAAATTACCTCCTACCTAAACAAACACACAACCCCAGCAGTACATCTACCTAAAAAAGCCTGGTCATTTTGGTCCTCGGACTCTCCCAAGGTGAAAGGTATTACACTCCTTTACAATATGCTGCATTATAAAGACCACTTTTTGAAGTCTCCAGCCATCGATTGATGGGAACGAGATCTGAAAATATCATTTTCAGACGCTCAATGGCAACAGGCTATTCATTATAACTTTTGCATTTTACAAGACATGGGACCCTTGGTTTAATGTGCACAAACCTCAGTGAATGTATATTGTGTGACATATGAAAAAACGCACCAGTACTGAAAAATATGCACCATTTATGGGAGCCCCTAGCGCCTCATCTAACCTCTGTCTGCTTTGCTATACGTTGATTTGACGAACATGACTTGTTCTGAATTGTGACCTTTATCACAAATCCAATGCATGTTAATTTAAATGCCTCTGATACTTATACTCTTCATACTATTTGTTAATGTTAAAAACCCAAAAAACATCATATTTGAAAAAAAAAATAAAAGATTTCAAGTGTCCCACTCTCCCAGGAAGCATGTTGGCATCATCCATGCTTCACAGAAACATCAGAAGCCGAGCAAAGTCTTTTTTTCTTGATTATTCTTTTTAAGCTCTTGGTGTTTAACGGGGTTGGGGCTGTCCAAGTGTCAGTAACGTGAACCATCAATTTTCATGTGTTGCTTTGCCTTCCTGCATATTTTAACCTCATGAAACAATAGCTTACTTATAATATAAGATGTCAGATACCCTGTTATCAACAATGCAACGTCATTGGGTTCACTTTCAAAAATTAACAACAACAGTCAATTAGGAAATCATGTGGCTGATGGTCAACTGTTGCTGGACTAAACATGAGAATAGGTACTTATGGCTGCCTGAACAGTAATAGCATCTCATAGGATGTCATCACAGTGGACATGTGTGATTATTTGGAAACTCAGGTGTATCCAAATTCCGAATCACAATAGTAATGTAAACAAACGTAAACAAATCCTCTGAAAAAACGAAACAAAATTAGTCCTAAATAATGAAATTCAAATTCGATTAGAATTTGGAAATGAATATGAAATGTAAACATATTGCAATTCTTAGACGTGAAAAAATGGGCAGCTGCATTCTAAATGAAAAAAAAAAATGAATTTGAATGCCGATTCAAATTTTCCGAATTCGGTCTAATTGAATTCAATTTGGTAGTATTAGGAAAATTCCAATCGAATTAGAAAACAAATAAACAAAACAAAACTAAACAAACTCCAAAAACAAATTTAACTAAGCAAAATTAGTTCATTAACGAATTTAAATGAAACACATTTTTTCATTTTGCACATGTCTACATCAAAGTTCGGCCAATCATTTTCCAGTTGGCTCAGCTGATTTTGAAATATACTTTTTTTGAGCGGGGCAGTGCTTACGGGGCCACCCATGGCTTGAATTTCAACTGATTAGGAAGGAATTGGATTTCACTGAAATGCTAATGAAGTTGCCATGCCAGTTAAAGCTTAAGGACCAAAATTTGGCCGATTCAGCAGGACATGGATGAATTTGATCCATCCATGGGCAGGATTGTTGTACTGAAGTTGATCTATCTTTTCTCTTTTTTTTTCATTGTTTTTGCCTTTTTCTGACATTTGTTGTTTACAAGTAAAAATCTGTATTTTTTGCTAAAAAATTATTTTGAACCCCAAAAGATTATATATATATATATATATACCTGAATACATATATATGTATTTTGGAAAAAAATAGACTTAAGTGAATAATAATACATAAAAAAAAATAACATATACCCCATTTTTTTTATATAATATGAAAGATTATGTTACACCACATGCTGTAAAATTAAGTGTGCTCATGGAATGGAGCCAAAGCTATGGTACCTAAAAATCTCCATAGGCGACGCTTTAAACATCTCTACAGGTTACCAGTTTAGAGTTACAGAGGAGGTCTAGTGCTAGAATTATTGCTCTCACTCAGACGTTCATAGCAATACCTCACATGTGTGGTGCAAGCACCGTTTACATATGTGGGCGTGACCTATGTATGCGTTCACTACTACGTACAAGCACATGGGGATGGGGGCGCATTTTTTTTTTTTTTATTTATTTTCTTATTGTTTTTTATATTTTCACTGTCCCTTCAAAAAAAAAAAATGTTATCACTTTTTTGCTTTTCGAAAGGAATGTAAACATCCCTTGCGATAACAATACAGCATGACAGGTCCTCTTTATGGAGAGATCTGGGGTCTAAAAGACCCCAAATTTCTCCTCTACCCTTAAAAGCAAAGCTCAAAAAAAATGTTACTTTTTGCTTTAAGAAAAAAAAACATGCCAGAAAACCAGAAGGGAAGTCATTACATTGCTCCAGTCCTCTAAGGGCATAGAGATGAGCATTGGCCATCTTGCCATTTTGCTTATCTCTATGGCAGGACACTGCCAGTTCGGATGATTTCCTGGGCTCAGCGATCAGTAATGTAAGCCCAGGAACCACTGTTAAGTGGCGGGAGGATGGGGGACACCTCACCCACCACTTCTAAAAGTGAATCCGCCACAGAGATCACTTTTATCTGAAAGACCGGCACCTAAGAAAAAGAAAAATACTGGGGTTATGGCATCTAGCTGCAACCATAAAGTAATGACACATTTTCCCAGTTAGGCAGTCGGCAAAAGTGTTAAACATTACTGTTTGAACTCCCTTAATCTCCTCCCCAAAAACAAATTACACAAACCATCAAAAAACATTGACCTTGTAAACTCAAACAAACAAGCAACTGCTATCTGCCTTAGCACCTATAAATGGGTCAAAAGAAGTAATATAACAATATTCATGTATTGTGTTCCACCGCCCCCCCCCAAAAAAAAAACCTATGACAATCACAGTAGGTCGATTCCACCCTTGTGTTTTGGGAGAGTAAGACAGCAGAACTTAATTCTGGGGTGCTTGCCTTTGCAGAGGAAAGCAGTACCCTCACGTCTGAATAACGCAAAGAAGGTAGTTGTATTGGGACTGTTTGTAGAACATTGAGTGGTTTGGGCAATACAGACATTTTAATCAAGGCTACTCTACCAAACCAAGATATGTTGAGCTCTGTCCATCACTTCAATTCATGCCATGTGGATTCCAAAACTGTTAGATGATTCCTCTGATACAGTTCAGACAGCTTCACCAGTAATTTTATACCAAGAAAGGTAATGGCTGCTGGGGTCCAAACAAAGAGAAAGTTTGCCTTACATAGAGCCACATTGTTAGCAGGTAGCAATATGTTAAGTGCCTGGGATTTAGAATAATTCGCTTTCAAGTAAGATATCCCTTGAAAGTGATTGAGATTTTAAAGAAGGTTGGGTAATGGGATGTGGGATTCTGTAAGGAATAGCAGCATGTCATCTGAAAAGGCAGCAAGTTTATAGACTATAATGCCCGTGATGTTAAGGTTAGAGTCTAATCTAGTCAAAAAGGGTTCCAGGGTGAGTCCAAAGAGAAAGGGGGACAATGGGCACATCTGTCTGGTCCCATTGCGCAATTGGAAGGCACTCAATAGATGGCCATTTACTCACACTCAAACCGTAGGGTTTGAGTATAGTGCTAGGATACTAGCGCACATGCTGGGCAGCAGACCAATCATGCAACTGCACTTACAAAGCGCACAGTCTATTTGTTCTTAGTAAATCTACCCCATTATGTACCTCCAACCACACCGTGCTGTCATCTTTGGTCTTTAGCCAATAACTCTGGTCAGTCATAGGCTGTTTAAATTGGATATAGGCTAGGCTAGCCCTCTTGCTGGCTTTCATATATTTAGTAAGAGCTTCTTTACATTAAGTAAAAATTTACTCCCTAACTCCACCCCTCATAACTGCTTTTGCTGTCACAATTTCTGATCTTCTATAGGAATAATTAAAGCATTGAAATCATCACCTACTATATTTTAAACTTTAAAGGATGACAATGAATTTTATTTATTAAAGATTTAAAGTGAAGTTCTGACAATTTAGTTTTTTTTTTTTTTTTTTAAAGTCAGCAGCTACAAATACTGCAGCTGCTGACTTTTCAAATATGGACACTTACCTGTCTAGGGCGCCTGCGATGTCGGCACCTGAAGACGATCTGTCCTTCAGCTCTCAGGTGCCGCCGCCACCATCTTCGGTAAGGGAATCAGGAAGTGAAGCCTTGCGGCTTCACTTCCTGGCTCCCTACTGTGCATGCGCTACTCGTGCTGCGTTTTACCACTGGTCCCTACTGTCTCCTGGGACCCGTGTGTCTCCCAGAAGACAGTGGGGGGGACGGGAAGTGGCATAGATACCCGCGGGTGGCGCAGGTATCTATGCCCGGAAGTGGGAGCAAAATACCTGTATTAGACAGGTATCTGTTCCCCCCCTTCTGAAAGGTGCCAAATGTGACAACGGAGGGGGGGAGGATTCTGAAAAGCGGAAGTTCTATTTTTGTGTGGAACTCCACTTTAAAAAAATGGTATCATCCATATTTGGGCCATACACACTATACCCAATAATAGAATTAAAAGGTATTTGAATGGTAACATTTCTCTTGTCTCCTCCATATTATCACATTCCTTCAATTTCACCCAAAACCAGATGTGTTTATGAAGCATGGTAACTGTACAAGCTTGGCAGCCCCTCTTAGCAGGGGCCCCCACACCATGCCCATCCAAGATTTCTGAAGAAAACACAACTCATCTTGACTTAGTTAAGTTTCTTGCAACAAAGCAATATCCGCACATAGTTTCTTAAGATGGTATAAAATCATGGAACACTTATTTAGAGACTGAAGATATAATATTCAGGGAGGGTCAAACAGAGTCAGGTGCAGATATACAGTATACTGCTATCAATGCTGTCAATGCCTAATATCTTAGATGATTAATACTTTATAACTTTTTATACTTAAAAAGCTCAAGGTCAAACATTTTCCAGGATCACAAAAGCCCCAACTTGTCCTATCACCTGTATTTATAAACACGCATATACAGTTTTAGCTATACTCCTAGGCTTTATGCTAATTTATTTTTTTATTCTTTTTCAAATTATTTATAGATTCTCAGCAACCCAAACTACTGCCTATGTTTACAAATTATATATATAGTGGTGTTCATCTCGTTTAGCATTTTTTCACAAATACAGTGAATATTTTTTTACGCAAATATAAGTTGGGGCCAAAAGGGCAGGCTAGAATACTGAAACTCCTTTTGTATTGGCGTGTATTTCTCTTCTGTATTGCTTTTAGAGCTCCAACTAAACACTAGGATATCACTCCCACACAGAGCTCTCAGTAGCAGGAAAGAAAAAGCAAGCACAAATGCACTTGGAAATAACAGGATATAGACACTTAATAGTAATTACTGGACAAGTATAGGTCTCTTGAATGGAAAATGAGACCCACTTAAATTGCATTCAGAACTCCATGGAGTAAATTTTGGGATTGTAAGGGTGATAAACACATTATTTAGCTATCCTACCTACCTTTTAAAATCAATCTAGTCAAAAAATATGTACAATGTACCCCACAATTTTAGTACATAGTTTGAACAATACTTTTTTTTACAGATTGATAAGGTATAAAAAATATATTTCTCACAACTCAACATTAAAAATAGACAAATAGAGGCAAATTCATCAAAACTGGAAAAAAACTGGACATAAAATCGGAATGGTTAATAAAAGCCATTCCTTTTTCACATTTTTAATTTTAAATAAAAATTATGAAGAATTTACTCAATTTTTTGTGAAAAAAGTCTCATAGAATCTTTCATTCTTGAAATGTCAGAACTTTCTTGAAATATATATAAAAGGCTAAATATGACACCATAATCAGCCTTTTGCTAGATACTTTTATAACGTAGCCCAGTTTAGCATATACTTGCACATAATATCATAATAAACACACAATTCCTCTGTAGGTCAGTCTATGAAGCAATAGATGCATGTTCTACAGTGTAACAGGATGTATGACCTTGTTTTCTGTCACTGTATTATATTTGCAGTATAGGTGAAGACCAGTTTTAAAGAAAGCAGCAGTTAAGCAATTAATTTTTGTCAATCAGTTACTCCTGCCGACCAAATTATTTATTCTTGGTATCTGCTTTGTCATCACAATCTGGACATATTTGTGTGCTGATAAGATATTTCAGTACTGTGCATAAAGAACAGTAAGTGCTGACCTTGCTATGGCAGGTCAGTGTTGACAAAGTATTTCATGTTGTTAAAAGAGATGGTTGGCAGAATTTGTCGATAAAGACTAACTTTCAAGAAACAACATAAAAGTGATGAAAATTGAGGGCCTCAGGAAATCATTTCTATTTTAAAATGTCCATCATTGATGGAAATTGTAATTTTATCATTAATGTAAATAGTAGATAACCAGAGATAACTATAGAGACCTCCTTATGAGTAGCCTATGTATAAACCTAAACATGGTGTTTTTGTTATTTGACAAAGGAATAAAAATCCAGCTTGTGAGCATTATGTTGTGAGCATTTTATATATCTGAAGAAATGAATATAAGTATACTGGCTGTAAAAGCTATAAAAAGTTCATTCTATTTATAAGAGACTGAAAAAATATATCTATGAATGTTCTGGTTTGTCCAGGTCATGCTACAGCTAGCAGTAGTTAGTTACGATTAACTGGATTTGTGACTCCAAAAGGTTGAAAATTATTGTTCCCTGGTCTTGAACTGGTATTCCCCTCGTTTTTAAGGACTACTCCAGAAAATTATTTGTTAATTGTTTCCCATGCCTGTTTTTTTTCTCTTTTTTTCTTTTTAAAGATGCTTTGGTTGCGATTCTCATCTTCTCTTTGGGGTTGTCTTTTGCAATAATGTCTTTTGCCAAAAGATTCCCTCAGTCTTCTAAGCTGAATAACCCAAGGGTAATTTAGCCTGGTAAGCTGAAAACATGCTAAAAGCATGGTCCCCAATGCTCACAGTGTAATGGTACAGAGATGAAGAAGAAGGTGCTGAACCTAAACCCCACTAAAATCAATGGGAGTCAAACCTAAGAAATGAAAAATGTCCATCTTGGCTAACATGCAAAAAAAAAAAAAACATGGTGGTGGTGTCACTGTCCTATGGAACATATACCAAGCAAAAAAAATGCATTCGTCCAGAAGTAGTGATTTTATAAATTCTTAAAATGAAATATTAAAAATAGCAAATTCCTTCAAAAATCATGCCTGAGCATGCCCCAACCCTGCCTGTGAATGGGGCACATCTCTCTGATGTACAGAAAGTGCTGTAGCAGCACTGACATTTACAAAGGAAAAAAGGGTTTATAAGTTCCGGCAAATTACATTTTTTCATTGCTGCCTCTTTTTTCTATTTTTTTCTGCTGCTTTCTTATTGAAATTCGGGGGACCTTTGGAGGGGTCTGTGAGCTGGCAAAAAAGTGAGGTACCCTAGGAAATCTGTACTAGACCGAGCATGGAGCTTAGCAGGCCAGGAATAAGAAGGCAAGTGTGTTTTCCCCCCTCCTGAACCATACCAGCCACATGCCATCAAAATTGATGAACCTCTTGCAAGGGGGGCACCTAGAGAAGCCTTTTGTTCTTGGCTTGTGGTTATAGAGGTCTGTGAGCAGGGGAAACCAGCTTTAATATTAAGGGGGTCCCCAGATGACCCCTCCTCATGTAAATGAGTATGGGTTGCATAGTCCCCCCACTAATTTAGAAAAAAAGATAACCTAGAAATAACAAAATCCAAACATTATTAAAAAAAAATCCACAAAAAAGTCACTCATAAATCAATTTTCAATCATAATGCCTGCCACCAACTGACCTGCAAAAAAAACCTATAACACAACACACACAATTAATCCCAATGATACCACTAGCTGAATGTCAGCTGCCTGAGCTGTCAGCTATACAAGGGAAGGGGCAGGGATAATGGTGACTTCAAAACCCAATTATGGCCAGTGACCAGATGTCACTGTTATCGCTGTCCCTTTTGCTTATATGGCAATGATTCCCTGTGATGTTAGCGGTTCCTGGGGATGTGGTGGGTGCAAGCACCCACTGCTTCCTTAGTAACCAATGATAGGAGGAAGCTGTCATATATTGAAGCTATTAAAAATACTGCTTCTATATATATACAGCTCAGATCCTGCTGAGCAGGGGACTGATTGGGTAATCTTCAGTTCATCCCTAGATGTTAGCACTGTTCTACACATTATCAAGGACCACCCACTGCCAAGAGAGGATCTGAAGAGTACCCAATATTGTCAAGTGACCAGCCTGAAGTCTTCGGAAAAAGATAGGTATAACAAGAGATAATCAAATAATTGAAATCCCTAAGGATTTTGTTGCTGATTGTTTTCATTATGTTTAATTTCACCATATTCACCCTTTACTTTAATGTAAAACCTTTTTATAAACTGAAAAAAAACAGTAACCTATCATGGAATTGTTAGTTATTCTGTACAGGCAGTGCATAGTCCACACGGGCTGTGCTGCCAAACTGCAGATGGGAAATAGGAAACTTTTATTAAGAGAGAAAACATAGCAATTTACCATAGAAGTTGGAAGTCTTTGCATCTCATGCCATGAATCTGACTCTCGTTTAAGGATAGATGTTTGGCTGGGATGCCTTTAAATCCTTCTGTTGGATTTCCTGAAGCCTTTTGTGGCCTGGTTTCAACTTTTTACATCATTTGGATTGTCTATGTTAATTTCTATTTCTGTGACACTTTGTTGCTTATCTTCATGTGACACTGATGTGGAATTTCCCTCAGTTTGAAGTGTTTGTGTTAGATCACAAAATTTTGAACACACTGAAGTTTCATTGACAATTTCACTTCTACTGATGGTTACCTTGTTTGTGTCTTGGTATAGAATTCTGTATCCATTTTAAGATTCACTGTACACTACAAGTACACCTTTTTTTGCACAAGCATCCCCTTTTGTACGTTTTTCTTTTGGGATGTGCACATAGGCTTTGCTTCCAAACATTTATAGATGGTTTAAATTCGGGACCCTTCTATCCCACAGCTCATATGGAGTTTTCTCAGTCGATTTTGGAGATGGCATGCAGGCATAATTGCCTTTCCCCAGTATGTTGTTGGCATATCTGCATCAAACAGTATGGTTCTTCCACTCTCATATAGATTATGGTTTATTCTTTCTGTAACCCCATTTTGTTCTGGGTTGTATGGTACAGTAGTTTGAAACATCAAGCAACACCCTTGACCTTGTATTCTCCTACCTATGCACTCCATGCAACTTCTCAAACAATTCTTTTCCTCTCTCCGACCATCACCTCATTAGTTTCTCCCTCCCCCTGTCTTCCACCACCTTTCCCTCCAATCGCCTAACCATCACCCGTAGAAATGTTCGCAACTTCAACTCCTCTCTCCTCTATTCTGCTACTGACCACTTCTATGACAACATCTCTCCTCTGTCCTGCCCCAACCAAGCCACGTCCATCTACAATAAATCCCTGTCCTCCACCCTGGACAAGCTCGCTCCCCTCACTACACGCAGAATCAGGCCTTGACCCCTACAACCCTGGCAAACAGATGACATTAAAATTCTCAAAAAACGTAGTCACGCTCTTGAGCGTCTGTGGCACAAGACTAAGTCTCTCAAAGACTTCAACCAATACAAATCTGCCCTCCAAAAATACTATTCTTTCCTCCACACTGCCAAGCAAACCTATTTTACAGCTCTTATTAACACCTTCTCATCTAGTCCCCGTAAACTCTTCTCTACCTTCAACTCTCTACTTTGTCCTCCACCGCCTCCACCCACTGACTCACTCACTGCCCAAGAGATCGCTAATCACTTCAAAAACAAGATTGATACAATCCGCAATGAAATCTCCGCTCTACAGGTATCTCCCCCAGCTAAGACCCATGTCAACAGGTACAACTGACACTCCCCCTATTCAAATCTGCTACTACAGACGAAGTTGCTAAACTCCTTTCTATCGCCCACCTAACCACCTGTCCCCTGGACCCTATTCCCTCTCATATGCTACGGTCATCCTCTGACTCCATCCTACACCCTCTAACCCACATCTTCAATCTCTCCCTCACCTCTGGCGTCTCCCCTTTTCCTCTAAACTCCTTGAACGCCTGGTTTACAACCAACTGAGTGACCACCTCATTAAAAACCAACTTCTTGATCCCCTTCAATCTGGATTTCGCCCTCAACACTCCACAGAAACTGCTCTTTTAAAACTCACAAATAACCTACTAACTGCAAAAACCAACAGACACTATTCTGTACTCCTACTTCTGGATCTTTCAGCTGCCTTTGACACGGTTGACCACCCCCTTTCTCCTCAAAAAACTTTACTCCCTTGGTCTCCATGACTGTGCTCTTCAGTGGCTCTCATCCTACCTATCCCAACGCACCTTCAGTGTCACTTACAATTCTACTTCCTCCACTCCTCTTCCCTTCTCTGTCGGGGTCCCCCAAGGTTCTGTTCTTGGACCTCTTTTATTTTCAATCTACACCTCTTCCCTGGGTCAGCTGACGACACACAAATCTATCTCTCCACCCCTCAACTCACTCCATCAGTCTCCTCACGCATCACTAACTTACTAACCGACATATCTGTATGGATGTCACACCACTTCCTCAAACTCAACTTGTCCAAAACCGAGCTTATAATATTTCCTCCCTCACGTGCCTCTTCCCCTGACTTGTCTGTCAAGAGCAACGGCACAACCATCCACCCGTCCCCACATGTCAGGGTACTAGGTGTTATCTGGATTCTGAACTCTCCTTTTGGCCCCACATCCAATCACTTTCCAATGCTTGCCGCCTCAAGCTCCGCAACATCTTTAAACTACATCCCTTTCTAACCAATGAAACTACAAAGCTCCTGATTCACTCCCTGGTTATCTCTCGCCTCAACTACTGCAACTCCCACCTCATTGGCTTACCTTTAAATAGACTATCCCCCCTTCAGTCCATCATGAATGCTGCTGCCAGACTCATCCACCTTACAAATTGCTCAGTGTCTGCTACCCCCCTCTGCCAATCCCTCCATTGGCTGCCACTCGCCCAACAAATTAAATTCAAAATATTAACAATAAGTTACAAAGCCATCCACAACTCTGCCCGCAGCTACATCACTAGCCTAGTCTCAAAATACCAACCTAATCGCCCTCTCCGTTCCTCCCAGGACCTCCTCCTCTCTAGCTCCCTCATCACCTCCTCCCATATCCGCCTCTGGGACTTCTCCCAAGCCTCGCCCATCCTCTGGAATTTCCAACCCCAATCTGTCAGACTGTCTCCAAATTTATCCACATTTAGGCAATCCCTGAAAACTTTCCTCTTCAGAGAAGCCTATCCTGCCTCCATCTAACAACTGCACTATTTTCTCCATTAGCTCATCCCCCACAGCTATTACCCTTTTGTATAACTTGACCCTCCCTCCTAGATTGTAAGCTCTAACAAGCAGGGCCCTCTGATTCCTCCTGTATTGAATTGTATTGTACTTGTACTGTCCTCCCTAATGTTGTAAAACGCTGCGTAAACTGTTGACGCTATATAAATCCTGTATAATAATAATAATAATTAAAGTGGTTGTAAACTCAATTAACAATGCAGTGTTGTTTTTCTTTTTAAAGGCAGATAGCTTTAAAAGTCTTGTCTGCATTCAATTAACAATGCAGTGTTGTTTTTCTTTTTTTCCAATCGTAAATACCTTTTTTTTTTCTTTGTTAGAAGCTGTCATGAGTCCTACCTCCTCTCCACATTTCAAGCTAAGGGAGCTAGGTAGGAGGGGCCCTGATCCCCTTCTGAAGTGTCTAAGATGCAATAATCTACAATAGCCTGCAATACTCTGTACAATACTCTGCAATACCCTATGCAATACCCTGTGCAATACCACGTGCAATACTCTGCAATACCCTGTGCAATACAATGTGCAATACTCTGCAATACCCTGTGCAATACTGTGCAATACTCTGCAATACCCTGCAATACCCCGCAATACCCTGCAATACCCTGCAATACTCTGCAATACCCCGCAATACCCAGCAATACTCTGCAATACTCTGCAATACCCCACAATACCCAGCAATACCCTGCAATACCCTGCAATACCCAGCAATACCCTGCAATACTCTGCAATACCCCGCAATACCCAGCAATACCCTGCAATACCCTGCAATACTCCACAATACTCCACAATACTCTGCAATACCCAGCAATACCCTGCAATACTCTGCAATACCCCGCAATACCCAGCAATACCCTGCAATACCCTGCAAACTCCCTGCAATACCCCGCTATACCCAGCCACACCCAGCCATACTCTGCCATACCCAGCCATACCCAGCCATGCTCGGCCATACTCTGCCATGCTCAGCCATACTCTGCCATACTCTGCCATGCTCAGCCATACTCGGCTGTACTTGGCCTTTGTATGTGGCCAGGCTGTGGAAGTCTCACACATGTGGTATCACCGTACTGAGGAGGAGTAGGAGAATCTATTTTGGGGTGTAATTTTTGGTATGTACATGCTATGTGTTATCAATATTGTATAAATGGACAACTTTGTGTTAAAAAAAATGTGTTTTAACCACTTCCCGCCCGCCGTCATATGACGTTCTTGACTTTGTGTGGGGATATCTGAATGATGCCTGCAGCTACAGGCATCATTCGGATATCAGCTTTTTCAGCCGGCGATTCCCTACACCATAAGAATGATCATAGCAGCTATTTGATTGTTCTTACAGGAGGCGAGAGGGGATGTCCCCCCTCCCGCCACCCTTCGGTGCTTCTACCGACTCACCGATACGATCAAAGCCAGGATCGTTTTTTTTTTTGTTTTTTTTATTACTTCAGGCTTCCCAGCCTAGAGGTGAGATGTGGGGTCTTATTGACCCCATATCTCACTGTAAAGAGCACCTGTCATGCCATATTCCTATTACAAGGAATTCCTTGTAATAGGAATAAAAGTGATCAAAAAATAATTTTTTGGGAAAAAAGTGTCAAACTAAAATAAATAAAGTAAAATGAACAATAAAAAAATTAAAAATTTTAAAGCGCCCCTGTCCCCATGTGCTTGCATGCAGAAGCGAACGCATACGTAAGTCCCGCCCACATATGAAAACGGTGTTCAAACCATACATGTGACCTCCTCTGTAACTCAAAACATGTAACCAGTAAAAAATTTAAAGCGTCGCCTATGAGGATTTTTAAGTAGCAAAGTTTGGCGCCATTCCACGAGCGTGTGCAGTTTTGAAGGGTGACATGTTAGGTATCTATTTACTTATCTTTCACATTATGCAAAAACATTGGGCTAACTTTACTGTTTTGTTTTTTTTAAGCACAAAACTGTTTTTTTTCCAAAAAAAAGCATTTGAAAATTGCTGCGCAAATACCGTGCGAGATAAAAAGTTGCAACGACCGCCATTGTATTCTGTAGGGTCTTTGCTAAAAAAAACATATATAATATTTTGGGGTTCATTGTAATTTTCTAGCAAATAAATGATGATTTTTACATGTAGGAGAGAAATGTCAGAATTGGCCTGGGTGCAAACACCTGAAGGTGCTCCCTGCATGTTGGGTCTCTGTATGTGGCCACGCTGTGTAAAAGTCTCACACATGTGGTATTGCCGTACTCGGGAGTAATAGCAGAATGTTTTTTGGGGTGTACTTTGTGGTATGCATATGCGGTGTGTGAGAAATAACCCATGACAATTTTGTGAAAAAAAAAAATCTTCATTTTGCAAAGAATTGTAGGAAAAAATGACAACTTCAAAAAACTCATCATGCATCTTTCTAAATACCTTGGAATGTCTTCTTTCCAAAAAGGGGTCATTTGTACTTTTTTGGTATGTTAGGGTCTCAAGAAATTAGATAGGCCGTCAGTAATTCAGGTGTGATCAATTTTCAGATATTGGCACCATAGCTTTTGGACTCTATAACTTTCACAAAGACCAAATAATATACACCAATTTGTACTTATTTTTACCAAAGATATGTAGTAGTATAAATTTTGGCCAAAATTTATGAAGAAAAATTACTAATTTGCTAAATTTTATAAAATAAACAAAGAAAAATTCATTTTTTTACCAAATTTTCAGTCTCTTTTCTTTTATAGCGCAAAAAATAAAAAGACCAGCGGTGATTAAATACCACCAAAAGAAAGCTCTATTTGTGTGAAAAAAAGGACAACAATTTCATATAGGTGCAGTGTTGCATGATTTAGTAATTTCCACTCAAAATGTGAGAGCACCGAAAGCTGAAAATTGGTCTGGTTATTAAGGGGGTTTAAGTGCCCAGTGGTCAAGTGGTTAAAATATGTGTTTGATTGTTTATGGTGTATTTTCATTTGTGTGTGAAAGCATGCAACACTGATCTGATAGCTGCTCTCTCCCTTGATATTACACTGTGTGAGATAATGCAGCTTTTACTATGAGGTGGGGGAGGAGCAGCTACAGATAAACATTTTAGTCAATGAAGGCTGCATTTTAGTCAATGAAGGCTGTAGGAGAGGGAAAGGGCTGGAGGAAGGGAGGGGTGGGGCGGGCAGTGGAGGAGATCATGTTCCTAATGCTGGCTATTGAACTGACAGGGAGAGGGAGGATGGTGGGAGATGGAGAGAGACACAGAGAAGAGCTGCAATAATGGAGTCACATATTCTGACCACACTTTCAGGGCTCAGCAGCCATGATAAATGTGGTCAGCTCTCAGGGGGAAGTCAGGACCAAGCAGGATCAACCAGGTACTGTAGAGGATAGAAAGGGGCAATTGAAAAAGCAAAAGCACTATGCTATAGTTTGTACCTTAAAGGGAGCATTTGCATAGTCATTCTCAGATTTTCTCTGAGTGGGTATCTAGGCCCATACCCTGTTCTGTATATAGCCCTACAGAACAGACAGACAATGCACAGTCCACATGGGCTCTGCTGCTTACCTGCAGACAGGCAACAGGAAACTTTTATTCAGAGAAAAAATATAGAGTTTTACCATAGATGCAGCTAAAAACTTATAAACACTTATAAACACTGGTTGAAGAATATATCTCTACTAAATACTGATGATCAGTAGTTGTTGCACAAAAATGTAATTCTGTATTCCAACAGGAACGCACCAAAGTAAAAAAGGTTTCCTTGTGAACAATTTTGCTAACATATACAGTGCCTAGAATAAGTATTCATACCCCTTGAAATTTTCCACATTTTGTCATGTTACAACCAAAAACGTAAATGTATTTTATTGGGTTTTAATGTGATAGACCAACACACAGTGGCACATAATTATGAAGTGGAAGGAAAAGGATAAATGGTTTTTAAATAAAAAAAAAAAATATGTGAAAAGTGTGGGGTGCATTTGTATTAAGCGCCCCTGAGTCAACACTTTGTAGAACCACCTTTCGCTGTAATTACAGCTGCAAGTCTTTTTGGGGATGTCTCTACCAGCTTTGCACATCTAGAGAGTGATATTTTGGCCCATTCTTCGCAAAATAGCTCAAGCTCTGTCAGATTGGATGGAGAGCGTCTGTGAGCAGCAATTTTCAAGTCTTGCCATAGATTCTCACTTAGATTTAGGTCTGGATTTTGACTGGGCTATTCTAAAACATGAATATGCTTTGATATAAACCTTTCCATTTTAGCTCTGGCTGTATGTTTAGGGCCGATATCCTGCTGGAAGGTGACCCTCACCCCAGTATCAAGTCTTTTGCAGACTCCAACAGGTTTTCTTGTAAGATTGCCCTGTAATTGGCTCCATCCTC